>NC_090929.1:1016417057-1017042057 GCF_040938575.1 Ambystoma mexicanum | reverse complement strand
AAACCCAAGCCAATTTTGGAGTGCATTAAGGAGAAGTGACATCCTGCTGTTTTTTTTAATTTGCTTTCTCCTTTTATTTTTATTAGTCAATAAAGATTAACTTAATTTTGAAATTGCCACTTGTCCAGTGTGGTCCGTTACAACCCTATATTGTTAGTGATATCCCTACTCGTGGTGACCATCGATCACTTGAAGATGTGTGTTTTAGGCTCCTTCTAAAGGCCATATGTTTGGGCTCGAGTCTAAGGGCCAGAGGGAGTTTATTCTATTCCCTTGCTGCCAGCGCGGAAAAGCCATACCCAGCACAGTTGCTCGTATATGTGATAGAATTGAGATCCTGCCCAAAGCCTCTGATCTCAAGGCTCGATTAGGATGATATCGTATGATTTTTTTTTTCTTTAAATATTGTTGCTGTGCCAAAAATACTCTTCTGTACCAGAATCAAGGATTTTAAATGGATCCAGTCTTCAATCTTTAGCCAATGCAATGCCATCCTGTCCATTTGAGATGTGTTCACTCTTGGATTTTCCTTTTATTATTCTAATGGCATTGTTCTCTATGACCTGCCATTTCTCTATGCAGTTCTTACTTGACCCAAGCATAAGAGCATTGCCGTAGTCCAAGCGGGACAGTATGATAGCTCTAGCAATAGTTGCTGTTTTTCTCACTCAAGAAAGGCCGGATAGCTCTGAGTAGGCGGAGATGAGAGGAGCTGCTTTTGTGCAAACAATGCACCGGAGCATCAGCACCCAACGATGCTTCCATGACGAGTCTAAGAGTTTTTTACCTGCCCTGACACCTGTATAAGGGTGTCCTTGATGACAAAAGACTCCTATTCATGCCCTAACTTAGCTCGTGCTTGATGGGTACCAAAAATCATCAACTCTGTCTTCTTGCTGTTAAGGCAAATCCAGTTACTCATCCACTTATCGATGATGTTGTACAGCGACAACATTTTAGTGCTGTCCTTCTGGTAACCCCCCTCTAGTTCAACCACTAACTGGGTATAATCAGCGTAGTTTGTGAAAAACGCTCCAAATCTTTCCAGTACCTGGCATAGACATCTCATTTACAAATTGAAGAGGAGTGTGGATAGACTTGCCTCCTGCGGGACTCTGTACTTTGAGGGCTGCCATGGAAAGTTTTCACCCCTAGTGATTTTTGGCTTCTCTATCAGCCAGGAAAGATGCCAGCCATGTGGATGCTTCCTTCGAGCAATTTGCTACTTTTTGTAGGACCTGTTGGAGCAGTTGGTGATCTACCAGATCGAACGCTGCTCTCCGATCCAGTAGCATAAGCATCCCTATCTTGCCTTTATCCACCACAGCGAGCATGTGCATCTGCAGATCCAAAATGGCAGTTTCCGTACTATGTGAGGTACGAAAGCCAGATTGTTGGTCATACAGGAGTTGATTCTCTTCCACATATTTCTGTAGTTGAATTGTTGTAATTTTGTCGAGGACTTTCAACAGGAAGTTGCAGTTTGTAATGGGTTGCAAATTCCCTGGATCCCACTGAAAGCGTTCCAATTTGGCCCCAACTAGCAAACTACTAAGCCCCCAAAACAAGTCTGAGAGTAAACCAACATAGGTTGGCCCACATCCCCCTCACCTGCGGAAGGAGGCAGGGATGTCCGCTCTCCCCACTAATCTTTGCCTTAATCATGGAACCCTTCGCCTTGAGAGTCGGCGACAACAGTGCCATAGAAGGACTTACAATAAAAGGGGAACAATACAAAGCTTCCCTCTATGCCGATGACGTGATGTTATCACTTACCAACTGCCAGAGTTCCCTCCCAGCGGCCTTGACGGAGCTGGAGGCCTTTGAACGAGCAGCAGGCTTCTCTATTAACTACTCCAAATCCAAGGCGTTAGGCATGCAACTGTTCCTCCCCATCTGCCCTCTGAAATGGAGCAGGGCGACGGCCGATACCTAGGGGTCCACATCGCAGCTGACCCCCAAAAAATCATACGCAGCAAACTTCCCTCCCGCCACCCTTATTCAGCATGCTGAAGGCTGAATTTAGGAGATGGGAAACCCAGGAGATTTAATTATTGGGGAGAGTGACTGCATGCAAAATTAACCTTCTACCGAGGTTCTAGTTCTTGTACCTCTGTTCCTCGCTACCAGTGGTACTCCCCCTGCGACCGCTCCTCCTGCTGCAGAAGCAAATCTCCTGGTTTATATGGAAAGGCGGCAAAGCACGGATCCCCTAGAAGGTGATGACAGGAGCAGCAGAATGGGAGTACCCAACCTGTGCGACTACTGTACTGCGGCACAGCTGATGAACGTCCTGCCGTGGACAGACTCAGTAGATTCCCCAAAATGGGATAACATCGAACATGCCTGATGCCCAATTCCTCTCAGCCAACTCCCATAAACACATCACCAGCAGCACGCAGACAATGGCCAACAATCCTCTCCTCAACCAAGACCACCCTAAAAACCTGGGAGAACCCTCAACGCAAGAAAAAGATCCCCAACGGCTGTGCCCCCGCTCCCCGATCCTCCGTAACCTAGACTTTGCCCCAGGACTACAGTCGGCGAACTTCCACAACTGGTCCTAAGGGGGCCTACAAACTCTATCCCAATTATTAAAAAACGGATTCCCCCTGGACTTCATGGAGTGTAAAGCCTGCTTTCATTTACTAGAGACAGATAGGTTCACATACGCACAGCTGCGTCACTGGATCTCCCAGCCATCAATCAAACAAAGAGCCACTAGAGAACTCCTTCCCCTGGAACTCTCTGTCGGAAGGCCCCCAGAGGGGCCACATCACCAAACTCCATAGGCTGATACAAGAGGACATGCTGATTGCCAGACCTACATATATGACCAAATGGGAAGCGGACCTGGGACATGACATCGAGGACCAGACCTGGATCGACATCTGGACCAGAAATAATTTTGCCTCCAAATGCATCACTAATAAAGGAGCACTCAAACTGCTGTACCAATGGTACTACCCCCGAAACGACTACACCACTTCAACAACTACACCACTTCAACAACTCACTAGACCCGAACTGCTGGAGGCAATGCGGAGCCCAAGGAACATATTTCCACATGTGGTGGGAATGCCCGCTAGCACAATCCTACTGAGAGCAGGTTCTCCGAACAATTGAAGCAATCACCCAATGCAGACTCCCGCTATCGCCGGAAGTGATCCTCCTGGGCTCCCCGCATCCAGACTGCTACCCAAGAGCGGGCCCGACAGCAAAACTAATTACCCAGCTCCTGCTAGCGGCTAAGATCTCGCTCGCTGCAAGATGGAAATCTAGGGAAGGCCCTCTTCTCCCCCCTGGTGGGTTAAGATCTGGGACATCCTAGTAGCTGAGAAGGTCACTACAGCCAAAGAAGGAATGTTACACTGCTTCACAGATTGCTGGGACCCGGTCTTGGAATATCACGAGAGAATCCGTACCAAAGAGGAGGGGGGGGCACAGGAGGGGGGGGGAAGTATGGGGATAGAGGGATAATACTACCACTGAATTAAAGCTATCAATGTAACCCGCTGCAACCAGACTTAAAGTTGTTAAAATAAAATTGCCCGGATCATTAGGATCTAGCCCTGGCTTCTTTATAAGGGGTGTGACGGTAACTGCTTTGATGCTTCTAGGCACAAAGCCTTCTCTGAAGGAGGCATTTACTCTTTTAGTTATTACTGGTATGAAAATGTCCTTGTTTTCAAGTATTATTCTAGGTGGAATTGTGTTCTCCCCACATGAGGTTGGCTTCATTGCTGCCAATACCTCCGTCATCTCTTCCTCAGAGGTGGGTTGGAACTGAAATTTCTCGCCTTCGGACTGATGATGATCCCCTTCCAGGTTGGTCATCTCTCTGTTGGAGGTGTTCCTGGCTGTAATTAGGGTATCTCTTGCCTTCTGAATTTTCTGAGCGAAGGCCTTTTGCACCTTCTCAGTCTTCCTGGGTGGGGGTGAAGGGGGTTGACTAGACCTGTGGCTTCGCGAAAGATTTTAAGATGTAAATAATTTACTAGTGGAATTGGATGCTGAGGAAATCTGTTTGTTGTAAAAGTTTTTCTTAGCATCCCTGATTTCGTCTCTAACGTCTATCAGTGGCCTTCCACAGATCTTTATTTGCCTGTGTTTATTTGCCTGTGTTGGGTGTTTGAGCCACCTTCTCTCCGTCCCTCTTTTCACTTTCTTAAGTGTGGCTAGCTCACTATGGAACCTTTTCTCATGCATACTGTTCTTTCTCACCATCTTTGATTTTAACAGAGCCTGCTGTTCCACTAAATCTTGTGTCGCAATAGAATATTTCAATAGCAAGGCTTCACAGGTGTCCCCCTTCTGGAAGCCTTCTAGTATCTTATTCATGCACAGTTCCAGTTGCGCTGTCCTTAAGTTCTTAAAATTCCTGCTAAGAACTTTTTCTTGGCTATTGGACGCTTTCTTGCATGGATGACTCATTTCTACCTCAAACATAACCTTAAAGTGGTTGGACCAAATGCATGGGGAGGTTTTCACCGCCTGGACCTCCAGATTCTGAGCTATGACCCAGTCTAACTGGTTGCCCTTAGCTGTTGTGGGTTCCTGATTCATGACCCTAAAGTCAATATTGTTCAGCATTTTTTCTAGGTGGAGAGCATCCTTGTCTAACGAGGATCACCTGGATAGGGGGCGTTCAGGGGGTGGAAGTAGGACCTTGAAGGGTGAGACGTGGTATGCCTTCCTTATGGCACCTATCCCCCATCCTGCCACGAAGGATATCTAGAAACTCAAACCCCCCTCCCCTTTTCCGACACAAACACTTTCTCACAGATTGTGAGTGCCAACAGACTAACCCCAGAGCCGTATACCAGACATGTCCAAACGCAAGAGACAGGCACAGTCAGGCAATTACTGATAACTACACATACCTGACTGCCATTACACTTACCCACACGGATGAAAGCCGGAGAACAGAAGCACACTCTGAGCAAGGCCAAATGCACAAGTAAGCAGCTGTCATGGAACAGCAGTTTAAACCAAGGAGAAAGGTGCCGAGATCGGAGAGAACGATGAGGAAGAATTACCCTTACCCTGTACAACCCAGAACCGCGACTTTCAAGAAGTCTCAAGGAAAATAAACATAAGACAGGGAATTGCAGCTGACGAACGGTGTAGCGTGTGGCAAAGGTACATGGTGCCCTCCCAAGGCGGGGAGAAGCGATTGACAGAAAAGCAACACCAACGAGTTCAGCACAGCCGGTGAGTTGGAGAAACTGCTAGCAGACCGGACTGTGTTATGCTCAAGGTTGCAAGCAGCAATATTGTATGACGAAAGACTACTTGAATATAATTGAACTTTGTGAAACTAGGATTAGTACCAGATACAGAGTGGTCTGGTGCTGCATGGGTGCTAACTCGGTCTCTGTTTGGTGCCCCCCCCCCTTTAGCGGGGAAGAATTGTTGAACTCTAAAATCGAAGTGGTCCTTCAGACGGTTGCGTTGAATCCCATGCGCACTCAAGTGTTCAATTATTTGTAAACTGAAGTTGGTCTAAGTCCGACAGAGGGGGACTAATTGTAAAGAAAAGGTCTGAGCCCGCAAGAGGGGGGATCCTGGGTGAACAGTAAGACACCCGAGAAGATTGTTGTAGCAAATGTGAACCCGTCTGAGGGATGCTTACCAATTGAAGTTAGTCTGAACCCGACGGATGGAGGCTAACGTTGAAAGAAGGATCACAGCCTGGCTGAGTGGGATCCTGGTTGAAGAGTAAATCGCCCCATGTAAATACTGAGAGGGGAACTTTTCTTTGTTTATGGGATGTCAGGTCTTCTAAGTCAAGAGACTTGGCACTAAAGAGACTTGGGCACTGAAGGCCCTGATGTTGGTGAAAGGAACTGTGACCTCATGCTGGAAGAGCCCTGGGGTGTGCTGTGCTCAAGTGACCCGCCTTGTCTCATGCTAAAAACATGGGGAACGGAGGCCCCCGGCCTACTCATCCTGACATATCATTTTGTGACACTTCTTTCTTTTTGTGAACATTATCCCACACTGTTTTGTAACATAGCAGTAAGGATTGGCAATAGTTTATTTTTAGTATAGTATAGACCCTTTTTATTTGAATAGACTTCTCAAGGACAGTATTATTATTATTTGATGGTCGTAGCTTGCTCCCATCTTAGATTTAGTTTTAGATTAGGAGTTTATCTCACCCATTTTGCAGTTGAATCAACACCCTTCAACTATGATCACTTGTGTCTGTCTTACTTTGATACCTTGCCTTCCTTACAAGCGCCAGCTTGGCCACTCCTAGCTCGGATGCTGAACTACCGTGGTAGAGATCTGGCTCTTTGTATCTGGCATCAGGGTTGTTTTTGGAGGGAGGCAGTGGTTCAGGGTTTAACTTTCATCTGGTTTCTCAGTCCCCCTTCCTATGTGGTATGGTTGCACTGGAGATAAAAATAAATATAACAGTCATTGCTCTTCCCACTCACTGATTCCACTGTGCAGTTTAATGATGGCTTGGCTTTTCAGTGGCAAATGGATTATACCCGGTATCATGGGATAGACATAACTTGTTCCCTGGAGATTTTGTATCAACACAATTACGAAAGGGTGTTGGAGCAGCCCAAGGTGATCATAGGAAGGTGGATGGGGCTGCCCTTAACCTATACGGGAGAATTTCACTGGTAAAAATTGTCCTGCTGCCTCGGTTTCTTTATGTATTTTTAAATGTACCGCTGATGTTGTCTAGGTCTTATTTCAGTGAGGTGCAGTCAGTGCTCTCCTGGTTCATTTGGGCGGGTAAGCATTTGTGTCTGACCTGGAAGGAATTGCTTGCACTACTAAATGCGGGTGGGGGATTGGAGCTAAACGATTTTGAGGCGTATTATGAAACAGCTCAGTCAGCATTCCCCGTATATTGGTTTAATGCTGTTGTAGACATGAGGCATGTAGAGAGAGAATGAGGGAGAGAATGTGAGAGAGAGAGAGAGAGAGACAGCCCGACAGCCCTCGCAGCTCTGTCTCTATTGCGAGCAGTTATACTGACGACTCCTGGTAAGTCATCTAAACCGAAGAATATGGCGGAGTGCACCTGCAGGGTGGTATGGGCTTACATTGAAGGGAAAGGGAAGGCAGAGGTTCTTTATTCTCTCAAACCGCCGCTCATTCACATTCCGGGGTTGCTGTTGACTAGCAAGATCGGATTCATACATTGCATGAGGAAATTGGGTGTCCAACCTTCAGGATTGAGTGGGTCCGTTCAGTGGAAGTGTTTAAAGAGAGGATGACTGTTGTTTCTCTAGATCTGTTCTTGTATTTCTGGCTACGGGACTCCCTGAAGGGTCTGTTTTCAACATTTACGGTATCGCCAGTGGTGGCCCCTATATTGAACGAAGTGATAGGGATGGCGGACACAAGCACAATTGTGTCCCATCTATATAGAAAAAATGTAGAGGCTAGAGCGGGATGGGCAGTGCCATCCTTAGAGAAATGGGAGATAACCCTGGGCGGAGTCGGTTGCAGAGTCTTGTGGTCTGCTTACCTGCTGGATGCTGTGCTTGCTTATGGAGTCCTCTTTTGATATCCATCATTACTTTCCATTTGCTGCCTTCATTAACCGACCCCTGCTGCGGAGCGCCTGCGGAGTGGTTGCAGAGTCTTGTGGTCTTAGGGCTCTGAGGGCAGATGGACGTTTAAACGTTTGGAACGTTATTTCCAGCACTGTGAAGTTAAAACTACACTTGGTCTCCATTCACAGTCCGGATAGGAAACCAATAGGGTAAGTACTGTTTCAGTATACATACATACATACATACAAGGCGTGCTTGTTCTGCGTAGTTTACGCTTTCACACTAATTAATATGGCAGACTCTGCGGGTCCCTTGACCCGGCAGCGTTCTAAAACATTGTTAACAGCAGATGATACTTTGTCACAGAATCCCGCTCTAACGATGATTGGGGAGACCTCACATATCTTATCCGGGGCACTGCGGGTGAAGGAGTGCAAGCCCGTCTCGTTGTGCCACCGGGTTGAACTATCACAAAAAAGAAATGGTATGCAGGGAGGAACGCTATGATTCCCAAAATGAGAAGACGCATATAATGCACAAAGCTGAAGCTCTGCATTGCGAAGTTTCACTACAAAAAGAAGCCCCCGATTTACCAGTGTCCGAGAAGAAGCAACCTTTTGTCGCCAAAAATCTTATGTCCACCAAAAGCAACGCAGCTGGGATCCGACAAGTCCACCCCATTTTCTTTTCAAAGCTTCGTTGTTGAAACCGACGATCTAGAAAAAGGAATGCTGCAATCAGTCACTTTGGCTTTCCCCACGGATGCACGATTGATGATAGATCAACCTCAGCGGCATCAGACTATACCAAATGTTACCAAGTTTTCTCAATCGCAATTAGATGGAAATTACCAACACAACCATTCCCATATACCACTGCAACTAAACGGAACAGGTGTTATACAGCACTGCTGTGAGGCTGAACAAGGGATGGAAATCAGTGATCTTCTTCTAACGAATAAACTAGAGATGACACAAAAACAAAAGCCATCCTAGCAAAGCAATGTTGGAAAAAATTACAGGCAGAAAAGAAAAACTCAGAAGGGCTTGATCCCGTAAAGAAATAGCCTCTTTTTTACCCGTCCGTCACGGCTCTCCTTGGATATTACATAAATCGACCTCCTCATGAGTAATTATGAAAAAAGGAAGCAAGTTTTCGGGCAGATTGACGACACAAAGAATATGGCTACGCTTACTACCACAACTCCTACTGTGAGTAATCACCCGGCACAGTTCAAGAAGTGCTTGTACTCGCCAGTTGATTCACAGAACGATAAACCTGCATTAACTGACTCAATGAACACGGATAGATCTGTCTTCCTATATCGCCATACGACACCAAAAAATCATGAAAAACTATCCAACAAATGCAAGCGTAAGTCTCCAAAGGGGTCACCACAAGTAGCCATTCCTACGACAATGGTTGATCTTCAAAACCAATTGATGGGTACCACCTCACAGGCAATGATACCGTTCCTGAAATTACAGGAGGCTAATATAAAAGTCATGAAAGATCAGGCGACACACCTTGCCCTCATTCATACCAAGCAAATTTATGCAGAAGCATTTATGAACAATATCCAGGAACGGCTCAACACAGAGGCAGAGGCTAGTGTCACGTGGCAAACACGTCTTTTTGAAATTGCCAGAAGTGACCGGGCTGAAAAAAAGCCCAGGTGACCAGTACGTTATTAACTATGGTGGGGGCGTGGCTTGAGCAGCCATGGAGTAGGACGTGCTTCCTGTGGAGCTCCGGAGGATCCGACAGATGATCCGTACAAACTACCACTGGTTCCATAATCGATCACACACGCATGGGAATGGATGCTTCGCTCATGGTATAAAGATCGAGAACAATCGTAAGCGGGAGTCTGGAGGAATTGCTCGATGAACGACGGCGGCGGCTAGGTCCATTGTCACACAAGATGGCCGACAACAAAAGAAACTAAACCAGGGTACCCGAAGAGGACGAATGGAGGCGACGTCCGCAGGGAAAGAACGGCAATGGTGAGGTGAAGGCGGAATACAAAAACCCCCGGGGGCCGTGGGTCTTGAGTCGTGAAAGCTTGGGCGCTGGCCCGGACGGCAGGGGCCCAGGACAGCAGAGGTGTGAAAATGCAAGCCGCACCACGACCAGCACGAGAAGCGTTCACTCGGCATTGAACTAGCAGCGGCGAGAGGAGGTGGAGGTTGCGACTGCCTGGAGACAACCGCGACAGTTGGCAAAGAGAGGAAATTGCGGCTGAGGAGACACTTGGTCGCTGAATCGTGTCAGGGAGACCCAACGGTAACCAGAAAATGGCGGCGCGAGGGGCCGTGGGCAAGAATAAGAACAAACAACCCACGATGGACATTTTTGCGAAAGCACAACTGTCTCCTGCGGCCACCTCAACCAAAGGCCCGATGGCACAGGCGGAGGGCGTGACAGCTGCTGATAATCGTCAGATTTTGGAAGCCATTACGGAGCTGAAGGAATCTTGGGGGGTTGCGATGATGGACCTATGCACTTCTCTGGAGGCTAAAATTGAAGCAGTGGACATCGAAGTCTCCCTGCTGAGACAGGATGTCAGGGGACTGGCGGAACGCACAAGCAGCCTGGAGGGCGCGGTGAAATCTAATACGGACACCGGTGCCAACAATACAAAAGAGATCCATGTCCTCAAGCAACAGGTGGCCAATTTGGAGTCTCGAGCAGAAGAAGCAGAAGGGAGAGCGAGGAGAAACAACATTCGCGTGGTGGGTCTGCTGGAAGGCGAGGAGGGCCAGGACCCGACTGATTATATCGAGAACTTACTCCTACAAGGAATCGGGGCCGGTACACTCTCACAAGGATTTGTGGTCGAGCGTGCACACAGAGCCCTCATGCGGAAGCCGAGACCGGGGGCCCCTCCACGAGCGATAATTGCCAATATACTGAACTATAAAGACCGGGAAAAAATATTGGAGTATTTTCGGAAAGGCGGAACAATCGAGAGGGCCTCGAGCACTATCACGGCATACCCGGATTACACTATGCTGGTCCAGAGGCAGCGGTACAGCTATGTGCCCATGAAAAGGAGGCTGCGGGCGGCTGGGATAAAATATATGCTGCTGTATCCTGCGAAATTGAAGGTCGTGTATAAGGGCAAAATGCACTTTTTTGACACTCCGGAGATGCGACAACGTGGTTGGATCTGCAGGGCTGCCCGGATCAAGACACGGAGGAGACACAAAATGGACGTGAAAAGTGACTCAGACACGGTATGCATTTGCTATAGCGGCGAGCGAACATCCTAGGGGAAGGCGGAGAACGAGGGGCCTGGCTGTAGGAGGCTGACATTCGGTAACATACTGCGGATTGTGAGAGACTTGATGGACTTGAATATAGTGGCGGATACATATATTTAAACTATATAGCAATGTGTAGTTCTTTGATGAGCTATTGGAGCGGCAGGGCGGTAGCACCCTACCCCCGAATTGTAGTTGTAGTTATAGTAGGTTGGCCACTAGGGCGGCCTCACCCTGCGGAGCTTCGAGTACAGGCGAAAGCCGGAAAGAGCTAGATGCGGGGGAGCCTGAGATCCAGGGATGGAGCTGGGCAACAGTTGGGGAGGGGAGAGTTAAGGGGAATGGTGGGGAGGCGGAGGGGAGAGGGAGTGGGGAGTTTGGTGTGTTTTTGGTTAACAGGGTTTTAGAAGGGGATGCAAGCCTATATAGATTGGAATGGAACTCAAGGTTACACTGCACCTGTGGGGGAGGGAATGGGATCATACCAGGCCATGGGGGACCTTAAAATACTCACATGGAATGTGCGGGGGCTTAATAGCTATTTAAAAAGGATCAAGGTTATGCTGTATCTGCGCAGGCAGAAAATAGATATTGCATTGCTACAGGAAACCCACCTGACACGTGAGAAGATGGACGCGATTGCGGGAAAGTGGAAGGGGGTGTTGGTGGGCTCTTCGTACTCGGCCTACGCAAGAGGAGTACTTATATAGGTGGCGCCACATGTCCCGTTTCAGCGGTTGCAAGTGGTGGCTGAGACAGACACGAGGATGGTTATGCTGAGGGGATTGGTAGAGAATAGGGAGATAAGTATTGTTAACACGTACGCCCCGAACCAGAACACAGCGGCGTACATTAGGACACTGAGTGCGAACCTGAGCGTGTGTGTGGGAAGCGCGGTGATCTCGGGAGGGGACTTCAACTGTGTATTGAACCCGAGGGTGGATAGATCGGACGGGAAATTGGATAGACCGGCCCCTGCAGCCAGGGCGCTACAGACACTGCTTGATGACTTTGGGTTGGAAGATGTATGGAAAGTGTGGCACCCAGGGGAAAGGCAATATTCACATTATTCTGCCCCACAGCAGTTATCAACAAGGCTAGAATATGTCTTCGCATCACCTGAAATGATAGTGGAGATTGCGCACATAGAGTACAGGGCCAGGGTCCTCTCGGACCACTCGCCCCTGATTCTTGCGTGGCAGTATTGCCCACCGAGGGCGAGGATCCCGACATGGCGTCTACGAGCGGAGGCGTTGAGAGACCCCTTCTTTAGAGAAGATTTACGGGAGGAGATAGTAAATTATTTTGAAACCAATACTGGGAGTGTGGACTCGGCGGGGACACTATGGGAGGCCTTTAAAGTTGTTATGAGGGGGGCGGCCATGGCGAAATCCAAGGGCCTACAGGGTTAGTTTTCAACAGAACTGAGGGAGACGGAAGCAAAATTGGAAGAGGCCTTAAAAGTCGGCGACGATACAGCGGAGAAACTAGATTTGATACTTAAGCTGCAGCAAAAGTGTGCGGATCACTGGGAGAGGTTGTGCAACCTTAACTATAAAAGGTACATTGAGAGACAGCATGCGGGAGGTGTCAAACCGGGGAGACTTTTGGCGTGGTTGTATAAGAGCGAGACCCCCAGAGCCACAATCAGAACTATAGAGAGGGAATATGGTAGTGTAGAGGACACCCAGGAGGGGGTTAATCAAGTGTTTGTGGACTATTATAAAGAGTTATACAGGGAAGACGGGATAGTAGCCAGGCAATGATAGAAGAAACGCTTGAGGATATGGGGCTGCCCAAGATAAGTGAGGAGGAAAGAGAGGAATTGGACTCCCCGATTACCCTGGAATAACTGGGGGAGGTGGTGAGGCAGTTGCCTACTACTAAGACCCCGGGGACAGACGGGCTCCCAAGCAAATTTTACAAGGTATATATAGAAGAGGTCCTCCCCCCGCTGCTAGAGATGATAAAAGAGGCGTTTGAGACGGGCCACCTGCCGGAGTCACTGAGAGAGGCTGTTATAGTACCTCTCCCTAAACCAAAAAAAACAGGGCGCAGCTGTGGTTCCTTCAGACCTGTGTCAATGTTGAACCAGGACGGCAAGCTATTAACTGCGGTCTTGGCGAACAGACTGAAAAAGGTCATTGCTAAGTTAATACATCCGGATCAAACGGGCTATGTCCCCCATAGAAACATCACCAACAATCATAGGCGACTTCAGAGGATCATTGAGTTTGGCAGCGGAAGTGAGGAGGAAATGGCGATCGTGTCCCTGGATGCGATCAAGGCCTTCGGCTCCGTCAAGTGGCCGTGGCTGCTGGCGGCCCTCAAACACTATGGGTTAGGGCCTGGCTATGTAAGGTGGGCGGAGATTTTGTATAGTGAACCGCTGGCCAGAGTGAAGAGCGGATCTGTGATATAAGTGGCAGCTTAGTAGGGGTACTAGACAAGGATGCCCGTGGTCCCCTATGCTCTACATTTTGACCCTGGGGCCTCTCGCGATCTATTTGAGGCAGCAATATGACACCATAGGTATCGAGGTGAACGGGGAGCGGCATTTGGTCTCCCTATATGCGGACGACATGTTGCTGTATGTGCGGTATCCGGAGGAGAACCTCCAGTACATTTTGGAAGTGCTTGGGAGATATGCCGTGCTGTCAGGCATAGCGGTGAACCCCCAGAAGTCTAGTCTGTTCCCGTTGGGGGGGTATATAGGGGTTCCAGCGGAGAGGTTACCGGTTTTACAGGTACCGTGGGCGGTTAGTACTTTTCGGTACCTGGGGATAGATATATATCACACGGTGGGGGAAGAGCATAGGTGTAATACAGAGGTGGCAATCCAAAAAATTAAGAAATGCATGCGGTTTTGGGCTAAGCTGCCTTTGGCGATGATGGGGCGGGGAGCGATGCTAAAGATGGTGGTCCTGCCAAGGCTCCTACATTACTTCAGGAATATTCCGTACCTGATTCCTAAAAGGTTCTTTACCAAACTGAATAGCATGTGTAGGGACTTTCTGTGGCATGGCACGCGAAACAGAGTGGCGTTATGGAAGCTTCAGAACTTCCATGACAAAGGGGGAATAAAGCTACCCAATTATGAGGCGTACTATGTGGCGAGCCAGTTGCAATATGTTGCCAAATGGCTATCTGATGAAGAGACCTCCGAATTTAGGCTGTTTGGGCAGGATTGTGCACCCTTTTATCTGAAAGAAGTTATGTGGGCACCCAGAGCGGAGATGGTGGGGCGCCCTAAAATGATGCTGCTGGGGTGGAAGGTGTGGCGTAGGGCATGCCAATTGATGGGGAACCCGTCCCCATGCTCGCCGCAGATGCCATTGGTGGTATTGACAGGGGCAGATGCTCAGCTGCGACTGATACTCCGGACCCACTGGGAGCCGGCTGGGGTGGCAACGATGGGGGATATTTGGCAGGGGGGCTCTTGTGTTACCTTTGAGGGGCTGCGGGAGGAGGCTGGGTTGCATGAAGGCCAGTACATCACGTACCACAGAATGGTACAGAGGATTAAGAGGATGTGGCCCGAAACTGTGTTGGAGGAAGAACTGGACGCCACCATAGACGTTATATATGATATAGCTGAGGGGAGCCATGAGGTCTCCAGACTGTACGAAATGTTTATGTCTAAACTGGGGAAGGAGGTCACGCAGCTGAGATTGGACTGGGAAACGGAGGTTGTGGCCCAAATGGGGGATGGGATGTGGGAACGGGCGCAAAGGTATCATAAGAAGGTGTCTAGAAACGCGAGACTGAAACAGATACAGCTTTACATAACACACAGGGCTTATATGACGCCTGGGAGGATATCGAGGTTCGAGAATGCAGGTCGGCAAGCATGCCCTAAGTGCGACGAAGAGAACGCAGGTATGGTGGATATGTTTTGGTCTTGCCCGATCATAGAGAGGTTCTGGAGGGGTGTAAAAGAGAAACTAGAAGGAAGAGGGGTCAAGATAGTAGTGGACACGGTATGGGCCTGCCTGCTGGGGGGGTTCCCCAGACCACGGAAACTCAGGCATGTAAGCAAACTAAGGGACCTGGCCTATGTGCTTGCAAAGATAAGGATTGCCATGGGATGGAAGTCATGCCATGTGCCGAGGATAGAGGTGTGGTGGAAAGACTTGCAAAAATGGGCAGAAGCCGAAACCATAGCATGGCAAGAGGCGTGCAGCAGCGGGGGGGAGGAGAATGAGTCCCTGATGGCCTGGAAATCACTTATAGCCGGATTGTTTGGGTCATTAGAAGACCCGACTGAACCTGTTGAGGAGGAGACCGAACCACAGGGTGTGGAATCTGATGAATCAAGGGGATAGACTCGCAAGGGGGGTGAGATAGTGGGAGTAGTGGTTTGGGAATGTAAAAGTGTAATGAAACTGTTGAACATGCACTGTTTGTTTGGTTTTATTGTTTGTTTAAAAATTTAATAAACTTTTTTTTTTATTTTAAAAACTATGCTGAACACCATTAACTCAAAAAAAGATCAGATGACCACAAAATCCAATATAAAACTGTAGACCCCACAGTGGGTAAGATGGATAATGAACAAGTATTAACCCCACATTGTGTCCAGTTGACACAGCTACAGAATCAGGAAACCAATTTGATAAAGACAAACTATTGTAGGATCAGAGGAACTGCCAGAAACACCTATGGAACAAAACTCTGCTGGTTTGGTTTGGTTTATTACTTGTATTGCGCACCAAACCCGCAGGTAGTCGGGCGCATCATATAAGATTACTCACAGCTTAGTTGTACATGATATGAAATACAATATGCATTATGTGCAAAATGCACTTTTACAATTTTTACAGTTTACATATATACAGAGGATATTTATACATTATATACAAAATGAGTATGTGCAAAATCTATGCAAGCACCATACTGAGGGTCGGGAATAGAAGGGGGTAGGTTCTAGATAAGGAGGGCGAGCGCCAAAATCACGCTTAGCCATCAGAGTCTTTGAGCATTTTTATAAGGGTGTGGCGAAATTTTGTGAAGGATGGTTCTAGTCTGAGTAGGGTAGGGAATGAATTCCATAGTTGGGTAGCCTTGACCTGGAAGCTGTTACCTCCCACTTTGGCCAGTTTGAATCTAGGGGTCAGGAGGCAATTAGCATTTGACTGTCTGGTTGGTCTTGTCTCAGATTTAGTGATGATTCTGTCCATAAGATATCGAGGGGCCGCTTTGTTTACACATTTATGTGTAAGGGAGGCGACTTTAAGTTTTATTTTGTCCATTGTCGACAGCCAGTTGTAGGCTCTTCTGGTGTCCGAGATATGGTCTCTCCTGGAAGTTCCGAGCGCGGCTCTAAGGGCGTTGTTTTGCTTGCTAGCCCCAATATACATGGCATTGCAGTAATCAAGTCTTGATAATATAAGAGCTCTAGCAAGGGTGATACAGCTGTCATTAGAGAGGAAAGCTCTGCCCGCTCTGATTAATTTACAGGTATAGGCAGTGGCCGAGGACAACGTATTTACCTGTTTGTTAAACGTTAAGGCAGAGTCCAAATAAAAGCCCAATGTTTTTACTTCCTTAGCAGTTGAAATGATGTTATTGTCGACGCTAAAGGAAGAATAAATTGGGCTACGTTTCTTTAACAATATTTGTGTGCCCAGGATGATGATCTCTGTCTTGTCATCATTCAGGCATAGTCCATGAGAGGCCATCCATGCCTGGATGATGAGGTAAACCTTGTTTACCAAGGCCAAATCCTTTTCATAATCACCAGTAATAGGTAGGAGGATCTGTGTATCATCTGCATAGTTAGTGTAGGTGATACCCAGATGATTCAAATCATCGAAAAGGGGCTTAGTAAAAATATTATATAAGGTAGGCGAGACACATGAACCCTGGGGAACACCACACGTGATAGGGATAGGGTCAGCTGAGGCAATGGGAGAGAATACTCTCATGGTGCGATCACTAAGGAAGGATTGTATCCAGGCTGTAGCTTCTGGGGAGAAGTGTCTTGCCAAGTCCAAGTGGCTGCACAAGACCTGGTGATCGACCAAGTCAAACGCGGCTGATAAGTCCAGAAGCAACAGGAGAGCTAGGTCGCCTCTGTCCCTGAGTCATCGATCTGTGCCTTCAAGTCAATTAACGCAGTTTCAGTCCCGTGTTGGGGCCGGAAGCCTGATTGTCTAGATCCCAGCAGGTGATTAGATTCTAAATGTTTTTGGATTTGTAGATAGGCTATTTTATCTATGATTTTCAGGAGGAATGGTACCGTGGTAATGGGTCGGTAATTTGTGGGAATAAGAGGGTCTAATGTAGGTTTCTTTAGTAGGGGGAGCACCCAGGATTCCTTGAGGTTAGTGGGGATACTGTTGGTCCTAAATGATGCGTTGATTAATTTGGTGATAAAGGGTGATAGTTCTCTGGCTGCATCTTTTATGAGTTGGGCAGGGCACTGGTCACCTTGACAGTTAGAGGGTTTGAGTGAGAGTATTGTCTTTTCTGTTTCGAGAATAGTAACTTTTGAGAATTTGAATCGTGTTAGTGTATCGGAAATAGTGGGCAGGGTTGAAATGGTAGTGTTGGGCGAGTTTATTGTTAGTGAAGCTTTTTTATTCTTAATTTTTGTTTGAAGAGTAGCAACTTTGCCTGTCAATGCTTGTTGGATATTCGAACACCAAGGTTTGTCCTTAATGCAGTTGTCAGGTACGGGGATGGGTGCTTCAAGTTCTTTAAGGATGGTAAAGAGTTCCTTAGTACTGGAATTAGCTTGGGCTATTCTTGAATTGTAAGATTCACGTTTGGCTAAGAGAATTTCTTTCTTGTAGAGGGCAGAGATAGCGCGCAGATTAGTTTTATTTTCTTCAGAAGGGTGAGCTTTCCATAGTAATTGGCATGATCTTTTTTTGGTACGTAATATTTTTAGGTGGGGTGTGTAGCAGGAGTTAAGGTGCGCCTTAGGTTTGCTTTTTCTGAGTTTAAGTGGCGCGATTGTGTCCAGGGAGGTGGTCATGGTGTTGTTGAAGATTTTGATCAGGGCATCTGGTCCCAGGTTTTCTGGGAGGGCATTAAGGGTGGGTAAAATGAGGGGGAGTAGTTTATCGCAGGTGATGTTTTTTTTGTTGCGAGTAGGGACTGATGGAGCTAGTAGTGAAGGCGGTGCAGTAGTTTTCTCAGTGTTAATAGTAAAGGTTATCAGATGGTGGTCTGACCATATCACAGGAGAGTTGGAAGAGATGGTCACATTACAGTTATGGTCTGCTATCCAATCCAGAGTTCTTCCTTTAGAATGTGTAGGGTCCAGTACTTTTTGGGTGAGACCTTGTTCTGTAAGGATATTTGCCACAGTAGAGGCATGTGCGTCTTTTAGGTCGTTATATCCTAAGTTAAAGTCTCCTAATAAAATTACTTGGGAAGAGTTTTTTAAGTTGTTTGATATGATATTAGATAAGTCATCTTGGAAGGTCCCGATGGAGTTTGGAGGCCTGTATATTAGGTGGATTGTAAGAGTTTGGGTAAGTTAAGTTTGGCTGATAGGTTCTCACATGAGTTGGTATCAAGATGTGGTATAAGTCTGATAGGTAGGTTATCTTTTGCAATAAGTGCAATTCCACCACCTCGTGCCTCAGTTCTGTCTGCTCTAAAGATAGTGTAGCCTTTAGGGATAGCTAGTGATAGTGCCGGACCTGCCGCAGCGTGCAACCAGGATTCAGTGACTGCTAATAGGTCTAGTTGTTCTAGCTGTATGATCTCTGATATCTCAATGGCGTGTGCTACCAGGGATCTGGCATTTATTAGAGCTCCTTTAAGAGTATGGCAAGGTAGGTCAGCTAGTGCTGTAGTCTGTGTTATTTGTGTTTGGTTACCTTTGGTTTTACTAATATTGGTGACGGGTGAAATGCAGGATCTGTTGTTACTAGGTGCTAGTGTTCTGGCAAGAGGTTCATACAGTTTAGGCAGTCTTGCTCGGAGTTTGCTATTTCTGATAGGGGTTGCGCACGGTAGAGATACCAGTGATTCTTGCATGGTTAATATGCGGAGCCTTTCTACATAGATCCTGAGTGGGTGTAGTGCTATTGTAGAGGTGGAGGGGTAATAGTTTACCAATGTGCTTATTAGCAGCGTAGTGGCTAGGACACGGGTCATACAGGTCAATGGGCTCCTAGTAGTGTACATTGTAGAAGTGCTGGATGCAATGGCCATGCAGAGCCCTGTGGCAATATCTAGGTTGGAGTCAGTACTTCAGGACCAAAATACAATGAGCTAGGGAGGCACTTGGCTGTACAGTGCCCTATGGTGATGTCTAAGTTTGGGTCATCGCTTCTCGACCAGAATATAGTAGGCTATGGGTACACTTAGCCGTACAGTGACCTGTGGTCACGCCTAGAATTCAAGTAAGTGCAACAGTATAGCTGAAGGCATTAGGTGCCATCTAGATTTAACATCAGGCAGCAGGACAAAAATGCATTGGTAACACCTAGATTTGAAGTACAACAGAATGACTAAGGTACATTAGTAACATCTAAATTTGAGATAAGACAGTTGTCTACAAAGCATTGAGTCTGAGTTCAGTCTTAACGTGTTCTGTAAAGTTGCATATGGGTTCCAGACTTAGCAGATGCTGGCAAGACAACGATAGGCTGAAATCAGGAGTTTGATTAATGGCAATTCGATGGCAGACTTAGAATGTAAGAGGTAGCAGTTAAAATGAGGTAGCATGGCATGATAAACTTAACAATCTGGAGATAAGAACAGTATAAGCAAGCATTACTTTATGACCAGTTGGGAAGTTGTCTACCCACATGTGGCGTATTGATGCCCAGGTGGTACTGTGAGATATTAATCAAGCATAGTAAGTGTCATGGCAGCTAATGACAAAATGTAGGGCGAGGGACAATGTACTAGCGGCTGACTTCGTCGAAGTGTACTGTAGGTCATGTGCCGGCAGGATAGGCAGGAACACAATGTGCACTATAGCGGAAGCAGAGGGTTCACGTGCAGGTAGTGGGGTTGGGATAGTTAGCTTCTCTGTTGTAGTCTCCAATGATAGCAATGCTGGCCCTTAGATGTGGGATGTGGCAAAGTTGGATAAAGGGTTACCATGGACTTCCTTACTAGAAAAGGGCAGAGTTACCTTATGCAGGAGCCAGGGGGCTGGCAATCGGCAACCTTGGCAAAACAGGCTCAAAACAGGCACTAGCCTTGCATCCGTGGGCCTTCCGGGAGGTGGGCCGGCTCTCGCCTCCGGTAGTCGATTGGTGGAGGTGTAGAGTGTTTCTCCCAATCAGATTCGCAGATGGGACGAGGCTATGCTCTAGGGACGTCTGTGGGTCGGGTCGGCCATCTTGGAGTGGTCGGATCCTCGTGGAGCCCGATGGTGGTGAGATGCACACGGGCCGATTGTAAGATAAAGTGGCACGGGGAAGGAAATAAAGCCCATTGGCTTGCGGTGTGCAGGAGCGCTGAGATTACCGCCCGGAACGCGGCAGGAGTAATCTTCTACTGCTGCTTCCTGCCGAAATATGGTACAGCCCACTGGCTTACCTCCATATGCTAGGAGAAAGCTGCTGGCTGGAGGGCGCTGCTCCTGCAGCGAGGGAGCTCCTGCTCCTCCGATGGCCCCACGAACAAGATGCAGGCTCAAAACAGGCACTAGCCTTGCATCCGTGGGCCTTCCGGGAGGTGGGCCGGCTCTCGCCTCCGGTAGTCGATTGGTGGAGGTGTAGAGTGCTTCTCCCAATCAGATTCGCAGATGGGACGAGGCTATGCTCTAGGGACGTCTGTGGGTCAGGTCGGCCATCTTGGAGTGGTCGGATCCTCGTGGAGCCCGATGGTGGTGAGATGCACACGGGCCGATTGTAAGATAAAGTGGCACGGGGAAGGAAATAAAGCCCATTGGCTTGCGGTGTGCAGGAGCGCTGAGATTACCGCGCGGAACGCGGCAGGAGTAATCTTCTACTGCTGCTTCCTGCCGAAATATGGTACAGCCCACTGGCTTACCTCCATATGCTAGGGGAAAGCTGCTGGCTGGAGGGCGCTGCTCCTGCAGCGAGGGAGCTCCTGCTCCTCCGATGGCCCCACGAACAAGATGCAGGCTCAAAACAGGCACTAGCCTTGCATCCGTGGGCCTTCCGGGAGGTGGGCCGGCTCTCGCCTCCGGTAGTCAATTGGTGGAGGTGTAGAGTGCTTCTCCCAATCAGATTCGCAGATGGGACGAATAATAATGGTATGGGGTAATAGATGGTAATAATAGGAACATAAATCAGAATGCACGACAGACATTATCCAACTGAAAGATTTTGGCAAATGAGGAATCTCAAAATATGAAAGAAATCTGACATTTTTGCACCAAAGAGCCTGCAGAATAAGCCACAACACAAACTGGAGGTGCCACAAAAAATGAAAAAAAATCAGAAAGGCTCCAGAGCCTTTTTAAGAAAGCTAACTCTGCCACAGAACGAAGTTGGAAAACACCCAAACAAAAAAGAGTGGGTGAAAAATCCTGACAAAATACTACAAGTTACCACACCTATTAATGAAGCGGATGAGCTGACAAACCATCAGAAAGAAGTAACAACACAGCATGAGCAAGATCAGATGGAAATATTACTTAACTTGTCCATATATCCGGAGTTGGAGTTACACAAGGAGATCTGTTGTGACACTAATGAAGGAGAGATTTCACTTATCATTGATCAATACGACGGAGGCTGTTCGGTTGATACCATAAATGTGGACCTAACCTCGGAGGATATCTCCGACGATGGTCTAGATCCAGAGATTCACAGTAATATTAAAGAGATCAATGCTTCGATTATCATTATCGGAAAGGTTGACGAAGGTTGTGGAGATGATGCTCAAGATTTTAAATTGACCTGTGAGGATGTGTCGGATAATAATTTAATCTCTTCAGTCTTTGATGATGGGGAGACCATAGACCTAATTTTGGAAGATGAGGATGAGAACATATTAACAACAAATGCCACTAGTCATGATAGAAATAGAAAATAACAGACAATGGGCCGCATTACGAGTCCGGCGGTAACCGAGCCGGAAAAACCGGCAGGTTACTGCCGGACTCGTATTACCATTCTGCCTCTGTGATTCCTGGAATTACCGGGGCATTACTGTTACGCTCACCTGGCTCCCACAGAGGCGTCGATCTGGACTGGACTGCTGCGGTCTCCACCAATGTGACGCATAGGGCCGAGATGACGGACTGGACTGGCCCACCTAGCTTCGTTTGCTTGGCTCGTAGGAATAAGTGGAGAAAGGGAATTAACCACCCGTGGAGTTGAGCGTAAATCCCCTCACCTCGCTGTTCTCCCCACTGATCACCTTGGATGTCCCCTCTTATAGTCTCACCTGATGATTTGAAAAGATGAGCTCTCCATCCTGCATTGAGCGCAGGGGTGCGTAGATAACCAGTTGCTTCACTGGCTCGAAGGAATTGGTGAGTTCTAGGACAATATTGACTCCGATATTCCCGGCAAGACGCCATGAGTATGTAGTTTGTAAGAGTTCAAATGCCTGACTTTCACTCTTGTCCGATTCCTTGCAGGTTGCAGCTTGACCCTACTGAAGAGTTCCTCGTGGCAACCGGTAATGTTCTGGTAAGGATTTGTATTATCCAACACAGTTCGATAAAATAATGTCCATATGTAACCTGTTGCTTTCTCCCTTATTCAGGCGCTGAGAGAAAGTATGAAGTCGCGGGGAATAATGCCTCCAGCGGTAAAATCAGGTAAGTCTTTTGTGGTGAGGAGGGTTACCCTTGTTAGTCCCTTGTTTCACCTTGCTGTCCTTTTGTTTCCCCTTAGGTGCCGGGGTTCGGCTAGGATGCAGTGGAAGCTGCGCCGACCCGTGAAGAAGAATAGTTCCCCCGGTGGTAAAATCAGGTAAGTCTATGGGGGGTATTCCTCTGTGTATTCCCTTGGCTCACCTTGCTGTTCTTGTCTTCTCCTTAGGTGCCGGAGTGCGGCGGGAACATGCAGGAGGATGCGGTGAAATGTGAAGATGCTGCGAAGGCCGGTGAGTTCAGCGCGGCGCTGCAGCAGGCGAGGCGGCGCGCATAAAATAACTTTTCTTCCAGCTCGAAGGCGCGATGGATCGGGAATTCAGGTAAGGATCAAAGGTATTGCTCTTGTTCTAACCTTTTCTCCTTCTTTCTCCCTTTTCTGGGAGCTCCAAACTCGAGGCGGGCGTGGCAGAAGACTGAATGCAGACTTGCAGGCACGGTGAGCGTTACGCTGCTGGATGCAGAATAACGCGAAGCCTGTGCTGCTCTTCGGACGTGGTTTAAATAGCCTCCAAAGTAGTCCCAGGTAAGTATTCCTCCCCAGCCCCACCTGGGGCTTAATCTATGAGCCTGGCGCCAGGACTGACACTCCATATGAGCTTGGCGTCATAGGCGCCAGGACTGCATCCAAATAGCCCCTAGCGGAGGTTGTTGGGCTTGCTTGGGGTAACTTGATGCCTGCTTCCGGGGTTGCTGGACTTGGTCTGGGTCCCCGGGGGTAGGCATCATGACAGTTACAACCCCGGTGACCCGGGAATTCCAGAGGCAGAATTCTGTAAGTCCCCATTCCCATGCAGTCCCATAGGACTCCATGGGATGGGACCATGGAAACACTGGTTCCGTCTTTGACAGAGCCGGTGTTTCCATGTCCGCCTGCAGGCGGGTGGTGTTCAACCCGCCAGGTCAGACCTGGCGGGAGTGACACCTCCCGCCTGCAGTACTATTAATCAGCCGGTCCGGAAAAACCAGTGGCAGCGGTTTTACCTCCACCGTTCTTTCCGGACCAGCAGGGTCTTAATGAGGCCCCATGTATAATTCAACGAATAAACCAGAACTGAAACTGCCTATTTTTCTTGATCCAAGGAGACAAAGCTCAGTACATCGAGTCCTATTTGAACAAAATGAGAAGCAGAAAGTTGGCCTTATTTTAAATCGAGCCAATATTCTAGGTTTGATGCAAGTAGTCCCTCAGCTTCAAATATTGCGCTCTGAAGACCTGAAGCTTGTACAATTTACAAATGACCAAAGGTTAGACTCGATCTCGATTGATTTGTACTCAAAAGCGACCATGGACTGCATATTGAAGCATGAAAAACAGCTAGAGCAATTAGGATTTGTGTGTAAAGAAGCTGATGGAGCAAACGAACCAAATGTTTGGTGGAACCAAAAAGTGAAAAGAAAACAGGACTTTGACAGGAAGCAACCTAATCGTAATAGAGGATCAGATAGTTTCTCAAAGAAACCCTTAGATGATGAGAGCTGGACCAAGGCAAGGAGGTCTGAAGAGGAGGGACTCCAGAATAGACCCCTCACGAATTATACAAAACATATGATATGGAGAGACATGGAACATACAGATGACCACATGTCCCAATATGACCATGAACATCTATAACAACGAACATTGTACACAAATGCAAGAACATCATTATGCTCATGGAAAACACAAGGTCATCACCATCTCTTCCAACTGATTTTCTCAGACCTTGCAAAATTTCAGATCTTGTGTTTTCAAGAAACTTGGCTGCTCCAACCCCCGATGTGCGAGGGTTATATCACTTTTGCAAATGTGGCAATACAGAACAGCAAAGGGTCGTCCCTCGTCAGGGCTCTTAACCTTGATTAAGATTGATTCAAATTTTGAATTTGTGGAATCCAAAAATCTTAACCACTGGGTACAACTGACGATCTTAAAACATCAATCCCAAGAAGCAGCACAAATTAAGGGAAATTCATTGAATAAAATAAAAATATTTTTGGGCATCCTAAACTTATATTGGAATCCGGTGGCAATTGGCGATGAGAACTTCATCGAGACTGTGTATACAGAGATTGATATGTTAACTGTCCAATTTCCACACTTGGAATTTATAATTTGTGGAGACCTGAATATCCATCTATATACATCGAAAGGAGAGAAACATGAAACTGCTGATCTATCTCCAAGATCAAAAAAATGGTCCAAAGAAATTGAAAATCGCAACCTATTCCTCACTATTACCAAACGTGAAGTGACTGGTAGTGCCCTTCCGACGTGGTCCAGAGGATCTCTATCGCGACGATAGACTATATCTATATTTCTCAGGGGCTAAAAGCACAACTATATGACACTGGAAATAGTAATTCAGAAAAAAGTGACCCTCATATGTTGATGATTAGATGGTCTATGTGGGTATTACCCGAATCCAAAGTTCACCTGCCACCAGTCGAAATCAATAACAAGTTAAACAGACTTCGTCTGACCCAATCCCAAATAGAACTGCTACCAAAGAAATTTGAACAATCTAGCCAGAAAGGCGTTGTAAAATTGAATTACGAATGGTTTCTCAGGCCATTCTTCACTCAAAGTAGCAATGGGAAAGAAAGAAGACTTTATCAACATACATTTGATCCGTTGGTAAAAGAAAAGAAACTAGAATTGCAGAAAAAGTTAAGAGCATTGCATAAAAATCCGGACGAAGTTAAATATTGTCATGATCTCTGCTTCCAAAAGGTCAGGGTTTTCCCAACTCCCTTGGAAGCAGATCCATAACCCAGGTTCCGAGTGCCAACCAGTCCCAATTGGGACCTTTTGGACCCAGTCCTGGCGCCAGTGGCACCAGGCTCATAAATATGCCCAGTCCCAGCGCTGGAAGCGCCGGGCTCATAATGCTAGGGTGGACTTACCTGCAGCAGACCATGCTGCTTACTTGCCTGCCAGTTGAGCCTCTGATCCCCTTCTGTTTGGAACTACTTTTCCTGTTGGGTGGGGCTGGAGCCACTCCCTAGATTCAGAACACTGGAACTCTTCTGGAAAGCAGGAACTCTTTTCTTACCAGGAACTCTTTTCTTACCTAGGCGTGGCTGTGGAAGGAGACACCTAAGCACTACAGGAGGCTATTTAAACCACACCCGGTGGATGAATCTTGCTTTGCGTTATTCTGCACCCTCTGCAGCAGAACGCTCATCGTGTCTTCTGCATCCAGTCCTGGGCCTAATGAAAAAGGCTTACCATCCTGAATCCAGTCTTCAGCAACACCTATAAAGACAAGAAAGAACAGGTTAGCATTCCGGCATCTGAAAGGCAAAGGCTTACCTACTCTTCGTGCGCTCCGGAGGTCTTCACACTGCATTCCGGCATCTGAAAGACAAAAGCTTACCAACTCTTCGCACGCTCCGGAGGCCTTCGGCGCTGCATCCCGCATCTGAAAGACAAAACAAGGTGCGTTTAAAGACATTAGGGAACTTTAATACTCACGTGCCATCACTCCTTTCCACATCTAACCCAGTGGGTATTCCGGCACCCTGCAGCCGCTCCGAACTCGTACCTGCAAAATAAAAAGACAGTTAGAGCGCATCGTGAAGCAGGCAACAAGCGCTTACTTACGTGCTTCCAGGCGCTTCTATTCATCACACGGGCTCCATCTTCAACTCACTTCAGCCCGTCATCCGCCATCGCCGGAACCCTGCAAAACAAGAGACATCATTACTAAAGACTTTAAAGACATTTGAATGACTCGAAACTTACCGTTCGTGCAGTAAACGACGGCCAGCAGTCCTCTGAAGTCAAGAGGCCTGCGCTACCTATCCAGTGAAGAAACTGGTTACAGCACCCTGCCCCGAGGCAGATGGAGAGCTCGGCATTCACTTACCTAAGGTGAGAGCGTTAACCTTTGGGGGTCTACAGGAGAGGAGAAGAGGAAATAACCCCAGTTCATTAACCCCATATTTTCTATCTGCAGACATCTTACTCTACACGTCAGGCATACAGTGCACAGAGGTCCAGCCCAAAGAGCCAACCGGGTGCTACACATCACCTTTGAAGATACGGTAGTCGCCCAGTCAAGACCGGCGCCTCTGCGAGAATCAGGTGAGCGTTACAATATGGTCTGATCAAAAAAGAGAAGCAGAAATACAGAAATTGGTTAAAAACTACAAGGCATCTAACTAAACTACTGGATGCAGAAATGATTCTGGAGCATTGGAAGAACACAAACTCCAGAAACCTATGGGCGCTGCTAAACCAACGTCCAAATGATCCCCGATGTCTCAGAGTATGATTGGATAAAATACACCACCGAACTATTTAAAGAAAGAATAAAACCGATGAGGATCCAGCATCCTGTACAAACACAGAAATGAACAGTAGGGTTCGATATAGAAGATATTTTGAATCTGATCAACAACTTGAATACGTCTCGCGCACTGTGGCCAAATGGCCTCTCTAATGCGATAATCAGACATGAACCTAAGGAATGGGCAACTCTATGTGCACAGATTTTTTCCCTGATAGCCGAAACAAATTAAATACCAAAGACTTGGCAATCAGCAATTCTCATACCAATTTTCAAGCAGGGCGAGATGAAAAATCCGGGCAATTACCACCCTATCGCCCTGCTTGATTCGCTAGGCTAAATCTTTGCTTCATTTCTTTTTTTAAAAACAACTAACATGGGCAGCCAATAATAACCACCAAATGATACAGCAAACAGGTTTCATCATAAATGTTGAAATAAATAAACCTTAACCTATTTTATTTTTAACCTGCTCAAACAAGAATCTATAAGAACTAAAACTCGAATCTATGCTGCATTTGTTGACCTACAACTTTCTTTTGACCTAGTTAATAGACAGATTCAGTGGGATAAATTGACATGCTGGAAATGTCCTAATGACATCTTAGAACCCATAAAACAACTGTATACTAATGCAACTGTTCACATTCGTATGACCTTGGATGGAGTGATGACGACGGAGATTAAAACATTGAATGGTCTGAAACAAGAGTGTCCCCTATTGGCCACCTTGTTCAATTTATATACCTCAGACATTGAAGAAAATATGAGAAATCTGGCAGCTAACACCCCAAACTTATTGCGGAACAATTGCCACTAATGATGTATGCCGACGACATTGTCATTCTCAACAAAACACCAAGAGGCCTACAGATAAGTCTAATCCAACTAGACTCATATCTGAACTTGAACGAACTAAAAGTCAATAAATCAAAAACAAACATAATACCCCTAACAAAGAAACAAACAACCTGACCTCCAAAACCAAGTTGGTACCTACAAAACGAAACATTTCTGCAAGTAACAACAATAAAATATCTTGGAATTTGGATCAATCAATCAAAATCAAAGGAGGAATGGGAAGCTCATTTGAAATCTAAGGCTCTATCGCTTGCCAGACAAGGAGCATTCATTCACCGAAAATATGGGATATTCTACTCGAAGCCCATATTAGCCTTTTTTAGGCAAAAGGTGATAGCGATACTCCTATATGGAAGTGAGACTCTGATTGATCTTGATCCAGATATTTGGCAACAGCTGGAAGCAATTTTGTGGTGAAAAGTACTTTCTCTACCATCATTGTATCCGATGCCACTTATACGATATGAAATCGCCACTCAATCACTACACTCCTTAATGCCTTGGAAAAAACTAGATGGCCTTATTAGGTTATACTAAGCAAATTACTGGCCATGTGAAGAGGTTGTTGGGGCTGCTCTTCCAGCAAAGCAGAGATCGGCGGAGGTATGGGGAAGGGTACATGGTCCCACATTAGAACAATGGAAAAAAGTATATTCTGTATTGTAACAAAATGGAAAATGGGAGGGTGGTACAGCCTTGTGCTAAGCCCAAGGACATCTGGGACCCTTGTAAACAATATCTTCTCTCATGAGCTCAGATCAGGATCTGAGGGGGTATAACCTGAGCAATATGCAGTGCGGAAAACTGGAAGAATTGATGGAGGACGTGTTTGATGGGGATTTTGTTGTTGATTTAATGAGATGGGAATGTAAATGTTGTAGGGAGTGGGTGTGTTCACATAATCTTGACAACTTTTTAATGTATATGAAAAAAGGGGGGGGATATGTTGTAGAGCGATTGAGGGGGTGGATCGCTGAACCACTGTTTTCTTTTTGTTTGTTGAAAACAATAAACATAGTTTCAACAAACAAAAAACTCCTAGTGTTCGGGAAGCACGCACCATGGGGGGGAGGAGTGTTTGCTGCTAGATGTTCATGTGTCCAATTACTACACAAATATGCATTATTTGTCCATGTAGTAGTTGTATGCAAATTAGTATCTTCTGCAAAAATGCATGCTTTGTGTGCATCATAGTTTTACAAAGGTAGCGGGCGCCCCTCTCTCGCAAGAACAGACATGATAACCTGTTCAGTGGTTATTAACCACTTGAGAGTTCGCAGCCACTGCTTTTACTCACTGTGCCTTTCACAGATGGGAAATATCCATTTGCATATCAGTCTTTGTCCTGCCCAGGGGCAGTCCAGCACCGAAATACAATGGCAATTCCAATCTGAACGAGAGTACCACCAGCAACCCCATACACGTGTTTCACCCTTGTTGGGGATCATCAGTGAGGTGAAGCTGATGCCTCTCTAAGCACAGTGAGAGGGAGACCACGTCTGGTTGCCCCCAGGAGACCTAGGGTTACCAATCCCAGGTTCCTTAAAAAATAGTTTTACAAAGGTAGCGGGCGCCCCTCTCTCGCAAGAACAGACATGATAACCTGTTCAGTGGTTATTAACCACTTGAGAGTTCGCAGCCACTGCTTTTACTCACTGTGCCTTTCACAGATGGGAAATATCCATTTGCATATCAGTCTTTGTCCTGCCCAGGGGCAGTCCAGCACCGAAATACAATGGCAATTCCAATCTGAACGAGAGTACCACCAGCAACCCCATACACGTGTTTCACCCTTGTTGGGGATCATCAGTGAGGTGAAGCTGATGCCTCTCTAAGCACAGTGAGAGGGAGACCACGTCTGGTTGCCCCCAGGAGACCTAGGGTTACCAATCCCTCTGGGGGGCAACCAGACGTGGACTCCCTGCTCACTGTCCTTAGAGAGGCTCAGCTTCACCTCACTGATGATGCCCAACAAGGCTGAAACACGTGTATGGGGTTGCTGATGGTACTATTGTTCAGAGAGGAATTGCCATAGCATTTCGGTGCTGGACTGCCCTTGTGGGTGGGACAAAGACTGATATGCAAATGGATATTTCCCATCTGTGAAGGTACAGTGAGCAAAAGGCAATGGCTGCGAACTCTCAATGTGGTTAATAACCACTGAACAGGTTATTATGCCTTGTTCTTTCGAGAGAGGGGCGCCTGCTACCTTTTTTGTATTGTTGAGAGGAACTTGGGGTTGGTCACCCTAGGTTACCTGGGGGCAACCAGACGTGGACTCCCTGCTCACTGTCCTTAGAGAGGCTCAGCTTCCCTCACTGATGATGCCCAACAAGGCTGAAACACGTGTATGGGGTTGCTGATGGTACTCTTGTTCAGAGAGGAATTGCCATAACATTTCGGTGCTGGACTGCCCTTGTGGGTGGGACAAAGACTGATATGCAAATGGATATTTCCCATCTGTGAAGGTACAGTGAGCTAAAGGCAATGGCTGCGAACTCTCAATGTGGTTAATAACCACTGAACAGGTTATCATGCCTTGTTCTTTCGAGAGAGGGGCGCCTGCTACCTTTTTTGTATTGTTGAGAGGAACTTGGGGTTGGTCACCCTAGGTTACCTGGGGGCAACCAGACGTGGACTCCCTGCTCACTGTCCTTAGAGAGGCTCAGCTTCACCTCACTGATGATGCCCAACAAGGCTGAAACACGTGTATGGGGTTGCTGATGGTACTCTTGTTCAGAGAGGAATTGCCATAGCATTTCGGTGCTGGACTGCCCTTGTGGGTGTGACAAAGACTGATATGCAAATGGATATTTCCCATCTGTGAAGGTACAGTGAGCAAAAGGCAATGGCTGCGAACTCTCAATGTGGTTAATAACCACTGAACAGGTTATCATGCCTTGTTCTTTCGAGAGAGGGGCGCCTGCTACCTTTTTTGTATTGTTGAGAGGAACTTGGGGTTGGTCACCCTAGGTTACCTGGGGGCAACCAGACGTGGACTCCCTGCTCACTGTCCTTAGAGAGGCTCAGCTTCACCTCACTGATGATGCCCAACAAGGCTGAAACACGTGTATGGGGTTGCTGATGGTACTCTTGTTCAGAGAGGAATTGCCATAGCATTTCGGTGCTGGACTGCCCTTGTGGGTGGGACAAAGACTGATATGCAAATGGATATTTCCCATCTGTGAAGGTACAGTGAGCAAAAGGCAATGGCTGCAAACTCTCAATGTGGTTAACCACTGAACAGGTTATCATGCCTTGTTCTTTCGAGAGAGGGGCGCCTGCTACCTTTTTTGTATTGTTGAGAGGAACTTGGGGTTGGTCACCCTAGGTTACCTGGGGGCAACCAGACGTGGACTCCCTGCTCACTGTCCTTAGAGAGGCTCAGCTTCACCTCACTGATGATGCCCAACAAGGCTGAAACACGTGTATGGGGTTGCTGATGGTACTCTTGTTCAGAGAGGAATTGCCATAGCATTTCGGTGCTGGACTGCCCTTGTGGGTGGGACAAAGACTGATATGCAAATGGATATTTCCCATCTGTGAAGGTACAGTGAGCAAAAGGCAATGGCTGCGAACTCTCAATGTGGTTAATAACCACTGAACAGGTTATTATGCCTTGTTCTTTCGAGAGAGGGGCGCCTGCTACCTTTTTTGTATTGTTGAGAGGAACTTGGGGTTGGTCACCCTAGGTTACCTGGGGGCAACCAGACGTGGACTCCCTGCTCACTGTCCTTAGAGATGCTCAGCTTCACCTCACTGATGATGCCCAACAAGGCTGAAACACGTGTATGGGGTTGCTGATGGTACTCTTGTTCAGAGAGGAATTGCCATAGCATTTCGGTGCTGGACTGCCCTTGTAGGTGGGACAAAGACTGATATGCAAATGGATATTTCCCATCTGTGAAGGTACAGTGAGCTAAAGGCAATGGCTGCGAACTCTCAATGTGGTTAATAACCACTGAACAGGTTATCATGCCTTGTTCTTTCGAGAGAGGGGCGCCTGCTACCTTTTTTGTATTGTTGAGAGGAACTTGGGGTTGGTCACCCTAGGTTACCTGGGGGCAACCAGACGTGGACTCCCTGCTCACTGTCCTTAGAGAGGCTCAGCTTCACCTCACTGATGATGCCCAACAAGGCTGAAACACGTGTATGGGGTTGCTGATGGTACTCTTGTTCAGAGAGGAATTGCCATAGCATTTCGGTGCTGGACTGCCCTTGTGGGTGTGACAAAGACTGATATGCAAATGGATATTTCCCATCTGTGAAGGTACAGTGAGCAAAAGGCAATGGCTGCGAACTCTCAATGTGGTTAATAACCACTGAACAGGTTATCATGCCTTGTTCTTTCGAGAGAGGGGCGCCTGCTACCTTTTTTGTATTGTTGAGAGGAACTTGGGGTTGGTCACCCTAGGTTACCTGGGGGCAACCAGACGTGGACTCCCTGCTCACTGTCCTTAGAGAGGCTCAGCTTCACCTCACTGATGATGCCCAACAAGGCTGAAACACGTGTATGGGGTTGCTGATGGTACTCTTGTTCAGAGAGGAATTGCCATAGCATTTCGGTGCTGGACTGCCCTTGTGGGTGGGACAAAGACTGATATGCAAATGGATATTTCCCATCTGTGAAGGTACAGTGAGCAAAAGGCAATGGCTGCGAACTCTCAATGTGGTTAACCACTGAACAGGTTATCATGCCTTGTTCTTTCGAGAGAGGGGCTCCTGCTACCTTTTTTGTATTGTTGAGAGGAACTTGGGGTTGGTCACCCTAGGTTACCTGGGGGCAACCAGACGTGGACTCCCTGCTCACTGTCCTTAGAGAGGCTCAGCTTCACCTCACTGATGATGCCCAACAAGGCTGAAACACGTGTATGGGGTTGCTGATGGTACTCTTGTTCAGAGAGGAATTGCCATAGCATTTCGGTGCTGGACTGCCCTTGTGGGTGGGACAAAGACTGATATGCAAATGTATATTTCCCATCTGTGAAGGTACAGTGAGCAAAAGGCAATGGCTGCGAACTCTCAATGTGGTTAATAACCACTGAACAGGTTATCATGCCTTGTTCTTTCGAGAGAGGGGCGCCTGCTACCTTTTTTGTATTGTTGAGAGGAACTTGGGGTTGGTCACCCTAGGTTACCTGGGGGCAACCAGACGTGGACTCCCTGCTCACTGTCCTTAGAGAGGCTCAGCTTCACCTCACTGATGATGCCCAACAAGGCTGAAACACGTGTATGGGGTTGCTGATGGTACTCTTGTTCAGAGAGGAATTGCCATAGCATTTCGGTGCTGGACTGCCCTTGTGGGTGGGACAAAGACTGATATGCAAATTGATATTTCCCATCTGTGAAGGTACAGTGAGCAAAAGGCAATGGCTGCGAACTCTCAATGTGGTTAATAACCACTGAACAGGTTATCATGCCTTGTTCTTTCGAGAGAGGGGCGCCTGCTACCTTTTTTGTATTGTTGAGAGGAACTTGGGGTTGGTCACCCTAGGTTACCTGGGGGCAACCAGACGTGGACTCCCTGCTCACTGTCCTTAGAGAGGCTCAGCTTCACCTCACTGATGATGCCCAACAAGGCTGAAACACGTGTATGGGGTTGCTGATGGTACTCTTGTTCAGAGAGGAATTGCCATAGCATTTCGGTGCTGGACTGCCCTTGTGGGTGGGACAAAGACTGATATGCAAATGGATATTTCCCATCTGTGAAGGTACAGTGAGCAAAAGGCAATGGCTGCGAACTCTCAATGTGGTTAATAACCACTGAACAGGTTATCATGCCTTGTTCTTTCGAGAGAGGGGCGCCTGCTACCTTTTTTGTTTGATTTGTGTGCATCATATTTAAGATATCTTTTGTCAAACATCTTTCATAATGTTTGCAACTCTGCAATGCCACTCGATACAGTACCCTCTTCAGGTTTTTTGTAATCAGACAAACTTTTTCCTGAGGATACTCTGATGTTGGTGGTCTAAACACTGGTAAAAGTCTCTGAGACTCAGTCCATAGTGATGTCAGAGCCTGACGTTTTTGAATACCAGTATTACTCTCAGCATGTTGAAATCCCTGATAAAAATGTGCTCGGCGCTCAGTCTTTCCTGCAATTCCTCTCTCTCTTTCCCGCGCTTGCTTTCTCTTTCCCGCGCTTGCTTTCTCTTTCCTGCGCTTACTCTCTCTTTCCTGCGCTTGCTCTCTCTCTATCCCACGCTTGCTCTCTCTCTATCCCACGCTTGCTCTCTCTCTTTCCCACGCTTGCTCTCTCTTTCTCACGCTTGCTCTCTTACTCGTGCTTGCTCTCCCTTACTCGTGCTTGCTCTCTCTTACTTGCCCTTGCTCTCTCCTTCTGGCAGGTGCTCTCTCTTTCTGGCGCTTGCTCTCTTTCTCGCGCTTGCTCTCTTTCTCACGCTTGCTCTCTTTCTCGCGCTTGATCTTTCTCATGCTTGCTCTCTCTTTCCCGCGCTTGGTCTCTTTCTCCACTTCTACCCCTCTCTCCTCTTGGGTCCAAGAACTTTCTTTTGTTTGGTCTCAAGGGGATCTCTTGTTCCCACTGGAGCCCACTGCTCAGTTGCCAGTGCTCACACATTTTTCTCTGGAGCATACCCACTCGTCTGAGATTCAGGGAGGGCTCCTTTCTGTATTACTCGAGCAGGCTCCACTTTTGAGGGGCTCTTTTCCCCTTCACTGGAGCATACCTCTCTTTTGGGGCTCAGGGCGGCTACCCTTCCCCTCACTGGAGCAGACCCCACTTTTGGGGATCATGGGCACTGGAGCATACCCCTCTTCTGGATTCAAGGGGCTCCCCTGCCCCGGGGCTCTTTGGCTTCCTTAGCAAATGTCTCTCCTCAGCTCTCAGCCCAAAAGACATTCTGTATTTTGGCCTCTTTTATACAACCCTCACTGTTCTCCCATTGGCTAAGCCAAACCTTTAAATGTATCGGTTAATGTCCTACCTTTTCAATATCATGGGAGCAAGCCTTGAAAACCTTTTTATCTTGGAGTTCTTTCAGTTGGCTTCTACGTGCTGGAGCTGTTGTTTGGTAGCTGCTCTGCTCCTGCCTTCCCTCCTGCTGTCCCCCAGATATACATTTTGTGGGTTTCTGATGTATTAGCACCATCACAATGGATAGGCAAACCTCTAGTAAGATCCCACTAGTGCAAAAATAGTTTTTCCTTTGACGGGGAAAGGGGGTAGAATATTTCTCTCCTTAAGAGCTGCAGCAGCAGAGGAGGTAGAACACTGTTCTACTTTACACCTGCTGCTGCTGGGGGGACGAGGGGTGGCAGAATAAGTAAGGTTTTTCCTTTCAAGGATCCGCCCCTGTTGATTAACGTGCCTCTTTGGTTGTTTTTGCAATAGCGTATTTTTCACTGAATCCCTGAAAGACACTCCGGAACCTGCTCCCAGTTTTGGATCGCCAAACCTGATGATCTTGTGAGATGCAGTCCTGAATACCCAGTTTCTTTTGGACCTGATAGTTTCTAATTAGTTGCTGTATCAGTGTCTTTGGTAATAGTTTAGGACATGTCCTGTTAGTCCGACCCTCCAGCAGATTGGGCACTGGATGATATTTTTGTCTTGTGACTGTCACACCCCATAATTGTTTCCCAATTTCCTCAGTTTCCTCAGTGCTGATTCCATGACCCCTACCAGCCATTCGGTCAGCAGATGCCAGTTATATTTTGTTTTAACTCCTGCACCAGGAATTTCCCGGCCTCGGGGACACACAGCCTTTTTATACTGCCGGGGCCCTGACCACGTCTGGAACACCTGCACCTTTTGTTCGCTTCTGGCCTTGCCCTGTCTTAGCCATAGGCTCAATCGGTCGAAGGACCTGTTTGACGGTTCTCCCCACATTCTGTGAGGTAGTTTCTCCAGAATCAACATCGGGGGTCTTCACATTTGCCTGAGGTGAGTAGAATTGTTTCACAGGCACCTGACATCTATTTCTATGAGACTGCCACGCATCAGAGGGGTTCTATGGATCCTCCAGGATTGACCAGGGGTGGCCCAGAGGCCATAAAGGTGTTCATCGGCTCTATTACTGAGGCTCTATGGGGCATGGCACCGGAATTTGTTCTGAGGGTGCAGGAGTTACCGGGGACATACTGTAATGCATGATAATTACATTTTCTGGTCTCCTTCAACCACTCTGCTGTGGTGCAGTGTTGATAGAATTCCTGCCTTCCCTTTTTTTAAACGAAAGAGACAGTTGTTTTAAGTCCTTCAAATTCCAGTTGAATAGTGATTCCCTGCTTGGATGCGGCTAATTTCCGGGAGTATGTTAGCTTTGTCATACCTAAACAACTCTTATTAAATGGGCCCACACTGGAAAATCTTTTTGTGCATTATGGCATTTTGGCTGTTTGTATTTATTTACAGCCTTGAACTTGTACACACAATGTTTAGTATTGGACAGCGATTACATACATTCTGTACTGTGGGAATGACTACAAAACTGAATAAGAAACTTATTTTAATATGGACAGACATAATATTCCCAGCAAATTAAATCGTTTTTTTTCTTCCATCTGAAGGTCCAACACTACGGGACTCTGTTTTGGCTTCCACAACACAGGTTTGAATCCTAACCCTTCATCATTCTGAAGTCGATAAAATTAGTACCATTAATTTGGATAACAAGAAACATCTGTTATCAGTCTATAGCACTAAGGTACCCATGTGGGCATGAATGCAAACATTGAATGTAAACATTTTAAATATATAATAAGGATACAAGTTTCCATATAATCTTTATTCTGAAAATAAATTCCAAAAATCAACACAAAACCTATTCCAATATTGCATAACATGATTAATATCATAAACACACTCATAACCTTAAACTACAGTTCATTATACATAGTTTCAATAAATACTAATAAGAGTGATTTGTAAAAAAACATTATACAGACTAATATGATATGATAGTTTATTTATGTAGCGCCTATACACAATGTGTGCCAAAGCGCTTCAAGGCAAGGGAGGGAACAAGGGAAAATACAATGACATTCTTACAGGCCATGAACAGTAAGGATGTGAAATTAACTATTGTACTCAGCCTGATGACATTTCAGAGCAAGAGCTAAGACATAGATGAGGAAGGGAAGGGGAGAGTGGGAAGGAAATGGAAACAGACAGGCGACTACCATACTAGGCCTGACGACATTTCTGGTAGAGCCGGAGAAAACAAAAGGTGAGGGAGAGGGGTGCAGAAAGGGAGGGGAGGAACAAAACAAGTGACTATCGTACTAGGCCTGACGACATTTCAGATAGTGCTGGAGAGGGTTTGGGGGGGTTGGGAACAAGTAAGGTGAGGGGGTAGGAGACAGGCGAGGTTGCGATCATACTAGGTCCAGGGACAATTCTGATAGAGTAAGCGCATAGAAGAAAGTAAGGGGGGGAGATGAGAAAAGGGAGAACGGGAGAGGAGAAGAGAACCGAGAGTAAGCAGTCAAAAAGAGTGGACAAGCAAGAGGGGAGAGCGAATACAATTGCAGAAGTCAGAAGTCACACATAATGTTGCATGCCTGGATACAAGATGAAGATGGGAACAGCATGATTCAGGGTCACCATGAGAAAGGGTGACGCACCGTGAATCAATGATGTCCATAAAAGTCAAATCCAGCATTGGCCACAAGACGGTCATGGTGAACCAGAATGTATCAGGACAGGTACATATTGCTATTATACACAGCCTATTGCACCAATTTCCTGGGTTCATCAGATGGTGTCTTGCTCGTGTAAGGACAGTTTCTTATCCCTGGTCCTTAATAATATTGATAAAAGATGCTCCACATTCCAGCATACTCAGTCACTAGCTAGCATCGGGTAGTAATTTGCCACTCTACCCTGCCTAAAATCTTTAAAAGGGGTATCTGGTATCTTTGCCAGGGTGATATTTACCAAAGGCAACAAAAGCAAAGCATGCCTGCTTGTTTCTAAAGACATATTGTCACACAGGCATGGTATGTCCTCCTCATTATTCCATTTTGTTCTGTTTACTGCGAATGGCAACATTAATTTAGTTATTCGCCTCTTTGCGTTTACATTACAATTGCAGGTTAAATGAAATGTATCAGTAAAAATAGCATACAAAGAAGCTAATGCCATTGTTTTCGCACCCTAGGTAGGTAGGTATAATTTTATTCGAATGATATCCATTACCAACATACATAAACGAGATATACATTTTCCAAAACATTAAGGGCATAAATAATCATGATACATATAAAAACATCAAAATACTCTAGATAATATTTTAAATGCTGATTTTGCAAAATATAAAGCGGCATACATAAAATCCTCATCATATAAAATGTCTTCCTCTTTCCCATGAGGAAGACGCTCTGGCACCCAGCACCTTAATGGCCTGTTGCCATCTAACAGTTCCCCCATGTAGAAGTAATCAAGAAACCCTTTCTTTACCACATGTTAGTACGGCCTCACCTTCAGCCAAACACCCATAGCTCATACACATCACCTTCTGCTTCTAATATGCCTTATTGTAAAGGTCCTGAGAAAAACCATTTGAGCGTTAAAAGCCCAATGACATTCGTGGACTCCAACTTCCATAATCACTTGGGTACTGAGACAAAAGAGGAGGATGAAAGAGTTTGTACAGAAGGACAGGTGATTGAAATCAGGCTAGTTGTTTTTCAAAGCCTACCTTGCGCGGGGGATTTAAAGAGGGTGGCCGCACTAACAAGGCGAGCATTGCCGGAGAGGATGGTAAACTTCAGGCGGAGGCTCTCAAAAGCGAGACACACAGCAAAGGTTACCAGGGCAGAAGGAGGGATGCTACAGACAAGCAGGAAAAGCTGCAGAGACATGAGAAGCTGCGCAGAAGCTCCTGGGCGTCAGCCACTCGTGGAAGCAGGGTCCATCAGTCCAGACCGAGTGAGGAAGGCCAATGTCTGACCGCAGAGCCGCACAAAATGCTGGAGAGACCTGCACTGACTTCAGGCTAGAAACAAATGAAGCAGCTGTTCCCCAAAGGCACAGGCAGAGTTTCAGAGGCTTGAAGAGACTGGTGAGTCGACCCAAAGCAGCTGGGTACCAAGGGGCATGCCTACAAGCACGCCAGCCCGTATTTGATAAATATGAAATTGTTAACAATGGAAAAAGCATAAGAAGAACATTTGAATGCAATCAAGACAGATTCTTAACGCAACACACTTCTTAACGCAACACACAATAAGGAGAATGTATGCAGACAAGATACAGTACCAGTAGAAACCCCCGTCCAGTACAGGTGTATGAGATGCCAGTGTGGCGGAGAAGGTTGAGCAAGTGCTACCATAGGCAAATATCCCAAGTACACCAGGCAGTTGAAGCTATGTAAATATTCCTGGCAGGAGAGTATATCAGGGAATCTGAAAGGAACTATAAAAGAAATCCTGGCAGGTGAGGTTTACCAGGTGGATAAGATTGAGTGAAAATTCCTTGCAGGAGAGTATACCAGGTAATCTGCAGAGTTAAAGGAAATCTTACAGAAAGGCTGTTGCAAAACTTGTGATTTGAACAAGAACATTATGAGTCCAGTGAAGACACAAAGGAATTGTTAATTAAAATTGAACTTTTGCCATCCTATTTAAGAAACCAGGGGGAAGGGGACCACCCTCTGGATTCAAGGGTCTCTACCTTGGAGAACATTTTAGTTGGAGTTGTCATTGGGTTTTGGTTTTGAACACTTTACTAACATCAAGAAAAATACATTCCTTTGCACCTTTTTGTTGTTTGTTTATTAGTGTGAGGATCAGGATAAGCTGTTTTGGACACAAGAACAGCTTTTCAGTTACTGACTTCCTGAAGCTAACTGTTCCTTTTAGTTTAGATTTTTAGGTAGGGAAATTCCTCTTAGAATAGGGCCAGTTAAAATACGTTAAGAAAAGGATTACACCATCTCTAGTAAGTCTAACCATTACAAAGCCAGCCAACCCCAGGGTTGTTAAAAAGTATAAACCTGCACCAAGGAACCAGTAGCACATAACGTGGTCATTTGGCACCGGATTTGATTGTGGTTACAACCACTTATAACCTTGCCGGAATACATTTAGCTTCAACAAAATGTCCTCCTGATAATAAAAGCAACAGGCTATATGCTCTGGTTAGGAAGGTGGCTACTTCCGCAGCTTATGAGGCGTGGTTCGTAAATTCCACTGCATTAAAGTCACGATACAATAGAGCCGAATGGGATAAGATAAACAACCTGATCAAATAAGTCCAAGAACCTCTAAAACCCAAAATGTTAAAGATTATGCAGGAAGGGAATCAATCCTCTAATGCAGTTATTAATAATGCACTGGATGCAGCAGCGTTTCTGGAAGATTTATAGCAGAAGGGACATTCATTAAAAGGAATGCTTTGCTACAAGGGTCAGATTTCAGACCAGAAAAACAAGGAACACTACTGAATATGCCATGGACGAACAAACCGCTGTTTGGGAAAGTAGTGGATGAAGCTTTAGAAAAAGCAAAAAAGGCACATGAGAAAATAAAGTCTGTAGGGTAGATCATATGTTTGCCCTATTACCAAATGGCATTTCAATCTAATAGGCATAATCAAACCTATCCAAGGTCCACAACACAAAGCGCATACATATCTGACTCAAGCACATGGTATACAAACCAGGGGGCGCAAAATCCACCTGCTTCATGAATTCAGAGACAGTATAGACGTGGCAGAGCATGTGGTAGAGGTCAAACCCCAAGAGGGGTAGCCTTTGCTACAAAGAAATGATGATACCCCAATGCATGTTCCCTCTCATACAATGCCTGTACGGGGTCAAAGCACAACATACGTACACTTTGGAGGCTATAATGTCAGACAAGTGGGTGCGATCTACAGTGACACAGGGTCACTGCACACAGTTCTTACAGGCACCACACCATCTACTTCTAAGAAACAGAAGATTGCCACGAGAACATAAAGTTCTTATACAACCAGAAATTCCGTCTATTAAAAAAGGACCCATAGAGGAGGTTGCTCAGTGACTGGTAAACAGGAATATGTATTTACTGTGCTTCCTTGTTCCAAAGAAAGACCAACACAAAGACTATTAAACCGGCGCACAGATATGTAAAGCAACATACGTTCAGAATGACTACATTACAAGAAGTCATACCTCTTCTCAAGATGGGCGACTGTCTTGCCACTCAGCGTATGAAAGATGCATACTTTCACGTTTCATTGTTCCCAGGTCATCGAAAGTATGTTCATTTCAAGCTAAAACAAACCCATTACCACTTTAAAGTAATTTCTTTTGAAATTGCTTCAGCACCTCAGATATTTACAAACGTACTAACAGTGGTGGCAGCGCACATTTGCAGGGGGGCGCATTCCAGTTTACCCTTATTTGGTCGACTGGTTAATAACAGGGACAAGCCAGCAACAAGGTCGCTTGCACACGCAGTCTACAATAAATCTACTGCATGGTCTAGGTTTCTGAATCAGTTAAAGGAAATACAGCCTAGTTCCTAGACAAAGTAAACAATTTCTGGGAGCAATACTAAATACACAACTAGCATTAGTTTACCATTCCAGTGAAAGGGAGTATACCATTCCAGTGAAAGGGAGTAAAGTCTGCTCTGCATGATGGCATCTTGTAGTTTCATCGTTTCTCATGCAAGACTCAACATGGGGCTAGTACAGCAATGGCTGGCGGAACAATGTTCACAAGCAGAAGGAAAATGGTCAGATCTAGTGAAGGTATCGCACACAATGGTCTTGACACTAAAGTGGTTGACAAAAGAAAACACGTTGAAAGGAAAACCTTGTGTAACCCGCCAATTCACATAAACATTACAACATACACATTCCTAACAGGTTGCGGGCCAATTGTCTATGCCTCACAGATCAAGGGAAATGGTCAGCTCGGCAAAAGAAAAACCACACAAACATACTAGAACTTATAGCAGTCAAGATGGCACTGCATTCTTTCTTAGCACAAGTGCTAGGGAAAAACATTCTCATTGCAACAGACAACAAAACAGCCATCTTTTACATCACCAACAAGGTACTAGACACTCACCAAAGTAGTCCAAACTCGCTCAAAGCATCTGGAGGTGGTATTTTAGGAATAAAATAGCCCTCTAAGCTCCACATGTTCCAGGAGAACACATCCATCTAGCAGTCACCGAAGGAGAACTCAAACACAAGTTAAAAACAAGTGAACTGAAACAGATCTTTGTACAATGGGGTCAACCAACAATTGGCCCATCCACAGCCATAGAAAATGCCAAACCTTTACCTCTGGGTACCCAAAAGGAATCTGAAGGCAATGATCTACAGATCATTTGTTCATGAATATTTGTTTATGCTTTCCACTGACACCCCTATTGCAGAGAAAGCACACAAAATGCACCAGGAGCACATGATGATACACATTTCACCAATGTGGGCACGGCTAACATGGTACTCCCATCTACTAAACAGGTCCCAGTGCCCACCAATAGATAACACCCTGACATGTCCTATTGACACAATGTTAACAGGTCTCTCCAAATCCTCACAGAACCAACTTGGCAGCTTCGCTCCTGAGGTCATAGAGTTCGGACATCTCAATGTATCCTCAAGATGTATCGACATTTTAAAATATGCACAAAAACCCAATACTAGACACTATTTTAATAAGTAGAAAAGGTTTGTCATCTGGTGCTCAAAGACAAACATTAGCCCTATTACCTGTTCACCATACACCATTCTAATATACCTCCTTCCTTTTCTAGATTCTGTTTTGGTATTTAACTTCTTAAAGGTTATGTTATGTTATCGGGATTTATAAAGCGCACGCACGCCAAAAGGCATTGTGGCGCTGAGGAAAAAATTAGAATAAAGTGTGCTCTAGAATAGTATATTTTTCAATTTGCGCCGGAAGACTAGATGATCAACAGTCCTCCGTGGGTCAAAGGGAAGTTCATTCCAGGCTTTTGCCACCACAACAGAGAAGGCACGCCCACCAATGCGCGCTCGCCTAAACCGAGGGACTATCAAGAGGATAGACTGGGAGCGGAGGGCACGGGTAGAGATATAGTGCACAAATTTTGCTTGCAGATGCTCTGCTCCAATACCATAAAACGCCCAAAGTACCATACACATGCATTAAAACATAATCCAAGCCGCCACAGGGATCAAATGTAGTTGTCTCAACAGAGGGGACATGTGTGTTCCAAATGGAGAGCGAAGAATAGCTCTTGCCACTGCATTTTGAAGAAGTTGAAGCCGCCTGAGCAGATACAAAGGCTGCCCTAGATAAAGTGAGTTACAATAATCAACTCCACTCAAATCTAGGGCAGCTACCACAGGAGCTTGAGAGGCAGTGGGAATGAAAGGTAGGACCTTCCTCAAGATCCAGAGTTTAAAATGGCCCGTCTTAGACTGCTGCCACATGTACATCTGTGGTCAAGGAGGGAGCAACTTTTATCCCCAGATTTCTGACTGACAGAACAGGTATAGGAAGTGGGCAAACGGAAGAGGGCCAGAAGTCATGGTCCAGAACAGGTGAGGTGGAGGTAGTCCCTGCGACCAAGACCTCAGTTTTGTGAGCATTTAACTTCAGCCAGTTGGAGGTCATCCAAACCCCTATCTCCTCCAGGCACTTCCTCAGATGGGCGGCTGGGTCAGACTGAGATAGATCAAGACGAACCAGAATCTGGGTATCATCTGCATATGAATAAAAACGGAACCCATGAAACTAAAGAAGGACCAGCAGGAGTCTAATGTAAGCATTAAACAGAATGGAGGACAAATCCAATCCCTGTGGGACCCCACACACAAGAGAATGGGAGCCGACCAGAAAGGAGGAAGAGATACCGATTGTGAACGGTCTGCTAAATAGGCTGAGAACCAGTCAAGAACTTGGCTAGAGAGAATAGCAGCAGATAGCCGGGAGACCAGGGTAGGATGATCAACGGTGTCGAAAGCCGCCGAAAGATCTAATAGCAGGAAGGTTCCGACACCACCCTGATTGACCAGGCATGTTAGATCATCAAGTACTGAGTTCAAGACAGATTCTGGGTCTTTTCCTGGCCAAAAGCCTGATTGAAGCACATTGAGGTGCATTTGTTAGTCTTGTCCGCATACACATCTCAAATAAGGTCTCATCGTGGAAGATAACGGTTATCGAGGCCTCCATGGAGGGAGTTAAACGAATACACACACCTGTAGCTACTTCAACACTATGTTGGGCTGTCAGTGTTGCGCTAAGCAGATTTATTGGTCTGCATTTTGAACCAATGCATAAAACCTCCCTATAGACCTCACTTGCAAGGTTGTTTTCCTTGTGGCAATTACTTAAATTCACATAATTGGTGAACCATTTGTTACAATACTTTAAAAGCAAAGTTGTTTTTAAGAACTCATCCACGGTTTTCACCAAGGTACATATCTAAATGTCATGCACTGAATATCCATAGGCCAGTCATGTACTAACTTAACAAAAGAAAGGAACTTGAAAGACAGGTCAGTTTTTTCTGTCCATGGCATCAAGGAATGGGGGATGGGTAGGGCTCAGTCTCGTTCCATATAAAGCACTAGTCATCAAATGTTTAAACTATAGATTTGTTCACGATTCTTTGTATGATTCTCAAAAATAGTTTTGTTACCTGAGACCTGCTAAAATCCCTGTATTTGTATTGTATGTGACTGGATGTCATTGCGTCGGAAGCGGCCACGTCACACTGTTAGAGACTGAGCGTGTGCTCGTAGGTGCGGCTTGACGCAGACACTGGGTCCTTTGGGTGCTTTCCTCTAGTAGCGAGGAGCCGGAAGCTGCGACCCAGAGACGTGCGCCGAGACGAGGCAAGGCGCAGCGGTGGAAGCCAATGTGAACGCTGTATTAGCGTGAAAGCTGCGGAGAGCTGAGAGAGTTGAGGAGTGGAGCCGTGCCGAGGCCTGGACAGCTCCTGCGAATTATCTGCAGCTACCTTGCAGGAACGCTGACGAACGCGGCAAAGGTGAGGCATAGCGAGTGGTGACTCGGGGGATTGAATCAATATTCTCCTCGCCCCCGGCTCCTCTCGCGCCGCCCCTTTGCCAAGTGAGCCCGGGCCATAGTGCTCCCTCCCCCTCCCTCTTCCTTCCCCCTTCTCCCCCTGCCTTTCGATTTCTACTCCTGCTATCAGGCACATCCGCTGTGCTATTGCACTCAGCACAGCTACCTGGAACCTTTCTGCACCCCCCACGCTCCCTTACCTGTCTTCCCGTGCTCGGGACAACGGCATGTTACCCAGAGGCAAGGAAAGGCGCAATTTATAAATGTGGGTTTCAGTTACTTATTCATACTATGGATCAGGGAAATTTTAGGCTATTTAACTGAGCCTAGGACACAATTCCTGTGCCCACTGATTGAAAGTACTAATTTTGCCCTTGCAACAACTGCGCTAAACATCTGAGGATTTGTTTAAAACATCCCGAAGATACCCTGTACGTGATTTTCAACGTCTGAAAGGGCGGAAGGGAGCAATATACATTACCAGCAAAAGGCGATCTTGCTGGATATTTCTCCCACGGTTCTTTCCCTTCTCACCTTGATCCGTTACGGAAGTGAAGGAATAGATTCACTATGCTAACTGTCAAGAAGTGCTCTGCCACGAGGTACAACCTTCGGAATCAGAAGGGCACGACCTCTACCACAGGGCTGAATAAGAGTAAGGGTACGAAACCTGCTCCGAAGGAAAGAGGCACTATTATTGACTTCTTTCCACCTCCGATCATTCCAAATCCCACAAGTCCATTGCTAAGTGAGGAGAAGGAGCCGAGCCTTCACAGCAGGACAAACAATTCAGTGGGTCTAGGGGAGAGTGTAATTGACAATAACTCATTGCTAGACCTCTGCCTGTCCATGCAGAGAGCCATGACCCCGCTGCCGCGAAGCAACAGGAGGAACCGAATCAATAGTTACCAACACCAGATGATAACCTCACAACGGGAAGCGCTAGATAGACTATCCGCTTCCCCTAATCTTGACGTTCATTTAGACTCGCAGGAACCAGAAAATAACAGCGAACACGGAGAAGGCAGTACGAGCCTGGGTGATTTGCAAGCGTCTGTTGCATCTTTACAATTTGCATGAAACATATTATTGAAGATGTGTGGGAAGATACTAGACGTCACCCTCGCAATCGCAACAATCGATACGGAGAAAAATATTCCAAAGGAGCCCGAGCCGGAACTCATTAATGTTAATACACACGATGGCTCTGACTTTGGGACCCAGGACCCAAACACTACCAACAATTCGGAAATTTACCTCTCACGTAAACAGAGACGCCTGACTAAAAAGGCGATAGGAAGAAGAAAGCGTCAAATGGCAACAATTATACTACCAGACACAGCAGAGTTAGTGGAGGAAATCTCTAGACCAACAGTAGGCAGCACGCCCAAAAAGGGACAGAGGAAAGCTAAACGGAGAGCGGCACGTGCACGTAAACATACTGCAGGAAAAGAGGGGAAGCTCACAAGCTGGCTTATTAATGATAAACGTAATCCCTCCCAATCAGCAGTGTCACAAGAACCAGAACCATCTCTATGTGAAGAACAGGATATAAATGTACCCCAGAATGACACAAACAATCTATCAGTCATCTCAATACTCCCGACCAACGAGCCTCAATTACCAACAGCAGCACCAGTTGAGGATAAGGGCAACTATATAGTGCCCAGAGGCGGAAGAACTTGCCTGATTAAAAATATCTATCAATCTAGTAACCATGACTGGATCACCAGATCAGCATTAATGACCAGACTGCATTCCATTCCGCAGCTGAGAGTATTACGATCTGAGGACTTTGAATTCGTTGAACCATTAGAAGTCAGGAATTCAAGCACATCGGCCCTTCACTGTAAATTCTTAGCCACTGCAGAGCTGCTGCGCAACTTTAAAACCAATTTGAGGGAAGTTGACCTGGAAATAGATGTCGATCCTAATACCACTGATCCCCAGTGGCCGATCCAGATGCCAAGCCTAATTACGGAAGAAAGGACCATAGCACAGTTACCTAAAGTTGATTCCGTACAGTTGGCAGATATACAGAAGGTTCTCAAATGGTTAATAGAGTCTCTACCGGGAACAACATCAAACCAATGAGATCAAACCATAATATCTTGGAACTGCCGGGGATTCAGCCATCTACTATCTTCTGGTGGCTCTATCCCCTTATTAATAGGCCATACTTGCATATGTTTACAAGAGACGTGGCTTACCTCCCGAGCCCTGCTAAATGGATATACCATACACCAGGAATTGGCAAAAAAGGGACAAAGGGGAAGACCATATGGAGGCCTATTAATTGGCATTTTGCATCCGCTAAGATCTACTCGCATCTACACGAATACGGACGAATTTGTGTTAGCAGTAGAATTGGAGCTTCCTGGCAAAGATAAAACGGAATATGTTCTCCTGGTTAATATATATAATCCACCTGAATCTTCTCAGAGTGAGTTTATACAGGAAGCTTGCCATGATTTGTTGATCAATTGGCTGACGGAGCCGAAGAAAAATATGGTAATTTTTGTTGGAGACTTTAATTGCCACTTAATTGGTGAGACGAGCACTAGTAACAACCCCCTGCTGAAGAAAATAGGTAAACTGAAACATGGAAGCGTAAATACGGAGGGACTGTTATGGCTTAACTTCTTTAAGTCATGGAACTTCGAAATATTAAATGGCAGAACCATCAGTGATTATCTGGGAAAACCAACATGGGGAAACTCTATATCCAGTAGTACATTGGACTATATATACGTAAGCCCCACTATGACCACCTGGGTCACAGATATGAAGATTAAGGATAATGAGTGGAGTGACCACGCCACTCTCACACTCTTTCAAATATACTACACAGTATACATCACATAGATCCATTGGAGAGTTGAAGACGAATCATGCTCTAACCAAGATTCGGTGGTCTGATAATAACATTAAATGAGCCACAGAATACACAATCAACACTCCCAATTTGTGTCGCACAGAGCTCTTAGCCATGGCCAGCAAGGAGATCGAAGATTGGATCGCAGCATTCTCAAAATCCTTTGCAATGGTTAAAACAAATATGCGGGCCCTTGAGCCTAAGACCATTAATATATTCGACATTGAAATTAGAGACGCCAAACGAACTTTAAGAGCTGACCTGAGGAAACTACGTAAAGCCTCCATTACATTATACAACTATTTGACTTTAAGCAAGAAGCTGAAAAATGCCTATAGAACATGGCTTAAGCAGAAACGCTATGCAACAAAATTGCTTAAATGGCAAACAGTCCAAACACTATGTACTGGGAACTCCCGAACTATATGGGGACTACTGAGCACAGCCCGCGGTGATACCAGTATTCCCTTAACCAACTCAATCGGTATTAGTCAATGGGAGGAATTCCTGAAAACCCAGAATGGCACGGATCAGGCAAAGCCACAGGAGAGGATTCTCCGGGATCGACCTACGATCCCTTTTATAGTGTCAGCTGAATCTTTGACAATTAGGATAAAAAAGCTCAAATCATCAAGAGCTCCGGGACCCAATGGCCTAGCAAACGCCGTATTAAAGAGCAATCCGGAATACTGGGCAGAGGTACTCCAGATCCTTTTTGAAAAGATTCTGCAGGAGGGTAAAATCCCGGAATCCTGGCAGACAGCAATCCTGATTCCTGTATATAAGAGAGGCGACCGTACAGATCCTGGTAATTACCGTTTACTTTCTATGCTGGACTGCACGGGCAAGTCATTTGCAGCATACTTACTACAAGAACTCCAAACATGGACAGACAGAGAAAAGATCTTTGACCGTTTCCAACGCGGATTTAGAAGCGGATATTCTACCACACATAACCTGGTAGTAATGGATATTCTCTGTAACAAGGCTAGAACACCAGGCAATCCACCTCTATACGCCTTGTTCATAGATTTCAAGTCCGCTTTCGATCTAGTTCCCAGGGAATTACTCTGGGTCAAACTTGAAAACTTGTGATGTCCTAAAGGAATACTATATTATCTCAAGCTATTGCACCACAATACCACAGTTTTCCTGAAGTTAGATGCTAAAGGGAACATGACCAACAAGATCAATCAAAATTGTGGCGTGAAACAAGGATGTGTTACGGCACCAATACTGTACAACCTGTTTGTCCATGATATTCCCAAAATGCTATCATTGGAAAATAACTGCCCCCCCAAGATTGGATCTGATCACTGTGTGGTGCTAGCATACGCTGACGATTTAGTCATTTTGGACCACACTATTAGCGGTATCCGAAGATCAGCAGAGGCATTATGGTCCTATACTCAATCAAATGGGTTGATTATTAATCTGAACAAAACTCAGATGGTAATGTTCAGTTCCAAGAAGACAGCACGAGTCGGTCTAAACATATATGGGACGGCAATTAACTATACCCCATATTATAGATACCTGGGTGTCGAGCTTGAGCCCAAGGGGCACTACACTATATGCAAACAAACCAGAACCACAAGAGCGGCCCAAGTCACAGCACTTATCCATCGTTTTTCTACATCCCACTGTGGTTATACTATCTGGGCAGCACGCCAACTTTACCTTCAGGTCTAAACGCCAATGATAATCTACAGCCTTGAGGCATTGCAACTGATAGACCTTGACTGGCTTCAAATCCTTGAAGGAAAATTCTGGAAAAAAATACTGGGTCTCCCAGGCTGTATTCCAATGGCCATCCTTAGACTAGAGCTCGGCCTCATCTCCTGGAAGTCTCTAGTACTTAGGAAAAGAGCTGAACTATATCTAAAAGCAACATCTGATGCAGCCAATCTATTGTTAGCAGCGATTCACTGTGAAATCAACAAAGCGTCTTCATACTTTCTTATGAAAAAGAACATCATCAACTATCTTGAAGCGATTGGCTGGACCCAAAAACAAGTGGTCTCCACTCCTTTGCTGAGAGCGCTAGCCAAGAAAACTGAACTACACGATTGGATCAGCAACTTTGCGCATTTGGAAGACCTAAAGCGCTATAAATTTGTGCAATTCATGAACTACACTTTCAAGAAACCACTACCATATCTGAATCTATGCCCCTCGCCACGTCTACGACGATTCATTCTTCTGCTAAGGATTGACCAATTACCTGTACTGGCCATAAGTGGGATTAAGAATAATCTTCCCCTACCTGAACGCTACTGCAGGTTGTGCAAGGACAGAATGGAATCTGAAACGGGCAAACATGTCCTTACTAGATGTGTTGCTATGATAAAGGTCTATACAATATTCTACGCAGATTATGTCCATAACTTGGAACATGTTGGCAGTAATGAATTCTGGCAAAGAGCCGTTAATGCAAAGGGAAAAGGAATGAAATTATATATTGCAATGTATAATGTCTGGACGAATGTTGAAAAATTATTGGGCATAAGCATATAGCAAACTGCTAATTCAGGGATGTTTTCCATGGGAATGCTATTTCTAGGGGAAAAAAATAGTTTACTAATTTACCATCAGCAATCGCTTTCTGGGCTTGAAGTTCTGATTCATAAAAGAACCAACACTCATCTATTGGTGGTCTTAAGGACTTATGCACATATATTTTTTTTTTTTAGACATAAACATTCTTAATTTTGAATTTGTATTTTTCTCGCTTTTTTTTCTTATTCTCATTTTTCTTTTTTTTCTTTCATATCTAACCACTCCTTCTTTTTACTCTACTAATTTCTTTATTTATCTGTTTTAATGATTAACTGTTTGTAAATGTAATTTTTTATGTTATGTGAAAAGCTTATATTAAGCTATAACACATTAATAATAAATTAAATTATGTTAAAAAAAATAGTTTTATTCAAGTTTACTCAAACACATTAATGGATGTAGAAATGATATGGATGGGTATCACAGTATGAATGTTGTGGAGGCTGGATATTCCTCTCACAAAGTGTAGACTCCCATCTTATTTTAAGGAAAAGCCTCTACATCAATTCAGGGGTGCCCTGTGAGGGTTCATCCTGCCGCCGACCCGCGTGTACACAGTAGGAACCCTCACAGGGTATCCCTGCATTGATGGAGAGTCTTTTCCTTAAGATGTGAGTCTAGAATTTGTGAGAGGAATAGCCACAACATTCATAAGGCATGGGATACCCATCCATATAACTTCTAAATCCATTTTGAATATCTAGAAAAAGTTACGGAGACTAATATCTCCAAATGTGAGGATCTGTTTTGGCGAGGGGACTGTTTTTGGATGAAGAATATTATTCCTTATCTATGAGACTTTCAGTTATTTTGAACCATTGTACGCCTTAATAAAGATTGAATGGGTCGAAACACGGGTTGGTGGGGGCTTATGAGGAATTTGAACACAGATGTGTTTGAGTAAACTTGAATAAAGCAGTTTTTGAGAAGCATAAAAATATAATCTGTTCACGATTCCTTGCACCTCTGGATGACTGGTCTTTTATATGGAACAAGGACTGGAATTACTTGTCAAATTTAGGAGCTATTTGGATAACCACAAGATTGCCTATCTAAAACTCTTCATTATTTATGATCAGGTAGGGGTTCAGCTTGAATAGTCCAGCCTTTGCAGCAATACACAAACTGTGCTAGAACATTATAAATCAGGAGGTACCTTAGCATGCCACGGTGGCCTGGTGTAACCCCACAGCATTTAACTGCTTTAAAACATTTGGTGGTAACAGTTCCTTCAGCTCCCCCGCCATCTTCTTTGGGTACTGCTAATTTATATAAAGCATGTGACCCTAAGCAGGTCCACAAGCCTCAGAAGACCAACATTATTTACACAGTAATCGTTTTTCTGTTGCTTGTATCTGCATAGAATCACATGCGCCCACACATCCTCTCCACAGTGGGAGCTAAGGACCTAAGTACATAAAACAAAAATATATGTTTTTATAAATCTAAAGGTTACTGCAAACTCCTTCATACAAACCTCAAGTCAGAAAAATAGTCTTGAGGACGTTGACACATGAAGGAACATGAATATTGTACATGTAAGAGTAGGGATCGTTTTACAGGAATGCCCCTGTCGATACTCTTTTCGACTTCGAAAGCTAACCTAATGTAATGCTCCACACAAACTACTGTCAGCCTATGCAAAGCATGCAATTCTAAGCAGATACAAGCCAATTAAAGACCATTACTGAGTAAAGTGAGGAACCAAAGTATGTCTCACCAGCTAGTCCCGGGGATCTCTCTCCCCGGTGGCCAGGGCACGCCATCGCCTTTGGATCCAGACCCTGGGGGTAGACCAGTGCGGAAGGATCACCTGGTGAGGGGTTTTCAGGGGATGGGGGTGAGAGAGCTGATGGTGAGAAGCGGTATTTCCCCACTTTTTTTGTTCATCTACCCATCCTCAGTAGGATCTTCCGAAGTCCCCAAACTCCCTCCACCCCCCTTTCACACAAACACTGGGCCGAGTGAAGAGGGTGACTGAGAGTAACCAGACTAACTCTCTCAAATCGTACTGGACATGTCCCTTTAATCCGGTCAGGCACTTTACACTAAGTGCATACACCTGATACCAGTTAGCTCTCCTCACACAAATAAAAGGCACCTCCTGAAGACACACTCTGAGCAAGGCGTAACACGAGTACGAGCAGAACTTCTGGGACAAAGGCACACCTACGGACCAAGGAACAAGAGTAGCGGGCCTAAAACCCCAAGGGTTTCCTACTGGAGGTAGTTGCTTCAGACACACCACGAAAGACACACTTGGAGAAGGCCAGATCCCACAAGTGAAGATTGCATTGTGTTCCAAGGACACCAGCGTCCGTCCCAGGTGAACTGCTGAGTTGGGGAGGCGAGGCCAAGCCTGTGGTACTAACCTTGACTCGTGAATTGAAAATAGCAAAACAAAAAAGAAGCGCACAGCCGGTGATTTGGCAAGCGACCGGAGAGACCGGTTTGTGTTAAAGGGAATGAAGTAGCAACATTATATCACAAGTGAAGGCTGCACACGTGTGGATGAGACACGATGAAAGGCGGACCTGTGAATGAACTTTGAAGTAAAAGGCAGCTGTGAGATCAGCGATACTAAGTAACAAAGTGGTCCGCGAAAGGAAGTAGCCCATTTGAAAGTCTCAGCGAAAGGTGCATTGTTTGAAGCTAAAAAGTAAACAAACAGCAATTGTGAATTAAGTGAGAGTAAACTTGAGCTTTGAGTCAAAGTGGTCCTGCAGTGGTCTGTAAAGAGAGCCACACACATTCGAAAGTCTTTGACACCCCAAAGAACAATAAGCTTGTAGAAAGGGAGCACCTTGTAAGTTTGTGTGGAGCTGTGCCCGGCAGAGGGGGACCTTTATGTTGGAATACAATTTTGAAAGTGAAGAAAGAGACTTTAACGTGGAAGGCCAGGCGGGCCTCAATCCACAGTTTGGAACTGCTTAGTGTGTTAGAAACTGAGCCAGAGTGTCTCATCCTGTTTACAAGGACAGCCTTACTCCGTGAGGATTAACGTGAGGAGGAGAGCTGGTTAAACTACTTTTTATTATTTTTTAACACTGATTTTTCTTTTGCAAAAGTTTCTCCTTTTTACACTTTTTTGTATAAGAGATGGGGCAGTGTAAGGAAGGCATGGTATGAAACTGTTAAGAGACACAAGTGATCACAGCTCAAGAGTGTTTATTGAACTTCAAATGGATTGGTTGAATGGTTATCTAAACCTAAAGCTAACCATGGGAGCAAGCTACGACCACCAAATAATGATAATAAGGCAGTCCTAGTCAAGTTTGTTTATTTATATAGCCCTCCCCACCCAGAGGTATATGGGTGCATTACAAGTTATTTGTAGATTGTAAGTTACATATGAGATGAAATACATCGCAATTTTTCCAATATTTACAATGATTTACAGGATATTCTTACATTGGTACATTATTTACAATAGTTACATGACATTCAGTAGTTCACACACTGGAGATTAACCCATATTCTACAATAGTTAAACACAGGTCGAATCCAATTTACATAGCTAAAGGGAATATTCATCGGCTGCAAGGAACCAGCCTTTGGTATTTTTCCTGAAGCTGAGGAAGGACCGGCTAGCTCTTGAAGTTATGGGTAAGGAATTCCATAGCTATGCTGCCATTACAGGGAAGCTACTATCTCCTGCTTTTTTCAATTTATATCTAGGGACCTTCACGCAGAAAGCGTGCAAGATCCTGGTAGGTCGCAGCAATGCAATGTCTTTTTGACAAATTTCTCATTTAGGTACTTGGGGGCAGAGTTGTTTAGGCATTTGTGAGTAAGGGAAACAGATTTAAACTCTATCCGGTCCTTGGCTGAGAGCCAATTAGTCTTACGTCTGGCTTCTGAGATGCGTTATCTCCTTGGGATACTTAGGGCTGTTCTGAGTGCATTGTTCTGCAGGATTTGCAATTTGTTGATGATGAATTTACTTGCTCCCAGATAGAGTGCATTACAATAGTCAATTTTTTAGAAGATTAATGCTCTTGCTAGGGTAGTGCACCTGTCTGACGATAAAAATGGTTTGCAGACATGGATCAGCTTGCAGATGTATGCTGTTGCTGAAGCCGTGGCATTGACTTGCTTATGAAGGTTAAGGGCTGAATCCAAGTAGAAGCCCAGGGTTTTGACCTCTTTCGCCACTTTAATGTCAATGCAATCAATGTTGGAGCAGAATTGGTTATTTAGTTTGTTCAGACTGGCCGTTGCTCTTGGGAGCAAGAGCTCGGTCTTCTGATCATTCAGGCAGAGGCCGTGGGATACCACATAGGCCTGAATGGTGAGATAGATTTTATTGACTAAGGCAAGGTCAGTCTGGTAGTCACCAGTTAAGGGAATTGAGGATCTGGGTGTCATCTGCGTAATTAGTGTAGGTGACACCCAGATTGTCTAGGTCATCGAATAATGGCTTGGTGAAGATGTTATACATGGTGGGAGATACGCATGACCCTTGCGGTACTCCACATGTTAACAGTGTTGGGTCTGCTGCTGCTGACTGAGAATACTCATTGATCTATTATTTTAAAAGGATTGGATCCAAGCCGTTGCTTCTGGGAGAAGTGGGCGGGTGTAGATAAGTGTTTACAAAGCACTTTATGATCCACCTGGTCCAAAGCTACTGAAAGGTCTAGAAGGAGTAGAAGGGCCAGTTTTCCCTTGTCCTTTAGTTCGTCAATTTGGATCTTCAGATCAATCAAGGCTGTTTCCGCGCCATGTTTGGGCCTGAATCCGGACTGCCGAAGCCCTAGTAGATTGTTGAGTTCCAGGTAAGATTGAATCGGGAGGTAGGCAGCTTTGTCGATTATTTTGAAAAGGAACGGGACTGTAGCAATGGGTCTATAGTTTGTCCGGATATTTGGGTCCAGAGTGGGTTTCTTTAAGAGCGGAAGGACCCAGACGTCCTTAGGGTTAGTCGGGACTGTGCAGGTTTTTTGAAAGCGGCGTTTATTAGTGTGGTAATGAATGGGACTAGGGCTCTTGCAGCTTCTTTGATGATAGAGGCCGGGCAGATATTCCCCCTGGCATCTGGATGGTTTAAGTGAATTTATGATTTCTTCTACTTCTGAGGTGGAGACTTGGGCAAATTTAAATCATTGGGCTTGTTTAGGGAGGTTAGAATGGGTTTCCTGGGGGGTACCTAGATCAGGAAGGTTATGTTTTTTTGCTGCTATTTTGATTTGGAGCAGGGAGATTTTGTTGGACAAAGCATTTTGGATATTGGTACAGTTTGTGTCCTTGGTGCAAGTGTCTATTGGCAGGGTAGGGGTTTCCAATTCTCTTAGGATGACGGAGTTGTCGGGTGCTGGAGCTGGCTTTGTTGATCCTGTCATCGTAGGTTACCCTTTTGGTGTGCAGGATTTTTTTTTTATATTGGCTGAGATTTTCAGTAAATTCTTTGTTTGAGTCTGTTGGGTGGTTTTTCGAGAGGGCCTCTGCTTTTTTCCGCCAGTAAGGCTTTGAGGTTTGGGGTAAACCATGAGTTAAGGTGGGCTCTAGGTTTGCTTTTGCACATTGTTAAGGTAGCAGTGATATCTATGGCTTGAGTGATAGTAGCATTGTATAGGTCAACTAGCAGAGCTGGGTCTGAAGTATTAGGCAGATTTAGCAATGGGCGGGGATAAGGCCGTGACTTGTCCATTGTAATGTTACGTTTATTCCTGGTGAGAAGAGGCAGGGCTATGGTATTCATCTGGGTAGGTAATGGGCTGTTCTGGATGGAGAAGGTCACTAAAAGTCTCTGTCAAATAAAAGGTCCTATACTAATGAACCTATTGTCAATTCTTACTTCTGAATACAAAAGGGTGTGGGACAATGGTGTATGTAAAAAGGAAAGTGTTCAAGAAATAATAGTTCAGGGCGTTTGAGCAGTTGGCTTCCCTTTCCCACTTTTTCAGCACAGGGCAAGGCGGCACGTATGAGCTTGCATTCACTCTGGCTTCTTGGCCATGAGAATACAGTTCACAGAACAGACATTGGGGCCTTCTGCTAAAGCCTCTTTTCTGATGAGTCTCTTACTGCAAAGGGTCTGTCGTAACAAAGTCTCAAAGTTCCATTCCTATCAGGATTTTCACATTCACAAGTTCTCATTTTCAGTGTTCATCTTGGGTCTCCCTCTGCAGGCTGAGACCCCCCTTTTAAAAAAGAAAAAAATCAAATCTTTGTTGACATGTTTGCATTTTCGATCCTTCAACATAATCACCAATTTGTACAACTTATGCGAATTACGTTCCCACCGACCCCTCTTTCCCCACCTCTCCCTGTATGCAGCTAAGCTGGAGTCTTCTGCTACTTCCCCAAAACTGGGAATCTCCTACGTATTCACACTTTTTTACCTCCATGGGTAAGCTGTCGACCATATTTATTGAAGAAGGGCCGGATCCCTTGCTTTTTATACCCATTCCTTCTCTGTGGACACACTTCCCCTCTTCCATAGTTGAGCTATACAGCATGTCACCGCCACCAACAGAATGTGGACAATGTGACCCTCCTCCACCACATTTTCCCCCTTCTCGTACACCCTGAACAGCAGCAAACTAGGTTCCATGGGTCTATCTATCCCATCCAGTCCCTTAACCACCACAGTACCTCTTTCCAGAATGTCTGGAATAGTGAGCATTTCCACCACCTATGACTGTAGTCCCCCTTCGCCCTCCCGCAGCGCCAGCAGTGGGCATCCACCCCTGGGTACATTTTTGCTAGTGTTGCTGGCAGATAGTACCATCTATGCAGTAGTTTGAATGCCTGCATTCAATATTTCAGGGATAATGTGGACTATTTCACCCCTCTGCACATTTCACCCCACAGCTAGTCGGTTATTTCAATTCCCAGGTCTTCCTCCCATTTCCTCCATGCTGGCAAAATACGTATGGGTTCGCCCCTCCTCAGTTTTCTGTACAGCCTGGATATCCTTCCTTTAGTATTGGTTTCTTGTAGCAGTACTTTTCGAAGGGGATACGGTCTCGGGATAGATCATTTCCCCATGCATATTTTTTCAGGACTCCCTTTAACTGTAGATACTTGAAGGGCGAGAGCCCCTTCATTTCCAGCTAACCCTCTAGTCTGGTTAATGACATAAAATCTCCCTCTCCCCGCAACTGTCCCGCCCTGGAGAGCCCCGCCTTGTACCACTATTGGAACCTCAGAGGGTCAGTAATGTGATTTTGTATGGGTGGTGCCCAGATACAGCAAAGGGGAGAGTGCCAGGTTGACAACCATCGGGTGGAACTTCCCTCGCGCCAGATTGACCAGAACACTTGTAAAATGGGATGTGTCAATATTCATCTAGGGATTTCACTTTGTGGAACCCACATCCACTCACCCAGTGTTACCGGCTGTAGGATGGCATTATCCATATGGACCCACTGCTTCTTTGTGCTGGGGTCCAGGTGGTCAACCATAATCCGCAGCTGTGCCACCTTGTAATATGCTCCCAAGTCTCGGAATCCCACCCCACCGTCTTCTTTTGCTAACAGGAGCACCCTGTACGCTACCATAGGTTTTGCTCCTGCCCAGAGAAATCGGAAAAGGGCTTTCTGGACTGTGGCCAGGAAGTGGGCCGGCACTGGGAGCATTTGGAAGAGGAACAGCAGCTTGGGGAGGACTGTTATCTTAATACTGTTCGGCGATGCCATCCAGGATAGACCAATCCTACCTTAACGCTGCAAGTCCCCCTTTATCTTCTCTCACGCGGGGTGGGGGTAGTTCCTCCCAATTAGGTTCTCAGGTTCCCTTGTAATTTCTATCCCTAGGTAGCGGAAGCCTTCCTACTGTATCTGAAATCCACATTTACCGTCCCAGCCACACACAGACACCGCACGCACACACAGCCCTATAAATATCTCTTTTAATCAAGAGTCAAAGGTTAATCTAACAAAAACTAAAGTGTTGAAAGAGTGGGAATAATAACATTGAGGTACAATCACTCACTGTGTACCCCTACACGTTGAGCCATAAAACTGAAAGTATAAATATTAAATCCAACCTTGACACTGACTTAAGTATGACACAGATTACATCACTACCATAGTTGAAATGAGTGTAATTGTAAGGTTCGAGTTGTAGTGTTATCGAGTTAGTGTTTAGACTTTCACTTTTCTTTTTTTAATTTTACTCTTTATTTTGATTTATTCAACAAACATTACAATTACATAAAGTTGAGCGATTATAAATACCAAGACACGAATTCTACTTGTCATACATTGCATAAACTGTACAAGGAATAAATACAACTGATATCCGCCCATAAAGCCCAATAAATAAAGGAAAAAGGACACATACAGGGACAACCCACACCACAAGACAAAACACAAACCACACAACACCCCCACAACCTTAACCCCTACGTAACTACAACATATTCATATTTCAAGACCCCAACCTACACTCACCCATATATGTCCTTAAAAGGCCCATATTGTTTCAAGTACTCTCCTTCCCGATGTTGTCTAACTAATTGGATTTTTTCAAAGCCTGAAAGTATTCGCATATCCACCAACCAACTCTCTATATGAGGCTTCTTTCTGGTCTTCCACACTTTCATAATTTGCTTAATTGTCATCAATAAAGCTTTATCAATCCAGTTTTAAGAATCACAGGCCTTCTCACATCTACCCTCAGTTGATAGAAGAATCACTGCCAGAAAGGTATGTGGAAAGGAAATATTCTCAACTGTATTAATTCTAATACATCCCTCCAGAAATCCGTCACTCTTACATTCCCAAAGCATATGCAATAATGTTATTGTTAAAGGATATTTGTACCGTGCACTTTCCCCACCGTAGTGGTCCCCTGGCGCTCTGGCAGATCTGAAACAAAGGGGTAGGTTAGGCGTGTTAGTAGGACAAAGTTTGGAGAAGAGCAAGGGAGCTGTAAAGTTCTGTTGGCAGCTTCGGTGCGCTGAACACCGTACGCCAAGCATATTGGTGTGTTATTCGATACTGAGTCCATTGTGTGCTGTTGTATGGGGGTCTGTGATGTGTGGTGGTTGTTGCAGGTGTGGTGAGGTGTGTGCGGGTTGCTGCAGCTTTAAGAGGTGTGATTGTGTTTGGTTAGAGTGTGAGAGGTGTGTGAGGAATGGTGAGATTTTTAGTAGTTTTGGGTGGGTTAGTATCCTTGTTAGGAGAGATGCATATTTGTTTTGCGTCTCCTTTGTGGTTTAGAGATGGTTGTTTCCTTTCGGTGTGTTACGCTCACCTGGTTTCTGCGGGGACATTGGGGCACGGTTGGAGCCCTTCCTGTAATTGGCTTCCCTTTGTCAGGCTTCCCCTGCTCATGTGTTGTGGACTGCGCTGGTTGTTGCCACTGCCCCTGCAAGGATATATGAGGTCCTGAGAATGCTGTGGTACAACTGCTGTGTCCCTCGAACCCTTCTTCCCAGAATGTGGTGAGCATGCGCCAACCCATATAGTCTCACATGGTTAATGATAATTGCGAGCTCTCCGTCCTGCTTCTCACTGCAGGGGCGCTTTAGATGGACCGAGTTTCTTCACTGGTCCATGTGCGTGGCAGCCCAGACTGGCTGTGGCTGAACCACTCCGAAGGTAAGTGCCCTTTCAATAGTGTCTTTCCTTGATTATTGTCTGTATCCTTTTATAATGTCTTTCCTTTGCTTTCTCCCAATAGGTGATATGCGCCCCAGGGGTAGTTGTGAGGCAAGAAGTGAGCCTCAATGGAAGAGAAGAGAGTGTACAATGTTCCAATAGCTGGTAAGGTAGGTTTTAAGGTCAAGCGCATGGATTTGTCTGAGCGTGACCTTGGCGTAATGTCTTTAGTGATTTTCTAACCTTTTTTGTCTTTTTCTCTTGCAGGAATTGTTTGCCGATGTCGGACTGCAGTGCTGCTATCCGGAGATATGCCGGAGAATGATGGATGCCTGGATCCGCGGTGATGCTGACTGAAAGTGGACTCCCGGGTAAGTGTTGAGGCTGGTAGCCGGAATCGGGTAAGGATGCGCTCCGTCTGCGGTTGCTGCGGGAATCGGGCAAGGATGCGCACTGACTGCAGATGCTGCTGGAATCGGGTAAAGATGCGATGCAGGCGACGGTGAGCGTTACGCTGCCATAAGCGGATTAACGCGAAGCGTTTACATGCGGTAGGGCAAGATTAAATAGCCTGGCTCCAGCCACGCCCATTAGTTCTGACTCGTGGCCCCACCCTGCCACTCTTTTAGGATGCCGCACCTGCAGCCCAACTCACTCCTATGGCCACCCCTGACCTGGAGGCATGTGGCGGCCCTGCAGGGGAAAATCAGCACTTGCACCAGAATAAAAGTGTGCAGGGCACACTTACTCATGAGCCTGGCGCAAAAGGCGTCAGGACTGGGTCCAACTGGACCCTTTAAATTGTGTTGTCGGTGGTTCTTGCCCAGTGGCCATGACAGCCCTCCCCCTCAAGGCCCCTCTCACGGGTGCTCTTCCTCCTGGCTTGGTGGGGTTGTTGCAATGGAATTGTCTGATTAGCCGTGGGGCATGGACAAACTCACTAGATTCCCATGTAAGGTCTTGAGGTCCATAACCTTTCCAGTCTATAAGGTAGTACAATTTAGATCGCACTATCTTGGAATCTAGAATAGTCTTGACCTTGTGTTCCGGATCTCCTTCTATGATGTCGGGCTCGGGTGGTGCCTTAATCCGAGTACCTGGTTTCAATGGTTTCAAGAAAGAGACATGGAACACCGGATGGATCCGCATATTACAGGTTAAATCCAATTTCATGGCAGCAGGGTTAATTATGGCCTTGATGGGATAAGGTCCCAGGTACCTGGGACGGAAGGCTTGTGGTCCTTTCAAGGGAATGTTCTTGGAGGCCAACCAAACTTTATCTCCGACCTGGTAATGTGGAGCCTCTCTTCGATGTCAATCTGCAAATCTTTTCTATTGTTCTTTGGCTCTGGTCAGATCTTCAGTTGCTTCTTTAAGGATTCGAGTGATCGTTTTGTGCAAGGTTGTAACTACTGGCATTTCTAATTCGTCAAGTGAATCAAAAGTGGACCTTCGAGGATGCCAACCATGCACTGTGTAGAATGGGGTCTGTCCGGTGCTAGCGTGGATGGAATTATTGTAGGCGAATTCGGTCAACCAAAGGATGTTTTTCCAGGACTCCTCAGTTTGTTGTAACATACACCTCCGGTATTGCTCCAAGGTCTGGTTGGTCCATTCGGTTTGACCATCGGTTTGGGGATGATGACTAGTGGATAACCGGAGGTCAATTTTGGCTATTTTGCAGCACCTCCTCCAAGTGCTGAGAAAAATTGTGTTCTGAGATCAATACTGATGGGAATCCGTGTATCTTGACAATCTGTTCCAAAAACACGGTAGCAAGGGAGGAAGCAGTGGGAAGTTCCTTCAATGGAATAAAATGGGCCATCTTGGAGAATAAATCCACGATAACCAGGATAGTGTTAAATCCGTTGCATGGAGGAAGATCAGTGATAAAGTCCATAGACAGCGTTTGTGATGGCCATTGAAGGATAACCTCCACCTTGCGGGTGTCCATGTGTACCCCTCGTGGTGGGAACATGAATCCCAAGAATTCAACTTCTGTAACATTGAAGAAACACTTTTCTAATTTGGCAAACAGCCGATGCTGTCGAAGTTTTTCCAACACTGCTCTTACATGGCCGACGTGGTCCTCCTTGGACGCCGAGTAAATAAGAATGTCATCTATGTAGACAAGTGCGCAAACGTCCAATAATTCATGTAGCACATCGTTCATAAAGAATTGAAACACAGCCGGGGCATTACATCACCCAAAAGGCATGACCTCGTACCCAAAGCCCATATTTGGTTCGGAATGCCGTCTTCAACTTGTCTCCCTTTTTAACTCTCACAAGGTGATAGGCTCCTGGTAGGTCCAGTTTTGTGTACATTTGAGCATTCTTCACCCGATCTAGAAGCTCCGGGATAAGTGACTGGGGGTATCTGTCTTTAACTGTGATTTGGTTAAGTGCTCTATAATCTATACAAGTTCTTAAGTCGCCCTCTTTCTTTGGTATGAAAAAGAGAGCCGAGGAGGCAGGGGACTTAGACGGGCGGATGAAGCCGTTAGCTAGGTACTGATCCAGATAAGATTTTAGATGCTTGTTTTCTTGCTCCGTTAGAGCGTAAATTCGACTGCAGGGAATTTGGGCTCCAGACACCAGATCGATTTGGCAGTCGTAAGGCCTATGTGGAGGCAGGGTGTTCGCTTGCTCCTTCTGGAAGACATCCTGGTAATCCAGATATTCAGGGGGTAGGGAACCAAAGAGCCCCAGAATAGATTTCACCTTGAGTTCCCGGCTCTTCACCTTTTTGTTGTAGCAGATGTTAGTACATTCTTGAGGGAAGGTCAGACCTCGCTTTCACCAGTCAATCCTAGGGTTGTGGGTTTCCAGCCAAGACATTCTTAATATCATCTGGAACTGGGGAGCTCCAATGGGATCAAAGGAGATGTCTTCTTGATGACCATCCTGACACATCAGCATGACTTTTTCGGTATGTTGCGTCACTGGGCCGGATGACAACTGAGAACCATCCACTGCTGTGACGTTTTCCAATTCTAGCTATTGCTGGAGAGGAAGGCCCATTCTTGCAGCCAGTTCTTGATCAATATAATTTCCCACCGCTCCGCTATCAATATATGCCTCCAAGGCATGTACCTTTGACGGTTGTTGGGTTAACCAAAAGTACCGGGATGACCAGATGTGAGGTCTTTGCAGATTCCTTCTTTTCACTCGACAAGTGGATCCCTATGCTTGTCAGGCATTGGAGTTTTCCGGATTTTGTTCCTTTTCATCATTGCCATTGTCCGTTGCACCAACTATCTTCTTGGGGGAGGGGGGGTTTTACCGGGCATTCCCAGAGGAAATGTCCTGCTTTCCCGCAGTATAAACAGAGCTGTTGCTGTCTTCTTTTCTCTCTCCCTGGCTTGGAGATAGGACTCCGTAACCCCCCAATCTGCATTGGTTCAGTTTGTTTGTGGGTTTTGGTTTGGTTGTCCCGGGGTCGCATTTAGACCGACCTCCCTTCAGTTCTTGTGCGATCCATTTTTTCGATTCTGCAACCTATGGTCAAGCTGCACAGTCAGGTTGATGAATTCTGCACAACCCTCAGGGGGATTGACCACTTGGGCTAGAACATCCTTAAGTTCGCCACGCAACCCCCGATAAGAGTGTAGTCCTCTTTTCATCTGGCCAATTTGTCTGTGCTATCATGATTAAAGGTAGCAATGTAGGTCAGCAGGTCTTGATTTCCCTGCCTGAGTGGCAATAGTTAATTGTCCAGAGCCGATCCTTGAGTATGCCCAGCAAAAAATGTTCCATCTCCTGCTGAAATTCCCCAAAGTCTCGGAGTAGAGGGTCATCCTGGTTTACTAATGGTATCGACCATTCCACAGCGCTGCCTCCTAAATATGAGAGCACAAAGGCGACCCTTGCTCTATCGTTAGTTCATTGGTTCTTGAATATAGCGTATTTACAGGGGTCGCTGGTAAAGCGTTTGGGTGGGGCCAGTGGCACTGCACCTGGAAGAACCACTTGAACTGGTGGAGATGGCTGCGGCATGGGAGGATGGACAAGCCCAGGTAATGGAACCTAACCTGCGTGGGTCTGAAGCATTTGTCTTGCCAAGTCGTCAGTTTGTTCTCGAGCTACGATAATGTCCCTTCTTAAGGCATTGGTTTCTTGTCTGGAGGCATGGACTTCTTCCCTTAATTCCCCCAGTTATCTGGGCCAACTGGTCTGTTTCGGAGGTTTCCATAACACCCAGGCAGAGATTCAGAAAGGCTTTGCGTTCTGTTAGGCTCACCTGGTCTCTGCAGAGATGCTGGGGCACGGTTGCAGCCCTCCCTGGAAATGGCTTCCCTTTGTCAGGCTTCTTCCCCTGCTCATGTGTTGTGGACTGTGCTGGTTGTTGACGCTGCCCCTGTGAGGATATGAGAGGTCGTGAGAATGCTGTGATACGACTGCTGTGTCCCTCAAACCCTTCTTCCCAAAATGTGGTGAGCATATAGTCTCACCTGTTTAATGATGATGGCAAGCTCTCCGTCCTGCTTCTCACTGCAGGGGTGCTTTAGATGGACAGAGTTTCTTCACTGGTGACAGCCCAGACCGGCTGTGGCTGAACCACTCTGAAGGTAAGTGTCCTTTCAATAGTGTCTTTCCTTGATTATTGTCTGTATCCTTTTTATGTCTTTCCTTTGCTTTCTCCCAATAGGTGATATGCGGCCCAGCGGTAGTTGCGACGCAAGAAGTGAGCCCCAATGGAAGAGAAGAGAGTTTAAAATGTTCCAGTAGATGGTAAGGTTGGTTTTAAGGTCAAGCGCAAGGATTTGTCTGAGCGCGACCTTGGCGTAATATATTTAATGATTTTCTAACCTTGTTTGTCTTTTTCTCTTGCAGGAATTGTTTGACGATGTTAGACTGCAGTGCTGCAATCCGGCGATCTGCCGGCGAATGATGGATGCCTGGATCCGCGGTGATGCTGACTGAAAGTGGACTCCCGGGAAAGTCTTGAGGCTGGTAGCCGGAATCAGGTAAGGATGCGCTCCGACTGCGGTTGCTGCTGAAATCGGGTAAGGATGCGCTCCGACTGTGGTTTCTGCTGGAATCAAGTGAGGATGAGCTCCGACTGCGGTTGCTGCAGGAATCCGGTAAGGATGCGCTCCTACTGCGGTTGGTGCTGGAATCAGGTAAGGATGTGCTGCAGGCGGCGGTGAGCGTTACGCTACCATAAGCAGATTAACGCAAAGCGTTTACATGCGGGTGGGGCAGGCTTAAATAGCCTGGCTCCAGCCATGCTCATTACTTCTGACTCGTGGCCCCACCCTGCCACTCCTTGAGGATGCTGTACGGTGATTTAAGATTCAGCCCGATAAGGCTGTCTCATCTCTCTGTCATTATGCTAAGCTAGCCATTTTCGTGTTTTCATCTTTGTATTCGGTCAGCCCTTTTATCCCAGTTTGTCTTTGCTGTAACCCAGTATTTTTTGGCTTGATTTACTTGTGAGCTACGCCCGTACCCTACATCCTTTCTGAGTGGTTAAGGTTGTTGGTAGTGTTGGGCATGTATGCTAATTTCTGTCCTCATGGGGTTGTTGCTTGTGTTCTATTCCACCTAGTGTTGTCTCTCTTGTTCTTGTAGGAGTTTCCCTTAGTTGGTTATGGGTGTTGCCTGTGCCATTGTGTGTTCTGTTAATCTGTTCTTTGTGTTTCCTGTTTGATTGTTTTAGTTTCAGTTTGGTTCTGAGGTGTTGAAGAGCCAGGTTTTTTACAGTTTTCTAAATGTTAAGTGGTCTTTGGTGTTTATTTCTTTCGGGAGGTTATTCCAGGTTTAGCGGCTATGTGGTAGAAAGACGAGCACCATCGTTTTTTCTTGATGTATGGTTTTGGTTCCAGGCGGATTTCATTGCTTGATCTGAGGAGTCTGGTTGGCTTGTAGATTATTTTCTTTTGTAGGAATTATGCTCCCTGTCCGCCTTGTTTGTTATGCACATTGTTTTGAACATGATACAATGTTTGGGAGCCAATGCAGTATTTTTAGTGCTGGAGTGATGTGGTCTCTTCTAGATAGTTTGAGGAGGAGTCTGGCTGCTGCATTTCGTATGTGTTGTAGTTTCTTCAGGAGGTATTCTGGCATCCCGAAGTAGAGGCTGTTTGCGTAGTCGATTCTGGACACGATGAGGGCGACGATTGTCTGTGTTTTTTGGGTAAGGGAGAGGAAAGGTAGGATTCTTCTTGATGTATGAAGGAGGAAGAAGCATTTCTTAATTATTGCGTTAACCTGTGGTTCTAGGGTTAGGGCGTTGTCCGTTAGGACTCCCAGGTTGTTTATTACCTTAGTTGGTGTGGGCACGGTTCCCATTTCCGTAGGCCAGGGAATGTAGTTGGTGTTCTCTTTGTTTTTGGCTATAATCATGATTTCTGTCTTTCCTGGGTTGATTTTCAAGTTGTTGGCATTCATCCATTAAAAGCCTTCTTTTAGACATTCTATTAGGGTTGAGTGATCGGCTTGAGTATCTTCGATTTTGTAGATGATTTGAGTGTAGTCTGCGTAGTTGTAGCATGTAATTTTGTATTTTTTGAAGATCCTGATTACTGGAGTCTGGTAGATGTTGAAGTATACTGGTGATAGTGAGTATCCTTGTGGCACTCCACAGTCGTTAACTCGTGGAGTAGATTTTAATGGTTTTATCCTTACGGTTTCTGTTCTGTCTGCTAGGAATGATTTAATCCAGAGTAGTGCCATGTCCGTTATACCTATATCTTCAATCTTTGGATTAGTGTCATGGCTTACTGTGTCGAAGGCTGCAAAGAGGTCGAGCAAAATCAGAGCCGAGGTTGTGTTGGAGTCTGCGTTTTTTTTAGGTCGTCCCAGATGGATAGTAGTGCCGATTCTGTTCCTCTTGAGGGTCTGAAGCAGACTTGTGCTTGGTCTAGCAAGTGGTTTTTTTCTACATGTTCTTGGGTTCATTTGTATACGTATGTTTGAGTTTTGCCGGGTAGGGAATGTTTGAGATTGGTCTGTAGTTGGAGAGGTCTTCCACGTCACCACTTGTGTTTTTTAAAAGTGGTTTAATGTATGCTGATTTGAAGGATCGTGGTACCGTTCCTGTTGTGAGAGAGAGATTTAAGAGGTTTCTGTAGTATTCTGAAGGCGTTCCTTGTGCTAGGATTGATTTGTAGATGTCAGGAGGGCAGGGATCCATGGGTGATCCCGCTTTCTGCTGTTTTACCAGCTTGGCTAATGTCGCTTCTGATATTTCCGGGACGTTTTGGAGTTTGTGCTGTGGCTCCTTTTCGGGTCCGGTTGGTTGAGTGTTAGGGTTGGTTGGTCTGTTTTGTATGATTTGTCGGATGTTGTTGATTTTGATTTTGAAATGGTCTGCCAAGTCATTGCATAGTTTCTCTGTGGTGGTTGGATTGTTGTGGCAACATGGTAGGTTTCTCATTTCTTTTATGATGTTAAGCATTTCTTTTTGTGTGTTTGTGGTATTGGTTATTCTGTCATCATAATGCCTTCTCTTTGCCTTTTGAATTCCAGCTTCTTGTTGTTCATTTTCATGGTGCTTAGTAATGGGGTGAACCATTTTGCCATTGCGCTTTATCTTGAGGGAGTAAAAGGTTTCCCCGGGGCGATGTTTTCGATTGTACCAGTAAATCCATTTGTGGAGTAAGCTCCACCTTTCTATCTAGGTCTGGCTTCTCCAGTTCTGCTGTTGAAGGTTTGGTTTTCTCCAGTTGTACTATTAGGTTGCTTGCTTTGACGGTTTTTCAGTTTTTTTGTGGTGGTTGGGATCTTGAGTGGCTGGATGCTGACTTGAGTTGGTAGTGTGATCACAAATGGGATGATGAGATGGTCGCTCCAAAGTATTTGTATCAGTGGTGCCGTGGTGATTAGTTTTTTTTGGCAAAGATTGCATCAATGGTGTTTCTTGGCGAGTGTGTTGCCCCTTTTACCAACTGTTGTAGTTTCATGGTTGTTAGCTGCCCAATCATTGAGTTTTGAGAGTTGGCTTATTTTTCTTCAAACCAAATGTTGAAGTCCCTAAGGATTATTAGATGTTCATGTTCAATGGCTTTGTTGGTGATGGCTTCTATGAAGTTGTCGACGAAGGTTGCATCGTATGTCGGTGGTCTGTAAACCAGTATGAATTTGATGTTTGTTTTTGGGTTTGCCGATGGGTCTATGACCATGGTTTCCCAGTTGATAAGAGGTTTGTCTGTTTTTAGTTTCAGGTGTTATTTGAATGCCATTGCAAGACCTCCTCCTTTTTAATTATTCCTGTCTAATTGAAGGCATTTGAAGTTAGTGGGGAGGCAGCTTTTGGGGTGTGATTTTGTAGTTGTCATCCAGCCAAGTTTCTGTGATGAATAGGATGTCAATGCCGTTCTTACAGAGAAGGGCGAAGATCTCAGTTGAGTGTTTTGACATGGATCTTGCGTTTATTAGGTTGCAGTAGATTTTAAAGGTATAATTTGGTTTGTGTATTGTCAGGGTTGTTTTCTGACTGGTGTTAGGGTTTCCTTCCAGGTCGATTTCTAGTTGAGGTGTTGGTACAGTTGTCTGTGTCGTCGAAAAGCTCTTCTAGGTTCAGTCTTGGGTTTTTGTTTTCATCAGGCTCCTCTTCTAAATTTTCTGGCTGTCTAGCGGAGGGTCCTCTTGTTTTGGTGATGTAAGGAGTTAGGGCGTCGATTATGTTCTTTTTATTTTTAGCTTTGTCTGTTCTTTTTCTGCATGGTTGTGTTTGGTTGTTGGTCGTTCTTGATTTGTACGTTGGGTCAGTTCATTCCAGTGAGTGGTTATTTCCAAGGAATGGAGTTAGGTAAAGGGATTTCTCTCTTCCTCTCTTCTCTAAGCGCAGTTTCTGTTGTTGTTGTTGTCTGTGGGAGTGTGTCCTGCAGCCGAGTCTTCGGAGGTGTTCCGTTGGGTTGGTTCTTTCTGCTCTGTCTTTCCTTTGCTCCAATTCATTTACGTGGCATTTTGGGTTTGGCATGTTTTTTGGTAGGGTTTTCCTTCGGTTCGTTGTTGTAGAGTTGGTCTTCTGCTGTTAGGCAGAAACCTGTACAGTTCCCTTAGGGACCACTGCAAAAGATTTAGGACTACAAGTGTTTGGCAGTAAACCCACTTGGTAGCAGTCTGTACCACACAGATTCACTTGGTAGCTGTGGCTGAGCAGTCAGACTTCCCTCAAGAAGAGTTAGGCAGTATATAGAGTATACACAATAGGTACAGAGATACAGTAGCACAAGCAAACACTGACCAGAGCTTTGGTGTAAAAGTATATAATTATTTATTTAAAGACACACTTGTAAATTACACTAGCACAAAAGAGGTAAGTAAATTCAGCACAAAGTCACTATCATATATATACAACCCTAATTACTTATTAGACAAGTCTTAGTGAGAAACACCACTTATTTTCAGACCGAGGTGAACGCTTAACATAAGATGGCACTCTAATAAGTTATAAAAAAGGAGGGAAAAAGGCAGAGTTATGAAAGCACACATTTCAATACTTTAAAACGAACCACAGTAAGGCAGGATAGGCAGAGTTCTACTGGAGAGCAAGGAAGTCAATTGCAAGGCCCACTCTTGGAGAGAGCAAGCAGATGGGGTCCAGGTTCACACAGTGGGGTTATGCCCAAAGAGTCTTGTAGATAGTTCGCACAAAAAGGATGAAATTAAAGTCAGGAAAAGTTAGCCAGGTTGTCCCAGACCAGCCCAGGTTAGAAAGTCGAGGCTTTACAGTCAGCCCGAACGATCTGTCGCAAGGGAAGCCAGGCGGGACACAGTACCTTAAGTGTGAAGGAATCTGCAGCGGGTGCAAGTCGGTGTTTCGTTCAGAGGAAGAGGAGGTCTCGCCGTGGAGGAAAGAAGGTTGTTGCACTGCCAGGGAAGAAACCAGCCGCGGAGTTCTTCAGTTAAAAGGTAGTACCCTTCTCTTCGCGGTAGTGGTAAGCCGTGGTATTCCGGTTGCCGGGGTGCTTGGCACGGGCAAGGCGGCCACGAGATGCTCCAGGAAGGTGAAAAGAAGGCAAAACTGGTTATCCCCACCAGTCAAAGGAAGAAGACTCTCCGGACTGGAGATCTCCTCTGTCGTCGGGAAAAGTGGTGAGACGGTTCAGCAGGGCTCCACCGGTGGTGTCGTCGTTGCAGGTTGGCTCAGCTTCTCCCTCCTCGGATTCTTAGGTCCTGTGGCGACTTCTGAAGTTCCAGTCCCCAAAGCCCTGCTTTTATGCAGCACACCCCCATTCACTCAGCCTAGCTGTCAATCAAACATGCTAAGTGGTGAGCCGGCCGGCTCACCACTTGGGCCAATCACACAAGAGTGCGACTTGAGTTACCAAGGTAACTCAGTTCAGGGTGCCTAAACCCCCTCCCACACCCCCTGTGGTACCCAGACAGAGTGGCACCACTTTTGGAGGCTTCTGTGGAGAAGCCCGCCAAAAGTGGAACAAAGGGCTCGACTGCCAACCGGTGAATTACTATTAAATAAATAAACCGGCGGTATGTTCGAGGCTATAAGAATTAAATAATTAAAGTTGGTAGCCTCGAGCAATGGGAAAATCACATAGATATATATTTGCGGTCGAATATAAAAAGTAGCATCCACTGCCACCAGCCAAAACTCGATCAGGGGGGACAGAGACGTGCCACCTCGAACAACAGACCCCAGGGCAATCGAATTGCCCCGACCAGTACGTCCACAATATGATGGTTTGTACTGGTTTCTGTTCATAATTTGGGACTAGTAAAGCCAATGGTGATTTTACATGCCCTAGGAGACAGTAGTCAGTCCCAGGGTATGGAGTCTATGTTGGGGGGTCGCTATGACACCCCTGGTTTACGGCACGGAGGGTGCTGTGTAACCCACATCAAAAACACATGAGACCCTATGGAGTAAAAGACCCCATAGCCCATAAAACACATGGAAAGACAAAAGAACACCTCAAATCATGTCTAAGAGTGGGAGTAAAAGAGTCTCACTCTTAGCAGGAGAAAAAAATAAACCCCAAAAATCCAGCAAAGCTGCTGGGGGACTCACTAGGTTTGGGAAATTAGCCTTTACAGAGAATTCTCCCTAACATCTGCTTTTGGTCCAGCTGTCTTGTGGTGTTGGACCTGATTTGGGGGGTTGTCTGGTACAAGCTTGGGTTCTGTCCGTTGGGGTGGTCTGGTCAGGTGATGTTGCTGGGGTAGTTCAGTCGCTGTCTCGAGTTTGGGTTGTACAGTTGGGGAGGTTTACTGGGGTTATATCGCTAGGGTATTCCAAAGACTGTCTCTAATGTGGCTCTTCCTGGGAGAGACTTACAGCAAAAAACAAATCTTTGTGGTTTGGAGCAGCACCATCTCAGAGTGTCAGGGCCAAAGATTTCAGTGCCATCTTGGCGCAGTGGGGCTAATACAGCGTTGTCCTCATGTGGCACCCTCTAGAAGTGGTTTAAAGGCTTGCTTCCTCTAGTGGTGTGACGTAGGCCAGTATTCAGTGCTATCCCAATGTGGTCCTGGCTAATAGTCTCGGTACTATCCCAGTGTTAATAATCACAGTATTTTCTTAGGAAGGAAAAAAACAATAGTCACCACATTACTATTCTGTTGCAGTGCTTTCTAGATGTGATTGAAGTCAGAATGTGGTAGACTCCAAGAGTGTGTAGTCTAATAGTCAAAGTAACGTCCCAAAAGGCTCAAGCTAATAGCTGCAGTACCATTCCAGAAGATAAGCTAATAATCACAGTTCTATTTCATAGTGTTTCTTCCAGATATGATTCAGGTCAATAAGTGTTAATTACTGTGGATGGGGTGCAGTCTGACAATCACAGTGCCATCCAAGAGTGCACAAGATGATAATCACAGTACTATCCTAGGGGGCACAGGCTAATAATCACAGTGCTATTCTATAGTGGTGCTTTCTAGATGTGAATCTGGTCAATGTGTGCTAATCTCGAAGTGTAGTGTGTAGTCTAACAGTCACAGTACTAACCTAGAAGGTGCAAGGTAATAATTACTGTACTACCCTAGAGGTGCAAGCTAATAATCACTGTACTACCCTAATACCTTTGTTGGCGAACTCAGGTGAGAGAAGAGCCCTGTTATGTTGATTCTGTGCCCATTTTAAAAGCTTTTCTTCCAGTGAAATCAGAGGCCCAGACCCTCTCCCAATCCCTTTGCCTAGCTTCCCCCACCCTGATCCCACTTCCTGATTCCCCTTCCCTCCCGCCTCCCAACCCGCCCACCGCCTCCGTGATTGGTCTATTCCCCGCTTCACTGCACGTCTAGCGACACACTACACCCCTCGCTCACCTCTTTGTTGGCGAACTCAGGTGAGAGAAGAGCCCCTTGATTTTGATTCTGTGCCCATTTTAAAAGCTTTTACCCGTGAAATCAGAGGCCCAGGCCCTCTCCCAATCCCTCTGCCTAGCTTCCCCCACCCCGCTCCCACTTCCTGATTCCTCTTCCCTCCCGTACCCCAACACGCCCACCACCTTTGTGATTGGTCAATCCTACTGGTCTTAACTGACCCTCCCAGGGCAACCCTCTGCCCGGCAGCCCCTCGGCTAAGGGCCCCAAGGCGAAGGGCGGCTCCTACAGAAGCGGCTCCAAATCGTGTGAGCAGGTGTACCCAGGAGAAGCAAGAAGCCAGCCCGCCGCCAACTAGCACCAACCACCAAAGTAAGTGTGGCACGGGTGGGGACTGAAGCAATCACTTCACTCCAGAAAGCCCTGCCACGCTGAATTAAATGCTTAATTGTGTTGAATTTGCATCTAGATAATGTGCCCAAAAGATACCGTGTTGAATTTGCATCCAGATAGTGTGCCCAAAAGCTACACTGTGTTGAATTTTGCACCCAGATAGTGAGGCAAAACAATATTGAGTGTGCCCAAAAGCTTCCACAGTGTTGAATTTGCATCTAGATAGTGTGCCCAAAACTTTCCACATTGTAGAATTTGCATCTAGATAGTGTGCCCAAAAGTGTCCACTGCGTTGATTTCTGCATCTAGATAGTGAGGCTAAAGAATATTGAGTGTGCCCAAGGTTTCACTGTGGTGAATTTGCATCTACATAGTTTGGCGAAAAGCTTCACTGTGCATCCAGACAGTGAGGCCAAAGAATATTGAGTGTGTCCAAAAGCTTCCACTGTGTTGAATTCTGCATCTAGATAGTGTGCCCAAAAGTTTCCACTGTGTTGTATTTTGCATCTAGATTGTGTGCCCAAAAGCCTCACTGTGTTGAATTCTGCATCTAGATGGCGTGGCCACACAACACTGAGCGTCCTCTAAAAGCTTTACTGTGTTGAATTTGCATCTAGATAGTGTACCCAAAAGCTTCACTGGGTTGAATTTTGCATCTAGATAGTGTGCCCAAAAGCTTCACTGTGTTGAATGGGTGGGCGGGGGGGAGAGTAGAACAATTACTTTACTCTAAAAAACCCAGCCATTCAACTTTACCTTCCCTCTGAATTGTGATGGTTAGCAATGCTTCCCTTGCTTGGAATTGTGGACATTAGCCTGCGCCAGACCCAGTTGGAATTGTGAATGTTAGCAATGCTTCACCTACTTAGAACTGTGGACATTAGCCTGCGCCAGAACCAGACGGGATTGTGAATGTTGGCTGTGCCTCTCCTGCTTAGAGTTGTGAACATTGGCCTGCGTCAGACCCACACAGAATTGTGAATGCTGGCAGTGCCTATCCTGCTCAGAATTGTAGACCTTAGCCTGCGCCAGACCAAGATAAGATTGTGAATGTTAGCTATGCCTCTCCTACTTAGAATTGTGAACATTAGCCCGACTGAGTAGAGGAAGCAGAAAAATGGACGGAGTGGACTGAATGAATTGGGAGGAATGGAATAGTGGAACCTACTGTAACCGCCCACTCATATCATAGTACACCTCTTCCCTATGTTGGCATATATCTCTATCCCCTATATATGCTACATACCTGTATCCCCATATATACCTGTATCCACCCTGTTAATATATATCTGTATGTCGCTATGTACATCCCCACCGTCCTGTTCACGTGCCTGGTCTCAGGTGCTTTTACTGATAACCACCATATCACACCACTACGCTTACTCTATACTATACACCATCATTCAACTAGAACACAGCTATAACCCTGATAATTCGGCCTAGCTTTTCACATATGAACACGACCCCATGAACACCTCATCACCCTAATAAAACGCAGCTAGCTGAGCACATTCCGGCTAGCTGTTCGCATAGGCGTTCCTCAGGCCTAACGCAGCCAGAACCCAGTCTGGGTGTCCACCCACCAGACTGAACACACCCATCTGATTTCCTCAGCACCACACCTATCGCTAGGAAAGCAGCTATCATCCAACAACTACACCAGCTGCACACATATCCGGTGCACCCACACACCATACAACACTCTCTCTCTCTACTGACTTGAACTACGGTTCCCGAGGGCGTTCAACCTACCACAGCTTTGAGATCATACCAATGATATATAAGGTGCTATATAAATGCCAAGCAAGTAACATAACTAACAGAGGTGCAAGCTAATAATCACAGTGCTATTCTATAGTGGTGCTCTCTAGATGTGAATCTGGCCTATGTGTGCTAATCTCTAAGGGTTGCCCAAAAAACGCCTCCTAGACCTTTGAAATCACCCAACGCCCACCTCATTATCTCGCCGCGTTTTAACCTAAAATGAGCCGCAGGCACCAGCTTCCTTGGTTCAAGGAGCCCTTGCATGGAACACCCTTCCACCTAACCATCAAACTGACCCTAACCTACACAGCTTTAGGTCCAATACCAAAAAATGGTTACTCACCAAGGACCACGCATACAATGTATGAGTCTATAAAACAGATGCTTAGAAACCTGCTGGCACAGACCTGTCTGCACAACCCCTCTCTCTGTATCCAGGCACATATGTATCCAGGCACACCTAGTGTTGTGCACTGTTATGCTGTTACAGTGCTTCTGTTAACTGTCTACAATCTCCTCTGTGTTAATATCCTTCATAAATATTGATGTTTTTTACACTATGCTGTTTCACTGCTTCTATTACCTGTCCACAATCTACTCTGTGTTAATATCCTATTATGTAATTTGTATTTTAAAGATATCTTGCATAGCACCCTGATACTTGAGGGTGTGGCGCGCTGTATAAATAATAAACAGTCTAATAATCACAGTACTGTCCTAGAAGGTGCAAGCTAATAATCACAGTACTGTCCTAGAAGGTGCAAGCTAATAATCACAGTACTAACCTACAAAGCTCAAGCTAATAATCACAGTACTAACCTAGAAGGTGCAAGCTAATAATCACAGTGGTATCCTAGAGGGCACAAGCTAATAATCACAGTGCTAACCTTGAAGGTGCAAGCTAATAATCACTGTACTATCCTAGAAGGTGCAAGCTAATAATCACAGTAGTATCCTAGAGGGCACAAGCTAATAAACACAGTACTAATCTTGAAGGTGCAAGCTAATAATCACTGTACTATCCTAGAAGGTGCAAGCTAGTAATCACAGTACTATCCTAGAAGGTGCAAGCTAATAATCACAGTACTAACGTAGAATGTACAAGCTAATAATCACAGTACTAATCTTGAAGGTGCAAGCTAATAATCACAGTACTAACCTATAAGGTGCAAGCTAATAATCACAGTACTATTGCAGTGTAAATAGGTTTGTTGTGTGGCAAGGCTTCCAGAATAGAGTGATTGCTCTACTCCCCACCCTGGCCACCTCTACCTTGTTTGTCCCTGCTGGTTGACGATTGGCTACTGGCTTCCCTGGCTGACATCTGCAGACACACCTTGGAGTTGCCTCTGTTGATGTTGCCCTTTTCCTTGGGGCCCTTTGCCGCAGGGGCTGGTGGGCAGAGGGCTGTCCTGGGAGGGTCCGTTGAGACCAGAGAACTAACCAATCACGGGCGGAGGGAGGGCTGGGAGGTGGGCAGAGGGAGGGGAAGAGAGAAGAAGGGAGCCAGGGAAGCGAGGCAGCACGCAGGGCCTGGGGGCAACCAGGAACACGTCCCAAAATTTCAAAAGGCCGGCAAGGGTCAGAGGATCTAATCGGCTCACCTGGCAATGCCGAGTGGCAAAGGCGTTATTTTATGGTGCAGCTGCCTTTACCAAACAGTACTAGAAACACAAGCGGTCAATTGTGGTTGGAGGGAGGGCTGGGATGCGGGCAGAGGGAGGAGAAGACGGGAGCTGGGGAAGCAAGGTAGCACACAGGGCCTGGGGGCAACCAGGAACGCGGCCCAAGATTTCAAAAGGCCTGTAAGGGCCAGAGGATCTAATCAGCTCACCTGGAAACGTTGAGTGGCAAAGGCGATATCTTGTGGTGCAGCTGCCTATAACAAGCAGTACCAGAAACACAAGCGACCAATCGCATGTGGAGGGAGGGCTGGGAGGTGGGCAGAGGGAGGGGAAGAGGGAAGCCGGGAATCGAGGCAGCACGCAGGGCCTCGGGGCAACCAGGAACACGACCCAAGATTTCAAAAGGCCTGCAAGGGTCAGAGGATCTAATCGGCTCACCTGGGAAAGCCGAGTCGCAAAGGCGTTATCTCACGGTGCAGCTGCCTATAACAAACAGTACCAGAAACACAAGCAGCCAATCACAGGTGGAGGGAGAGCTGGGAGGCGGGCGAAGGGGGAGGAAGAGAGAAGAAGGGAGCCGGGGAAGCGAGGCAGCACGCGGGCCTCATTTGTTGACAACCCCAACATAAATCATTAACTATCTAACCCATCGCACTCATCCGCTCCGGAGACCAATATAAATGGCCTAAAACCCCTTGATGAATATAACGTAACTTCATATACATCTTAGCTCTCACTGCCACCTTCCAAATACTCTCCCATACTTCCACTGAGACATCTCTCCCTAATCCCACAGCCCAAGCCAATCGTAGTTTCTCACCATGACTCCTTCATGCGTTTCTCTATTGGCATTAACTTAAAAAAAAGTTTACACCATACGGGGTGAGGTATCGAAAATTTCACAAATTTTGGGCCTATCAATCATTGGCTCATTTAGCATCTGCTGTCTTTCGACCATTCATTTTTCTAAAGACCTATATCTCCCATATTCCCCCTTACCCAATCCATAGCTCTCCACCAACCTTGCAAAAGAAATCATTTTCTCATGTTTCCAAACATCTTCAATTTTTAGAATACCTCTGTTAGCCCAACTTCTCCAGTTTTGCATTTTGTTATCTAATTGTAACCCTGGATTAAGCCAAATTGATGCTTCTCCATACATACATAGATCTTATCCACACCCCAAAATCCACTCTACTATAGCTATTTTTGTAACTGTTATAGAATCCAATTTTACCACTGAATTCGGAAATTTCCCAAACGTATAAAGACTGTTTAATCATAAGGTTTTAGTCTATCTCTTTCTATAGATACCCAGAACGGTTCCAATCTCTTCCCCTCCATAAAATAACAAGAAGCTTTCTTAAGCTGAAACCCTCTGTGGTAATTTTCTAAAACTGGATACCCAAATACCCCGTCTCTAACTTGACGAATCATAATGAAGCATGGAATCTTTGGCCTCTTCCCTATACCCCATAAAAAGTCCATACACACTCTGTCAATGTGCTTAACATCCTTTTTAGTAAATGTCAGAGGAAGTGATTGTATGTAATACAGAACTTTGGGCATGTAATACAGAACTTTGGGCAGAAGCATCATTTTAATAGCATTTACTTTTGCCCATATATTAAAAATCATCCAATCCCACTTACGTACATCTCTTTGCAATGTCTCAATCAATTTACCAATATTAAAATCCACCATTTTCTTTGTGTCATGTAAAAGACATATCCTCAATTAGTTTACATTAGAACTTGCCCATTGACAATTCCAATTCTTTAATGCTCCATGGGAGGGGTTTTCTCTAAGTGGGAAGATTACAGTTTTCCCCAATTAATTTTATGTCCTGATAATGAACCCACCTCTTTTATCATATGTCTCAAGAGTGTACCTCCTCCTTCTGGGTTGGATCTACGTGATTTATCCGCGGCTGATTTTCAAAATGTTCGTACATTTCCCATGCGAACATTTCCATTACAAATCACGCAGATTTCTTCACTCACACCCTAACTCGCACCCCCCACACCCTCACACCCTACTTACCTTTCCTTTAAACGCACTTTGTCCCAGTAGCGCCGGTTCCCTTTCACGTCTGTGATCAGGAACCGACGCCACAGGGTCCTTTTTTTTATTTATTTTTTTTTACTTTTGCTCGGGTGAGTTGTGGGGATGTCCCCCTCAACTCCCGCCCACTATACCACACCACCGCAGCCCACAGCTATTTTTGTTCAGGCAGGGTGTTGGGGGTGGTGTCCCCTGCAGCCCCCGCACAATGTAGTGAGCAGAGTATTGCGGGGGACACACCGCCAGCCCTGTACCGACCCCACCGAAACACCAAAACACATTGTCAGTCTAGAAAAATGGATACCTCTACTGTGTGACCGCAAACGTATTTTGATGGCCGTGGGCCAACCGTCTCATGCACGATATGACAGAATATAGGTTTCCGAGTTTGCCAATGAACGGCCATTTTGATGTAACAAGAATCGCCATTTTGTTTTCTAACCATTGCTCATTGCTTTCTGTTCTTATTGCTTCGCAGTACATTTTCTGCTTACACTGCTCGACTGTAAAACATTGTTGTCTGCACGTAAAAGGACAAGGCCGCAGGGCCGCGAGGATAACAAGAGTTTGTTGAAACACAACATAGGCAGCGCCAGGAAGAATGCCCGGCTCCCTCCCGAATGTAGCCTTGAAGCAGAGCTGCAGGGCATTTAATCATTTCGCAGCTGCCAGCCAGTCTCGTTATATGGTAGAATATGTTAGAATAAAGCAGCTAAAGGCTTGAATTATGCTCTTCATATGGCCCCCCTTTGCTGAGCCCCGTTAGAGCGTGTCTGCTCCCAGGACATGAATAGCACCTCATAGATAGCAAGGTCTGGAATGCAACTCTCCCCCCCGTATGTAGCTCGCTTCCAAGAACAGAAGCGCTGTGTTCTGTTCAACAACTGAAAGATGCCTCCACACTCACAAATTGCAAATTGTTACTAGAATAGATGTTTGAAGGTGTCATGGTTGTTGAAAATGTCCATCATCACACCAAGTTCAAAGAAACCCAATAAAGGGTGGTGTTAAACATGTCATAGCTGATTGTTTGATATGCATTTTGTATATATGTAACTGATGTACGTAATTCACTCTCTTGCGTCCCTCGAGGTCTAGAGATACACGTCGCGGGGCGTAAGACCGAGTTGGCCAACTGAGACTTTTGCTTTGCAATAAACCCTAGCTTTGGGAATACAACCTTCTGTCTGGCGTATCTATCGTGTGTGGTGACTCGCCTTGTTTCCATAGACGTAAGGGACCCCCAGGGGCCCCTTTCAAGATGGCGCCCGAATAGGGACCCTCCCCCAACTTGTTCCATCGCATACGTTGTATTTTGAGTAAGGTGGAGAACGGCGAGGATGGGTCGATCGAGCCGGGATCAAGAGGTGTTCGGGGCGCCCTGTAGAAGTGATGAGAGACTCCTTTGCAGATCTGCACACATCTGATCCCTGATCGACGTGCCTGGCTAGAGAACAAGGAGGCGAGGGTCCCGAAACGAGGCGGAAGCCAAGAAATGCAGACACAACGTCATTTGGTGCATCAGTATACAGACGACTTGATTTATCAGGTGAGTCATTCCCCGATTCAAAGTTATCCTGATATTGGTTGAGAGTTGACTTTGCAAAATCAAACGCCCTAGGTAAGGTTGATTAACCAGGGGGAAGGTTGAAACATGCCTGGGGTATTGTCCACCCTAGCAGGGTTTTTCCGCTGTGGTAGACAATCTTTGGAAGATGGCCAAATTGTACCACCTGGAGGAATGCCAGCGTATGAGATGTATGTGAAGTATGGAGTGGGTGCGATAATATTCTGTGAGACTTGGCATAGACAAACCAGAAAGCAACAAGACCCTCAGTGGCCGATTAATGGTAGTTTTGAGATAGCGAGAATAGATAACTTGGAAAGGGTGTTGATAAGAAAGAAAGCGTGTCCTGCAGCGTTTGAGACTATTAAAGACTGGAGAAGGAAGCAATGCTCCGATTTAGAAGTAGAGCGAAGCATGCGTGCAGGCATAAATCGAAAGGTGAAGTAGCGGAAGAGGAGGAGTGGACTGAGAGTCTAAGAAGGGCAGGTAGGCGTGACTAGTTGAATATAGAATAAATATACCCACAACGAGAATTACACATAGAAGATGAATTGATAGAAAACATATTGACCCATACAAAACAAGGCCCAGGATCAGAAGTGAGGCCAGACACGTCAGTAACTATTGCCCAAACCCCGCCCGTAGCCCAAGCTCTCCCTCCGGTAGCTCAAGCCCTCCCACAGCCACAGACCGCGCACGTAACACTTCCTATTAGCCAACCAGGCCCACAACAGACAATACCCCCTGTTCCCATTGTCCCATCCGCACCTCCCGCCTCAGACACAGACTCAGTGCCGTCCGTTCCTCCCGGGGTTAAAGTTGAAACCACAGTGGCAAGAGGTGGGACTGAACAACGGGGATGCACAAGGGTAACTCGCAGCGCGATCAGCAAAGAAAGGAAGGTGGAATTGCAGCAACAGGCAGAGATGTATATAGACGGGAATGATGGGACGACAACATTGGCTTTGATATGACTTCCGAAGAAGCAACGAAAGACAGGTAGTGTTGTAATGCATGGGTGAATATTTGGTGGAGAAATGGAAACAGTTAATTGGGAAATTACCACCGCAGCAATTGTTAGATTTTAGATTTGAATGCATTAGCATGCAGTAGGGAGAGGGATGAAGAAGTGAGAGAACATGTATATGGACTTTTTGAACTTAAAGATGAATTAGATAATGATTATGCCGAAATGTTTACTACACCTGGGTACAGGAGTAGGGATATCGGGAGACATAGGAAGGAAACTGTAGAGCTTTATATACAACAACGACATTCAATGTTGTCAGTACAGAGGGGGCGACAAGTTAAAAGTATGTATACGAGAGGCGTTTAGATGGATGTCGGATCCCAGCATCCCCACAATGGAGATACATGAGATATTTGATGAATATTCCATGCCCATGAAATGAAAAGCACTGCAGTCGATGGCTGAACATTTATTAGACAAAGATATAAAAAACGATAAGGCCAGCCCACCCGAAATAATGGCAGTATATAGAAGAGCACTAGAGCGAGGGACAGGAGAAACGGCCCTATCGCTTGATCTGGGAATATTGTTACACATGAGAGAAGGGGGAGGGACAGTAAGTGGGGCATTTCCTATGAGAGAGGTCCCACCTACCTTTGTGCCCAAAGTAGAGGTTCCCGCAGTGGGCAATGTAGCAGCTCAGGTAACACCAGCCCATTATACCGCCCAATATGTGCATGTCCCCTTTTCCAGACATGAGGTGAACAACATAAAGCAGACGATTCCTGATATAAGAAAGAATCCTGCAGGGTTTTACAAGGAAGTAGAGTCCTGCCTGCAATCATCCATGCTTACCATGGTTGACATAGACCTAATATTCCCAGTGATTCTGCCAGCAGACATATGGAAACAAATAAGAAAGGTGGATGACCCAACGACCTTTGGCGCCACATGGGCGGACTTGATAATAGAAGACAGGAATAAAGCGGTCGGAGGAACACCGGGACCGAACCTGGTAGCATTACCAGCACGTATAGTGCAGAAATTAAAAGAAATTGTCCCAGAGAAAAGAATTCAATGGGACAAATTGACTACATGTTTACAAGGCAAGGATGAGTTAGCTACAGATTTTTTTTTTTAACAGATTTGAAGAAGTATTCACAGACTTCAGTGTGCAGGATGTCGGCTCGTAAGCAGGAAAAAGGTCATTTGTTGACAAATATGTGAGGGGGTTAAAACTTCCAATCCAGGATCTAATAATGACATCAGAGAGTGCATGGCAAGCAAAAACGCTGGGCGAAGTATTACACATGGCCCAATATTATGAGCACAGAGTGACTGCGGCGAAAGAGGAGAAGGATAGGGTAAAGCTGAAAACACGGGTACTACTACAGCAAGTCGTAGGACACAATAGAGGGAGAGGGAATGCACAAGGAAGGAGTAATTCGAATATGCATGGGGGAACAGTGGGACCAAATCTGTGTGCGTATTGTAAGGAGGAAGGACACTGGCGAGCGCAATGTCCGCATCTGCAGAATAGAAATGGGTCTGGTCAGAGGAGACCGCATGGAGGACACCAAGGAGCGAATGGACCAAACAGGAATAGTATGCAGCAGCACCACAATAAGGGAGGTAATCAAAACCAAGCCCAAAACCAAAATGCCCCTAACCAGAGCCAATGACAGCAAAACCAACAGTATGGAAACCAGAGTGGGGAAAATAGAGGAAAAAGTGGGAACGTTTTCGATACACAGCCAAACACGTATTACAGTAACAGCAATGATTACACATCGGATGATGTGTTATTCCCCCAATAGGACAGCCCAGGAGAGGGGTCGGAACCAGTGTCTATTCCCGTGACTCAGAGCGGCCCCTAAGTAGAAATGAGAGACGGGAATGAGGAGCGCCGCTTTCTTGTAGATACAGGAGCGCCAAAGTGTTCAATAGACCACCACTTGGTTCCGGATATACCACTCTCACGGCAAAAGAATGTTTCCTTAGGGTTTGCAGGTACACCAGTCATAAACCCAGTGTCCAAACCAGTCCCAGTTACTATAGGACCATTCACTGAACATTGTCCTTTCCTTTTAACAGAAAATTGTGGGGAGAACCTGTTGGGATTAAATTTGTTGACAAAATTAGGTTCTATTATAATTTGCACGGCAGACGGGGTGTTCCTGACGATTTGGCCACAGGATGCCCCTGTGTCAGAATTCATGTCTGAAACTTTACCAGGAGAACTAAGTAAAGTGCCAACCTGTATATGGGCAATGCATGACAACGATGTAGGATGCTTGAAGATAGAGCCAGTAAAGATCATTTTGAAAGAAGGTGTTACCCTGCCGCGAATTCCCCAATACAGAATTTCGGCTGAAGGTGAGAAAGGATTGAAGAGTATTGTTACAGATTTGGTGAAATTAGGGGTAATTGAGGAAATTACAGGCAGTACATGCAACAGCCCGATTCTTCCAGTTTATAAAAAAGGAGGCAATGAAGTACCATACTGTTTTATAATTGATTTACGCGCATTAAACAAGGTAGTAGATCCACAATTTCCTTTAGTGCCAGATGTCACTACAATATTGACAATAATACCTGTTTCAGCAGAATATTTTAGTGTAGTTGATCTGAAAAATGCGTTCTTCAGCATTCCAGTGGACAAGGACAGCAGATATTTGTCCGCGTTCACATTAGGAGGACGATCATTTACATTCACGCGGATTCCGCAAGGTTACACGGAAAGTCAGAGTATTTACAGTAGAGCATTAAAAGAGCAGCTAGACATGCTAGAATCACCAGTGGGTTATGTACTCTTGCAATACATAGACAATCTATTGTTAGCTGCTGACACAGAGGAGATTTGTAAAGAAAGCACTGTATTACTACTGTCACACCTAGCGGCACATGGCCATAAAGCTAGTTTGAAGAAATTTCAATATAATCGAAAGGAGGTGGCCTATTTGGGCTACCTACTTTCGAAAGAAGGGAGAAGGCTAACGCCAGAACGTATAGAAAGTATTTCTTGTATGCCTATTCCAAAGACACAAAAAGGAGTCAGAGCCATAATAGGCATCGATTCATATTGCCGACAATGGATTGGTAATTTTGCGTTAATTGTGAAACCGATGGTGAATTTGACTAGAAAAGATGCGGTTATGCCGTTGCAGTGGGATGAGGAATATCAGAAAGCATTTGATCAATTGAAAACTGCATTATGCTCGGCTCCAGTTTTGGGCACGCCGAATTATGAGAAGGTTTTTAGACTGTGTGTGAAAGTGAAGGATGTGCATTGTCGGTTTTAACACAGGAACAAGGTGGAAGAAATAGGCCATGCAGCTATTTTTCTTCTGCGCTGGACCCTGTAGCGCACGCGCGCGCCTACCACGATGTTTGCGATCTGTCGCGGCGCCTGCTGCGTCAGTGAAACAAACGGAAAGGATGGAATTGGGGCACACTTTAATTCTGATGGTGCCACATGCCATAGACGTTCTATTAAATAGGACACAGACGCAACACCTCACCTCTGCTAGATTGACAAGATATGAGATTATCTTGTTTGCGCCCCATATCCAAATTATGAGGTGTAGCGCTTTGAATCCTGCAGAATTAATGCCACTACCCGTAAAAGAAATTGGGGAGAATGAATCACCCCCCACGATTGCTTAATGGTCACTGAGGAAGAAACCAAGGGAGAGTTGATTTAAGTGATACCCCACAGAAAGAGCCAGATGGAGAGTTATTTTGTGACGGCTCATGTTTTAAATTACCAGATGGCACGACAACTGCCGCATATGCTATCACTACCCTAGAGAGCGTTGTAGAAAGCAAAAGAATCCCCTACAATTCGGCACAAGCCGCAGAGATAATAGGATTAACCAGAGCCTGCGAGATTTCTGAAAATTTGAATGTGAATATATATACTGATAGCCAGTATGCTTTTGGGGTGGTTCATAACTTTGGTTCGAGTCTGGGCTGAGAGAGGTTTCTTGATATCACATGGTGCCAGAATTCAACATGGCCCTTTGATTGTACGATTGCTGTCTGCACTCACGCTTCCAAAACGCCTGGCAATAGTGAAATGCGAGGCACACAAAAAGGTAACGTGCAAAGTAGGAGAGGGAAACGCGTTTGCAGACAGAATTGCGAAACAAACTGCCACTGATTTAAATACCAAAATGATGACGGTTCAGACTGAGGAAGTACCCTGTATGATAGAAAATGGAGTTGCCACTGTTAAAGAAATGCAGGCCGAAACTACGGCCGATGAAATACAAGGGTGGGCGAGGGCCCTGCAGAGTTAGATCTGGAAGGTTGTTGGGTGGACAAGGGAACTAGAAACTGGATGTTGCCAAATTCCTATGTGACTGCAATGGTCACAATGGCCCACAGCCCTACCCACATCTGTGCAAAAAAGATAATACAGCACCTATCTACAGTATGGCAGAATGTAAACATAAAGAAGAATGCAGAGAGGTTGGTGCAGAACTGTATCACGTGTTTACAACACAATGTAGGAAAGGGAACAGTGACTCCAATAGGCAGTTTTGGAGCTGTGCATTCAGTAAGCGGGTGGAGGCATATCCCTTGAAGGACTGCACAGCAATGAGAACGGCAAAAGTAATGCTTAAGGAATACTTTTCCCGATTTGGCTTGCCCTGTGTCTTATGGTCCGATAATGGCCCACATTTTGTGGGTGCAGCAGTGGTGTTACAGATATGTGCGGGTCTTCAGATCGATAAGAGATTCCATAGTTCAAGGCATCCGAGTTCAGCCGGTCTTGTGGAGAGGCACAACAGGATTCTCAAATCAAAGATCAGTAAAATATGTGCGGGAAGCAAGTTGAGTTGGGTGGATGCATTACCAATAGCACTATTATGCATGCGTACATCTGTACAGGCTAAAACTGGGCTCTCCCCGTACAAAATCATAATGGGGAGGCCGGGAAATGTATGGTGCGCACCTCAGCCAAAAAGACAGAGAGGTAGAACATCCTGTGCTTAGTACTTATTGTGGCCTTTTAATGCAGAAATTGCGTTTGATTCATCAGCAGGTGCAGGAGGCATTACCAGTGAGATACACCGGTCCGGGGCACGCGCTGGAGCCAGGAGACTGGGTGCTGCTAACATTTTTTGAAAGAAAGTCATCGTTAGGGGCCGGCCACCTGGGTGCTATCAAGTACTCTTGGCAACGCAGACGGCGATACAGGTGGATGGACGGAAGTCGTGGATCCATGCCACCCATGCCAAAAAGATTCCAACTTCACTGAAAGACTGACCCAGATGACCGGAAAGAGACATCTGCCCAGAAACGGAAGAAACTGTTGGCAGTAAGCAGCCACCAAATCTGCCCAAACGAGAAGTGAAACTCAAAACAAAGCCTGAGACGATTGCAAAAAAGGGGGAAGGGCAAAGGGTGCCCCAGCGTTGCCCAGCGGAATCGACATCACTGTTGGCCGACACAAAATCTGCCTTGCAAATACCAGCAGAAACGAAACGTGTACCCCTTTGGCGCCCACCAGCACTTGCCAGCACGCCAAAGACCGAATCTGCATCACTGGCGCGGCGCACACCAGCACCTGCAGTAGCGCCACAGGCTGACTTTGAGCCTGAATCTGGAAGTGCACCGGCACTGTTCACGGATCACACGATACCAGGAGTGAGGCGATACAATTTGCGGCCTCAAAAGACAAAGTGATCCACAGTTCTTTTGGTGTTTGTCAACCTCTGGTTCTGCTCATGGACGGAGAAGGAACTAGAGGTGTAGAGGAGGGAAGCGTGAGAATTGTGCAAGTCGGACAATTCAAGACTCGCGGCTCCTCTGTGCGATCATAAAAAGTACATGTGTCTGGAACCAGAGCGGACAAGCTGGGCGCACATGGTACTAAGGCAGTAGATAACTGATCAAAAGTCCTCTGAGCAGTATGAGAAAGGACAAGTGATCTTGCCTAAAAATAAATAAGCAAATCCAGGCTATAAAGGACTGGCAGAACTGAACTGTGACAATTCCGTTGAACTTATTGACATCGGAGCAAGCGCAACGAAGAGAGATATCCACGACGAACTGTAATAAGGAAGGACGACGATGAGAAACATGTCGGGTCCGGCTCCAGCCTCCTCCTGCACCACTGCTGAGAATGAGTCAATTATAAGGACTGTAAGATTAAGAAAAACGCATGGTAAAACGAATTGTATGCTGGTGCTGACAATAATTATGTGCTTTGAGCGTGGTAGCACCAATAACGACAGCCCTAATATTATGGTATGTGGAATCGATACACCCATTAGAAATGTTTTTACCAATAGTTAATATATCCACTACTGAAAGCCCGGTTCAGGTGATTACTTATACCCTGCCCCCAATGGAAGAAAGACACAGGGAAAGTTTCGGGAATAACACGTTGTTATTAATTATGAGCATGACACATGCAATTCTGAAGAAAATAAATTGCTGGGTATGTGCCCATTTACCACAGCATGCTGGGAAAGGAATAGGGTGGTATGTACAGCCATTACCATTAAGTTTTGCATGTAGTGCATCTTTAGGTGCAATGTTCTATGGGAAATGGAATGAGAGTAGCACGGGTCAATTAGACAGAACCAACATGAATGAGTTTGAGGAAATAATAATGAAGCCTGTGTTGTTCCATATTCCATAAAGCACATTAATGGCCCCTGAGTCCACGAGGAAAAGTACGCGAAAGATAACACGACAAAATAGACGAGATAGATTGTCCACATCCAGAAAAAACATCTGTAATGACGTTTCGTGTAAAAACAGAAGGGGACAAAGATGCAATCCATGCATCTTACACGGTGAATTATAGCCCAAGAACTGTCCCTTTTTGTCTAAAAAAGAAAGGCTCTTTTTCAGTCTGAACATATACTGGGTGCATGAATACAGTGGTATTGAAATGGGAAATAGAACCAGTATATGTGGGAGATCCAGTTTATTTTATATGTGGAGAGAAAGCATATCCTTGGTTGCCCAGAAACTGGGGAGGTACATGTTACCTAGGTCTACTGTTCCCAGGAGTATTCCTCTTAGAAACAGCAGACATGGCCAGACTATCCAGAACTAGAGTCAAAAGGACTGACAAGGGTGTTTTGATAGCAACTGATGTAGCAAAATCATTCATTCCATTCTTAGGGCAGATAGTGAACTCCTATAATATAAGGCAGCTGTCCAGAATACTAAAATAAAAAATACCATAAACACAACGACAGATATACTATTTAACATGACGTTGGAGGAAAGAGGAATCAGGTTAATGACGCTGCAAAATAGAATGGCTCTCGATGTAATCCTGGTTGATCGTGGGGGAATTTGCAAAATAGTGGGATCAGCGTGTTGTGTATATGTCGATGACTATTCCCCTACGATCTTTGAAGCGATAAAGAAAATGCATGTCCTAAGCTCCGAACTCCCTACTAAAGAAGGAAGCTGGGGAATAGGGTCTTGGTTTTGGGGAATACTGCGTTCTTGGGGATGGAAGTTCATTTCAATATTAGTAGTGGTGTTTGGAATATTCATAATGTGCTGTTGTTGCATACACTGCCTACCAATAGTTTGCGCCGAGGTAACTGAGGGATGTACGGAGGGATGTATGCATATGATGACGAGGAAAAAACAAACTCATGGTCGAGCTGACCAAGACACAAATAAGATGAAAACAGTAAAAGAGTTGATGGCTATAGATATTGATGAAGACGCTGATGTTTACGATAGCATGAAAAATTCAGCCATAAGTATTTCAGACTCATCATCACTAGAGGAGGTTTCAATAAATAGATGAGACGTTTGGCATACGGCCAAAGGAGGGTTTGTCAGTCTAGAAAAATGGATACCTCTACTGTGTGACCGCAAATGTATTTTGATGGCCGTGGGCCAACCGTCTCATGCACGATATGACAGAATATAGGTTTCCGAGTTTGCCAATGAATGGCCATTTTGATGTAACAAGAATCGCCATTTTGTTTTCTAACCATTGCTCATTGCTTTCTGTTCTTATTGCTTCGCAGTACATTTTCTGCTTACACTGCTCGACTGTAAAACATTGTTGTCTGCACGTAAAAAGGACAAGGCCACAGGGCCGCGAGGATAACAAGAGTTTGTTGAAACACAACGTAGGCAGCGCCAGGAAGAATGCCCGGCTCCCTCCCGAATGTAGCCTTGAAGCAGAGCTGCAGGGCATTTAATCATTTCGCAGCTGCCAGCCAGTCTCGTTATATGGTACAATATGTTAGAATAAAGCAGCTAAAGGCTTGAATTATGCTCTTCTTACGGCCCCCCTTTGCTGAGCCCCGTTAGAGCGTGTCGGCTCCCAGGACACAAATAGCACCTCATAGATAGCAAGGTCTGGAATGCAACTCTCCCCCCCCCCGTATGTAGCTCGCTTCCAAGAACAGAAGCGCTGTGTTCTGTTCAACAACTGAAAGATGCCTCCGCACTCACAAATTGCAAATTGTTACTAGTTAGATGTTTGAAGGTGTCATAGTTGTCGAAAATGTCCATCATCACACCAAGTTCAAAGAAACCCACTAAAGGGGGGGGGGGTGTTAAACATGTCATAGCTGATTGTTTGATATGCATTTTGTATATATGTAACTGATGTACGTTATTCACTCTATTGCGTCCCTCGAGGTCTAGAGATACACGTTGCGGGGCGTGAGACCGAGTTGGCCAACTGAGACTTTTGCTTTGCAATAACCCCTAGCTTTGGGAATACAACCTTGTGTCTGGCATATCTATTGTGTGTGGTGACTCGCCTTGTTTCCATAGACGTAAGGGACCCCTAGGGGCCCTTTTCAACATAACACAAAAAGTTCAAACTTTTGGTAGTTAAAAACTTTTCGTGGTGTGTGTTTTAGGTCTTTTGGTGCGCTCTGTAATTTTAACTGACATTTAGTCCTATTCCTTCTGAGTTATCCAGTATAATAGTCGTGTCATCAGCGTATACTAAAACCTTAACTTCCCTGTCTCCCACACACCAACCACGAAGGCCCTGTTCCTGTTTTATGGTTGCAAGTAATGGTTCCAGGGCCAGATTAAAGAGAAAGGGTGAGAGCGGACAAACTTGTCTTGTTTCTCTAAATAATTGAAACGCTGAAGAAAGCTCATCATTAACCCACAGTTTGGCTGACATCTTATATTCAAGGCTCCAACAGCATTTAAGAATTGAGCCCCAAACCCCATTTCAATCAGTGTAATTTAAGAATGACCAATTTACACTATCAAAGGCTTTCTCAGCATCTAAAAAATAAGCATTATCTCTTCCGCCTTAGGACTCTATTAGATAATCCCATGATATCTATTAGAGTCCTAATATTATCATATCCATGTCTGCCTCCCATGAATCCCACCTGTGAATAATCAATCAATTCTCCAATGTATTTGAGTAACCGGGTGGATACAATGTTAGTGAACATTTTTACATCTACATTTAGAAGTGAAGTAGGACGATAATTGCTACATTTAGTATTATCTTTTCCTGGCTTTGTTATCAAAGTTGTAACTGCTTCTCTCATGGATGGACAAAGAATACCTCCTGAAAGAAATTGGTTATTTAAACTACAAAGCTCTGTTGCTAGAATAGTACTTGAAGGGACTAAAAATTCCACCGGCAACCCATCCATTCCCAGGGATTTTCCTAAATTAAGTTGGTTTATTGTGGTCTGAACTTCGGATAGCACGATTGGTGCATAGAACGCGTCTCTCCCTTCCTCGGGCAAGCATGGAATATTGATTTCTTTTTCAAAAAATGTAACTAATTCTGTTGCTTCAGTATTTAATTCTTGCGAATAAAGGGATACATAAAATAATCTGAAACATTCAAACATTTCTTTTTTCTTGAATACTGTTTCACCCTTTCCATTATCAGTCTTCTGAATATATAATCTTTCCATCAAATTCTTTAGCTTATTTGCCAAAAAAAGTCCTCCCCATTCCCCTTCCTCCCAAAATGTTTGTTTCGTAATGTGTAACCCTTTTCAGCTTGTCTTTCTAGTTCATCTTTTAGCTTCTCTTTTTCTATCCACATTTAATTTATCCTTCCTGCTTTTGGACACGCATATATTCTTTGCATAACCCCTAGCTCTGCCTCCAAATCTTTTACCTTCTCCTCTCGCCGACTTCCTTGCCCTGGATGTCAAATGTATTAATTCACCACGTATAGTTGCCTTAAAAGCAAAATAGACCATTAAAATATCAGCAGACCCCTTATTCTCTTTAAAATGGTTAATAATAAAATTCTCTATAGTCTCACATACTTTATCATCCTTTAAGAGGAACGTTTTAAGCCTCCATTTAGTACAATTGGCCTACAATTTTCAAAATTCAATAGTAGTGTAACAAAAGAGTGATACTTTCACTTTTCTGGTTGAATTTGTAGTGATGTTCAGCAGTAAGTATTTTGTACCTTAAGAATTTTTTTTCCCCTCTTTGTACACTTAAGTTTGTTGTTAGATAAACTTTAAAAAAAATCAAATGTTAAGGTTGATCTGTAATTTCATGTTTTTCTGGAGAGTTTAACATGTGAGTGTATGTAGTGTAAATGAATGTTTGCCGCTTGAGTGTATCAGCGTATGGCGTATGAGCTTTGCATTTAGTAAATGCACACAATAATTCTCATGTGTATAGCAGCGTGTATCTACAAAGAGTGTGTGGTATGAGTGTTTGTCATAAGTGTGTGTGAGACGCAAGAGCTTGTGCTGGAAGAGTAAGGTGTTTGAGTATTTTATAAGTATTTAGTGTGCAAGTGTCTGGCATTTGAGATTGTGGCATATAAGTAGCATATGAGTGTTTGGCATAAAGTCATAAAATCGACACCTCCTATACACCTTTTATACATATGAAAAATTACATGCAACGTTAGGTTTAACTTTGATGTGCGTTTTCAAAATGGTCAAGAGCCTTATGAGTTTTGTAGTGGTACCTGTACACAATTCACATCTCCTGAGAACTGAAATCGGTGAGTTTTGACTTTCAAATTGACTGATTCCAAGGCTTGCGTTAATAGGGCTCCCGTAACCACTGGTCTTATTTATGTCCGTCTCTCTCTTTGGACCTGGTTGCCCCTCATAGGGGTCTAGGTTCTTTGTTCCTTGGAATGATTCCTTACTTGCTTCATAGGTCTTTCCTAGTTCTTTTGGTTCTCTTGTTCCCACTATCTCACTTAATGTGTAGGGGTATGTGCATCACCTCTTAATATATCTTTCTCTTGGATTTTGAGTGCATCTTTGAACCGTTTGGCTGGTTCCAAGGCTCTGGTTTTTATGGCTCCCATAACCGCTTTTATTATTTATGTCAGTCTTGCTCTCTGGACCTGCTTGATCCAACCTGCTTGCCCCCCATAGAGATCTATACTCTTTGCTGCTCCTCCCATTCTCACAGTCTGGATTCTGTGCCCCCCTCTCCTGCGAGCAACCCGCGTACCTTGTCTGGGGCAGGTCTTGCTCAGCAAAATGGCTCCGACTCAGTGATACTGGCGTTCTCTCCAGCTCCTGGGCATCCCCCCAGCTCCTGGACGCCCCTCCTGAATGCAAGTGGGAATGTTTCTTTGCTCGCCACTATGTTGCTTTCTTTTGGGTATTGTGTAGTGTGAGCAGGGGACTCATTCCTCTCTTGCTCACCGGGCTAACCATTGTTTCCTGGACTCCAGGCACAGCATGTCCTCCGTGTGGTCATGCCTTCCCTGTGGACAGTCTCTGCTTGGTCTTGCTGGCTCCACAGCCTTGGCTTCTCCCACGGTTTCTCTCCGGGTCTGTCTCCGGACATCCTTCTTGGTCCTTCTCAGCACCAAAGCTGGCTCCGCTCGGCAGTGCAGCTCTGCCTCCCAGTGACGGTGATACGTCAGAGGCTCACCTCTGCGTATTGCTTCTCCTCCTCCACTCCAGGGGGAAAGTCTTTTTATTCTTGCTACCAAAGGAGTGTTTTTAACTGTCAAGCCCATTCTGAGGCCAGCATTGCCTTGCACCAACTGTTCAAATGCATTTTCAACATTGTTTGGAGTTCGTATGCCCATATATGCAGACAATGTCTCAGTTGTAGTGATCCCTGTCCCCTGGTGGGGGTCACTCCCAATGAAGTCCCACTTTCTGAAAACAGGGTTTTCCACTAGGGTTTTGATTAGCGTGCTGAACTCCATAGCCTCAAAGGAGGTTGCTCCCTAAATGGAAAAAGGTACAAAACCTCCAGATTCGCCAGTCTTTATAATAAAAGTACATTTGCAAAGCTCAGAGACCCTTTTTTTTATCCTCAAGCTGAATTGCATTCTGGTGTTTGTGTTCTTCCATTCAAGATGTGGGGGAGGGAATAATTCTACATTTTTACTTTTCTGTTTTTTGTTTTGCTCAACATATTTCTGAAAGGATTTATATATTTGTTACAGTAGTTTATTATGAAGTGTGCACCTTTCAAGACATCCCCATACATGTATTAAAAGCCAAACATATTTTTACCAACTACAGCTAGGGAATGTATGTGCTCAAGTGCATGAGATGCAGACAGTTGTCAAATCCTGGCTTTACCACTTAAGTGTGTGATCCCCACACATTTTATTTCACTGTCATATCTTCCAAAATTAGAAGTCCCCAGAGAAAATGCACTTCCCACTGTCCACTACTTAAAAAAAGCTGATCTCATGTTATTACTCAATACATAATATATACAAATAATATATAACTGTGGCTGCTCATAATATATATATACATAATATATAACTGTGGCTGCTCATATATTGGACATCAGAGTTTTTGTCTCTTGGCTTTCTGCTAGTAAATTCTTTTAATGTGACATCCCATAATCAAGTTTTATGTCTCTACCTGTGATGTCATTTTCTGTGATGTCAATGCATAGGCAAATAGGGGAGCCGCCCATGTTTTTGCCAGCCAGGAAATCTCATATCCTAGGGTTGGCCCTGCTGTAGAACCTCTCATACAAGCAAGTATGTGTTTTCTTAAGGAATAACTAATCTGTATGGGTGGCAGCAGATGTGATCTGAAACCTGAATTGATTTTACATTTGTAATCTTGGCATAACACTGTCTGATAGTTTTGCTTCGTTATCTCTCTGCAGGGAACAAAGAGCCATGGAGTTGTACAAGCAACTGAAGCCGAGATTGCCAGGTAAGAGACACTGGAACCATTCGCACTGTTTGCTGATAGCTTGTTCATCAAAAGAAATGACTAATTTTCACCTGCATTCAAATAATTGAATATGTTTCACATCAAGTCTTTTTAGGGATATTTTGCTTACATGAAAGAATCATTGGCATTGCAGTAGACCCTGCTCCCCCCTCCCATACCAGCTAGGGAGATCAGTAGATTCTCATACAGCTCTGTCCTATCAGCTAACTACCAATGTTGCTATTCATGTTCACCCGAGTGTCTCAAGGATATGTGTATCTTCTCATGCAACTATGAAAGGCACCTTGCATCCCAAAGAGCGGCCTGTGCATGGTCCCAGAAGGTGGAGTGTATTTTAGGGTAACCTTGTTAGGAAAGATTTTTCTTTTTGCAGCTTCTTTATACCTTTTTTGGGACTCCAGTTTTTGTGATTCTGATCTTTTTTTTGTGAGATTTCTTTTTCAACCACACTCACTAACTTAACTAATTTTGTTTAAGGGGTACTGCTTTGTCCTTATGGCTGTTAGTACAGGTGGGCCATATCCCACTTTGATGTGTTGTTGTAGGAATGATAGTAGTGGGGGGAACTATGTTTTCTCTTTTCTTTTTATCTTATGGGCTTTTACGGTGAAATTTGAAAACATGTCCTATACTGATAGTCACTTGACTAGGGGGACAGGTAGAAAGGAGTGCTGCTGGAGTGTTTTGGTGCTTTATAGACTGCTGTGTGCTGGGAACTATGAAACGCAGAGTCTTTCTACTGTGGCTGCACTTGCTGTGAGGAGCTTCCTACATAATGCCCACACTCTTGAGGAGCGAACGCAGAGTGCTGCAGGAGTGTTTTGGTGTGTGGGTTGAGGCAATCGCAGGCCTGACCCAACCCCCACCTCCCCACACCCACCCGTGCATCTGCAACAGACATTGTCATCTGCAAAGTGAGCTAAGTGATCAGCGACAGACGCTGCAGCGGCTGCTCCGTGTCTGTGAAGTGACCCTGTTGGCTGAATGCTGTAAGCACTTGATAAAACCATTACTTATCCATCTGAGCTGGTCTCTTGACAACATATTAGTTACATTTTTAGCAAGCCACCCGGTGCATGACAACTTGCACGACTTTGTGCCTGTCTGAAATGCCAGGAAAAACCCAAAACAAATGCACCAATAACCTACCCAATTCGAAACCCTACGTGAAAGCACAGGGTTATAAACACGCAGTTAATAATAACAAACACGTGTAACTTAGGTGTCAAGTGGGATCGAATCTCGCTGATCTCGAACCCGAGCGGGGGTAGATGCTGGGCACATTACATCCTACTTCAAACCAAGCTCTGTGGGAAGTAATGTGAAAGTTGGTGTTGAAAATGTCCCAATGGAGTCTGGTTCAGATCCTACAACCACCACAATGCTACAATGAAACATTAGTCACAGTGCCCATAAGAACAAAAACTCCCTTTGCTCGCAAGTATTCATGAATTCCAGCCATCTCAAAAAACAAGGTGCACTCCGTTTTCCCCATGTTTATGTATCTGGCCGTCAGTGTGGCCATCCCTAACAACTTAATTTCTGAGCCGGGGCCCTCACCGATCAATGCCAGTAGCCATAGCTCTGTTGTGTAGTTCCAAGATGTCGGTAACATCTCAGACGTTGCCTCTTGAATCTTCCAGAAGGGTCTAATACATGGACAGGACCAGGCCAAGTGTTAGAAATCACCAGGGTCTCCAATACATATTTTACAGGCAGGAGACCTCTCAGGAAAGAACCTTTACAAACGGGCTGGGGAATAATGACCCTGGTGTAGAAATGTATAATCTATTAATCTAAACCGGTTATTTAGGGACAGGCTGCGTGTCTGCATGCAGATTTGTTTCCAATGCTTCTCACTTACCACAATCCACAAGGACCTCTCCCAGGCGTTTCTATATGCCCGCCCGCCCATCTCCCTCACCCCCCTGTCCATCCTGTAAATGGTTGACAGCAATTTCTTGGTGGACTGTGGATTGAGTATATATTGGAGGATTGGGTGGGGGCCGGGGGAACTCAGACATTTAGATCTCAACACCTCTCTTACTCTAAAATACAGGAGCATGGTCACTGCGGTCCATTCGCCCTTGGCTTTCAGGAGATCCCACGGTACGAACTGGTCATCCTGAATCAGCTCCCCCAATGACTGAACCCCCAATTTCTGGAAGTGTTCCTGGAATACTCTATCGTGTTTGAGTGGAATCCTGCCTATTTTGTATATAGTAAAGTCCGGGGAGTGGCAGACCCCAGCGCTGGTATCCGGCTAATCCACTCCCAGGCTCTACATGTCACGTCTATAGGTTGGACCTTTGTCCGTGGTGGCCTTTCCAGGGTACTCCACAGCATCCCGAGTAAATAGTTTGGGCTCACAACTGCCTCTGCTAGCATCGAGTGAGGGAGGTCGGCGGCAGGAGCACTCCACCCCAAGATGTATTGGGCCTGTGCTGCCAGGAAGTGTAGGTCAGGATATTGTAACCCGCCACGCTCATAAGGTAATGTGGGGGTGTCATAGGATACCCTAGCTTGCCTACCGGCCCGGGCTAACCACATCATTAAGCTTTTGATCCGAGACCGAAATGCAACGGGGGCCAGATTGGTGCATTATTAAATAATAAAGCAGTTTGGGTAAAACAATCATTTTAGCTAGTGCAATGCGAGCAGCCTGGGAGATGGGCAAGAGGATCCAGGAATCCACCCTCTGTTCCAGCAAGTCTAGTACCTTCACGTAGTTCTCTTTTGTATAGATCTCTCACTGATGGTCACAAGGACCCCCAGATACTTTATGCCCTGGGGACACCAGCGGAAGTTCCCTCCCACATCTGTTTGTTGAACGCACAGAGTCAAGGGCAACACCTCCGATTTGTTCCAATTAATTTTTAATCCCGAGAAGTCCCCAAATCTGCCCACTTCGTGCATCAGTGGGGGTATGCTCAGTCTAGGATGTTTGATGTACAGAAGTATGTCGTTTGCATACAATGAAACAACAGTGAGATGAGTGTATTCGTATACCTCGATGTGCTTGGAATTCACGTATATGACAGGCCAGTGGTTCTACTGCGAGAGCGAACAGAATCGGGCAAAGGTGCCATCCTTGACGTGTTCCCCGCGTTGGGTGATACATTCTGATGTAATTCCATTTGTATATACCGCAGCTTTGGGTGCTGTGTACAGCAGGCAAATCCAGCATATAAATGTCAAGCTGAATCCATAGCGACAGAGGACCTCAAAGAGAAATGGCCACTCAACTGAGTCAAAGGCCTTTTCTGCATCTAATGCCGCTGATGCCATGGGAACCCCCTGGTTGACATTATGAATGAGTGTAAATAGTCGCCTTAGATTATTTTGAGTCGATCGACCAGGGATAAAGCCCGCCTGATCCGGGAGACCAGCGCTGGCATATGTGGCAAAAGTCGACCTGCCAGTATTTTAGCTAGTATTTTGTTGTCGGTATTAATTGGGGACAGCGGCCTATACAATGTGCATTTTCAGGGATCCTTTTCAGGTTTAAGGGGCACTTTTACCAGTGCAGTTCTTGTGGAGTCTGGGAGGGTGTCCATGGACAAGGCGCTTTCATACATTTCGTGCCGATAAGGAAGCAGGTGGTCTAAGTACGTTTTATAGAATTCGGCCGTTATCCCATCAAGTTCCAGGGGCTTTCCATTAGGGAGGGAAAGTATTGCTTTACGTATCTCTTCATCCCTTATGGGTGCATTCAAGACCTACCCTTGGTCAGGGCTTAGCCAACCCAGGGCTATCTGATCTAACTATTGCATTATAGTATGTCCTACGTCGGAGCGGGATGTGTATAGCCAATCATAGTACTCCTGGAAAACACTTTTAATCCCCGCCAGATCTTTAAAAGGTTTGCTTTTAAAAGTGACAGACATAAGAGGAATCTCTTGATCCTACCTGGGAAGTTGCATGCGCGAACCGTCGATCGTGAAATTCAATCACAAAAACGTAGACTGTATGCAAATTCGTAGGTTAAAAAAAGCCGGTGGAGCGACCATAAAAGTACAGAAAGCAATTTGCAAAATGAAAAACCAACACAATAATTGGTTGAAACATAGGAAACATATAGTTCAGACTGTTAATTGGCAAAAGATGTTCAGGGCACTCAAGACCAAAATACTAAACATATGTGATGTATTCTAAACGTAGCTAAACCCCCTACAGAGTAAACAATAATAAATCAGATCCCTGAGTGTATAGGTAACATATATTGGAGGAAAAATGAAGAATTCTGTCAGCATCGACAGACCTGAGACACATAAAAATAACTAGCCCATGAGTTTTAATATATCCGACATGATTGGCCATCTAACCAAATTAAAAATCTTGCAAGCTCCGGTGCCTAATGGTCTATCAGCAGCACTATTGAAAGGTGACTATGAATTATGGGATATTATCCTCTGTGATATGTATACAAAGGTTTGCCGAGAGAGACGCATCCCCATCTCCTGGAAAAAAAGCTATATATGTCACAGTGTTTAAAACTGGGGATCATCTCGCACCGGAGAAATATTGTCTACCATCTCTTTTAGACATCGCAGCAAAGGTCTTTGCAGGGTTTGTCTTGGATTACTTAGAGGCCTGGGTTAGCAAGAGTAATATCTTACACCTATTGCAAACGGGATTTTGGAAGGGGTCCGGCACCCGTCATAATATCAGAGTGATAGATGCCGTCATGATGCAGGCAAAAGCTAAAGATAGTCCATCTGTTTATATTACGTACATTGACTTTCGAGCTGCTTTCGACCAAGGGAACAGACAGTTGTTATGGAAACAGCTCTGTGCACTTGGTTTTCCAGCGTAGTTATTGCAGATCATTGTGGCTCTCCATACCGAAACATCACCACTGATACGGTTAGGGAATGCTGGACTTCTTTCTAGGGACATCCGTATTGATAGAGGGGTAAAGCAGGGTTGTACTCTTGCTGCCCTGGTTTTTAACCTCTACATTTCAGATTGACCAAATGTGATGTAATTGAGTGCCAAATACCCTCTGAAGATCGGTCAGTGTACAGTTACAGCCATGTTCCATGCTGATGATCTTGTTCTATGTTACCACTTATTGTTGGGGATGAAAGCAATGCTGAATGCCCTTGAATTATACGCAGATGAACATAGTCTGACTGTTTAATTTAGATTTAGGAAAAACAATAACCATGCTGGTTGCATCCTGCCATCTAAAGAGTCAAACAAGGAGTACAGACCTTAGCTGTATAGAATATACTCAATGCTATTCCTAAATAGGATTAGAAATGTCTCTTAAAAAGGGACATAGCAAACTTATGACAACTAAATCTCGCAAAGCTTAACAAATTTTGTTCATGGTCCGTAAATTTGCGCTGGGTCATGCAGGGTTTTTACTGGGTGGGATCCTTGTATAAGCAGTGGTTCTGTCCAGTAATTTTGTATGGGTTGGAGGCACTTGAACTCCATGACTTGGATTGGTTGCAAGTACTTGAGGGCTTCTTTTGGCGTTGTGTGTTAAGGCTACCTCCCTTGACATTGGTTGAGTATATACGCCTGGAATTGAATTTACTATCATTGAAAGCGCTAGTACTCAAACGATAAGGAGAACTTTGTTTAAAATCTTAAACTCTCTCTACCTGTCATCTGTTGACAGTGCTGGGAGTGAATTATACTTGAGAAAAACAATGGGCTTGTAAAGTTGGATAAAGAGGCATTTTCTGTGATGAACCGGAGACGAGATTTCTAGCGATGTGCAAATTACTTGAAATTAAAAGGGGCATATTCATGACGCATGGAAAAATGGGATTGGGCTAGTAACTATGACCAGTTGCAAAACCTTCATGAGTATTGGTGAGTTGTGCAGGGTATTGGTAAGTTGTGCAGGTTATCCACAAGTACATGAAACCACAGTGCTATCTCTTACGTTGCCCCGACCCTGAAGTGCGTCAGTTTAGATTATAAATGCGTTACAGCCAGCTGCCTGTTTGTGCTATTTGTGGTTGGGGGGCAATGGAAAAATCCCACGGTAGGGGAGATTTTGTAGAATCTGTAAAATTGTCTCATGTGTAGAAACTGTGAGACATTTGCTCACTGAACACCCCAGACTTGGACATATTTACATGACTCTGCTAGGCCACATAACACATGCATATGAGGCGATAGAATCTCTTGAATTCTGGTCATATTGCCTAAACACAGAAAATGGGTCTGTTCACATTGCCTTGTACAGAGTATGGGGCCTTGTGAAAATGCTCTTTGATGATCCCAATAGTTGGTACCTAACAGAGCATCAACGACCTGAAAAGGACCACAAGAGCGTTATATTACCTATTATTGATATGGAGTTAGCTACAACGAGTGCATGAAATTTTGAAACATATGCATTGAAAAGTGTTAAAGAAATATGCTGATCTGTTTTATAAGCTAGTCTGAATATTTACGGATAAGTATGAATGAAGTTGTTTTATGAACTTGGTGGTTTTATATATGTATGATAAATGTTAAGTCTATTGTGAATGTAATGTTCAATTTTTGTAAAAATTAATTATTGAACTAAATATAAATAAACTAAAAACAAATACTGATTCAGCAACCAACCCTTTTGAGGGAACAACGGAATTCACTCTGCAGTTTTCATTGGTCACAATACTCACCCTACCAAAAAAAAGTATGTGAATTGCACGACATATTTATACCAGCTTGGACAGCTGCAACAAGTATGACTTTGGCTGTTTCTGTATTCAGTTTCCCGTGCTGAGTCTTCTGGAAGTCGTCTGCTTGTTGAAACGTGGGTTGCTCATGCATGCGATAACTGGGCTTCAGAATAGATCTCGCCGAGAGTGTCCTGCGCCAGATCCTGGAGCTGGGGACGGATCTCTTTTGAAGCAGAGTTTTCGCATTGACGAGCCACCCACATTACAACGAGCAGACTGCTTTCAGAAGACTGTGCAGTTCTGCCAAGTCTTCTGAAAGCAGTCTGTGCATTGAAGATTGGGTTGCTCGTGCAAGTGATCCTCTTCAGAAGGATCTAAGAGTTTCTTGTGCTAGCACCTGACCCTGGGGATAGAGAAGATCTCTGGCAAGATGATAATTGCTGGAGCACGGTTCTGGCTCTTCCTGCCCTGAAGGGTGCAGTAGATGAGGTGCCACCCAAGCTTAGAGGATCGGACTGGTACGCTCGCTATTTTCTGGTACCTAAGAAAGGAGGCAGAATCCATCCCAGTGTGGACCTTGGGGCCTTGAACAAGTTCCTGAGGAAGGACAAGTTGCAGGATAGTGACCTTGAGAGACATTCTCCAGGCTCTACAACTTCAGGACTGGTTGGTGTTGCTGAACCTTCAGGATGCTTATTTTCATGTGCCTATCCATCGGAAGCGCATGCGGTTCCTGAGATTAGTCATCGGGGACACCCACTATCACCTCAAGGTGTTTCCCTATTTCTTGGTTGCACCAGGCTGATGGCAGTGGTGGCGCAGCACCTCAGGAGATACGGAAACCTGCTCCTTGTTTCACAGTTTGGGCTTCTCCCTGAATTTCTAGAAGTCCCACGTAACACCAACACAGCAGCTCCAATTCATCAGAGCAGTCCTGGACACTCGGGTGCAGAAGGTGTTTCCCCCCAAAGAAAGTCAGTAATGTCCAGCAAATAGTTGAGCTTTTCCAGAGCAACAGCAGCCTACCCTTGTCTTATTCCTTCCGCCTCTTAGTTTGCATGGCTTCCTGCATTTTTCTGGTGCCAGAGACCAGACTGCGGATGCAATCCCTGCAGTGGCTGCTGAGAAGTCCTTGATCCCAAAAATGTGACACATTAAGGACATTCTCATGGTGACCAGATCCGTGGCCAACAAACATTCTGGGTGGGCCAACAGAGAGCATGAGGGGGAGGTGGGACCCTTTTGGCCACTGTGGCCTCAAGGCCAGGTGGTCATCGAATGCGTCCCTGAAGGGTTTGGGCGCTCATTTGGGGGGTCTGCAGGTGAGCTGCCTTTGTTCACCAATGGAAGGCTGGTGGCATAGCAACAGGCTGGAGTTTTGGTCGATCAGGTTGGCCTTGATGGCCTTTGTGGCTTCCCTCATGGGGAAACGTGTCCCCGTGCTGTCGGACAACACATTGGCCATGCACTACCTTAGCAAGCAGGAGGGTGTATGGTCCCGCTGCAGCTATGGTTCTGGTTGCTGGAGAACTGGTCTTACACTTCGGCTGTCCATCTAGGGGGAGCCGTAACGGGCTGGCGGATGCTCTGAGCAGGCAGAGCATGGTCTGATCCAGGTGGAAAGTGTGCCAGGAAGTTCTCTTTTCGCCAGGTGGGTATCCCAACAGTGGACTAATTTGCCACAAAGGTGAACGGGAAGTGCAGACAGTTTTGCTTGAGGGAATTCCCAACAAAGGATGCACTCGGGGACGTGTTCCTGGTGGAGTGGGTCTTTGACCCCCATGATGCGTTTCCTATGCTACTTGTCAACCCGTGTGTTTTGAGGAGGTTTCGATCTACCATATTCTTGATTGGCCCAGACTCGGTGAGGAGAACATGGCACTCATAACTCCTAGACTTGACCATCTGCCTACCTTTACTGTTGACTTTGCAAACTGACCTCCTATCCCAGTCTGAAGGTTGGGTGCTCCACCCAAACCCGGAACCTCTCAACCTACATGCGTGGTTCTTCAGAGGATGAGGTATGATGACTGGAACCTTTCCAAAGGGGTTCTTGAGGTGCTACTGGCGACATGCAGACCTTCTATGAGATCTGTGTACGCGAGCATGCAGGATAGACCTTATTGCTTTTCCCACCACTACAATGATGGAGTTCCTTCTGTCACTGGCATCGTCAGGCCTTGAGATAGGCACAATCAAGGGCTACTTGGCAGCTTTGTCTGTGTTCACAAGGTCACAGGATCAAGGATCCTTCTTCACTGTCCCGGTAATGATTGATTGCTGTAATCCAATGGTAGTGCGATCAAGGAGGACTGTATCGTATGCATATGAGACACAGGATACATGGTCCCTTCCCAATTTAGGAACAAAACTGGAGCAATTCCTTAAGGCTTCACTCTTATCAGCAGTGTATGTTATATAGAAGTGGTGCCATTACAGACCCCTGCTTTCTGTGATTTCTGAATTCCTCATGTCCCAGATAATTTATTTGCCAGTTTTCTATCCTCCTCTTCATCCCTCTAAGGATGAGGAAAGACTACACACTCTGGACCCAAAGAGGCCGCTCAGTTTCTATATAGCTAGGACGGCAGAATTTAGGTGTGACAATCGGCTCTTTGTGGCTTTCTCTTTGTCCAGGAAGGATTTGGTTGTGTCCAAATGGACAATCCCTCATTCGATGGTTCTCTTCATCGTATAGTGTTATCAGAGGGCAGGAAAGTATCTACCACAGGGTATCAGGGCACATTCTACCAGGGGTGTGGCAGCATTACCCGCTTTATAAAGGGGTGTGCCGGTGAAGGAAATGTGTCGAGCAGCAATGTGGTCATCGCGCCACTCAGTCACAAAGCCTGCTTAGATGTGCCATGTGGTTCGGACGCTCGATTCGGCAGAGCGGTGTAGCAGAGATTCCTTGCCTAAGGGCTTTCATCCCGCCTCCACAATCTGTACTGCTTTGGAACTCTATCTGATGAGGAATCTGCAGGAGAATGCAATCCATTGAAGGAGTAATTACTTACTAGTAATTTTCTTTCTATGGATTCTTCTCCTGTATATTCCTCATCACCCTCCCCTCCCATCCTGCCCTGCTATGAAAGTGGTCTGCTGCCATTATCTGGTTATCTTCTAATCGGAGATGTTAGGCATGATTTGGTGACCCATTGTATGAGTACTATCAGCCAGTTTCTTTTAGTACGGTTCTGTTCCTCTCAAAAAAACGGGGTTTCTTTTTACAACATACACACATGTCAGAGCATAATATACATTCAGTATACTCACAGAACATCATATAGTGGCAGAAGGGATGGTACATTTAGAAAGGAAAAGACAGTCAATTATGTAATCTCTTGACATTCAAGAATATCCCTTTGAGACCGGGGAAGAGTCACTTTCAGATGTAGTATCAGCCAGACTATTAAGGTAACTATTAAAAGCAGACCATATGTTGTTGGGATGGGAGTGAGCACGGAGCATGGTAAGGTATTCTTCTTCACAAGTCTGGGACCAGATGAGTGAGTTGAGCCATTTCTGAAAGGTCGGCGGGGGAGGGGCCCTTCCAACATTGGAGTACACATTTCTTAGCTACCATGCAGCTAACATTCAGAAATTTAGCCACCCGTCTAGTATCATCAGTATTCCACACTCCGAATAAGACCCCTAGCAGACTAGGGTCGATCACTGCACCGGCGATATCAGTAAGAGCCTTCAAAATCCCTTTCCAGAACTCTCCTAGCATGTGACATGTACAGAACATGTGCAGGTGATCAGCACCCTCCACTTTACAGCGAGGGCAAGTATGTGTAACAATGTGGGCCAACTTGGAAATTTTGAAATGCGTGTAGTATAACCTGTTCAGTAGTTTAGACTGCATAGCTCGGTGACAGGAATTAAGAGATACTCTATTGGTATAAGAGCACATCTTCTTCCATAGGTGATCAGAGACCTCGAGGCCCAGTTCATCTGCCCATTCGGTGCGTGCTTTGTAAGGCTTGGAGGGGGTCCCTACCAATAGCATTTTGTACAAAGAGAAGACTACCCCACAAGTGCCACTCGAATTAGCAATATAGGCAACCTCTGGGGTGTCCGGAGGCTCATCGGGGAATGTGGGCCATCTGGCGCGGAAGGCTGCACAAAGCCTATAATACTGCAGCATCTCAATTGCAGACCCGGAGTGACCTGGCTTCCATGTTTGTGGATCTATGAACTTCCCATCAGGAAAGAAATCGGTCAGTGCCTGATGGCCCATGGCACCCCAGAGTCTAGCCATAGCAGTATCATGTGTGGGTTCCAGCCCAGGGAACCCCCATATGGGGAGCCATTTATAGTAGGGGCGGCAGTCCAAAGTTGTACTCAAGAGAAGGCCCCAGGCAAGAAGGGTGGTCGCTACAGGGTCAAGACGGGAATCCGGGACGTAGTCACGATGGAATATTAGGGTCTTAACATTAATTGCTGCCGCTGCCAGGGTTTCCAACTTGACATGTGGGCGAGTAAGGGGGCTTGGGTACCAATGAGTGGCATACTGGGCTTGTGCAGCTACCCAGTACAGTGTAAGGTCCGGAGCCGTGAATCCCCTCCACCCCCCTCTCGTATGGGAGCGTCATGTCTGCCCATTTCTTGCGAACCGCACCAGAATGCCATAGAAACTGTGCACATGATTTGTGTAATTTCGCGAAGTATTGTTTCCCGGGCCCAATGGGCACATTACTAAAGATGTAAAGTAACTTAGGAACCAGTATCATCTTAATGAGGGAGAGCTTACCGGCGGGTGATAATGGGAGAGGGCGCCACCGCACCATTTTCTTTGGCTCGGCGAGTTGAGCTACAGCCGAGTAGTTGTCTAATAATGAGGTGGATCTGGACAGGGACACACAAACCCCCAGTTATCTAATACCACCGGGGGACCAGCGGAGCGGATATTCCGAGGCAGGTTGTTGGGTGCTACTTGTAAGTGGAAGAGTCTCGGACTTGGAATAGTTGATTGTAAAACCCGAGAAGGTACCCACACATGTGATATCCTGCAAGATAGCATCAAGATGGGTTGCGGGGTCCCTGATGTATATCACATTGTCGCCGTATAAGGATATTATTTCAGGGGTGCCTTTCAATCGTATCCCTCTATGGGTATGGCGTGCTCTGTCATGGTCAGCCATTGGCTCTATCACGAGTGCAAAAAGAATCTGGGAGAACGGGCAGCCCTGTCGAGTTCCTCTGAAGAGCGTAAACAATGTAGATGTTAGGGAATTGACCTAGACTCTCGCAACTGGGGTAGTATATAGCAATTTAATGTACCCAATCATGTTAGGACAAATACCCATCGTCTCTAGAACCAGCCACATATATTTCCACGAGACCAAATCAAACGCCTTTTGGGCGTCGAGTGTGACGGCAACAGCACTTGAATCCTGGTCAATTCTAGCCATCACATTGAAATGCCGTCGGATATTGTGAGAAGTGGATCTCCCGGGTACAAAACCCCCTTGGTCCAAATGAAGAAGTGTGTCATGATCGGGAGGAAACGGTTCGCTATAACCTTTGCAAAAATGTTGTATTGATATTCATGAGGGAGAGGGGCCTGTACGAGCCGCATTTGTCACTAGGTTTGTCAGGCTTAAGTAACACCGTGATGACAGCTACACAAAGGGAAGAAGGGAGAACAGAACTACAAAGTGATTCCTCCCAGATCTCCAACAATTTGGGAGCAAGAATGGCGACCTGTTCCTGGTAGAATTCAGGGGTGAGACAGTCAGGCCCCGGAGCCCTACCCTTCGTAAGATCCGATATGGCTTTGACAATGTCTTCTAATAGAATTAGAGAATCTAATTCTAGTCGGGATCTGAGCTAGGAGTTCTCGCATGTGGTGTTCACTATGTTCCGGAGGTGAAGCGTAAAGGTCTGAATAAAACTCTGTAAAGATCTTCAGTATTTTCTGGTCTGACGATTGTGGGATACCATGCGCATCCTTGATGGACGTGATCTGGGCCTGTCCCCATTCCACTCGGGTTAGTCGAGCTAGCGCCTTACCCGGTCTTTCACCCTCCCCATATTTCTGTGCAGCTTGTGGGCCACTAAAATATCAAATCTCCCTCATGGCATGCGCCACGAAGACCTTTAGTTCATCACTAATTTGCGCCAGTTTGCCAGGGTCGGCTGCTGATGAGCAGTCCCATTCCAACTCCCGTAGCTTGGACTCAGAGTGATTGAGGTCATTTCTTGTACACTTTAAAGGCGTCCCAACGGACACCAGCAGTGGTATCCAGAATTGAGTTACATGCAAAGAAGGTCTCAATGTTCCCCAGTATATTGGCCTTGAATACAATGTCCAGGAGGGCAGCAGATTTGAAACGCCATTTGCTACATGTGGGCGTGGGTATTCCAAGGTCCACTGACAGGGTGATCGGAGTATGGTCGGACAGTGTACGGGTAAGTATCTGTGCTTTATAAACTCTTCCATCAAGGCACTAGATACCAGGAACAGGTCAATTCTAGAGGAGCTATTGTGAACTGACGAGTAGTAGGTATACTCGCAAATCTGGGGATGGAGAATCTTCCAAGCATCTCGGACGTCAAGTGCTGTGCTATGTATATGTAGTCTACGTGCTGCACGTGACAGAGTTCTGGGTGCAGTGCCCGTTCTTCATATCACCCCTCAGATGATCTGGATCCCCACATAGCCCAATAGTATGGAGGCAATGGCATCAACGAAATCTGGGGTGTCAACATTGGGTCCGTAAGTATTCACAAGGAGATATTCCCTGTTTACTATTGTGTAGTACAAGACAATATATCAGCCTTCAGGGTCTATGTAGCTCTTATTTAGTGTGAATTTAATGGATCAATGTCAACACACCCCTGGCTTGTGTGGAATAAGTAGTAAAGAATCAATTAGCGCCCCAAATGGGTGCAGTGCTAGTTACCAAGTGACTGTGGAAATGCGTTTCCTGCAGTAGTAGTATCTTAACGCCATGTCTCTGAGCATAAGCCATAATCTTACGGGTTTTGGTGTAATTACTCAGTCGCCGGATATTCCAGGACATTATAGTTATGGACATTGCGTCATCTTGAGGTACATCCCAGGTGGTATAACCCAGAGGGTGTCTACCGAGGAGAGTATTCCCATTGCAACGCCCCAACATGCTGTGAAATGCTGACCCAATTCTGCCATTTTCAACTTTACTGCCACAACCAGCCCTACCCATCTCCCTCACTGCCCCCTTATGGCTAGCAGTGTCTGCCACCCCCCCGCCTCCCACAATTACCAACAGAACTCCCCAAACAGGTGTCCGTGGGCCAGTCCCAAAGTGGACTAGGCACACTGATAGCCCAACAGGGGCTACCATTGAACAAGTCCCTTGAAGTAGTCATTGCAACCGCAGCGGGGTACGCTGTTGCCATGCGCACAACTAAACCAGAAGAAATGAAGTACCGCAACGGGTACTGAGGCAGGCAGTGTACATAATTAGAACATAGTACGATCACACCGATTTACGGAGTCATAATTAGTAGGACTAAGTGTTGGGGAGAATTCTCCGTAAAGGCTAATTTCCCAAACCTAGTGAGTCCCCCAGCAGCTTTGCTGGATTTTTGGGGTTTATTTTCTTCTCCTGCTAAGAGTGAGATTCTTTTCCTCCCACTCTTAGACATGATTTGAGGTGTTCTTTGACTTTGTTTGTGTTCTATGGGCTATGGGGTCCTTTGCCCCATAGGGTTTCATGTGTTTTTGATATGTGGGTTACACAGCACCCTCCTTGCAGTAACCCAGGGGTGTCGTATCGACCCCCAAACATAGACTCCATACCCTGGGACTGACTACTGTCTCAAAGGGCATGTAAAGTCACCATTGGCTTTACTAGTCTCAAATTGTGAACAGAACCAGTACAAACCATCATATTGTACTGGTCGGGGCAATTCGATTGCCCCGGGGTCTGTTGTTCGAGGGGGCACTGTCCAGTCCCCCCCGACCGAGTTTTGGCTGGTGGCAGTGGATACTACTTTTTATATTCGACCGCAAATATATTCCTATGGGATTTTCCCATTGTTCGAGGCTACCATTTTTTAAAATAGCCTCGAACATACCACCGGTTTATTAAATTAATATAAATTCACTGGTTGGTATGTTTTGCAAAAACTTGGTTCCAAAATGGCGTTTGTGTTCGCTTCGGTGACTGCAACCCAAGTCGAGCCCTTTGTTCCACTTTTTGGCTGGCTTCTCCACAGAAGCCTCCAAAAGTGGTGCCACTCTGTCTGGGTATCACAGGGGGTGTGGGAGGGGGTTTAGGCACCCTGGACTGAGTTGCCTCGGCAACTCAAGTCGCACTCTTGTGTGATTGGCCCAAGTGGTGAGCCGCCCGGCTCACCACTTAGCATGTTTGAGTGACAGCTAGGCTGAATGAATGGGGGTTTTCTGCATAAAAGCAGGGCTTTGGGGACTGGAACTTCAGAACTTGCCACAGGACCGAAAGAATCCGAGGAGGGAGAAGCTGAGCCGACCTGCAATGACGACACCATCGGTGGAGCCCTGCTGAACCGTCTCACCACTTTTCCCGACGACAGAGGAGATCTCCAGCCCGGAGAGTCTTCTTCCTTTGACTGGTGGGGATAACCAGTTTGCCCGTCTTTTCGCCTTCCTGGACCATCTTGTGGCCGCCTTGCCCGTGCCAAGCACCCCGGCAACCGGAATACCATGGTTTACCACTACCGCGAAGAAAAGGGTGGCACCTTGTAACCGGGAAACTCCGCGGCTGGTTTCTTCCTTGACAGTGCAACGACCTCCAGCTTTCCTCCACGTTGAGACCTCCTCTTCCTCTGGACGAAACACCGACTTGCACCCGCTGCTAGGAACAACTGCCCCCGCTGGAGCGTTCTTCCCATTTTCAGGTACTGTGTCCCGCCTGGCTTCCCTTGCGACAGATCGTTCGGGGTGACAGTAAATCCTCGACTTTCTAACCTGGGTTAGCCTGGGACCTGTTAACTAACTTTTCCTGACTTTATCTCAATCTTTTGCAAACTTTCTACCAAGACTCTTTGGGCATAACCCCACTGTGTGATCCTGGACACATTTCGCTTGCTCTCTCTAAGAGTGGGCCTGGCATTTGAACTTCCTTGCTCTCCAGTAGACTTTGCCTAACCTGCCTCACTGTGGTTCTTTGAAAAGTATTGAAATTTGTGTGCTTTCATAACTCTGCCTTTTCCCTCCCTTTTTAGAGTGCCATCTTATGTTAAGCGCTCACCTCTGTCTGAAAATAAGTGGTGTTTCTCATTAAGACTTGTCTAATAAGTAATCGGGGTTGTATATATATAATAGTGACTGTGTGTTGAATTACTTAACTCTTTTTGAGCTAGTGTAATTTACAGGTGTGTCTTTAAATAAATAATTATATACTTTTACACCAAAGCTCTGGTCAGTGTTTGCTTGTGCTACTGTATCTCTGTACCTATTGTGTATACCCTATATACTGCCTAACTCATCTTGAGAGAGGTCCGACTGCTCAGCCACAGCTACCAGGTAAATATGGGTGGTACAGACTGCTACCAATTGGGTTTACTGCCAACCACATGTAGTCCTAAATCTTTTGCAGTGGTCCCAGAGGGAACTGCACAAATTTCTGCCTAACACGAAGTCATCTACAAATGTGGTCATCAATCCAAAATAACCTAGCCAAGATGGAGATTACCAGAAGCAGGAGTACACATTAGCCTCCATTATACCTAGGACAGCATGTGTCAGGAAATTCCTGTTAATGACCTAAATGGCTATTCAGAATGGAGTACACGTTTCAGCAGAACACATATTGCTATCTACACAGGAGCCAAAGGATACTACTGCAACAAAGGAACTCCTAGAGAGGTCTAGAGGCATCAGGTTAGTCATTGTCCATAAGATCATTGGCCGGATTGACGAGCGGAATCTGCGCCTCTATAAACTTCACAGCCTCATCAGGGACCGTAAAAAAGTAGAGTTTCTCCCTAAAGGTGAACTTCAGCCGTGCTGGGAACAGTACTGTATAGGGGATGTTCCGCTCACGTAACATCTTCTTCACTCCGAGAAACTGGCGCCTCTCCTGCTGTACCCCCACAGAGAAGTCAGGAAAGATCCTAATTATCTGGGAGCCGAGGCGCAGTTCCCCTTATCACGTGCCAAGCGTAGAATAAGATCTCGGTCCCTATAGCTAAGGATTTTGGCGTTGACAGGCCTGGGGAAGTCTCCGGGTTTGGCACGTGGAGATAAAGCACAGTGAGCCCATTCAACAGTGAAGAAGGGGGACAGGTCAGGGTTGTCTAGTAGCTCCGTGAGCAGATTGTCGACCGCCAGTTCAATACGGCCCTTGAGTGCGTTTTCCGGAACACCTATAATGCATATATTGTTCCTGCGAGATCTGGACTCCAAATTGTCGCACTTAGCCTTGACGAACTTCATATTGCGGGTGAGAGAGGCAACTGTGTCTTGAAGGGTATGTAGTCCATCTGCATTGGTGCCAATTCTAGATTCCGCCTCAGTGATCCTATTCCCAGCGTGATCCAATTGAGTCTTGAGTGATGCGACATTGGCGTTTATATCGTCCAATTTCTCGTGAAAGGAGGTAACATTTTTAGCCATAGATTCCATCATCGCCATAAGGTCGAGGGCTGCGGAGCTCAAAGGCGAAGCAGATTCCTCCTGACCAGATTGTTTGGCTCGACTCTGATCTGGGTGCCACCTTTGCAAATGTATCCATTGCCCCTGTCTTGTTGGCGCCCCGGGATCTGTTAGACATCTCAATAGGTGAAAGCCCAGTTAGGTTGAAGCGTGTAATGTCAAGAGCTGTATCCGCGTGGGCAGACCAGGCCGGTGCTCAACAGAACTCAGGAGCGATGGGGCAGGGCAGCGAGGGTTCCAAGTGGAGGCACAGATGGGCCGGAGCGGGTTACTTGGTGCTCTGCTGATAATACGGCTCCCGAGCCTAGGGCGTAAAGCGCAGATGGAAGCCCCAAGAAGGTGGTATGGACCAGGCAGTGACCTGTCACTCAAATGTGCAGAGATGTGGATAGAGCAGGTCACAATGGTATGAGTGATATGCAGGAGGAGGAAGATGATAGTATCCGCAGTCATGTGTTCACCTGTAAATCTCCAATGTCTAGTAGTGACACCATGGATACGTGTTACCAAGAAGCAAGTTCAAAAAATGGAGTGGGGCATAACTCGGGTGATGAAGGTCAGTGTGAGGAAGTACTGCAGTTGCAGCCAGAGAGCAGAAGAGCATCCGGGAGTCACAAGGAGCACAGAGGGCCCCGCGGCCAGGCCACGGCTGGAGCGAGTGTATCAGTACCCACTGGCAGCGGTGACAAGCTGATTCATAATGGATTGCCCAGCCGGTGGCAGCGGGCCGCATAGAAGCCTGATCCAAGTGGTGGCGGCCGCCACGTAGTGTAAAGTAGAGGCCGTGGGGGAGGCATGGAGTGTCCACAAAAGGAGAGAGTAGCCTCAACAATGTCTCGGCACACCCCACACCCACCTCATAGCCTCAGAGGCGGCCAAATCAGCGGTCCTCACCTGCCCGGCTCTGTTTCTTATCCAGCAGGAGCTAAGGGGCCGCACAGCGGATGGCAGCAGCTGGGCAGAGGCCCCTGTCAGCGCCGCCCTGATCCCCGGGCAGCATGCTTCAATGCCAGATCGCGGAAGACCCGGGCCAACGCCTGCAGAGCAGTCCAGCCACCCAGCGGCCAAGAGCCAGTCAACCGCCGGCCCAGAGTCAGGGGCACAAGGGATCCAGGTAAGATGAGCGCTCAGCCAGGGGCGCCGCAGACATCCCAGGACGGCGACAGGTTGGAGGGCCACCCGTCCCCAGCAGCAGCTGGCACCAACAGCGTGGAGGCAGTCACCCTGGCACGGCTCCTCAGCAAGGGGACCCAGAGGGTAGATCGCTCGGTGGCCACAGGGCAAGTCGGCCGAAGAGGACCGCAGGCTCCCACAGCATCACAGTCGCATGGAGCAGCGCGGTCTCCCAGCCCACTCAGGTGTAGCTTGAACATGCAGGTCAGTGGTTCCATGCGGCCCAGGCCGCACACCGGGATATGCTCACTCAGCCACGATTCGGCCAGCAAGCACCGATTTGCACCGGGGTTGAAGGAGGATGTACCGCAGGGTGGCCGCTATCTACCGCAGACGTGATGGCCAAGATATGACAGTCCGCCGTTAAATACAGATTCATACAGATGTCGCGCAGAGCTCAAAAGCTAAGCAGCCGTTTCCCAAGCTGCTCAATAGCGCCCCCCCAACTCCCTTTTTGGCTGTCTTTAACCTGAATCCTATGGATTCTTCCTCCGTGGATGCTGGTCACGTGGGAAAGGTGGGGAACTGAGTTACGTTGGTCTAGTGATGTAATATATATATATATATGGGCGATGTCGAGTCAAGAGGAGTCGATGTCGAGTCAAGAGGAGTCGATGTCGAGTCATCCTATGGCCTCTGTCAAATGTTTCCAAGCAGGTGATGCTGTATGGATATCTATCTGATGGGTAATCTGTGGGAGAAGAATCCATAGAAAGAACATTACCGTTAAGTTGTGTAGTTGCACCTATAGCATCTCTAACCTTTTTTCAATATATATATTCAACCACTCCAAGATATGCTGGACGCTATGGGGGGTCCGGTATACAAACTATGCCAAGTCATCTTGCAGCTTAGTGGGAAGTACAAGCAGGACTCCGCTACTATAAAAACAATCTACAAAGCCATTCAGTCCTGGATGACGGGTAACTTGCTCGCCCTAAACTATAAAAAGACAGAGCTTTTGATTGTGGCATCTAAAGTCCCTCTCGGCAAATTAGATCCTGCCTATGCCAACTTGACCATTGGTGATAACACCATCCCAGTATTAAAAAAGGTCAAGACGCTGGGGGTTATTCTTGATGACGAGCTATCGATGTGGCCTCACGTCTCTTTTATTCGTTCCTCATAAGGCCTTATCACTAAGCAAATTAATTATATGTGCCCCTTTCTCTCCATGAACAACTGCACCCTACTTGTCACCAAACTAGTCAATTCCAGGCTTGATTATTGTAATAGTCTTCTAGCTGGCAACTCGCAGTCTTAACCATCAAGCTTTGCAAGTTGCGCAGAACAACGCGGTTCGAGCCATCCTGGGATTGCCCAAATGTGATCATATCTCGGTGGACAGGAGGGCACTTCACTGGTTGCCTATTCGACTAATGCCTGTCCAGTCTATCTTATTGGCAGAGTAAAATCTCAAGTAGGTGGAAGGAAGCTACGCTCCTCCGCTTGCCCTACACTCATCCAGCCTAGATACAAACTGGTCAATTTTGGAGGTACCTCCTTCAATACCCAAGCAACGCTGCAGTGGAATCTACTTCCAGGCCATATATGCATGGCTGAAAATCTGCCACTCTCTTGCTGCTCACCTTTTTTCTGTCCCTGAGTTTTGTTTCCTGTTTTGAGCGCTCCAGCGCCTTATAATAATTTAAATAAATAAAAATAAAATAAGTGCCAGATGGAATTACCAGGAAACCATCTCAAACCCAAATAACCAGACAGACTCCAAGAATATGGCAAAATACCATTTTATTATCAGCTCAAATAAAGTAGGGAAACCTGGTGAACAAACACATTGCAGCTCACTCACTCATCCTGCATCGATTATACAAAGGCTTTATACCTCGATGTACATCGGCTATGACGTCATCCTACGTGGCAAACAGTAAAAATCTATCGAAGGGAGGGATTGGTTAATGGAGAATATATATATATATATATATATATATATTTCTGAGGCTTGTGGAATCTGCTTAGATCACATGCTGTGCATAGGCCGACATCTAGTGGAAGCTGCGGAGTATTACAGTTTGTTTTTCGAAAGTCGAAAATGGGCGTCGACACAGGCGTGCCAGTAATACTATCCCTAGTGTGACGTCCACTGTACCCAAGATCCCTCACGCGTGTAGGATCCTCAGATTGTTTTTTTCCGCCATACTGGTCGGAAGCATCTTGCGGAGTTCCCTGGCCTTAGCCATACTTTTGCTGTTATTATAATTTTAATTCTTATTCATTCCCTTCCCCACCCCAACGTCGACCCTCAACCTCGACGACGGCTGGAGAAGTCATCGACCGTCGACTGCTGCACGACGGATCTGGGCCTCGGTAGGCCGCTGGCCTCGGCCCGGGCCTAGTAGGCCGCTGGCCTCGGCCCTTACAAGTAGGGAGAGTGGGGGGTGGTACATACTCTTCACTCTTGATATATAGTTACATTTATATATATTCCTACACTTAGCAGCCCGCTGCCTTAAGGTGCGTATGGAGGGTACCCCTTTTCAATTCTGCCCCAAGTGCAATCGCAAATACCCTTGGGTCGACAGGCACGCCACGTGCAATCTCTGCTTGCCGAGGGATCACCCCGAAGCGAACTGCAGAGCGTGTAGTAGGTTTAAACCTAAGACACTTAAGGACCGTTCGACAAAGCGTTGGGCCCACCACGCCAGGCAGGAGGCCATGGCAGCGGAGGGCGCCTTCAGCGATGGCAGCGACGCCGTACTTTCGGACGGCGAGGGCATTACGGCGTCGAAAGACAGCCGACGAGCGCAGGTCCCCGACCTCGGAAGGTCGTCCGGCAAGGCGGCTATGGGGAAGACCCCCGGCGACGCAAGCGCTACACACCTAACACACACTAAACACACTAAGACCAACCGGACCTCGACGACGTCGACTTCCCGGAAAGAGGCACAAAAAGAACGGTCCGACTCGGTGTCCTCTGGGCGCTCTCGATCGAGATCGCCTCACGACGCAAGGCAATCATCCACTCTTGCCAAGAGTGCCTCGCTACACACACTAACGGAAGTTCGATCGTCGGGAGACGAAGACGACTTCCACCCCCAGGCTCCAAGATACCGAGACCGCGGTTAACACAGATACCTTTCCAGACCCTCGACGCCAGGCGTCGAAAGTCTCTGGGGCCCCCAAGGGACAGGGAAAACATTTTTCCACGCACGGGGAAGGGGGGAAACAGCGGAAAGCACAGCCTTCCACCCCTGTAAAGCCATCCTCCCACCCTAAGCAGACAAGCAAACACAAGTCTACCCTTGAAAAGTCCCATAAATCACCTGCTAAAGTAATACCCTGTTCCAGGGAATGGTCCAGTGAAGACATAGACAGGGTTATGTCTAGGATGTCTTCCTTAGCTGATTTTTATGATAAGAACCCAGAACACTTTCTTTCATATAACCCTCAAGGGGCCACACCCTCAGGCTCCTCCGATCCCATCCCGCTAAGTAAAAAGCCCCGGGTCGAAAGACCTGAACCCTTCGAGGTTCAGCCTTACTCCACTCCATATTCTACTCCACTCCCCAGTTACCAGGGACAAGTTTTCCCTGGAGAGGACCAGGAGTTTGACATGATGGAAGAACAAACCGGGACAGATTACTATGCGGAGGATGAGGACCTGGAGGAGGGAGAAAATGAGCAGGAAATTTACAGAGTAGATTCCCCAGTACAAAGCGAAGCCCCAGTTACTGACTCTCCAGTTGATAACCAGCCCCTCCTTAACGAGGTTCTCGCTCGAGCAGCGGAACACTTCCACATCGACACCCACGGTGTACAGGAGGAAAGGGACTTCGCGGAGGAGTTTGTTGGAGAGAGAAGACCAGTCGCTCAGACCATCCCTATCCTCAAATCCATCCAACGAAGAATAGATCCTTCCCTGGTGAATCCGAACCTCACCAGAGCTGTCAACCCCAGAATTGAAAAGATTTTCCGGGCAGCCCAGTCTGACCCTCTGTATATAAGGGGACATCTTAAACCAGATTCCCTAGTGGTTACCAACACTAGAAAAAGGGCTGGCACGCCCTTATCTTCATCAGAAGCTCCTCCCGACAAGGAGAGCAAAAAACTTTACGGGTTTGGCAGGAAGGTAGCCTCAACGTCCGCCTACCAAGCAAGGATTGCGAATTCCACCACCCTGTTGGCTAGTTACAATTGCCATCAATGGGAAGAAGTCGCGGCGCTCATTGCCTCTGCTCCAGAACCATTAAAGGGCCAGCTGGCTCGGATCTCGGCAGAAGGGAGAGCCGTGTCTGGTTGCATTTTAAAAGCAACTTTCGACGCCGCTGACAACGCAGGGAGATTGATAGCAGAAGGTACTGTTATCAAGAGACATGCGTGGTTACGGCAGTCGGGATTCAAGACAGAAACCCAGGCTTCCTTAATAGACAAGCCAGTGGAACCCGACCTATTGTTTGGGAAAGCGGTCGAAGATGCACTTAAAAATGCCAAAGATGAATATGAGACTCTCAAATCCCTTGGCCAGCTTACCAACAAACCCCCTAACCAGAGGGGGAACAGTAATTTTCGTCGCCCACGCGGACAAAATTCACAAAGAGGCAACTATGCCCAGGGACAGGGTACACAATGGAATAACAACCAGCAGTCTACCCAGAGTTACGGCAGGGGTAACAAGAGAGGTCGTGGAAGAGGCAGAGGCAGCCCCAACAAGGGAGGTGGCACGCCTCCACCAAAACAGTGACGCTCAGTTCAGGGTCCCTTGCCACGCAACCCCAGTAGGGGGACGCATTTCCACCTTCACCCAGGCTTGGGAAGGGATCACCTCAGACAGATGGGTGCTGTCAACAGTATCCGCAGGATATTGTATAGAACTACTGCAGCGTCCCCGGAACCATCCTCCACGACAAAGAGTGCACTCCCTAGAGCATCAAAGGATCCTTCTCGAGGAGATCGCCATTCTGCTAGAAAAGGACGCGATAGAACTCGTCCCAGGACACCAGGTAAACAAGGGTATCTATTCAACTTACTTCCTTGTGCCAAAGAAAGATTTGACAATGCGCCCAGTATTGGACTTGCGGCCTGCCAACAAGTATGTCAAGCCCCAAAAATTCCGTATGACCACGCTACAAGAGGTAATCCCCCTCCTAAAAAAGGGGGATTACATGGCAACCTTGGATATGAAAGATGCTTATTTTCATATTTCCATGCTCCCAGCGCACAGAAAGTACTTACGCTTCAAGGTAGACAGTCGCCACTACCAATTCAAGGTACTGCCCTTCGGGATAGCTTCTGCACCAAGGGTATTCACCAAGGTACTGGCGGTGGCGGCTGCACACCTACGCAGGGAAGCAATCCCGGTGTACCCTTATCTGGACGACTGGCTCATAACGGGGGAAACCCCAGGAATTTGCAGGTCAAACATTCAGAGGACTATCGACCTCCTCCACGAATTAGGCTTCTCTATCAACGAGAAAAAGTCAAGTCTGGTGCCAAGCACCTCAAAACAATTTCTAGGAGCTATCCTAGATACTCAGAAAGGATTGACCTTCCCTTCGGAAGAGAGAATTCGGAATATACTTCTGCAAATTCCGCATTATCAGTCAGGTCAACAGATAACAGTACGCAAAGCTATGCGGTTACTGGGCATGATGGCGTCATGCATTTACCTGGTCCCCCACGCGCGTCTGCGCATGCGTCCCATGCAGGAATGGTTGGCGAAACAGTGGTCTCAGGCAAGTGGTCATTGGGACGATCTAGTGGTCGTTTCGCCAACACTCGTACAGAGCCTACACTGGTGGACAAGAGAGAATCTCGCAAAGGGGAAACCCTTTTACGATCCCGAAGTACAGGCCGTGGTGACTACAGATGCATGCCTGACTGGGTGGGGAGCTCACCATCTCCACCACACAGCTCAGGGTCTCTGGTCTCACTCAGTAGCCAAGAACCACATCAATCTGCTAGAGCTTCTGGCAGTATTCCGAGCGCTAAAGGCGTTCGAGCCCCATCTACTGAACTTGTCGGTGCAGATCAGGACGGACAGCACGACAGCCATGTTCTATCTAAACAAGCAAGGGGGGACTCGTTCACCAAATCTGTCCAAGCTTGCCCAGAAAATCTGGATATGGGCACTCAGACGGAACATCTTCCTGTCATCGCAACATGTTCCAGGGGAGCTCAATTCCCTAGCGGATGCTCTAAGCAGAGACTCCCTCCCAGAAGAACACGAATGGGTCCTTCACAGAGACGTGGTAGAAGATCTCTTCTCTCAGTGGGGTTTCCCCACTATAGACCTATTCGCCACAAGCGAAAACAAACAATGCCCAGGATTTGCATCCAACCGGACTCCCAAGGGAATGCCCTGTGGATGAACTGGTCAGGGATGTTTGCGTACGCTTTTCCACCAACTCCTCTCATCAGGAAGGTGGTGTACAAGATGAACAAGGAATCGATGACGCTCATCCTAGTTGCTCCCATGTGGGCGAGACAACCATGGTTTCCACACCTACGCAGGATGGCGGTGTGCAAACCCATCAGACTCCCAGCCTGGTACAACCTACTGTCCCAGCAACAGGGTCAAACAGTGCATCAGGAACCCAACTCTATGAACCTAGCAGCATGGCTCCTGAAGTCATAGAGTTTGGACATCTCAAATTACCACAGAGGTGTATGGACATTCTAAAGGAGTCCAGGAAACCAAATACAAGGCACTGTTACTTTGATAAGTGGAAAAGATTCGTTATCTGGTGCCAGAATAAACAAATCAACCCGGTTGATTGCACTCCTTCCAACGTTGTGACATACATGCTCCACCTGCTGGATGCAGGGTTGGTTTTTAACTCACTGAAAGTACACCTGGCAGCCCTCTCGGCTTACACCACATCCCATAACAAGGTCTCGTGGTGGAAAGTGCCAGTGGTTAAAGCCTTCATGGAAGGAGTAAAGAGACTTCACCCTCCTATTTCGAACCCACCGCCAGGATGGGACCTCAACGTGGTGCTAGCTAAGCTCATGGGACCCCCATTCGAACCCATGCATAAAAGTAGTCTCAAACACCTGACTTATAAAACGGCCTTCTTAGTAGCCATTACCTCCATAAGAAGGGTCAGTGAAATTCAGGCTCTGTCAGTGCAAGATCCTTTCTTTACTATCCACAAGGACAAACTGGTTTTACGCACACACCCTAGGTTCTCACCTAAATTCATATCCAAGTTCCATGTAAACCAGTCCATCGAGCTCCCGGCTTTCTTCCAAAACCCACAAAGCTCGGCTGAGGTGAAACTACACACCCTAGATGTGCGTAGGGCGGTCCTATACTATGTAAATAAAACCAGACCGCTAAGGAAAACAGATCAACTGTTTGTCTCCGTAGCTACAGGCAGAGAGGGGGATCGCGTCTCTAAAGGCGCTATCTCGAAGTGGATTATCAACTGTATACAGCTGTGTTACTCTCTTTCTGAAAAGACTCTGCCTTTTACGCCAAGGGCCCCCTCTACTAGAGGCATTGGTGCCACTCTGGCTTTCATTGCAAATGTTCCCCTCGACACCATTTGCAAAGCGGCTACTTGGAGCTCTATTCACACTTTTACTCAGCATTACTGCATTGACACTCATTCCAAGACAGATACACAAGTGGGACAAGCGGTTCTAAGACACCTGTTTGCTCATGACCCTTCTCACATCCCACCTCCTTCTTCTGGTACTGCTCGCTAATCTATGCACAGCATGTGATCTAAGCAGATTCCACAAGCCTCAGAAGGGATACATTACTCACCGTAATCGTATTTCTGATGCTTGTATCTGCTTAGATTCACATGCGACCCTCCGAGAGAAGGCGCATGATTGCTTGTAGTCTTACCTTTCTGTTTATCTGCTTGGATTATCTGTACTCACGCTACTCCTCATGCTTCCTCATGTCAGAAAAAATACAATCTGAGGATCCTACACGCGTGAGGGATCTTGGGTACAGTGGACGTCACACTAGGGATAGTATTACTGGCACGCCTGTGTCGACGCCCATTTTCGACTTTCGAAAAACAAACTGTAATACTCCGCAGCTTCCACTAGATGTCGGCCTATGCACAGCATGTGAATCTAAGCAGATACAAGCATCAGAAATACGATTACGGTGAGTAATGTATCCCATATATATATATATATATATATATATATATATATATATATATATATATATATATATATATATATAAATAAAACAACGGATTGGCTTCTGCAACAATGTATGGTGCACTGCTACATAGGCCCTCATGATTGGTTGGGGTTCTCTCCCAACCTTGGACATTCAGCTCGTTAGCAACATATAAGCAAAATGAAACCCAGGTACGGGGCACAACGTCAGACCACTGCCCACTTGGTCAATTAGCCTACCATATCACATCAGTTAAGCCATAAGTCAAGGCTTCTTCTCTGTAGTTGACCTTGCTGACTGTTCTCTTCCTTGGGACTTTTAAGGGAGTGTAGGCACATCGCTATCTTCAGTTGTAGCTTAATAAATAGGCCTTGTTTTCGAGTCTTTCACCATGTGTGAGGAGACAACGATTTTGTCCATTTCGACCTTTTATATAGTGCTATTTAATTCAATTAAGCTGTGCTATTACTCCTCTTGGCCTCTGGAGACTGGTTGCTCTGTCTTGCATATGCTTTCTGCATCTTTAATTGTTCAATTCTCGGCATTTGCAAATATTTTCTTCTTTACTTAATCTAAGAGAAATGTCATGCGTATATAGCTTATCCTCTTTGACTCCCCTTGTGCCTTGCAGTTGCCTCTTGATGTGGCATCCTTGATCCCAAGCCAAACAGATATTCTTTGTTCTTTGCACACAGCTGTTTTTCCAGCAACTGTCAGCTCTGCGGTTCTGATCTCTCCCTTCAAGGCTTCTTGCTTGAAGGGAGAGACCCAGCTTACTCGCGTTATATTTTTTCATGCAGCAAGCTTCTATATGTCTCATCTACCTTGCGTTTCTGCGTATATACATTTGCTGATTCTTGTCTTACTCATCTTAGTGTATATGATTTCTTCGCATTTGCATACACGTTTCTTTTATCACTTCAGTTACATCTTCATATCATCTCAGTGCGTCTTAGTGTTCTCTCTTCATAACGTCACTTTACTCTGGTCTGATTTCACTTATAGCTCTTCTGTATTCAGTGATGCATGCATACATCCTTCCACCACATCAGTGTGAGAGTACATTGGATACAGTTGTCTGAGTGCAAAACGTCTCTCATATCTTCGATGTGGTATTGGGACGATACCTGGTGCTCTTTTGCTGTTCTCCCAGTATGACAGAGGTGAGGGGGCGGGCACTAGAGAAGACATATACGTTTGTTTCTCTACAAAGTAATTTCTGCTTTTACTTCATGGTAGCTTTTGTTCGCTATGGTGTTCAAATAGCTAACCATGTTTAATCCCTGTTTTTTTTTTTTGGCTCACTGACGTTGGCTGTTTTTCTCCCAGCCAGGGGTTGCAAACGCCCATATGTAATCTTGCTCTTTCACAGGCTCTGGCCAGAGCTCAGGAAGAGCATGTGTGATTGGGAACTGGGTTGTACTGGGGTTGCAGAAACCACAATACACATTGAAGTCAGAGTGATGTCATGGATGCATCTGAGCTTTCTATACAGAATTGAATAGCTTATCAATTTGAATGTCGCAGATCCTCTGATAGATGGGCTGAGGTCTGCCACAGCCCAGGGTTTTGTAAATCCAGAAGGATTCTGGAGCCTTTGTTCGCGTTGACCACTGAATGTAACCTGGAATTCAAAGTTGGTAGGGAGTTGATTTCATTTATTTCTTTTGTATGACAGTCAGCAGAGCATTCTTGGGGTCCCGTCATCTGTGGGCTTTACAGCTATAATTTGGGGTTGCCGGGGAGCATGCCTATCACCCCTTCTATTTAATGTATATCTGAAACTCTACAAGACTTATTACTGGACCACGGTGTAGATAATACCCAGCTGTTTTTCAACCTCCATGGACAGACTGATCATGTTCTAGAGATGATTAACTTAATTTTGAATCTTATAGAAAAGTGGATGAGAGAACTGATTGTGTTTAAATCCCGCCAAGACTGAAACTCTCATTGTCTCAATGAGACCAACATTCCAAACAGCAAGAGCTTTCTTTAAGTGATTTAATATCCAAGGGACAATCATTGAGGCCCAAGATGAAGTGAAAATGCTGGGAGTGATATTAGACTCCTGGGGCTAGATTATCAAAGATTTACACTGGTGCAAAATAGTGAGCAAATGCTTTAGCACGGGGTGGCAAGCAGAGTGGTCTGGTGTATTGATCCAGGACCTGTGAGTGTTTTTTTCCATGGTTGTGCCTGTAGGCGGTACTCAAAGCAGGTGCTCTGCACCACTGCAATAAAGTTTTCAGACCTATGCGTAGCGCTGCACAGAGTGGCGAGCAGAGTGGTCCGCTGTGGTCAGCTTGGGGGGGTTCGGGTGAGCTGTGACCTTCATTTTGGAAACAATGTACTTCAGCTCAAATCGGGCAGTGGTGGCAGACCAACATTTTGCCATTACTACTGAACACTAAATCTTATAGCACCTGAGGATTACACTCTGCATTACAAACTTGCAGTGCTGAGGCCGGAGGACATTAAGGGTTGTATTGTGCTTCTTTACCTGCTCACTCCCTGCAAGGGTAGTCGATATTATTCTGTCTAATAGTGCTATCCCCGCTTCTCCTGGGAAACCCATTCTATCAGAAGAAAGTAGTTATTCATCAGATGTTGAAACTGTCAACGAGACAAGCATGGTAAATTCTCCTTCCTCTACCTTTGCTTCATTACGTATATTAGTGGATACGGAGGCCAAAACATTGGAAGCATTCGCCAAAGAAAAGTTCTACCTAATCTATTGCCTGTACCTATTTACAAGTCCAGACATACTCCGACCAGTAAGGCACCCCCTGAACAAGTGTAGAATACGGAAAGCTACACAGAAAAAACCACTCGGCCCAATGAACCATCATATGAAAGGTCTTCAAGACCCCCAGTCAATGAGGATTATCTGGGGGAGAAACGCAAAAAAGGCATTCCGGGTGTTGTGGTGGGAAATCCTCACGTGACAACTTCGAAGCTGGATAGCATTTCTAATCATCGCCCAGCGCTTAGCATCACTACGGTGGGCACCTTGGATAAGTGGTTTCAGGTTCCCGAGCCTAGTGTCTTGACATTCACTCCTGGCAATGAAATACTATTGGAACAAAGGAGTCTAGGTATCGCCAATGGTCCTTCACTGCCTCTCTTGAAAAAGAGCTTTGGCGTACAGTGTGCGCCGCCACATGAAATGCTACTGGCTTGGGCTAGTTTGAATATATTCAAGACTGCTACTGACTGTTGTATTGAGGCACAGATAACGACACCCTCAGACGTATGGCCTGGCCCATTGGCATTAACCACTATAGATATTGTAAACCCACTATGCCGGCGTAGTTTGATACCCCTCGACACTAGCAGACAACCGTACTCTCGACCCATTACGAGTTGCTGTACTATTCGCATTGTGGAAACATCTACTAACAACTGCCCTTTTCTTAGTTGTGCAAACTTGATACAGCTGTTCCATCAAGTACACGAATTGAGGATTATTGCATCCAGCAACATTGTAAGTGTTGAACTGCCTGCCCTGTACAGTACTAATTGTTGGCACATACTTACCTTCGTGTCATATGTGATCATTGACAGTTGGCCTCCTTTGCCAAATCTTTCAGGGAAGTGGGTTTTGACTTACAGAGAGAACAGCCAGCCCTGATCCAACAGCGTCCTTTCTCACCGTTATATACGGTGGACTGGAAAAGAGACTATAACTCACAAAGAGTGTCCTCCCCTTTGACAACATTAAATCAACCAACCTGCCCCTAACGTGAAGACCTACATTCAAATGTGGTTGACTGGAAACCGGTAGTACAGGAAGCCCAACACTGACATCTTGGGGTTACACCTACCTGGCAACTCCTCTCTTGTAATAACTGTGGCTTCCAGTCCTTTTCTACTCACATAGAAGGGTTTACTGCCATTTGTGCGGCAGACTTCTTTCTCCGTCAAGAGACCTGCTTGGCTGCCAATTTTATACTGGAATGATAGGACTTTTACCTGTGTCGCTACAAAATGTGCTAAGGGGCACCCCAAGGGCGGACTTTCTTTTGGCGTGAAGGCCCACCTGGATGCTTGTTATTATGATCTGGGAGTAGTATGTCCTAATTGTCTAGGCATCATGATTCCAAATGTCCCTTCTGAAAGTGGTGCCACCTTTGTTCTTAATCTTTGACCCTCCTGATGGCACGCATGATAGGGCCTTGGTTGCCTGCATAGAGGGGGTTCTGCAGGGGTGGCAGCAGAAACAACCTGGAGGGTTGCTATACTTTTGGTGGGTGATTTTAATTCTCATTGCATAGCTGTGGCGGATGAATGGCTGCTTGAGTCTGCGGAAGATATGCCCCGGGTCTGTGATGGGGACTAAATATAGATGCAGCTTACATAGCTTAAATAAGGGACGTAGATGGACCAAGATGCTTATAAATTTGAATTTCGAACCATTAATTTTCAGCGACTGCAACTCCTTGCTCATGGTCACTACTGGGCAGAGTGGGGAAAGCTCGTCCTGCTTGGATAGCATGTTTGTTACTCAAGATTTATGCACCATGGTTTTAGAATATAATGTTAATTGTTCTCCACCGAGCGGTCATGCCATGGTATGTGCCTTCTTTTGAATAGACTAAAGAGCTATCAAGAAGTCTACTTTGGTACGGGCCACCTGTAATTTGCAGGATAATATAATAATTTGATCCGAAGTGAACGTTGACAAATCAACGCCTTGGTGGTCGCTTGTGCCTATTCACAGGAGGCATTGCTGCAGATATGCAATGGGGATATGCACTTCTTATTGGAATACTTGTAGACCCTTCCACCCTCCCTCCCCCCATGTGTACTTATGCAGCAAAAAAAACACAAAGCCACTTTTTGACGTTGTCAGACACAAGTGGAAGGTTGCCCTTCGTAAGGCAGTCACAGTCATCAAGAGAAATAACTCCATCACCTCCTGTATTAAGAGACAAAAGATCAGGATGCTGCGCACCCAATATAAAAATTGGTTGTAGTTGCACAAACATAGTGCCTTTTCTTCCAACTGGAAAATAGTGTATGGACTAATTAAAACCCACAACGCCAGAAAATGTTAGCATCTTTACTGCAGCCATTTGTCCGCACAAAACCCTAAGGTGGTCTGTGGAATCACAGAGCCTGTCTGGATCTTCTATGTTAACGAATTATACTGTGATCCCAAATCGGTTAGATTGGAGCTAGACAAAGTCAACCTAATATATAGTTGTGAGGATGTGGAGGTCGACGTCACTGATTTATCAAAACATCCTAGCTAGCCTAAAGGCCCTAGGGCACCAGGCCCAGCTAGGCCAGCTAACATAGCATTAGAGAGAAAGAGAAAACTGATCTATTGGGCACAACTGCTAGCAATCATGTTTACTAAGATCATACATAGTGGCATTATACCAGGTGGTGGCCGACCGTCGTTCTGGTACATACAAAGGGAACATATGCTGAGCCCTGCAACTCCCAGCTTCTTGCCATGCTCGACTCCACCAACAAGATTTGTTCAACAATTCTGCTGCGGCTCCTCCGAGCATGGGCCGAGTCCAGGAAATTGTTCAAGCCGCAGCAGCTGGGTTTCAGAAATGGCTGCAGCACCACATATTCTATGTGGGTATTACAACTCTTAGCTGCGGATATCCAGCAGGGTTTTGACAGCAGCCTATATCTGCTTTATAGACTACTCAACAGCATTTGATTGTATATCCTGCCCCCGGTTATGGGGTAAATTAAACTAAGGGGGTATCAATCAATATTGATTATATTATATCAAGCTGCTGTACACCAAGACCTTTGTAACAGTTAGGCTTTAACAAGACTGTTTCACTACAAATAAAGGACTCAAACAGGGGTTTGTTCTCGTCCCCCTCTTGTTTAACCTTCATGTGGCCGATATGGAAACCAACCTGAACAAGTGCCTATACTATCTGCATAAGTTAGGAGGGATGAGCTTCTCCAGGATATCGTACGTAGACGACCCCCTGCTGCTGGATCAGACACCTCTTGGGTTACAGCGCACCATGGATGCCGGTGTCCAGTCAAAGTTTCGAAACATTAGTTTTGAATGTCAATAGTTCCGACACACAAGTGCCAGAAAAAAAGGTTTTGAATGTATTTTTTTTATATTAAAGGGTTTATTTTAATTTTGTATTGTAAAATAAGTGTGTTTTTTTTTTTAAAACAGGGGTTTGGGTGGGAGGCCCCCATAAAAAAAATCAAAACTTCTTTTCCCGGCATTCAAAACGTTGACTGTCGAAACTATCACTAGATACCATGGATGCCCTATTCCAGTCTGCGACTGAGAACAAGCTTAAAGTAAACCAGAGCAAGACAAAGATCAAGGAGATGCATAGAAAAAGTTGTTGGGCCACCGCTTACCATTGGCATATGGAAGGGGTTAAGCTAGACTTAGGAGAATACTATATGTATCTAGGACAACCTTTCTTGAGCATTTCCAATGCATTGTATTATAAGACCAGTTTTTCTCCTAAAGCCAATTTGTCTCTTAAAGTGGCAGGTGATACGAAGCTTCATCAACAGTGTTGGTGCTGGATAAATAGAGGGCTCCCTGGAGGTCTACAAAAAGGCTGTCACTCTGAGCATTTTGTTCGGCTTAGAGACACTTAATGGGAAGAGTGTCAATTGGTCAAGCTGCATTGAGGGTAAACTATTACGATGCCTACTTGGTCTTCCTCCTACGGTCCCTGTCGAGGCTCTTCGACTAGAGTTTGGGCTGCCGCCTTTGCTGACCATGTGAAAGATGGCATGTTGTAAGCTTCTGACTAAAATATCCTCGTCAAGTGACACCTCAGGCTTCATACTAGAATTGTTTGTTGAACATCCGCGTTGCAAGACCATCAGTCTTGTACACGCGGACTTGACCAGCGCAGTCCAAACACATTTGACTGCCTTTGGCTTACAAATCAGTGACATGGTGGATACTGGCAACTTTCTCCTCAAATTAAAAACAATAGCCTTGATTGGGATTGTACGTCCTCTATCAGCAGCGTGTCAGCCAAAAGACAGTACTCACAAACAATCGTGGTTGGCGAAACAATGGTCACGGGCAAGCGCTCATTTCACCAACACTAGTACAAGACCTTCGCTGGTGGACAAAGGAGAATCTGTTGAAGGGAAAACCCTTCCATGATCTGGCGGCGCAAGCAGTAGTAACACACGTCACTTTCCGGGTGGGGGGCACATCACCTTCATCTAACAGCACATGGTCTGTGGACTCGCATCACGCCACAGAACCACATCAACCTGCTGGAACTTCTAGCGGTATTCAAAGCGCTTCAAGCATTCAAAGCAAAGCTGACAAATAAGTCGGTTCAGATCCTAACCGACAGCACCACTGCAATGTTCTACATCAACAAGCAGGGGGGCACACGTTCTCCAAATCTCTCCAAACTAGCACAGAAAATATGGACATGGACATGGACATTCAAATCGGGGATCTTCCCAACACATTCCAGGGTAACTCAACAACCTAGCAGACTCTCTAAGTAGATCCCCTACCAAAGGAACACGAGAAATGTCGAAGACCACATCTTCTCACAGTGGGGAGTTACCCCAGACTAGACTTGTTCGCGACAAGAGAAAACAAGCAATGCCCAGACTTCGCGTCCAGGTTCCCCAACCAGACTCCAAGGGGAACACCCTATGGATGAGCTGGTCACGGAAATTTGCTTACACTTTTCCCCCAACGCCTCTAATGAGCAGGGAGGGTGAACAATATTCACAGAGAACAGATGACACTCATCCTAGTTGATCCCATGTGGCCATGACAGCCACGGTATCCACATCTGCGCAAACTGGCGATGTGCAATCCCATCAAACTCGCATGTCAGACCAATCTGCTCACCCAACACGGGGGGAATTACAGTACACCCTCAACCTCACTCAATGAACTTGGCAGCATGGCTCCTGAGGTCATATAGTTTGGACACCTAAATCTACCACAGAGGTGAATGGATATCCTCAACGAGGCATGTAAACCAAACACCAGATACTGTTATTTCGACAAGTGGAGGATATTTGTAATTTGGTGCTAGTCTAAAAAAAGAAACCCTGTAGAATGTTCTCCATACCACATCCTAAACTATATGCTCCACTTGTTAGACTTGGGGTTAGTATTCAACTCTATAAAGGTCCTTTTGTCGGCTTTTATCAGTTTACACCACCTCTCAGAGTAAAGTATCGTGGGATCTCAATGTAGTACTCGCAAAGCTCATGGGGGCCAGGCCCCCCCTTTGAGCCTATGCATAAGTCAAGTCTTAAACACCTGACATATAATACTGCCTTCTTAGTAGCTGTAACATCCATAGGAAGAGTTAGTGAACTTCAAGCATTGTCAGTGCAGGACCCATTCTTTGTCATACACAAGGATACATTGGTTTTACAAACACACCCTAGGTTCTCCCCTAATTTCATTCCCAAATTTCACGCAAACCAATCGATTGAGCTATCGGCCTTCTTCCAGAACCCAACAAGCTCAGCTGAGAAAAAACTCCATACACTAGATGTAAGGAGAGGGGTCCTTTACCATGTAAACAAGACCAGACCGCTCAGGAAAACAGACCAACAGTTTGTCTCAGTAGCACCAGGCAGAGAAGGAGACCACATTTCCAAGAATGCCATCTCTAGATGGATAGTCTGATGCATACAGCTATGTTACTCATTTTCAAATAAGACACTGCCTTTCACACCAAGAGCTCACTCCACAAGGGGTACTGGAGCTACTTTGGCTTTTATCACAAATGGCCCATTTGCAAAGCAGCTACATCGAGCTCAGTACACACTTTCACTCCTCACTACTGCATTGACACTCATTCTAAAGCAGATACACAGGTGGGACAAGCAGTTCTAAAACATCTATTTGCCGCTGGACCTTCTCACAACTCACCTCCTCCTAAACCTGCTCTCTAACCTATGCATAGCATGTGATCTAAGCAGATTCCACAAGCCTCAGAAGGGATACATTACTCACCATAACCGTATTTCTGATGGTTGTATTTGCTTAGATTCACCTGCGCCCACCCTGGTGCACAGATTTTATCTGAGCTTTATCTGATAAATATCTGCTTTAATACACCTATACTCACGCTACACTTCATGCTACCTCATGTCAGAAACTAAACAATCTGAGTGACCCATGGGTACAGTGAACGTCACACTAGGGATAGTATTACTGGCACGCCCTGTCGAAGTCCCTTTTTGAGTTTTGAAAAAAACAACTGTAATACTATGCAGCTTCCACTAGGTGTCGGCCTATGCATAGCATGTGAATCTAAGCAGACATTTTTTTTCCGTAGACGTAAGGGAAAAGAAATATGCTCACGCCCTACAGCCCACACTGGTGAAGCTTGGTCCTGAAAGTGTGCTTTTGTAAATTTGGTGTAAATCCATCCAGTAGTTTTTTTTTTGTTTTTTTTTAAGCGACCAAAAAGTAGGTCCAAAGGAATTAGTGATATCTGGATTCGATCCGTTGACCCATTTACCTGTTCGGTCCGCGGACAGGCATCCGATTGGCCTGGAGGCTGTTGTGATGTCTGCGGACTTCGGACGCGCCCACTGATTGGATGGTGAAACGCGTGAAGTGTCAGATTTTTGGAAACTGCCGCCATGTTGGATTTGTGGACATCAGCAGCTGTCCGCAGACACCGCGGTAGAAACATATAACAAAACACAACAGTGCACATGTCAAACTTACCAAACAATCTCTGGGGAGATGAGGGGTGATGACGATGGTATATGGCCATAAGAAGCCAAAGAACCAGTATTTTTCACGCCCAAAGCCAGCGAACAGTCCGGAGGTTCGGGGACAGTCCTATGATGTTCTCGAACACTTTAGATGTTCGGGGACATCTGTGCCTATTTCTGCAATACAGGGTTGGTGAAAAGCAGTTCTTGGATGGCTTATAACGATGGCGCCACTCAATGAAAATGCATGAAATTTTGGAATTTTATTGTTGACTTGATTCTGAATGGTTTCGGAAAGTGTGGCGATGTTTTTTCAAGAGGGAACAAATTTAGATGGGCGGGGGTCCCAAAATATTGTAAAGGCTTATAAATGTGGTGGCATTTGGCGAATCGGCACAAAAATTTTGCAAAACAATTTAAAATTTAGATATAAATGTTTTTGTAAAGTTTGGTGGGATTTTGTCAAGAGGGGGGGGTCTCAACATTTTTAGATGGCTTAAAATTTTGTTGCTGTTTGATGAATGTGGACAAAAGTTTTCAGAAAGATTATAGACCCAACCTTCAATGTTTGTTTAAAGACTGAATGGATTTTGTGAAGTGGGGGTTAAGTTATATGTCTATTGTATGTACATACATTTTGACACTTTCGAAAAAATAAAATATGGGCGGATTTCAACCAAACTCGTGTAAGGAGCATTGACAAGGACCTTAGGGCGTGGTTTTGCAAATGTGCCAGTGTTTTATTTTTTGACAAGTGTCATAATGTAGGTACAAAAAATAGTGATATAATTTTGGTGACGGGTATAGCCTGTGGCCATGGGCAGTGGCCAGATTGTCCGGGGTCATGGTATAAGGTCATGACCAGGACAATCTGGCTACTGGTCATGACAGCGAGGGACGAAAAATGGCGTTAAAATGGCCATTTCCACCTGGGACCGGCTATGTGGTAAAGTTATTCGAAAGTAGGATAGGTCTGAAAGGGAAAAAAATGTGCTTGTGGTTATAGGGTCATAGGGTTCTGACTTTGCCTTCTGCAGGCTGCCATGGAAAGGGAAGAGGGGCTCTGTACAGAGCCCTACCTTCTCTTTCCGTGGAGGCCATCTTGGAAAAGGATTTTCTTCCTGTAGGAAGACAAATCTATTTTTTAGCACCCTGGTTCCCGCTTTGGGAACCAGGGGTGCTAATGTCTTTTATTCCCCATTGCAGGTTCTGCAATGGAAGATAATGGTCCGTAGCCCTCGTTATTTATTGATTTATAACGCACTTATGCCTGAAGGCATCAGGGCGCAAACCAACATACTTCGCTTGGAGCGATAACTTGGGCTGCCGGGCCGTTATCCCCCCGTTCCGGTCCCGGGAACGGGGGTTGAACGTCACATTATTGGTTCCAGGTCATTTGGTCGAAAATAAATGGTCGACAGGACAATTGGTCGACACCAAAAGGTCGACAGGTCAACTGGTCGAATTTGTTTTTTTGTTTTTTCACAATTTTTATTTTTTTTGGGGTGCCCCCCCAACACCTTTTTTTTGCTAAAAAACCCTTTTTTCCCCAAACGAAAACCTAAAAAATATATATATAAATTTAAAAAAAATTCAACCATTTGACCTGTCGACCAATTTTCCTGTCGACCATTTGTCTGTCGACCATTTGACCGGACACCACATTATTCCCATTAGCAGAACAAAAAATGCTAATGGAGATGTACTTTACTGAGAAATGTAAAGTAGATGGAGTCTATAAGATTTTTTTTTTTTAGTTCTATTTTTTAACTGTGAAAGGTGGTTCCTAAAGGAACCTTTCTTTTGTTGTTTTTTTTTTTTTTGAATGATTGCAGGAGAGGTTAGAACTAGGGGTGTACCGAACTTCGGCTTCGAGTAAGTATTCAGCCGACTTCTGGCTGAAAAAAAGCTATTCGGCTTCGGCCAAATAGTTTCTTGCTATTCGGCTCTTGCCAAATACTTTGACATTCTCATTTGAATACAATGCAACAAGATTCTTAGACATAAAAGGTGCTCATCTTTTATATTTAGCCTGCAACAATACAGGAAAATCTTTTAGTTTGTCGAATGTTTATATGCAATATGCACTTTTTTCAGTTGGAAAAGATAAACTGAAAGAAATGTGCATATTTCACTTTAGGATACTCTTAGTTCCTGTCATGTCAAGCCCTATTGCGTAGGTCTTAGTCCCCCCTTTTCTTTTTTTAAGGACTTGAGTCCTTAGTTTAACATTATCTGATATTTTTTCAGGAATGATCAAGTTGCATATGTTTGTGTATTGGTGAGAATGAGTGGTGAGGATAAGTGAAAAGTGAGCAGCATTTGTTTGGGTGGGGTGAATAGTTGTGAGATAAAGTTCACGCATTGTAGATTTCCTCTTGTGTCCTGCATGAGCCGACATGAACCATTTTATACATTTGTATGTGAGCTGCAAAGAAGTTTCGAAACTCGACTGCATCAACTTTGCAACTGGATAGAGAATGCAATACATCTGATTCACAAAGGCTATTGCAAATTGCAATATCCATTTTGTTCATTGTCCTAGTCCTTTTACTTTTGTGAAGCCTCCTACTTTAACTGGCACTGGTTTTGAATATGCAACAACCTTCTGTACATTTGGTCCCTTCATTTTGGTTGAATCGGCTTTTTTTCTGGCTTTTATACTTTAAATAAAGATGCTACATTAATTACAATGATGAGAAATAAAAGTATAGGATGCATTTAAAATGGCGCTTTACTTGTTTTTTTAATAAGTGTGTTTTTTCAAATTTGGAACATGATTTATTAAATGAAGCAGCTATTCAGCTTCATATTTGGCTCATTTGGCCGAATACTAAATATGCCATTCGGCACAGCACTAGTTAGAACGTAAGGTGAGGAAGGAAATGAGGGAAGAGGCACCAAGCACTAATATGGAGGGGCAGGTGGACAGGGGAAGATGTTGCGCGTGTGTTACTTCTAAGGTAGTGGCCAGTGTTTCTCATGCTCCTTGATTACAGCTTCAAACGCATGTCGAAATTGCTTCCCCCTGCAGAGTGGTGTCTTGCAGTAAATACAGAGGACTGTTGTCTTCCAAACATATGGATCAACAGCCTCTTTTATTGCTTGCAAGGTAGCTGTGGGATTTTGTGTCCCACAGAAGTAGGCTGTGTGGTTACAGTATTGGTTGAGGAAGATGATGTGGAGGAAGACAACCTACTGCTTCCCAAGAAAGGAATAATCTTTCTGAGAGCATTGCGGCAGTTGGATTTGGTGTGGCGGCGCATGGAGGTAGTCCCGTACGAGTAATGTCCGGGTAGTCGGCGACTGAGTGCAAGCACTCAGTGCATTTCACTTTTGTAGCTTTAGCTTTTGGTACATTCCCAACAGTGGTAAAGAACTGCCACACCCATGATTCTCTCTGGGTGCTAGAGGTAGGCACTTCCTCTACCTCATCTTCTTGGTCCTCTTCATTGTCTTTGGAAATATTGAGCTTTTTTTGTTGTGTGGGTCCTCTAGCTGGTGGTGGTGGTGGCTCTTGGGGAGGAGGGATGGCAATAGCTGATGCCATTTGTAAGATAAATAGCAGTTTTTGCTACTATTCTTCCAAGTATATACTTTGTACTAGATTGTTAATGAACAAATGAGTAGGAATAGGTGTAGGAGCTGTGTAAGGGTACATTTTGAGCTTGAAAGTATCTAGATGTCACACCTCAGAGAACCTGGCGGCTTTGGGCTAAATGGAAGCTGCGTCCTCCATTGCTGGTTCCTTCACGTACAACGAAGCGCAGAGAACGAGACTAGTCTTTTTCTACGCATTCCGACGCCCGTACATAAGCCATTCACTTCCGGGTCGGATGCGTGGCAACAAACAGTTTTCCTGATCGCCTGCGCTGCCGTACTCCTTGCACTTCGCTCCTCAGTGTTTTTGCTCTCTTACTAGCCTTTTTCCTCCCGTCCTTCCTCTCTGTATTTCCAACTTATCCTCTCGCCTCCGTTTCCTTGACCCTCATCATTCTACTTTCCGCTCCCATCTTCCCCCTGTCCCTTCCTCCCGTCTTGTGTGATTTTCCCTCTATCTTGCCTTCTTTCATTCCTTTCCTCCCCGTCTGCACCTTAGCCTTACCTTTCCGTGTATTGACCTCCTTCTGTTCAACGGACTGCCTTGCCTCATCCCCATTGGCGTTTTCTCCTGCCTGCCTAACGGATTGCCTGCCTTTTCCAGTACTGTATTGTTACTACCCGAACAATTAACCCGTGCTACTCAGTCTTTCTACTATTGGACCTACACCCAGGTTAACCATCTCTGGATATTCCTCATCCACTCATCTCTTCAGCTGAAGCATACCTTTCTGGGGTTTTTTATGCCTCTGGATTTTTCCCCACTGTTTAACGGCTGAGGAGGATAGCCACAGTTCACCCATTGGGTGTCACTGTGGCGTCCTTTCACGGTCGTCCTTATCTGCAAAAAAAAAAAGGGAAAGACTCGAACCCAGGATAACCCGAAGCTTGCATTACATCGGAAAATCAGAGGTGAGGAGGAAGGGGAGGACTGGGGATCAGACTCTTCACAAGCAGAAGAGGATATAACAGATATATCCGACACTAGATCAGTAGAAAATGCAGTTCTGAACTGTCCTCAAAGCAAGGACATGAACGTAAAGTGCAAACGCGTTAATGCACACGTCATCTTGCCGCGCCCAAGCGCATTGTCACGTGGCACTGGCCTGCAGGTCCTCAATGACGTCAGACGTTCATGGACATCGAGGGAAGCAAAAACAGGGGAAAAAGTAGAGAAGTGTTACAAATTATGCTAGAAGGTGGGAAATGGCTGAGTTTTAAGGTGAAACCTAAATTGGACAAAAACGTTGCTAAATTGGGAGAAGTATGATATTAGTAAGTTGTAGGAAAATAGCATGCACTGGTAAAAACCCATGGAATTCTCTGAAAAAAACTTTGTTAAAGAGACAGTATGGTTAAATTGCACCACTGAAAAAAACCTATACAATTCCCTGAAAAAACTTTGTTATAGGGACGTTATGGTTAAGTTGCACTAATAAAAACCTATGAAATTCAATGAAAAAATGTTATCTTCATGTATGCAAATTGTGTTAGAGGACTCCCTATTGGCCCATGTACGTGCACCATGAGCTGAGACCAAACCCCAAGGAAAGTATTTTAAGAACATATGACACGTCTAGATATACAGCACCTTTGGAATTTTAATATTCTGACTGTCCGTGAACAGAACCACCTGGCCTAGATATTTCAGTGAGCAAAAACAAGTGGGCCAGATGTGTGATGTCATCAGTGATGTCATCAATGACATTTGTGATGTCATCTTTGGGTGTTAGTCTTAGGGCACGGTGGTGGCGCGAGTTATGGTTGCTTAGCTCCCTAATTGGTGAATTGCTGAAGCTTTTCGGTTCTATTTGTAACCATAACGTCCCTTTACAACATTTTTTCATTGAATATATATTTCTGAGACTTGTGGAATCTGCTTAGATCACATGCTATGCATAGGCTGACATCTAGTGGAAGCTGCAGAGTATTACAGTTGTTGTTTTTGAAACTTGTTCAGGGACGTCGACAGGGCGTGCCAGTAATACTGTCCCTAGTGTGACGTCCAGTGTACCCATGGTCCTTCATGCGTCGAGGTCCCTCAGAGAGTTTTTTTCTGCTATCGTTGACGGACGCCTAATCGCTGAGTTCCTTTAGGCTGATGCCATTGATCATTATTAAATCAGAGTTAGTTACTCTTTCTATCCTTTAACTACAGTGACTTTCGACAACATCTCCGACGACGATGGAAAGGACGAACGTCAAACAAAGTCCTGATTCGACGGACCCCTTTCGGCCTTGGAAGGCTGCACCGGTCCTCGGGCCAAACAGTAGGGATAGTGGCGGGTGGACATCTTTTCTCGCCTAGCTGCCATTTCTTATAACTATGGAAAACACTCCATTTACATTTTGCCCTAGTTGTAATAAAAAGTTCCCCTGGATAGACGAGCACCAGGACCACGACGAGGGCCATTGTTGAGCCTGCAAAACGCTGGGTCCATCATGCCATGCAGGCCGAGGCCACCATTGACTTGGAGGGAACCTACAGTGATGGCAGCATTGCAGTCTTTTCGGACGGCGAAGGCAACGGGGAACGGTTAGATTCCCAAGTGCAAGCTCCCGCCCCAATAGGCCGGTGGCTCTGTTATGGGGACGGGACCCTGCGGCAGCGGCACTCACACTACTCCCCACACTAAACACATAGCCAAGGGCCAGGATGTGATGGCAGCGTCGACCAAAATGCCCACACATGGCGTCAAGGAAGATGCCGGCCGAATCCCTGTCTTCTGGGCACTCGAGGTCCCGATCGCCACACGACAGGCCCCCAAAGTCGAAAGACAAAACAGATCCATATCCAAACCCTCTGCCGGACGTCGGAAGATGAGGCTTCGGTCTGCTCCACCACCGATATTCGACACTCCACGTCGAAAACAGCCAAAGGCACCTAAAGCTTGGGAGTAGCCCATTTGGTGCAAGAGCATGTCCCTGAAAGTCTCCTTAAGGCTAAAAGTAAAAAAAAAAATCCTCCAAGAGTCACTCTGGCAAGGAGAAATCCAGCACACCTCACAGAGAAAGACACTTTGTTTCCCAGGAGGAAGGTACCTTAACAGAGGCCTTGAAAAACAAGGGCCAGCCTACACCTCAGGCCCAGCCTTCACCTCAGAGACAGATTACACCTCAAGCCCCTGGATTCATACCAAGTTCAGCAACATGGACTGCTGAAGACATTGACAGGGTTATGACCAGAATTACATTTATGGCTAACTTCTTTAAGAAGAACCCCTAAGCTATCCAAAATGCCAACTTCACGCCACAAACTACTGATGCTTCGTCCTCCTAGCCCCCAGCTAAGAGGCCACGTCCTGACACCCATCCTATTTCACCTCAGGTGGACCCACTCCATAGTGATCTATATGATCTAAATACAGACACTGAGGACAATGATACTATTCAAGAAACAGACCATTATTTTTATGATGATGAGGAAGAGGATGTGTACAACTTACCCTCTCCAGGTAACCAAGACGCACCAGTGGCAGATTCACCAGTTGACAATCAACCACTGTATAACAATATGCTCATGAAGGCAGCTGAGCACTTTCAAATTCAGACCCAATAGACTCCGCTGGATAAAGATTTTGTGGAAAATATATTGGGGCACAGGAAAGCCGCCTCCCAATTTATTACAATCCTTCAGTCCATCCAAAGGAAAATACAGCCTTCTCTTGAGACCCCGAACCAAATACCAGAAGTCAACCCACGTGTTGAAAAACACTTCCGGCCTGCACCATCGGACCCACTTTACATCAAGGGCCAGCTAAAACCGGACTCTCTTGCACAACTCGAAAGAGGGCCGGAACCCCATTAGCCTCATCGGAAGCACCCCTTGGTAAGGAACTGTACACTCTGGGGAGAAAGGTGGGCAATTCAGCAGCCTTTCAAACAAAGATTGCGAATAACACAACACTACTGGCAAGCTACAACTGCCACAAGTGGGACGAGGTGGCAACTCTAATAGCTTCAACTCCTGAACCCTTCAAATCGCAACTGGCCCTAGTAGCAGCAGAGGGCAAGGCAGTCTCCAGCTGTATCTTTATACCTAGATGCCGCAGACAATGCGGGCATGATCATTGTCGAAGTTGCCATCATTAAACGCCATGTATGGCTATGCCATTCTGGTTTCAAACATGAAACAAAGGCTACACTCCTCAACATGCCGGTAGAACCTAATGTCTTGTTTGGAAAGGCCGTGGAGGATGCATTAAAATCCGCAAAGGAGGAGTACAATTCTTTAAAATCACTAGGTCAGCTAACGAATAAGCCACCAGGCCAAAGAGGCAGAAGCAATTTTCACCGTTATCGTGATCAAAGCTCACAAAGGGGTTCAAGTTATGGACAAAGTCAGGGCTCATCCTGGGGAACAACCAGGGACAAGCCTTGCAGGGGTTCCAGAGAGGCCAGCGCCGATCTCGTGGCCGGGGGGCTGGGGGGGCTACTCCAATTCCAGAGGTGGAGCTACACCTCCTAAGCAATGACAAACCGCTTCAGGTCCCCTCCCATGCCTCTCCAGTAGGAGGGTTTATTTCACACTTCACCCACGCATGGAAGGAAATCTCCACAGACATGTGGGTGCTATCTACCCTAGCGGGGGTATTGCGTGGAGCTAATTCAACGACCTTCCAACCATCCCCCGCGACAAAGAAAAACCACGAGGGAAGAACAACTCGTCCTTCTCGAGGAGGATGCAGCACTGTTACTGAAGGACGCCATAGAAATCGTCCCAGCTAATGAGGATGCAGCGCTGTTACTGAAGGACGCCATAGAAATCGTCCCAGCTAATGAGGTAAATAAGGGTATTTATTCAACCTACTTCCTTGTGCCAAAAAAAGATCTAACTATGTGCCCAGTATTAGACTTACGCCCTGCGAACACTTACGTAAAGCCACAAAAATTCTGCATGCCAACGCTACAGGAAGTTATCCCTCTGCTAAAGTGGGGGGACTACATGGCAACACTGGATATGAAAGATGCCTATTTCCCTATTTCAATTTTCCCAGCGCACAGAAAACTCTTGCGTTTCAAGATAGCAAACCAGTACTACCAATTCAAGGGGCTGCCCTTCGGAATAGCGTCTGCTCTAAGGGTATTCACCAAGGTACTGAAGGTGGCGGCAGCGCACCTGCGCAGGGAGGCAATCGCAGTGTACCCCTAACTGGACGACTGGCTAATTACAAGGAAATCACCCGATCTTTACAGGCAAAACACAAGACCCATAAATCTTCCCTTCCGTTTGGGCTTCTCGATAAACGAGAACAAAATCCAGCTTTGTGCCAAGCACAACCAAACTGTTCCTAGGTGCTGTCATAAACACAGAAGCAGGGTTAGTCTTTCCATCAAGGGAAAGAGTTCAAAACACGCTACTGAAAATATCTCTGTATCAAACCGGTCGCCAGATAAGTGTATGCAAAGGGATGTGTTTGCTAGGCATGATGGCATCGTGCATTTATCTGGTCCCACGCGCACATTTGCGCATGCACCCGATGCAGGAGTGGTTGGCGAAACAATGGTCTCAGGCAAGATGTCAGTGGGACGATCTAGTGGTCGTTTTGCCAACACTAGTAGACAAAGGAGGTGGACAAAGGAGAACCTGTTATAGGGAAAACCCTTCCATGATCCAGCGGTGCAAGCGATCATTACTACAGACGCATCACTCTCCGGGTGGGGGGGCTCATCACCGTCATTACACAGCACATGGTCTGTGGACTCACAGCACAGAACCACATCAACCTGTTGGAACTTCTGGCAGTATTCAAAGCGGTTCAAGCATTCGAAGCTCACCAGACAAATCAGTCGGTACAAATTCTAACCAACAGCATCACTGCAATGTTCTACATCGACAAGCAGGGGGTCACACATTCTCCAAATCTGTCCAAAATAGCACAGAAAGTATGGAAATGAGCACTCAGACGAGGGATGATCCTATCTTCTCAACATGTTCCAGGGGAACTCAACACTCTAGTAGACTCTCTAAGCAAAGATCCCCTACCAGAAGAACATGAGTGGCAGCTAGACTGAAATATTGTAGACCTCATCTTTTCTCAGTGGGGTTACCCCATGCTAGACTTGTTAGCTACAATGCTACAATAGAAAACTAGCAATGCCCAGACATTGCGTCCAGGTTTACTCAACCAGACTCCAAGGGGAAAGCTCTATGGAGGAGCTGGTCAGGGAAATGTGCTTATTCTTTTCCCCCAACTCCTCTAATGAGCAGCGTGGTGAACAGGATTCACAGGGAACAGATTATGCTCATCCTAGTTGCTCCCATGTGGTCAAGACAACCATGGCATCCACATCTGCGCAAACTGGCGATGTGCGATCCCATCAAACTCACGTGCCAGACCAATCTGCTGACCCAACACGGGGGAATAGCAGTTCACCCTCAACCTCACTCAATGAACTTGGCAGCATGACTCCTGAGGTCATAGAGTATGGACATTTAAATCTACCACAGAGGTGTATGAATATCCTCACGGAGGCATGTAAATCAAACACCAGACACTGTTATTTCAACAAGTGGAGGATATTTGTAATTTGGTGCCAGTCTAAACAAATAAACCCCATAGAATATACTCCATCCCACATTCTGAACTATATGCTCCACTTGTTAGACTCAGGGTTAGTATTCAACTCTATAAAGGTCCACCTGGCGGCTTTATCGGCTTTAACCACCTCTCAAAGTAAGGTATTGTGGTGGAAAGTTCCAGTCATTAGGGCGTTCATGGAGGGAATAAAGAGACTCCACCCTCCAATTTCAAACCCGCCACCAGGCTGGGATCTCAATGTAGTACTCGCAAAGCTCATGGGTCCCCCATTTGAGCCTATGCATAAGTCAAGTCTTAAACACCTGATATACAAAACTGCCTTCTTAGTGGCTATTACTTCCATAAGAAGAGTTGGTGAACTGCAAGCATTGTCAGTGCAGGTTCCTTTCTTTGTCATACAGAATGACCAATTGGTTTTACGAACACACCCTAGATTTTCACCGAAATTCATTTTCAAATTCCACATAAACCAATCCATTGAGCTACCCGTACTGGTGCTACTTTGGCTTTTATCGCAAATGTCCCCCTAGACACTGTTTGAAAAGCGGCTACATGGAGCTCAGTACATACTTTCACTCAGCACTACTGCATTGACACTCATTCCAAAGCAGATACACAGGTGGGACAAGCAGTTCTAAAACATCTATTTGCCGCTTGACCTTCTCACAACCCACCACCTTCTCCTAACACTGCTTGCTAATCTATGCATAGCATGTGATCTAAGCAGATACCACAAGCCTCAGAAGGGATACGTTACTCACCGTAATTGTATTTCTGATGCTTGTATCTGCTTAGATTCACATATGCCCACCCTTCCTCCCCTTAGAGAGAAGGTGCATGGATGTTTATAGGAGCTTATCACATATATATTTGAGGCTTGTGGAATCTGCTTAGATTCACATGCTGTGCATAGGCCAACATCTAGTGGAAGCTGCAGAGTATTAGATTGTTTTTCGAAACAAGAAAAGGGGCGTCGAACCAGGACGTGCCAATAATACTAGCCCTAGTGTGACGTCCCCTGTACCCATGATCCCTCAAGCGTGTAGGACCTTCAGATTGTTTTTTCCGCCATGCTAGTCGGACGCATGTTGCGGAGTTCCCTTGGCATTAGCCAATGATACTAAAATTATTGTTAATAAATGTACCTGTTCTCTTCCACCCTACGCCAAAGATCGACGTTGGTGAAGATCGAGGAAACCAGCCGTCGAGAACTCAACGCACCTCGGCCCTTTACAAGTAGGGAGAGTGGGGGGTGGTCATAAAGGCTTCCCAAATTAATGTCCTACATATACCCGCCCGCTGCCAATTTGAGACATATGGAGAGTATTCCTTTCAAATTCTGCCCTAAGTGTAACAAGAAGTTTCCCTGGGTAGATGAGCACAATACGTGCAATCTGTGTCTCCCACGAGACCATCCCGAGGCTACCTGTCGAGCTTGCAAGCTCTTCAAGCCGAAAACAATCAAGGACCGCGCCACTAGACGCTGGGCCCACTACGCCAGGCAACTAGAGGCCATGGACGCGTAAGGGTCATTTAGCGATGGCAGGAACGCCGCCATATCGACGGTAAGGGCAGAGGGGTGACTTTAGACACCCACGCGCAAGCCTCTGATCCCGGAGGACTGGCCGGCGGCCCAGTTATGGGGACAACACCTGGCGGTATAAGCGCGACACACACTACTTCCACTAAACACATCAGTGCTGGCCGTGACTAGACACGCGTGTCGAGCGATCGGCAACGGAAGACACAGATAGAGCGGTCCAACAAATCTGTGTCCTCTGGGCATTCCCGTTCGCAATCGCCTCATGACAAAGACCAACCGTCCGCAGTTGGAAAAAGTGTCGCACTCCCAATAGTCCCAGAGGGCCGATCGTCAGAAGATGATTCCGACCTCTATCCTCAGTCAAGGCACGTAGCGTCTACTCCCGAGATTCGACGTCCTTCCTCCAAGACCACCTCTGAAACTCGACGCAAGGCATCAGATCCCTCGGAAGCCCCTAAAAGCACTGGGAAACATTCCTCTAGTCATGGGAAGGGGGATAAACAACACAAAAAGCCTTCAGAACACCATGTTCATAAGGAGTAACAAAAGGCCCCTAAATCAGTAGGAATGTCCAAGGTCCGTGACCCTCCCACTAAAGGTAAAATCATCCCTCCCACTGCTCAAGATGTGGGCATGGAGGAGGAAACAGAAGATGTTGTGGTTATCCCTAGCTCCAGAGAATGGAATTCAGCTGATATCGATAGGGTTATGAGAAGAATGTCATTTTTTATTAAAAAGACCCTAATTATTTTCATAGTTATGCCAACACACCAGCTACCTCTGCCCCTTTGGGGTCCAAGACCTCTGAACCCCCTGCTAAAAGACTCTGCTCTGATACCCCGGCGCAGGGCTTGGTCACAGACCCTTTAATCATTTAACCTTACCATCCCGGGTCATATTGTGAGGAAACAGAACCACAAATGCTGGAAGACCAGACAGGCTTCTCTTATTAGGAAGAGGAGGACTACTACAATCTTGACTCCCCATTTCCTAAAGACCCGTCGGCGAATGACTCACCAGTAGATAATCAACCACTCCTCAACGAGATACTGGCTAAGGCAGCAGCCCATTTTCATATTGACACACAAGGTGTCCAAGAGGACAGGGATTTCACGGAAGAGATCCTAGTTGACAAAAGAGCCATTACTCAGGCTTTCCCTATATTAAAATCTATCCAGCGTAGAATTGACCCCTCGCTGGTAACTCCAATTCGAGGGGATTGTGTCCTCCGACGTATTCCACATCTATGACAGTAATGACCACAGCTGTGCTGCTTCGGATATTTTTTCGGAGTAGGCGTCCTGCGTCGATGACGTCGATACGCTGTCCCTCAAGGGCCTCCGTCGAGGGTCGACGTCACCGGATGTTATATATGGGATGCACAGCGCCCGTAGCCTCAGTTCCGTTTTTTCCTCGAAGGTGTTCACTTCGGAATCTCGGCACGCTCAGTTCTTCTACTTTGCATTGCAAAATGTATTCATCTTCTTCTACCACGAAGTCGGGCTTTAAAAAGTGTCGGGACTGCGGTTCCAAAATGTCCATCACGGACCCGCACAACGTCTGCCTCTGGTGCCTCGGCGAAAGCCACACCACCGACGACTGCGATGACTGCCAGTCCCCGACATCGAAGGCCTTGCAGGAGCGAAAAAAGAAATTATTGGTAGGTAGGGTTGCTAAAATCCGTAAGTAGAAATCTGCTGGGCTTTCGACCGACGACTCGAGGGGTGACTATCCGCGTCGGCGTAAGTCCAGGGGGTCTCGGTCTCAGAGTGGGTCCCGCCATTCCTCTGCCTCTTCTAGGCATTCTCAGAAGCGCCGTCACCGGTCGCCTTCCCCATCCTCGTCGGAGGACTCCACCAGACAGCGGTTGACTTGTCCCACCAAGTATTTATCGCCGGCCGAATGGGATGCATTCCGCCAGCAGAAGATGGCGATTTTCGAATCGCAGAGCACCGTTCCGTCCGTGCCTTCGAGAGAAGCCAGCAAGGAATGAGCTAGTACCACCACTCGTATGCCTTCGGGCTCAGGCGGTCGGCGCAATCATCGGGAGCCGTCGAGGTCCCGATCAGACAAGGTTGATCGCCATAGCTGTGCCAGGTCCAGGTCCCGGTCCTCCACGCCCTCGAGACCGTCGGAACCTGTGAGCGCCGTGTCCGTCGAAGGACACTCTCGGGGCTCCGGCCTCAAAGCAGTTGTTGAAGTCATTGGTGCCTCAGTCGACGCCAATTCCATCAGCGCCCTCGATGCCTTTTGAGGAGAATTTGCCAGAGGTGCCCGGGAGGGCTGTGGAAACTCTGAGGAAGGCTCTCAGTAAGTCAGTGAGGCCTGTTTTTGAGCCCTTCTCTGTTCCTCCCCCCAGGATGGATTTATTCCAACGTTCGGATTACATTTCGGAGGTGGACGAAGGGTCTGATGAGGAGGTGGGTGGTGCCTCCTGGGGTTCCTGATGACCTGTTGTCTGGTCACAGTCAAATGAAAGACCTCTGTCAGTCCTTACATGATGCCAGTGGTCTTGACACCTCTCCGAAGGTTGAGTTTGGCAGGCCTGAGCCTGTAACGCATGCCGAATACTCGTATAGGCGTCTCATGTCGAGGGTGACTGAGTACTTGGGGTGGTCTGCTCCATCTATTGATTTTCTTCAGGATGATCTGACGGATGTCCTGGCCCAACGTCCACCCACTGACCAATTCATATGGCTTTGCAAAGAAGGATGGCTGCGGCTTGGACTGCTCCGGAGAGTCTCCCGGCAGTGAATAAGTTGCTTCCAAAAAAAAAAATACCGTCCAGCCAGTGGTGACCCCTGCTACTTGTCAATGCACCCCACTTTGGAGAGTTTGGTGGTGCAGGCGGCTATGGCCCCAGGGAAGCAGGCTGCGTACCCCACCATTTTCCTGATAGGGACGACAAGCGCTTTGATGGTTGGGCGAAGAAGGTATTTTCATCTGGGGGTATGGCTTTGAAGGCAGCCAACTCTGTTTGTGCCTTGGGGAGATACACTCACACACTGTGGAAGGGGAAGAACAGGATGGTTTTTTAGCCCTCGTGCAAGATGGCAAGGATGCCATGTGTGAATCCGTTCAGTCGGGTCTGGACATGGCAGACTGTGTCAGCTGGTCCATGGCTGCGAGCACCGTGATACGCAGGTTTGCGTGGTTGCAGAAGTCGGTGTTTGCTCCTGATGTGCAATCCCGGCTTTTCAACATGCCCTTAGATGGTGTCCATCTTTTGGGCAGCAAGGCTCACGAGAGCCTTGAGAGGTTGCAGACCTCCAAAGCTGCAGCAAAGTCTTTGAGCGCTGCAGTACTTCAACCTCCGCCTTTTCGTCCTAGGGGACAGCAATGGAGGGGAGGTTCCTTTCGATACTGCTCTTCCTTTGGTAGATCGAGAGGAGCTGCCAGTGAAAGGGGCCACCGTAGGAGTACCAGAGGTGGAAAGCAAGATACTCGAGGTGCCAAAGCCGCTCGGGCAGTTGCCTCTTTGTCCTCCGGCGCTGCTGCAGCCGTGTCCGCTCAGTCATGAGGCCATGTCCCATGGTTTGCCGGCTGGGGGCAGATTGGCGCAGCATCTTGGAGAATGGCGTGCCATTACTTAAGATGTGTGGGTTCTGGAGATCATAACCCACAGCTACTTTCTCCCCTTTCGGCAGAGGCCTCACGACAATCCACCGGGGAAGCTCTCTTTGAAGCGCCCGGATCCGCTCCTTGCGCAGGAAATCCTATCCCTGCTGGAGAAAGGCTGCAGAGAACTGGTGCCTGTAGCGTAGAGGAACAAGGGATGGTATTCCCTTATTTTTTTATCCCGAAAAAAGACGGGGGATTGAGACCCATCATGGACTTGCGTGGGTTGAACAAGCTCCTCGGGAAGGACACGTTCAAGGTGGTAACTTTCTCAAGTCCTCCAGGCCCTTCAACTGCAAGATTGGTTGGTGTTTCTAGACCTCAAGGATGCTTACTTTCATGTGCCGATTCATCCAAAGCACAGGAAGTACCTGAGGTACGCGATTGGCGACTCGCATTTTCAGTTTCGGGTACTGCCGTTCAGATTGACCTCCGCCCGAGGCTTTTCACCAAGCTGATGCTGGTGGTGGCAGCGTATCTCAGGAAAGGGGAGATTCACGTCTACACCTACCTGGACGATTGGTTGATGAGGGCGCGTTCTCCCGAGCAAGCCCTAGATCATCTGTCCGTCACCTGCCACTCCCTTCACAAGCTGGGCTTCTCCCTCAATATAAAGAAGTCCCATTTTACGCTGACCCAGCGGCTCGAGTACATCAGAGCAGTGCTCGACACATCCCTGGGGCTGTGTTTGTCTCCCCAGGTAAGGGCTCATCACATTCTGCAGATGGTGGACAAGTTTCAACGTGCCCAGAGTCTCCCGGCGTTCGAGTTCTTGAGGTTGCTCAGCCTCATGGCATCCTGCATTTTCCTGGTGCCAGAGACCAGGCTGCGCATGAGATCTCTGCAGTGGGCTCTCAAGATGCAGTGGTCACAGTTCTCTGGCAGGATGTTGGATGACGTTCAGATTCCGCCCTCGGTCGCACAGGATCCACATCAGTCTGTTAGAACTGCGGCCTGTCAGGCTAGCCCTGAAGGCTTTTCTGCCAACTGTGCGGGGGAAGACTGTCCTGATTATGACGGACAATACAGTGGCCATGCACTACCTCAACAAAAAGAGGGGTGGGGGGGCGGGGTCACTCGATGCAGCTCTGGTTCTCGGCCATCCAGCAGGAGATTTCGATCTCGGCAGTTCATCTGGCCAGAGACGAAAACGCGGCGGTGGACGCTCCGAGCAGGCAGAGCGCGGTCTCTCATGAGTGGGAGCTGGGTCAGGAAGTTCTTTTGGAGATCTTTGGCCTTTGGGAACCCCACAAGTGGATCTCTTCACCACCAGTGTCAACCGGAAGTGCGAGAGATTCTGCTTGTGGGAATTTCCTCCAAGAGGAGCCTTAGGGGACGTGTTCGTAGTGGAGTGGTCCTTCCCACTGCTGTACGTGTTCCCTCCAGTCCCCATCATTCCGCAAGTGTTGCAGATGTTACGGAGTTTCGGTTCCCGGATGATCCTCATTGCTTCGGCATGGGCCAGGAGAGCGTGGTACCCGGACCTTCTGGACGTGTCCATCTGCCCTCCACGTCGTCTTCCCTACAGAGACAATCTGCTCTCATGGGAGGGGGGTCGAGTCTCTCAGCCTTCATGCTTGGTATCTGAAAGGCTGAGGTATAAGGATTGGGACCTCGCCGAATACGTGATGGAGCTGTTGCTTTCGGCCCGAAGGCCCACAACAAAATCCCTGTACCGTTGCCATTGGAGGAAGTTCTGCGACTAGTGCAGGGTAGAGAATGTGGATCCTTTCCAATGTTCCATTCCTTTGGTTTTGTCTTTTTTGCTTTCTTTAGCCCACAAGGGCCTGCAAGTAGGTACATTAAGGGGTACCTGGCAGCGCTGTCCATATTTAAGCGCTCGTCTGAGGACTGTTCTTATTTTAAGATCCCTTTTGATTTCTTAGTTTCTAAAAGGGCTATCTAATGTGTTTCCACCGTCGCCATTCCAGGTGCCGGGATGGGATTTGAATTTGGTTTTAAAGTTCCTAATGGGAGCTCTGAGACTGTTGTCCTTTAAGACTGTATGTTTAGTTGCGGTTACATCCGTACGCAGAGTGAGTGAGTTGAAGGCACTTTCCGCCAAGCCACCTTTCACGGTGTTCCATAAGGACAGGGATGTCCTTAGGGTTCGTCCTTCTTTTCTTCCGAAGGTTGTGTCAGAATTTCATTGAAGCCAGAAGGTGATTCTTCTGGCGTTTTATCCTCCTCCGCATCCTGGTAAGGAAGAGGAGAGGCTCCATAGGTTGGATCCTAGGAGAGCTTTGAATTTCTATCTATCATGGATGTCCCGGGTCAGGGTGGACGATCAGCTCTTTGTTGGATACGTTGGAAGGAGTTTAAGTCAGGCTGTTTCCAAGTAGACCTTGTCCAGATGGATCCTTTTGATGATCTCTGAGTGTTACCGTTTGGCGGGTAAGGACCCTCCAGTAGGCTTAGGGGCTCAATCTACTAGGGGTGTGGCTGCTTCCACGGCCCTACCGAGGGGCGTTCCGATTCCCAGTATTTGCGAAGCAGCCACATGGGTTTCTGTCCATACCTTTGTGAGACACTCCTGGACTCCATCCATGGGCAGGATTTGGCCTTTGGTAAGGCAGTCCTATATTCAGCAATTTCATTGGGCATTCCAAAATTCTACATTTGTAAATTCTTTTCCCACCTCCATATGTTGGTACTGCTTTGGGAGTCTGTCATAGATGTGGAATACATTGGAGGACACAATTCCCTCGAAGAAGAAGTTACTTATCTTACCTGGTAACGTTCTTTCGATGGGATGTTCCTCTGACGTATTCCACATCGAACCCTCCCTGCCTGCCCCTCTACAGAATTTCTTATGCAATTGCAGCTTACGTTTCCGCAAGGCTTTCTGCAGTCATACTGGCAGGAGATTCGTGCCACACGTTCTGGGGAAAAACTACAACTGAGGCTACAGGCGCCGTGCGTCTTATATATAACATCCGATGACGTCGACCCTCGACGGAGGCCCTCAAGGGACAGCATATCAATGTCATCAACGCAGGACACCTACACCAAAAAATGTTACGAAGCAGCACAGCTGTGGTCATTACCGTCATAGATGTGGAATACGTCAGAGGAACATCCCATCGAAAGAACGTTACCAGGTAAGATAAGTAACTTGTTCATCTAATCCACGAGTTGAAAAATCATTCCGTGCCGCACCCTCCGATCCCCTGTACATTAGGGGTCAATTAAAACCCGACTCCCTGGTAGTAACAACCACCAGAAAGAGAGCAGGTACACCACTTGCTTCTTCTGAAGCACCCCCTTTCAAAGAGAGCAAAAGACTATATGCTCTGGGCAGGAAAGTTGCCTCCACTTCCGCCTATCAGGCACAAATTGCTAACAGTGCCACTCTTTTGGCAAGCTACAATTGCCATCAGTGGGAAGAAGTAGCTGCTTGAGTATCCTCCGCACCTGAACCACTGAAGAGCCAGTTGGCTCAGCTGGCAGCAGATGGTAGGTCTGTTTCATACTGAAAACAAACTTTGATGCAGCAGATAATGCTGGAAGATTAATCGCCATAAGCACTGTAATAAAGTGTCACGCTTGGTCAAGAAAGTCAGGGTACAAACCCGAAACTCAAGCCACTCTTGTAGACATGCCAGTAGAGCCGAACGTACTGTTCGGCAAGGCAGTGGAGGAAGCCTTAAAAACAGCTAAGGAAAACAGCTAAGGATGAGTATGAGACCCTAAAATCTTTCTGACAACTCCCAAATAAACCCTCAGGACAGAGAGGAAACACTAATTGTCATCGCTTTTGGGGGCCAAAGCTCCCAGAGGGGTTCAAACTACTATCAAAATCAAGGAACCTCATGGTGCAACAATCAGTTCCAATCATGACAAAGCTTCCCCAGAGGGCAGTGCAGGGGCCACACTAGGGGTAGAGGCAGCCCCGCCAGAGGTGGTACGCCACCCGGTAAACAGTGACGTTCCGGGGGTCCCCTCGCATGCATCCCCACTAGGGGGCGCATTTCCACCTTCACCCACTTATGGGAGGCGATAACTTTGGACAGATGAGTGCTGTCCACAGTGTCCGCTGGATACTGTATAGAGCTACTAGGGTGCCCCCACAACCATCCTCCGAGACAGAAGGTACACTCGTTAGAACACCAGAAAATCCTCCTCGAGGGGATCGCCAATCTGCTTGCAAAGGACACCATAGAACTCGTCCCGGGCAGCCAGGTAAACGGGTATTTATTCAACCTACTTCCTTGTGCCAAAAAAAGATTTAACAATGCGCCCGGTATTAGATTTCCGCCCTGCAAACAAATATGTCAAGTCACAAAAATTCTGCATGACTGCACTACAAGAGGTAAGCCCCCTACTACAAAAGGGGGATTACATGCAACATTGGATATGAAAGATGCCTATTTTCATATTTCATTGTTCCCAGTGCACAGAAGATTCTTGCGTTTCTAAATAGACAGCCAGCACTACCAGTTCAAGGTGCTGCCCTTGGGAATAGCCTTGGCTCCAAGGGAATTCACCAAGGTACTGGCAGTGGTGGCGGCGCACCTACGCAGGGAGGCAATCCTAGTGTACCCTTACCTGGGTGACTGGCTCATTACAGGGGAATCCCCCTTAATTTGCAAACTAAACATCCAAAGAACAATTAACCTCCTCTTCCAATTAGGCATCTCAATCAACGAGAACAAATCAAGCCTGGTGCCAAGCACCTCAAAACAGTTCCTAGGAGCTGTCCTAAACACCCAAGAGGGGTTGACCTTTCCCTCAGAGGAAAGAATTCAAAATCTGTTGCTGCAAATTCCTCAATATCAGGCCGGTTGCCAAATAAGGGTGCGCAAAGCGATGCATTTGCTAGGCATGATGGCATCTTGCATTTACCTGGTTCCCCACGTGCTCCTTCGCATGCGACCCATGCAGCAATGGTTGTCGAAACAGTGGTCTCAAGCAAGTGGTCAGTGGGACGATCTAGTGGGCGTTTTGCCAACACTAGTACAGAGTCTTCGCTGGTGGACAAGAGAGAATCTTACGAAGGGGAAACCCTTCTACGATCCAGAGATACAGGCCGTTGTGACAACAGACGCCTCCCTAGCAGGGTGGGGAGCCCACTACCTTCACCATACAGCTCGGGGTCTCTGGTCTCACAAAGTGGCTCAGAACCACATCAATCTGCTAGAACTTCTGGCAGTCTTCAGAGCGCTACGGGCATTCAAACCCTTCCTATCCAACCAGTCAGTACAGCTCCTAACAGACAGCAAGACTGCAATGTTTTACCTAAACAAACAAGGGGGCACTTGTTTGCCAAATCTGTCCAAGCTTGCCCAGAAAATGTGGAAATGGGCACTCAAACAGAAGATTTACCTGTCATCCCAACATGTTCCAGGGGATCTCAACTCACTAACAGATGCTCTGAGCATGGATCCCCTCCCAGAAGAACACGAGTGGAGACTACACGAGGAAGGCGTGGGAGACCTCTTCTCTCAGTGGGGTGTCCCCACTATAGACCGATTCGCCACAAGCGAAAACAGGCAATGCCCAAAATTTGCATCCAAGTTCCCCCAGCCAGGCTCCAAGGGGAACGTCCTATGGATGAATTGGTCAGGGATGTTTGCCTACGCTTTTCCACCAACCCCTCTGTTGAGGAAGGTGGTGAACAAGATCCACAGGGAACCGATGATGCTCATCCTGGTTGCTCCTATGTGGGCAAGACAAGCATGGTATCCACACCTATGCAAACTGGCGGTGTGCGACCCCATCAAACTCCTGTGCCGGTACAACCTACTCTCCCAGCACGAGGGGCTAACCGTGTATCCTCAGCCCAACTCAATGAACTTGGCAGCATGGCTCCTGAAGTCATAGAGTTCGGACATCTCAATTTACCCCAGATATGTATGGATATCTTGAAAGAGTCAAGAAAACATAACACAAGGCACTGTTACTATGACACATGGAAACAATTTGTTATTTGGTACCAGAATAAGCAAATCAACCCAGTTGATTGTACTCCTTCTAATGTTGTCACCTATATGCTCCACCTATTAGGGTTAGTGTATTACTCACTTAAAGTGCACCTGGCAGCTTTATCAGCCTACACCACTTGCCATAACAAGGTGTCATGGTGGAAAGTGCCAGTTGTCAAAGCATTTATGGAAGGGGTAAAGAGACTCCACCCTCCAATTTCTAACCCACCACCAGGTTTCGACCTTAATGTGGTACTTGCTAAGCTCATGGGACCTCCCTTTGAGCCCATGCACAAATCTAGTCTCAAACACCTGACTTATAAAACTGCCTTCTTAGTAGCCATCACCTCCACAAGAAGGGTCAGTGAAATTCAAGCTCTGTTTGTTTGTTTGTTTGTTTATTATTTGTAATGGGCTGGAATACCCTAGGGTAACAAGGCGCAGCAGATACAGGAATTTGCAAAACTTTGTTGCAGACAATAAAATATATACATGGCATGTGCACAATAATGATAATAGAAAAGCAAGGAGTATATACATATATACAGTTAACATTTGTGTGTACGGTATGTCCAAGTGACAAGAGGGAGAAGCAGATCATGGCTAAGTATGTTTAGACAACGGCTGCCTTCAGCCAAGACATCATCTTGGAAAGGAAATTTTGGTAGGGTAAGTCCATTCTAAGAGTGGGTGGTAGGGAGTTCCACAGTTTAGCCGCTTTCACTGGGAAACTGTTACCTCCTATGGTAGAGCGTTTGTAGTTAGGGACGGAGAGGCAGTCTCTGTATGCTGTCCTTGTCGGTCTCAAGGATGTCGGTCTGTGAAATCTGTCGATCAGGTAGATGGGGGCCGCGTTATTGAGGGACTTGTGGGTGAGTGAAGCAGTTTTTAGGGACATTTTGTCTGTGATAGGTGTCCAGTTGTTCTGTTGACTGTGTGCTGTGATGTGGTCTCTTCTGGAGATGCCCAGGGCCGCTCTGAGTGCATTATTCTGGAGGATTTGTAATTTGTTGGTGGTGGCTTTGGAGGACCCAAGATAGAGCGCGTTACAGTAGTCTAAGCTGGATAGTACGAGTGCTCTGGCCAGGGTCAGGCAGCTGGTATCGGATAGAAAGGGTTTGGTTGCACAGATCAATTTACACATATAAGCGGTGGAGGAGGCTAGTGAGTTCACCTGTCTGTTAAAGGAGAAGTTGGAATCCAGGTAGAAGCCCAAAGTTTTGACTTCGTGTCCCACTCTGATAATGTTGCCATCGATCATGAAGGATGAGTAGGCTGGGCTTAATTTCTTTAGGGTGGCAGTGGTACCCAAGGTGATGAGTTCAGTTTTGTCATCATTCAGGAATAGTCCATAAGTGGCCATCCATGCCTGGATGATGATGTAAACCTGTTAGGGAGAATTCTCTTTAGGCTGAATTTCCTAACCTAGTGAGTCCCCCAGCAGCTTTGCTGGATTTCTGGAGGTTTTTTTTTTCTCCTGCCAAGAGTGAGACTCTTTTTCTCCCACTCTTGGACATGATTTATGGTGTTCCTTTGACTGTTAATGTGTTTTATGGGCTATGGGGTCCTTTACTCCATAGGGTCTCATGTGTTTTTACTATGTGTGTTACACAGCACCCTCCGTGCAGTAACACCATAGACTCCATACCCTGGGACTGACTACTGTCTCCCAGGGCATGTAAAGTCACCATTGGCTTTACTAGTCCCAAATTATTAACAGAAACCAGTACAAACCATCATATTGTGGACGTACTGGTCGGGGCAACTCTATTGCCCCGGGTCTGTTAGTCGAAGGGGCACGTCTCCGTCCCCCCTGATCGAGTTTTGGCTGGTGGCAGTGGATACTACTTTTTATATTCGACCGCGAATATATCCCCATGGGATTTTCCCATTGTTCGAGGCTACCAACTTTAATTATTTAATTCTCATAGCCTCGAACATACCGCCGGTTTATTTAATTCATATTAATTCGCCGGTGGTATTTTTTGCCAGGACTCGATTCTAAAATGGCGGTTGTGTTCTCTTCTGTGACTCCAGCCCATGTCGAGCCCTTTGTTCCACTTTTTGGCGGGCTTCTCCGCAGAAACCTCCGAAAGTGGTGCCACTCTGTCTGGGTACCACAAGAGGTGTGGGAGGGGGTTTAGGCACCCTGGACTGAGTTACCTTGGTAACTCAAGTCGCACTCTTGTGTGATTGGCCCAAGTGCGGCTCACCACTTAGCATGTTTGATTGACAGCTAGGCTGAGTGAATGGGGGTGTGCCGCATAAAAGCAGGGCTTTGGGGACTGGAACTTCAAAAGTCGCCACAGGACCTGAGAATCTGACGAGGGAGAAGCTGAGCCGACCTACCACGACGACACCACCGATGGAGCCCTGCGGAACCGACTCACCACTTCCCGACGACAGAGAAGATCTCCCGGCAGGAGAGGCTTCTTCCCCTGACTGGTGGGCACAACCAGTTTACCTTCTTCTCTTCGTACCCCAGACCGGCTTGTGGTCGAATTGCCCGTGCCAAGCACCCCGGCAACCGGATAGCCACTTACCACTGGACCGCGAACTAAAGGACCGCTCCTTTTAGCTGAGAACTCCGCGGCTGGTTTCTTCCCTGGCAGTGCAGTGGACTCCTGTCTTCCTCCCCGACGAGATCCTCTCTTCTCCCGGACGAAGCACCGACTTGCATCCTCTGCCAGGAACAACTGCTCCCGCTGGAGTATTCTCACCACTTTAAGGTACCGTGTCCTCCAGGCCTCCCTTTCTAACTGGGCTGGCCGCCTTGACCTTCTAACTGGTCCCTTTCTTTGGTCCAACTCTTTTTTCGAACCTTTACAAGACTCTTGTGCACTGCAACTGTGTGACTTTGGACACATTTCGTTTTGATCCCCTTAAAGTGGATCCGGCCTACTGACTCTAAACTCACGGTATTACTTTGCCTTCCTCTCTTGTTGCGTTCGTGAAAAATTGTTGGGATCTGTTTCAATTTATTCTCTGCTTTTCTCTCCCTTTTAAAACAAATTATTAGAGTGCCATCTGCGTTAAGCAATCACCGCTGTCTGATAATAAGTGGGGCTTTACTTAAGACTTGTCTAATATTCTTCTAAGGGAGTGTATATCTTTTAGTGACCGTGTTTTTGAATTGCTTACTATTAATGGCTGTGTGTTTTTCTAGATGTGGTTTTAAATAAATAATTATATCTCTTTTACACCAAGAAGCCCTGGTCAGTGTTTTCTTGTTCTACTGTGTTCTTTTGACCTATTGTGAATACTCTGTATACTGCCTAACTCTTCTTGAGGGAAGTCTGACTGCTCAGCCACAGCTACCAAGTGAATCTGTGTGGTACAGACTGCTACCAAGTGGGTTTACTGCCAAACACCTGTAGTCTTAAATCTTTTGCAGTGGTCCCAGAGGGAACTGCACAGGTTTCTGCCTAACAAAACCCTATTCACCAATGCCAAATCCTTTCCATAATCTCCAGAAAGCGGAAGGAGGATCTGGGTATCATCTGCATAGTTAGTATAGGTGATACCGAGATGATCCAGATCATCGAAAAGGGGCTTGGTAAATATGTTATACAGTGTAGGGGAGACACAAGAACCCTGTGGTACGCCACAGGTGATGGGGTCTGCAGCATCTGTAGGTGAAAAAACCCTCATGGTTCTGCCATTGAGGAAAGATCTAATCCATGTAATGGCCTTGGGGGAGAAGTGGGCGGCCGTGTGTAGGTGAGTGCATAGGACCGAGTGGTCGACCAGGTCAAATGCTGCAGAGAGGTTGAGGAGGAGCAGTAAGGCTGCTTGGCCATTGTCTGTGAGCAGACCAATCTGTGTTTTAAGGTCGATAAGAGCTGTCTCAGTCCCATGTTGGGGTCGGAAGCCTAATTGTCTGGCTCCTAACAGGTGGTGTTCTTCCAAGTGCTTCTGTATTTGAACATAGGCGACCTTGTCCAGGATTTTTAGGAGGAATGGTACAGTTGTTATGGGTCTGTAATTAGTAGGGGTAGCTGGGTCAAGTGTAGGTTTTTTTAGTAATGGTAATACCCAGGATTGTTTTAGATTAGTTGGGAAAGATTCTGTGGTGAAGGAGGCATTGATTAGCTTTGTGATAAATGGGGAGAGATCACGGGCAGCGTCTTTTATGAGCTGTGCTGGACACAGGTCTCCTTGGCAGTTAGAAGGCTTCAAGGACAGGATATTTTTTTCAACTTTGAGTATGGTCACTTTGGTGAAATTGAATCGGGTATATTCGCTTGTAGTCTGCTTCTCGGGTGGCTTGGACAAGACAGGGTCGTTCAAGGATGCTTTTTTACAAGAGATTTTATTTTGTAGAGTAGCGATTTTGTTTGCCAAGGCATTTTGGATTTCGGTGCACCAGTTCTTGTCTTTAATGCAAGTGTCTGGTGGTGCTATGGGGGTTTCCACTTCTTTCAGAATAGAGAATAGTTCCTTCATGTTTGAACTGGCTTGGGAGGTACGGGGGTCAAAGGAGGTACGTTTTGCTAGGAGGATTTCTTTTTTATACAGGGCCGCTAGTTTGGTGAGTTTGATTTTATTAGCTACTGAGGGGTCTCTTTTCCAGGTGGTTTCACAGTTTCTTTTTTGCTGCCTTAAGTTTTTGAGGAATGGTGTGTACCATTTGTTCAAGTGTGTTTTGGGCTTGCTTGGCCCGAGTTTGAGGGGGGCGATTAAGTCCAGGGAAGTGGACATTATTTTATTGTATTCCTCAACCAGGGTCTCAGGATCCAGGTTGTCAGGGAGTGTGTTGAGTATGGGGAGTAGGTTGGGGATAAGTCTCTCCATCGTGATGCTCTTTTTGTTTCTCGTGAGTGTGGGTGGGACCCTACTGGACTGCATAGGGGGAGGTCTAGTGGTGGACAGCGAGAACGATACCAGGTGGTGGTCGGTCCAGGCTAGTGGTGAGATGTCAGTGATGTTAGCTAAGCAGTTGTAGTCAGCCACCCAGTCAAGTATTCTGCCCTTGTCCTGGGTGGGTTTCAGGCTTCTTTGAGTAAATTCTAATTCGGTAAGGGTGTTAAGCGTGGTGATGGCGGCTTGGTCTTCGGGGTCGTTGAAACCCATGTTAAAGTCTCCAAGGGCGAGCACCTGTGTGGCGTTTTTTAGGTTAGCGGATAGGATAGTGTTGAGATCCTCATCGAATGTGCCTAATGGGCCAGGAGGGTGATAAATAACATGGATGTTGAGGGTTTGGGCATTGGTAATGGGAGCTTGGACTGAGAGTAGTTCGCACGAAAGGACACTAATGGTGGTTGCTACTCTTATAGGAAGGCTACAATTATGAATGATGGCAACACCACCTCCTCTAGAGTTAGGTCGGTCTTGTCTCAGGATGGTGTAATTATCAGGGACTGCTAACATAAGCATGGGGCCTGCTGCCGGATGGAGCCAGGTCTCTGTGATAGCAAGGAGGTCCAGATCTTCCTTGATAATTAGGTCTGCAATTTCAGTTGCATGAGCTACTAGTGATCTAGTGTTGATTAGGGCTCCCTTGATTTGGGGGCTCACTATGGGTGTAGTGGTAGTAGAGGCCGACCATTTCTGTGTGGATTTAGTACTTCTCTGGTTGGTGGGATAAAGTAGAGATTTATTATGGTGGTTCAGAGATAATTTAAGTTTGAGGTTGTTTGGGCTGGTGGGTGTGGAGTGAAGTCTCTTTGTGGTGGGCATGGAACGGGCGAGTGGCTCGTGGATTTTGGCTAGTCTAGCTCTGAGTCTTGTGTTCCTGTCTATAGTGGGGCAAGGGACGCTAGTTGGTAGCACTGGAGCTGCCTCAGTTATCATTAGCGGTGAGCTGTTAGTTGAATTGGAGTTAGGTAAGGTCACACCCATGGTAGTTAGATGTTGAGGCGGTATGTTGGACAGTACTATGGTGAATAAGAGGAGCAGGGAGCAGGCAAGCCAACTACTGAGCAGGGGAGGCATGCTAGTTGGTTGTAGCAAGGTGTATTCCTAAGGTAGGTAGTCTGGCGCTTAGGAGGGATGTGAGGGCAAGATGTAGGAAAAGGATTTATGTACAGAATAAGGACAGATGGTATGCTGAAAGGTGGCAATTGGGATAGATTAAGGTAGGGTGCTATCAGGCGGTATTGACCTCTGATGCCAAGTGGGTATTCATCATAAGCAGTTAGGCACAGATATGGTTATTCAGCATGTTGTAAGCTAAAACAGTATCTAGAGTGAAGCTAGAGTAGTTGTAGATACATAATAGTGGCTTAGTGTAGGTCGAGCAACCTAAGCGCACATTACTAAAATAGGCACGCTAGATGCAAGTTTGCAGGGTGCGGGGAGCAGGCAAGAGTAGGTGGGCTGGAGGCTAGTGGACAGATACAGTCACTTGCAAGTCAGTTACTGTAATAGGCAGGGGTGTGTAATAGCGAGTACATAAACGATTAGTCAAAAGGGTTCGCCTAGATTCAGAGTTAACGCTAAGCTAAAGGAGGCATATACGAGCAAGGTTCACCTAGATACAGAATTCACACTAGGGCTAGAAAAGCATATGCAAACAAGGTTCACTTAGAACAGAATTCACACTAGGGCTAAAAAAAGCATGTGCAAACAGGGTTCACCTAGATACAGAATTCACACAAGGGCTAGAAAAGCATATGCAAACAAGGTTCACCTAGATACAGAATTCACACTAGGGCTAAAAAAGCATGTGCAAACGGGGTTCACCTAGATACAGAATTCACACTAGGGCTAAAAAAGCATGTGCAAACAGGGTTCACCTAGATACAGAATTCACACTAGGGCTAAAAAAGCATGTGCAAACAGGGTTCACCTAGATACAGAATTCACATTAGGGCTAAAAAAAGCATGTGCAAACAGGGTTCACCTAGATACAGAATTCACACTAGGGCTAAAAAAGCATGTGCAAACAGGGTTCACCTAGATACATAATTCACACTAGGGCTATAAAAGCATGTGCAAATATTGGGGTTCTGTAGTGTAGGGCTGCTGGCAATTAGCATATGTGGCAACGTGAGTCTAGCAATTCTGGGTGAGTCGGATGCATAGGAACAAGGCGCTATACTGTGGGGGCTGAGCAGATACCACAGATGTGTTTGTAGTAGGAGCCAGAAAGGCAATAGTTCAAGTACACAAACAATAGATCACCTAGATTCAAATTGGTAATGAGGAATGAATAAAGTGTAAAAGTACATGTACAGCAGGATGCAGAGTGCACAGTTGAGGGTGCATCAGGAGTCAGGCCGTGAGATAGAGGCTATCGCTAGATGGCACTCAGTATTGGCCTTAAAGTAATGGGGCAACTAAGTTGAGTTTGTGCGTTGTAGCTTGGCAAATGCAGTAGATTTAGGCAGTCATAGGCTACTCACAGTCTCAGGGAATACGAACAGGAGATATGGCCCAGGGCTCTGGTCCGCTCGGGACAGTCTCTGGACAGTTGTTGGCCTTGCCCTCAGGGCCTTTCCAGGAAGGGCTGGTTTACGCCTTCCGGCGCGGGATTGGATGGGGAGTAGGCTGCTAGGGCCAACCATCAGGTGCCTCACGTCTGCTAAGGAAGTAGGTGCAGGGAAGGAATCAAATGGCCCGGGCGGCCATCTTGGAGTTGATTCAACTCGTGTGCTGTAATGGCGGAGGCACAGCTCAAAGGGTAGTTACTGCTTGGGCTGCAATGCACATCAGATGAAATGTGTGCGTTTCCATTTGCAACATTATGCATGTAGAAATGCTGCTCCTGGTTACCGCGCCTAACGCGCTCAGTATAACCATTTAAAAAGAATTTCGAGTTAGCTTCTTAACTCTAAAGCCATACCTTAGTGCTATCCTGCACTCGGATGGCGGATGTAGGCCACTGCTCGTACAGTAGACCGGAGCTCCTGCTCCCTCCCGAGTGAAAATGCGAGTGTCAGTGCAGGATCCTTTCTTTACCATTCATAAGGATAAACTGGTTTTACGCACTCACCCTAGGTTTTCACCTAAGTTCATTTCCAAATTCCATGTTAACCAGTCTATTGAGCTACCGGCCTTCTTTCAAGAACCTAAGAGTTCTGCTAAGGTGAAACTCCACGCACTAGATGTGAGGAGGGCGGTCCTCTACTATGTAGACAAGACCAGAAAGCTAAGAAAAACAGATCAGCTGTTTGTCTCCATAGCTCCAAGCAGAGAGGGAGATTGCGTCTCTAAGAATGCCATCTCTAAGTGGATAGTCAGATGTATCCAACTGTGCTATTCCCTTTCAGATAAAACAATGCCTTTCATGCCAAGGGCCCACTCTACAAGAGGTGCTGGAGCCACTCTAGCCTTCATTGCAAATGTACCCCTTTATAGCATTTGCAAAGCAGCTACATGGAGCTCTATTCACACCTTTACTCAGCACTACTGCATCGACACTCATTCCAAAACAGATACTCAAGTGGGACAGGCGGTTCTAAGACACTTGTTCGCTCATGAACCTTCTCACATCCCACCTCCTTCTAACACTGTTTCCTAATCTATGCACAGCATGTGATCTAAGCAGATTCCACAAGCCTCAGAAGGGATACATTAATCACTGTTATCGTATTTCTGATTCTTGTATCTGCTTAGATTCACATGCGCCCACCCTTCCTCTCCCATGAGAGAAGGCACATGGATGCTTGTAGTCTTATCTATCTTATCTGCTTGGATACTCTGTACTCGCGCTACTCCTCATGTCAAAATAAAATACAATCTGAGGGACCTACACGCGGGAGGGATCATTTGTACAGGGGGCGTCACACTAGGGATAGTATTACTGGCACAGCCTGGTTTCGAAAACAACTGTAATACTCTGCAGCTTCCACTAGATGTCGGCCTATGCATAGCATGTGAATCCAAGCAGATACAAGCATCAGAAATACAATTACAGTGAGTAATGTATCTAATATATACTGCGTCACTCTACCCCCTACCTCCGTTCTTTTTCTTTGCCTGCTCAACATGCTGCTCTTGAGGAACAAAGCAAATGTTAGAGTTCTCCAAACTCTGATATTTCTTCCGTAAAATCTTGTGTTTTTCAATCTTGTGGGGTTTAAACGCTGCTTTGACTGCAGCTCCGAGATGTCAGTGACCGACTCACACGACATCTGTGTGTGTTGCCTCGGCACGGGTCACGACACCAAGTGCTGCGCATTGTGTGGAAAAAATTAATCTGAAATCTCTTAGAGAGCGGGCACCTAAGCTCGCAGTGAACCGACTGAGGGGCGGAGAAGGAGAGTAGACATTGGCGCAAGACCAAGAAGCGATCACACTCGCGAAGCCACTCTTCTCCAGCATGGGGTCTGGCATGGATTCACATGCTCATGAATATTCCCTTTCAGGCTGGGAATCCTTGTTAGAAGAAGAAACTGTTTCACTTTCACTTTAGAACTGTATTTCAAATGGATTGGGTCCTCCCACGTATTCCTCATCTTATGATATTTGTATCCACCAGCTTTGCTGCTTCGGAAAAAGAATTCTCGCAGAGAGCGCTGTGCACGAGGTTGCGGCGTCGATGTCCCTCGACAGGCTCCGTACCATGTCGACATCATCATCAGTATAAGTATCTCATGCCTCGCCCGTTGGCTTCAGTTACGTTTTTCCGATTGCTTCGCTCTTGTGAACAGCGCGCTTCGAAATTTTCTTAAAGAAAATGTCGTCTTGTTCCACCCCTTTTACTCCCAAGACGGGGTTCAAAAAATGTATCGACTGCGGGTCGAAGATGTCGATTACAGACCCTCGCTGCTTTTGTCTTTGGTGCCTAGGTTCAGACCCTCGAACCGGCGACTGTGGCTCCTGTCAGTCGATGGCGGAGAAGGCCCTTTGTGAGAGAAAAGGTCAACTGGCTTTCGGGCGGGAAGCCTCAAGGCCTCTTCGAAGGCCTTGTCGAAAAAATATAAAAAGTCGAGCGATTCAAAGGAATCGGATCGCCGTAAAAATTCTAAGATGTCTCGATCACGCAGTAGATTGAGACCTTCTTCTTCTTCATCAAAGAAGGTTAAAAGCAGACTTGGATCTCCCTCCTCTTCCTCTGATACGTCTACCGAATTGGCAAGATGTCTGACTAAGTCGGATTCCCCAAGAAAATGGGATGAATTTAGAAGGAAGATGATGATCATTGAAAATGCGGCCTCGACCCCCTCAAAGAAACCTCAAAAGAGCCAGACCCCGGTCGCTCCCTTGGATGACCCAGGGAAGTCAGGAACCTACTGTGGGAAGATCCAGTAGTAAAGGTGAACATCGAAAATCTTGAGTCGACGTCAAATCGTCGAAGTCTCATCGAGAATTGAGTGTTTCCCCGACACCGACAAAAAACCTAAATCGTCAAAGCCCTCGACGACCTAGTCGACGCCATCGACACCGACGGCTTTAACATCAAATCCACAGGTGTTTTCGACACCTTTGTCGAAGACGTCATCGGTGCCTTCGAAGATTCCTTCGATATCATCGAAGATTCCTTCGATCCAAACTCAAGCACAGGAAAGGAGATTTAATCCTTTACCTAAGTCAGACTTCTTTAAGTCTATGTCTTCTATATTTGAAGAAAGTGCCTCAGAAGAATACGTTTCTCCTTTTGGAGTGCAATATGGTACCAGAGAGGTTCCAGAAGAATTAATCCAGAATCGAAAATGAGAGACCTTTGTGATACCCTTCACTCTGCTAGTGGCATTGATACGTCACCAGAGCTAGAGTTAGCAAAAACTGACCCTGCAGAACATGCAGATTCAGGGTACAGGAGTTTGATGAATAGGGTTGTGGAATATATGGGCTGGGGTAGATCCTCACCCACATTTCATCAGGATGATATGACTGATATACTTGACCAGGGCCCCCAGAAGGACACAGTTCTCCCCTTCCATAGGGCACTTCAGAGAACAGTGGAAAAAAACTTGGAGATTCCTGATACTGCTTCTGCAGTCAACAGTAATTTCCAGAAGTACAGAACTGCAAATTCTGACCCTGATTACTTAAGGAGGCATCCCACTGCAGAAAGTCTGGTTATTCAGGCAGCAACTTCGTCAAGACAAACAGCCTATCCATCTATCCCCCCGGATGGAGAGGATAAGAAGGTGGGTGCTTGGGCCCGTAAGGTCTTTACCTCGGGTAGCATGGCTCTTAAGTCTACAAATGTCACCTATAGCCTGGCCAGGTTCACCCATAACCTGTGGGACTGCATTTCGGCGGCGGCTGATCCTATTCCAGGAGGCGAGGAAAGGGAAGGCTTCCTGAATATTGTCAAAGATGGAAAGGAGTCAATGAGGGAATGTCTCTAGTCTGGACAGGATACTGCTGATAGTATCAGCAGATCCATGGCTGCAAGCACTGTGCTACGCAGATTTGTGTGGTTGAGGAAGTGGGGGTTTGCACCTGATGTGCAGGCCAAGCTACTCAACATGCCTTTTGATGGCTTGAGGCCGTTTGGCAGTAAAGCTTAGAAAAACTGCAGACCTCAAAAGCGGCGGATAAATCTTAGCGCCTCTATGCGATAGCCTCAGAAACCTTATTCGGTATCATCTTCCTGGAGAGGTCGTTCTTTTCGATACTACTCCTCTTTTGGTAGAGGAAGAGGACAGGCCATTCAAAGAGGTAAAAGAAATGTCCCTCGTGGTGGACGAGGAAGAGGTGCCCAACCAGCCTCAGGAACGACATCTTTGCAACCGCCTCCAAGTCACTCTGAGGCCTTATCACACAAGACGCCAGTGGGAGGCAGGATCTCACAGCATCTGAAAGAATGGCGGGCATTCATTCAGATGTTTGGGCACTGGAGACAGTAGCTCAGAGTTACTGCCTTCCCTTCCTAAAAAGGCCTCAGGACCATTCACCGGGAAACAACTCTGTCAAAATTCCAGATCCTCTCCTTGTGCAGGAAATCTTAACCCTGCTAAAGAAAGGTGCAATAGAACAGGTACCTGTAGCGGAGAGGAACAAGGGTTGGTACTCCCCTTACTTTCTCATCCCAAAGAAGGACGGAGAATTGAGACCCATTTTGGTTTAAAGAACTTGAACAAGTTCCTCAAGAAGGACAAGTTCAAGATTTATTTATTCTTTAATGTGATTTAGTTTAAGAAACTCAAACTTTACACATATCTTACAAAGAAACACATATACAGAAAAAGCAAAGGAAGATACAATAATGTAATATACATAAAATTGTAATCAATACAAATTAAAATAAATAATATACCTAAAATGTACAATAGTACTTTCTCGAGATAACTTTCATCTAGTTCTCTTAATATAAGGATCATTAATCCCGTTAAGTTCTGCATGCTTTACATACGTTTTAAAACTTTCCTAACAGGGTTCAGAGGTTAATTGTAGGCTACAATTATGCTAACAGTTGCCCCCAGCGCAAGATCTCGTCATTTTAACGTAACAACTCTCATAATTCTCATATCATGGGGCCCAATCTGGTTTCAATTTTTTGCCATATATTGTAGATGGCGATGAACAGATGCATATTCAAGGTGTTTGTGCAATATAGCCAGAAGGTCAATTCACCAATGATTTCTAAATTGTGTACATATTTACCAATATACGACTGGATTGCGCCAGTCATTGTTTGGCATTCAGTTAATAGATGTTTAGCTGTTTCCAGTGTTTCGGGTAAATTGCAAAGGCGACAGACTCGCTCTTTAATGGGAATATCTTCTCTGCTCCCCAAAATCATCCTAGTAGGTAATTGTCCCATTCTAAGTAGGATGATAAAGCGTCTGAGCCTTTTAGCAGGACAGAGATTCAAATATGCCTGTGGCTTCATAAAGGTGTATTGCCTATATTTGACAAAATGGTAGCTCTTTAGCGTGCTCAAATGCGCAAAGTTCTCTAACCAGTCTCAGAGATCCACACGTTTCCCAAGCGCATTCTGAACTTCCTTCGAGTAGGTAGCTCCTCTATGGGTTCCAGCCTATGTCAACTCGGTACTTTGCCATTGAATTAAATAGTGGACAGGTAGAATGTTTTTTAATCAATTCCTGGTGTACCTTGTGAGGTGTTTCAACCCACTAGTCCAGGCCCTGCAACAGTCCTGTGCGCATCAGGAACATCAGAATGGCCGCTGGAGAGCATTTTGCTCGCTAAAAATCATCCAGAAGTGTGCAGGAAAAATCTGAAAAATAGGCCGCCATCCACTTTTGCCTATGTCAGTGGTAACACAGGAGACCACTGCCAAAACCCATCATTTGCTTGCCCACAGAGCAAGGCTGATTGCAAAAGAAACACAGAGAAAATCTGTTTTTTCTTGGTTGTCAAATTTGCAAAAATCATGGCTCACAAACCACCCAAAAGATCCAACCTCCTGTTGGGTGTTGAACATCATTCTACTTCAAGAATCCACATAAATATAATGTCAGCAGAAGTATATGTTATCTGAACAAAGTCCACTTTTGAAGATGGTTGCTGGAAAGAAATCTATCAAAAATGGGTGAAATACCGTTATTCGCCTCTGTCAGACGCTGGCGATTTCTAAATCTGACAGGAGAAACTTGTGTCTCAAAAAGCTAAATATGCCAAGAAAGGCACTTTGATCAAATGCGATATAGGGTGCCACACATTGATTTTCATGTTGAAAAAGACTGGTATTGAAGATATGTTTGCTTATTTTAAATTTGTAACTGTAATTTTGCACAAGGAACAATGTTAAAATGGACTATAAGGTAACCAGATTCAGCTAAACTTCCAAGAGGTTTCCCACACTGAGCTTCAAAGACATTCCACACCCTCTCCCAAACAAAGGAATCTCCCCCCTGCTCTCTGCTGAGTATCTTACAGGCAAGTGTGAAAGGAAATGGGAGGGGCACTCTGGCATGTGGCTCTGGGAAAGAGACAATGGAGTCCTTGAACTGAATGGAAATGCTAATTTGGGTGTGACTGACATCAACTGCCCTGGCAGGAAGACAAGCCATGTGACTCTCTGACTCAGCCAAGCTTTGGAGGCGGGCCAGACTGAAAATGTGGATTTGAAACGGGACTAAATATATGTTTAAGGAAAAGGCTTCTAAAATATTATACCAAATTTACAAAAATATGAAATTTAGAGATTATTAAAATGAAAAATGTGCTCACAGTTTAAAACTAATCTGGAATCTGTGAGACATTCAGAGAATGAACCACAAAATGTTTAATATTGTAGCTATTGTGATAATGCTAGGAACATGAAAAATTACAGGAATATGCCCATAGGGATGTGCATGTAGGTATAAAAAATTGTACTGATCCGAAAATGTGTAACCAACCAAAAGTGCAAAAAATTGTCATTTATGAACCAAAACTTGTAGGAAGATAAGATTTGGACAAAACGTACCTTAGGCAATCTGTGATGTGTATATGTATTATTAACAAGTTGTGCATATTGAAAATATGTGTTTTGGGAAAAATAGATTTTCTGGGTAAAAGCAAAGGGGAGGTTCTTCCCTAGATTGTAAATGGCAGCATCACTCTGACACATAACACCTCATGACACACTGTTCCTTTCTCAAATCAGGGGACAGGGAAGTCTCTGACCTATCAGATCCTTAGAGGGTTGGGCATAGACAATCAGCCTCCCCACCCACTTTAGAAAATGGATGAATGGGGACTGCTGAGGACAGGCAAGACATACTCTTTAACTCATCAACTGATCCACTGGCGAAGCACCCTGCAGGAAGATCCAGACTCCAGAACCTAGATCCAGACTCCAGAACCTAGATCCAGACTCCAGAACTCTGAAGCAGAGGCCTAACCCAAAGTGCTGAACTCTTTTCAGCAGGCCTTTACAATCTAGCAACCCGATTTAACCTCTAAACTTCCATGGGGCCTAATCCATTCAACAGCCTGCCTGAGCTGTTCGCTGCTACTGACCAAGAACCTTTGCTAGAACCCAAGATCCAGATCAGTCCAGCAGAGCTGTAACCCAGAACCCGTCAGATCCAGTCTAAGAGGCCATGCAGAGACCAGAGTGCTGAGACCAGGACCAAGCGCCTGAGACCTGTCCGGTGGTTAGTGAAGTCCAGGACAAACCTTGACCAGATCTTTGACGGGGCCATTTTAAACCAGAGTTGTGAGTATGTAGCGTAGAACCGTCCATAGTCATTGCTTAGTTTAAAGTAATCCATCAAACCCATTCCAACATATCCAGACTGCATTGTAGAATCGCTTTTGTCCATTCTGAATCCTTTCTCATCCATCTAATCGTGTGATAATTGTTAGTGTAAGCCAACCTGTTTGCAATTCAAAGCGCAATTGTGAACCGTACGTCCTAGAAACAAAATTTAAATTTCATTTTGAAGCTAACATCCTCAGCTTTCAAACAAACCCAAAACGACATTCCAATTCTGTATAGTTCTTCCGTAATCGCGTTTCCCGCACGCGGAAAAGTTGCCAAAAATTTGCATTTGGCTCAATTTCACCTCCTGTAAAAACAGCTATTTTTATTTTCAACTTCTGCATTTCGTTTTCCATCTGCTCACCATTCTACAATCATTGCTAGTGTTGACCTGAACCAATCCAAAACAACTTTCACTAGTTCTGAATCTCATTTAGCGAATTAAAACCATTTTCGCATTTTTCCCATCCAATTCAAACCACATCTAAAAGCCATTGACCTGTTTTAAAATCACTACTGTTCTCTCTAAGCTTGCTGGGGGGAGTCGGGATTGAAACTGCAATTGTTGGTTGTTATTCCTGATACCTGTGTGCCCTCGTTCCATCTATTCATATTGCATATTGGCGGGAGTGAGTAGTAACAGGGGATAGAGTGATCACCTTGTCTTTGACTGAATTCATATCAAGTTTTATTTCTGTGTTGCATTCTTTCCTATCATTGCATTTCCTTGAACCATACAAAGTATTCTCTGCCACATTATTCTTCCTATTCCTACTCATAATTGATTAAAGAGATTGTTGATATTATCATATTACCAATTGTTGACCATTGCATAAATATTCATAAGTGTGATATTCAGATATTGTTTATATTCATAAAAGTTTAATATATATTGTGCAATTCCTCAAATAAATCTTTTAATTTGCAAAACAAACATATTCCTTGGTTCAGTGAGACCGGGGGGATTCAAAGAGAGGGGCGTTATATAAGGGTACATCATCCACAATTAAAAGAACATTTGACATAAAAATATGTAAATAAGGGTTTCCATTGGGCATCCCATACTAGGCATTTACTTAGTTGGAGTGCTGGATTGAAATCACATACAACCTCCATCAATAATGGGCTGGTGCTACCACTGATCATCCTTAGGAAAAAGCTGACCCTCTTTTTTAGCACTGTCGCTTTTAGGGATGGAAGTCCTAGTTCTAACCTTATAAAGGCCATTGGGCCCCCTGGGGGTAGCCCCAGTATCCGGTGCCAAAATTTCCCTTCAATCACCTGAAGCTACGCTAGGTCAAAAGAAAGAAGGACCTCAAGACCACATGTGATCATGGGGATAAACACTTGGATATAGAGAAGCCGTGTCCCCCAAAGCGTAAAACAACCCTGTTTACTCATGAAGCTAGAGATTTAAGATGTACCTTGCACTGCTCTATTTTTGTGTATTTGTCTGCAAGCGCAGTAGCCGCCATTAGGCTCAATCTCAACTCCCAGGTAACGGTAAGAAGGCGCATATGATATATTTATTTTACCCACCATCAGGTTAACACAGGAAGCTCTTTTACCAGTGAATCTCAGCACTTTGGTCTTATTTAGATTAATAGTCAGGCCATTTTTGCTAGCATATTCCCATAAAGCGGTCACAGATCGTCAGAGTCCACTTATGGTATTATCCAATATTACCAGGTCATCAGCGTATGCTAGCACAGCACAGGGGGCTTTGCCAATTTTAGGTGGACAGTTATATGCTTCTGCTATTGCTGCTGGTATGTCATACACATATAAATTATAGATAAGTGGTGCTGTGACACACCCCTGCTTAACCCCCCTGTTTTGTGTCACCATTTCGTTCATGTTACCCTCCTGATTTAATTTAAGTCTGACCGTGGTATTCTGGTGCAAAAGTCTGAGATAGTACAAGAGTCCCCCCGGGCATCCCATGGCTTCTAGTTTGGATCACAGACGGTCTCTTGGGATGGAATCGAAAGCAGCCTTAAAATCGATGTAGAGAGCATAAAGCGGAGGCTGCCCTCTACTAAGCGCTCTCGTGCATAGGATATCCATCACCATGAGAATGTGAGTGGTAGAGTAGTCCCGCCGGAACCCACTCTGGAATTTACATAGAATATTGGCATCATCTACCCATTTCTGCATTTCACATAGTAACAATGAGGCAAAAAGCTTTCCTGTAGTATCTAACATAGACAAAAGTCTATAATTGTTAGGATCTAATCGATTTCCCTTTTTAAATATTGGGATAAGGATTGCTGTTTGCCAAGAGTATGGTATCCTTCCCTGAGTTAAGATCTTCTCAAACTGTAAAGTGAGTAAACTCTGGATAGTTTTTAATTACAACATTGGCCAGCCCGTTGGGACCCAGGCCACTTGAGGACTTTAGATCTTTTATTTTATTTAGAATTGCCCCGTAAGAAACATCAAAAGGCGGACATATCAGAGATTTTCTCAATGGTATGTTGGTGGTTCTCACTATCAGTTTTGCGTTCTGCCATTCGGGCTGACCTCCACCCGAGGGTTTTCACCAACTTGATGTCGGCTGTGGCAGCAAGTCTCAGGAGAGGGGGGATTCACGTCTACCCCTACCTGGACGATTGGTTGATCAGAGCGCGTTCTCCCGAACAAGCTCAGGAACATCGGTCAATCACCTGTCACTCCCTTCACAGACTGGGTTTCTCCCTCAAGTTTAAGAAGTCACACATGATACCATCCCAAAAGCTCTAGTTTATCGGAGCAGTCCTGGATACTTCCTCGGGCAAAGCCTCGCCTCCCGCGGTGAGAGCGCTCAACATTCTGCAGATGGTAATAAAGTTCCAGAATGCCCAGCATCTGCCGGCCTTCGATTTTCTGAGGTTGCTCGGCCTCATGGCATCCTGCATTGTTATGGTGCCACAGGCTCGACTGAGGATGAGATCTCTTCAATAGGCCCTCAGAATTCAGTGGTCCCAATTCTCAGGGAGTATGTTGGATCTTCTGCAAGTCCCGAGCGCAGTCGCTCAGGATCTACTATGATGGGCTTGCAACAACAACATCCTCAAGGGAGAATCTTTTTGGCAACTATGGCCGGAGATAACAGTAGTGACGGACGATTCACTCACGGGGTGGGGAGCCCACACCAACGATCTGACAATCAGCGGTCGTTGGCCTGCATCGGAGTCCAAACTACACATCAACCTATTGGAGCTGAGGGCAATCAGACTAGCGCTGAAAGCCTTCCTACCCTCTGTACCCTTGATATTGATGGACAAGACGGTGGCCATGTACTACCTCAACAAGAGAGGAGGCGTAGGATCACTACCACTGTGCAGAGAGGCAATGCAGCTCTGGTTCTGGGCAGTAAGGGAAGGAATGTCTCTATCGGCAGTTCGCCTAGCCGGAGAGCAGAACACGGCAGCAGACGTTCTGAGCAGTCAGAGCACAGTCTCCGAAGAGTGGGAAAAAGCTCAGGAAGTCCTTCTGCAGATCTTTGCCCTTTGGGGAATTTCCTCCGAGAGTAGCTCTAGGAGACGCGTTCGTGGTGGACTGGAAGTTTCCACTTCTGTAAGTGTTTCCTCCTGTGATTCCTCATGTAATCAGGAGGTTGGGAAAGTTTGAGAAAACCATGATCCTAATTGCCCCGGATTGGGCCAAGGCGACGTGGTACATGACATGTCCATCTGCCCTCCAATACGTCTTCCGCAAAGAGGATCTTCTCTCGCAAGAGGAATGTTAGGTTCTCCATCCAGAGGTCAAAACACTCGACCTTCACGCATTGTTTCTGAGAGGCTGAGATACAAGGATTGGGATCTTCCGGATGACGTAATGGAGATTTTGCTTTCGGCCAGAAGGCCAGCAACTAAATCCCTGTACCGATGTCGTTGGAATAAATTCAGTATCTGGTGCAGGGATAAGAATGTGGACCCTTTTCAATGTGGCACCCCAATGGTGCTTTCTTTCCTATTGCATATAGCCAATCTGGGGCTCCAGATAGGGACAATTAAAGGATATCTGGCTGCGCTGTCCATTTTCAAGCGCTCCCCAGAAGAGGTTTCCTACTTCAAAATTCCAATTCCTTGTGGCCTTAACGTCAGCCCGCAGGGTCAGCGAGTTACAGGCTCTCTCATGCAAACCTCCGTGTACTACTTTTTACAAGGACAAATTAGTTCTTATGGTTAAACCCTCTTTCTTACCAAAAGTAGTTTCTGACTTTCACTTGTTACGAGATCATATTACCAATGTTCTACCCTCCTCCTCATTTGGACAAAGAAGAGGAGAGATTGCATAGACTGGACCCTAAAAGGGCTCTGTTTTTACATTTCAAGAATGTCAAAATTCTGTCAGGATGACCAACTTTTTGTAGGTTATACGGGGCATAAATTGGGATTAGCGGTGACAACAGACCATATCCCGCTGGATCATTTTGGCTATAATGAGTGCTACAGATTGGCGGGAAAGGACCCACCAGATGAGCTTCGAGCCCATTCCACTAGGGGGATGGCTACTTCTGCGGCTCTGAAGAGGGGAGTCCCTGCAGCAGATATTTGGTCAGCTGCAACATGGGCATCAATGCATACCTTCATCAAGCATTATTGCTTAGATGCGTCTTCTTCCAATGAAGGTTTATTTGCCAAAGCGGTACTCCATTCTGTCCATGAAAAAAGTAATTCATACTCCCACCTCCAAAATTACCACTGCTATGGGAGTCTATCATAAGATGAGGAATACGCGGGAGGACACAATCCATTCGAAGAAAAAGTTACTTTCCAACTGTAACGTTCTTTCAACTGGATGTTCCTCCCATGGATACCTCATCGCCCCTTCCATCCTACCCCGCAGTACAGTTTACGTTAGTTACACTTCTCTCACACGAAGGGTCTTTCAGTCATGGGGCACGCCTGGGTGTTCCTTGAATATTTCCTCGAAAAAAAAGAACTGAAGCCAACGGGCGCAGCACGAGCTACTTATACTGATAATGACGTCGACACTGTACGGAGCCTGTCGAGGGACATCGACGCCATGACCTTGTGCACAGCGCCTTCTGCCGAGAATTTTTTTTTCCGAAGCAGCTAAACTGGCGGATACGAATATCATAAGATGAGGAATACGTGGGAGGAACATCCAGTCGAAGGAACGTTACAGTTGGTAAGTAACTTGTTGTTCTCCTCTAAACCAATCATTGTACTCTGGGTCATACTGCCCCATCCAATGACAGCCCTCTCCCTAAGCTCCACCCCTGGTGGCCATCTTCAGATTTTTACTGCACGCTTCAGTGTTGGGAGTCCTCAAATTGCTCTCAGAGCACATTTTGTGTTTTTTGTCAAATGTTTGCAAAATAGTTTGAATTTTACTTGTTTTATCGTCTTCGACGGAGAATAGAGACTGGCAGCGGGGCTGCGCTACCAGCGAAGATCTTCATCCACCGTCGGCTCATCGAAGTTTCGAGAAGGCCCGGCCTTGGGCCTACTTTGCATGCTTTCAGCATGGCTGAGGACATAGAAGGTCTCAGCCTCTTCAAACTCTGCGCAAAGTGTAGTTTAAGAAACGTCTTTGTGGAAGATCACCACCATAAATGTTCATACTGCCTGCATCGTGACCATGATGAGGAGCGATGTGAGGTGTGCCGTGGTTTCTTGGAGAAAACCAAAAAAGACTGATACCGGAGACTGTGGGCGTGGCTCAAGTAGAGGAAGGACTCTGACGCAGCCTCGTCGAAAGGGTCAAGCAACATCCAGAACTAGCCAGTCCGAGGAGCTGGGAGGCTCCGAACCTCCCAGGGTAAACTCTATCCAGCGGAAGAGGAAGTCCAAGGTGGGCGCTGGTCCTCGGCATCATCCACCGCCACTTCATCACTAGAAGACTCCTACCAGAGCCCCGGATCCGCATACCAGCATGGACACAGCTGCTACGGCTACTGGTACCAACGAGGACGACTATTTAATCGCTGCGGATGGGGAGACTCCACACGCGGATGAGCCCCATAGGGCCTCCCCTCCCGACAAACTTGGATCCTTTCTTTCGGGCATGTCGAGGGCCTCTGAACTGTTTCAGTTGGTCCCAGAGGAGACAAAGGAGGGTTTCCTATACTAACGACACAAGTCGAGGAGAAAGACCATCCTGTCTATTCCCTTCCAGGACAGATTGGAAAAGAAGTACAGGGTGGCTGATCCGGCTCCCAAGTGCCTAAGGTCTGAGCCATTGCCAGATTCTTCTGTACTTCTGGACCAGGAGGGGAAGAAGCTGGATAGGACGGGCAAGAGGATCATTTACATGGCACCCTCTACCATCAAGGCAGCGAACGCCCTAGCCATTTTGTCCAGTTATGACCGGGATCTCTGGTACAAGCGGGACCCTAACCTGGACTTCCTGCCTGAAGGCAGAAGTTTGAGGCACTGGAACTCTTTAAGAAGGGGGAAGTGGCCTTGGATCACACCATCACGGTCGCGTTCGACATTGCAGACACACATTTTCGCCAGATGGGCAACAGTGTGTCTCTACGTCGTCGAGGTTGGTTGAAGGATACACATTTCTGCCAGGATGTTCAGATTAAGGTGCTGGATATGCCGTTTGATGGGGAGAATCTCTGCAGAAAGGCGGTAGATGAGTTTTTGCAGGCAATAAAGACCAACATGGAGAAGGCACGTTCCCTCAGAACTTTGCAACAATGTCGATCTTCTTCCTTTCACTCCTCAGAGGAAACCCAGGAAGATCTTCAAAGGGTTATAGTACCCCTTATAGGCAGCCTTCACACTCAAGAAGCATACATGGAGCACTCTCAAGGCAGCAGGGGTCAGCGGAAGGGCCGCCCACACGGCAGAACACCTCCCCCCAAGTAGGCCTGAACCGGCCGTGGCTCCAGTCCCCACTTGCACACCCCATTGGGAGGCCGGCTGGCAAAGTTTATCAGCACATGGGAAAAGATCACCAGAGATAGATGGGCTCTTGACACACTTGGACAACGGTACACCTTGGAGTTCCAACGCAGATGTCCTCGTATCCCTCCAATTCAGTGGCAAGTATTACACAGGCCACAGCTTCTGCAGGAGGTGTAGTCCATGTTACGGAAAGGGGCAATAGAACCCATCCCCCATCAGCCACAGAGTATATTGTAGATACTTTCTAATTAGAAAGAAGACAGGGGGTTGGAGGCTGATCCTGGATCTACGTCGTCTCAACAAGTACTTAAGTTCCAGATGGTCACGTTGCAGCACATGCTCGGCCAGCTGGAACAGGGAGATTTTTGGACGACGCTGGACCTGGAGGATGCCTACTTCCACATCCTCATTCACAAAAAGCACTGCAAATTGCTGCGATTTGTAGTTCAGGGTCAGCACTACCAGTTCAAGGCTCTGCCTTTCAGCCAGAAGTCGCCCCTGGCCTGGTGGCGGCACATCTTATTCTGCAAGGCATCCACGTATACCCCTACCTGGACGACTGGCTGGGTCATTCCTGCTCGCAATCTCTGGCAAGCAAACACACAGCCATAACCACATGTCTGCTGGCGGAGCTGGGGTGCTCCATAAACTATCCGAAGTCTTGCTTGAAGCCATCGCAGGACGCTCTATTCCTGAGGGCACAACTCAACATGATGACGTGCTTGCCATCTCCTCGGAGGAGAGGGTGAAGGCCATACAAGGCATGGTGCCCAGGCAACAATGGTTCGGTCCATCAAGTTGCTTCTGCAGATTGCGCATGAGACCTCTCCAGGAGTTCCTGGATGCAAGTGTCGGGGAACTCTACGGACAAGACTGCCCTCAACGAAGAGTTCCAATGGGCGATATGGTGGTGGGGTGTTCGGCAGCATCTACTTCAGGGAGCTCCATCTCAGGTTCTTCCTTACCAGGATACTGTCACCACGGACACCTCTCTAGAGGGATGGGAAGCCCACACCGGACAGTTGCATGCCAGCTGCCTTTGGCAACCAGATGAAAGGGACCTACACATCAACGTCCTGGAACTTCGGGCTGTATTCTGGGCCCTAAAGTCTTGTCTGTCGTCATTGGAGGACAAGGTAGTGAGGATCTTCAGACAACAGCACGAACATATTTTACATCCGGAAACGTGGTGCCCAGTCACCGGCACCCTCCAAAGAGAACCAGGACTTGTGGCAGTGGACCATTCGTCAAGGCATGTCCCTCGTTCCATTTCACCTGGCGGGAGTCCAGAACACCATTGCGGACTCGCTCAGAAGGGAACTGCGTCCTTGCCACGAGTGGGAGCTTCGCCAGGACCAAGTGGATCTGCTGTTCAACAAATAGGGACGACCCCAGATTGATATTTTGGCAGCAACAGCGTGCACCAAGTGCCAGAGGTTTGCCAGCAGGTTCCCGCAGCCCAAGAGCATGGGGGATGCGTTCCCGTGGGAGGGACACTGTCTGTACGCGTTTCCTCTCCTACAACGTGTGATCAAAACATTCAAGCCATATCTGGTATCCGGACCTGCTGCGTCTGTTAGTGGGCCAGTTCATCAGGCTATCACTGTCCCTGGACCTTCTCGCCAGAAAGGGTGGGGGCGATTCTGCATCACGATCCAGAGTCTCTCAAACTGAGGGCATGGCTCCTGCAGCCCTAGAGTTTGGGGGTTATACTCTACCCGACAAATGTAAGGACATGCTGGCCAGAGCCAGGGCCTCGCCTATGTTGAAGTGCTACGTGCATAAATGGAAGCTCTTCTCCTTGTGGTACTATACTCAGAAGAGTACTCTGCTGTGGGTCACGGCCCTTCAAATGCTGCCATACTTGCTTTCCTTGGCCAAAGCGGGGCTGGCTCATCCCTCTATCAAAGTGCATTTTGCCGCCATAGCCAGGTACACTAGATCTCCAGGCAGACCTTCACTGTGGTCTCACAGACTTGTCAAGGAGTTCCTCAACGGACTTTTCAGGACTTTTCCTCCAGTAAAGTCTCCTCCACCAGCAGGGGAGCTCGATGTGATGCTCCCTAAGCTCATGGGAGCATTTTTTTCAAACCTATGCATCAGGTCCCTCTCAAGCTTCTCTCGTGGAAAACAGCTTTCCTCGTGGCTATCTCCTCGGCCAGGAGGGTCAGGGAGATTCAGGCCCTGTCTTGCAAGCAGCCTTACTTGTCTTTCCACACTTCAAGGGTGATACTGCATACACACCTCACCTTCATGCCAAAGGTGCCTTCAGAATTCCACCACAACAAGCCTTTGGTGTCACCCGTCTTCTTCCCGAACCCGTCGTCACCGGCGGAAAGGGCCTTACATTTGCTGCACGTTGCTCGTGCCTTGAAGTTCTATGTGGCGCACACTAAAACCTTTCAGAAGACTTCTCAGTTGTTCGGCAACTTTGGACCTGTAAATTAAGGGAAGGCCTTATCGAAGACTTCCATCTCTAGGTGGCTCTCCAACTGCATCATGCACTATCATTGACTGGCGAGCAGGTTACTGCCAGGCCGGCCGAGAGCCCATTCCACCAGAGCCATTGCAGCAATTATGGCGTTTCTCTCTTGTGTGTCCCTGCTGGACATCTGCAGGGCTGTTAAGTGGATGTCTACGCACACCTTCATGAGGTTTTACTGTGTCAACAGGGATTCCAGGGAGGAGTCCTGAGTTGGCCAAGCACTGCTACGCAACTTGTTTGAGGTGAGACTGTTCGAGGTGAGTGTTATTGCTTCTGTTGAGCCTTGCCACCTCCTGTGGTTGTGTTTACGTACTGCTGTGTAATTGTTATTCATGAGCATGTGAATCCATGCCAGACCCCATGCTAGAGAAGGTTTAAGTTACTTAACTGTAACTGTTGTTCTCCAGCATGGGTCTGGCATGTATTCACATGCAAACCCTCCTTCGGTCTGTGGCTCTTATTGGTTCATACTGCCTCTTAACGTGCTTACCAAATTTGAAGATGGCCACAAGGGGTGGGGCTTAGGGAGAGGGCTGTCATTGGATGGGGACAGTATGACCCACAGTACAATGATTGGTTTAGAGGGGAAATACAGTTTTAAAGTGAAAGTTTTTTTCTTTTACAGAGGATTCTCAGCCTGACGACGGGGTATATTCATGAGCATGTGAACCCATGCCAGACCCATGCTGGAGAACAATAGTTACAGGTAAGTAACTTAGGGCCTGATTCACAGAACATTTTCCAATGTGTTTGCACCATTATTACACGCGTCTGTGAATCCGGCCCTTAAACCTTCTTCGTCATCCTCTCACAAGAAGAATCTGTAGCACCGATACCGAGACCATCGGCGTCAGGAGAGCCTTCAGGCTCAGCGCTGATGAAGGCGATTAAGCCTACGATGCTGGAGTCTTTCTGTGAGCCCCAAGCCCCGATCCTCCTCTACGCCTAAGGTTCGGCCGACGCCAACTGCCACCCCTATGATGTTGAAAGACAAGCCCTCAATGCCGATGGCGGGGACGATCAGGGTGACATTGACACTATATATTGAGTTTCAGAGTGACCAAGCAGACCTCCTAGCCTTATCACAGGGCTGCATGATGTCAGTGGGCTTGATACATCCCTCTAAATTGAGTTGCAGCAGGTGCAACTATACACCCATACCCATGACAAATTCTTATAGTTGGTGGACAGAGTGATCGACACTCTGGGGTTGACTGCTTCTGCAGTCCCATTCCAAGGCTATGAGTTTACGGATATTTTGGATGAAGGTCCCAACACAGAGACAAACATGAACCTGGCTATAGCCGACCCAGTCGCCTCCTTGTGGGAACAGCCCTGCTCTATCCCCCCGGTCAACTCCAAATTGACCAGCAAGTACAGGCCGGCGAGAGGGGATCTGTCCTTCCCTGGGGGGCTAGTGGTTTAAGCGGCCACGGTATCCACCAAGTTCATCCACCTCAAATCTGCCTCCTGACATGGAGGGCAAAGAATTGGATGCAATTGCAAAGAAGATCTTAAGCTCCGGGAGCATGGCCTTGAAAGCTAGCAATATCTCGTGTGGGTTTACCAAATGTACATTTGGCCTTTGGAAAGCAATTGAACAAGCAGCCCAGTGCATACCTAAGGGGGGGTTGCAAGATGGCTTCATGCAACTGGTGGATGATGGATGATTGCCCCTCAACTGCTGCCATTCTTGCTTTCCTTGGCCAAAGCGGTGCTGGCTCATGCCTCTATCAACGTGTATTTCGCCGCCATATCCAGGCACACTAGGTCTTCAGGCTTAGTCCCGGCAGACGGGCCTACCTGCGCTCCTCAGAGTTTTTCCCTAATGTCCAGAATAGGATGCTGGAATATACTAAACCAAAAATTTCAGGGTGGGAGGTCAGAAAGACAGTTCCAAAAATACCGAAAAACAACAATTGATGATACTGCAGTCCTTTTTACACAATAAATGTATATTTTTAATAACAAATGAATAGTATTGATGGGGATAGAGTAACCAGGATATATTATAGACACAACAATACAAAATGAATGTGATCCAGTATAAACGACTGGAACTCAATGTGATAATACAAAAAGTGCTGTTCTAAATGATTTAGAGACAATTATACAGTCACAAAAACAAAACATAATCCCACATTGATGGACATGTATATAAAAGACACAAAGAAATCAATGCTTCCAATATGCATTGTTTAGATGGAAATATCGTCGACACAATGGTGTTTCGGCCTAAAGGGAGCTGTAGAGTGTAGCTGTGTGAGCAGGCCTTCATCAGGACTTGTGGGAACCTAGAAGGTGGTCCTGGGGTCTCTATCTAAAAACAAACAAATAGGGAATTGTCAGTGGAACTGTGACCTCTAGATAAAATGAATAATTCAACAAAGCTCTCACAAGATGCTGGAGGAATACTCCTTACGTTAGGAGCCTAAAATCTTACCTAAGATTTATCCAATGCAATGATATGCTTAAATATCCGTCATGAGTCAAGATATCTGAGGGGCACTAAATGCGTCATGAAGGAACAGGACTTCGACCTGTAAAGACATATAGATGAGACTGTGATATTACTATACAGAAAAAACTTACATCGTGATCACTGAATGCACAATGCAGGAAATACAAAATAAAAATAAAAATGGAGGAGTCTTACCTAGACAGGTTTAATTGAACTCTGCCCATAAAAGTGGAATGAACCACTATATAGCGTGTTTTCACGGTCAGAGATGTCCAAAAAAGGCTCAACTATATGAAAAAAACAACAGAAAAGAGTAATAGTAAATGTTCATTGTCGCCCTATATAGTGTACGAATGTTCAAAGTATGAGGCACTCAACAATTGAAAAAATTCAATGGAGGCCAAACCATTACAATATATATAAAGTGGCAACCATGGTTACTTACGAAGGTATGCGCAAAATTGGGCTGAACTCAACGGCAGGGCATCTCAGTGCGCGAGCGTGACCGGAGTGGAAGCGTCTCGCTGGGGATCGCGAGCAAGAAAAAGCGATGCGTTTAAATACGCAAACGTTGTTCGAGTGAGGGAACGTCCCGAGGGATCGTGGGTAATAACAACTCGACAAACTCTCCGGTTGGTCAAAAAAGGCGCTTCAATAGTGGAGCGTCATTCAACGGTGGACCAATAGAACTTAAGGTATTGCCAGAACCTGTATGTAGGAGGGACCTCGTAAAGTAAGTCAACACCCCCGCCGGTGACGCGTGAGCGATCGCACGGGGAAAGGGTGCATGTGAGTGAAATCATTCCGGAGCTCATCCAGCATGTCAAGAGATCTAGACATAAGACAATAAATGGACGGGTGGGTACATACTATGCTTGTTAAATGCCGCTGAAGTTTATGTTAGGGTCACAATAAATGGAACATAAAAACAAACATAAACCTTGTAAAATAGCAACATTGAATTGAACAAGATGTAGCAAATGGTGACCCAGTTCACGTTCATTGATAAACGAGGTGCAACTACATTATGGAAAATTGAAAATGGATTTTGTAGCAGACATCAATATTGAGATAGTACTATATATATTGACGTGATGCTGTGTATAAGCAAGCATAAACTCTTTGTCTCATAAGACTATCATTACATTCGATTTGCAAATCCCAAATGACACGAAAGAATGATACATATAGTGTAAAAAACAATGAAACACCGGTGTGGCCTGAACATACATATTCTATTATTATGGTACGTTTTGCACATCAAAGAGGCTGCAACAGTCTACAGGGAGAGCCATGAGTTTATTGGCTAAAGAAATGTTTCCACTCCACAGCAATGTTAAGCCCTGATTTCACAGTGTCGAGTTGATGAACTAGTTGTTGTTCCAACCTGGTTAGAGCGCCATCTCTGTCGCCCCCTCTTTTTTGGGGGGTAAGTTGTTGGATAATGGTCCAGGTTAAATCATCATTGGAATGCCCTAGTCGATTAAAATGGTCGACCAGAGGTTTGTCCTGGATTTTGTTTTTGATACATGATCTGTGCTCTGAGATCCGTTGTTTAACCGGTCTGATCGTTTTGCCTATGTATAACATGTGGCATGGACAGAAAATTGCGTAAATTACAAACTTGCTATTGCAATTGGTATGAGTTTGTAGAGTACGGTGATAGCCCTTATAGACAAAGGTCTTGGTTGGGCTAGTGTATCGGCATGCTATGCAGGCGCCGCATCGATAGTGGCCCACAACATTCGGAAGGTCCCACAGTGTGTTAGATGTTTTAGTGTCCTCGATGTAAGTGTGGACCAATGAATCTCTTAGGTTCTTATTTTTCTTAAAGGCAAAAATGGGTTTCTTATCAAGAGTGCCTTTGTTCCTGATCAAATGCCAATGTTTATTAATGGTTTGTTTAATAAGGTTGCTTAATGGACTGTAGGTGGTGACACATACCAATCTATTCGTTTCAGTTTTATCTTTGGGGGTAAGACATATAGTTCTGTCAGTGTTCAGAGCCCTCTTTCTCGCCTGTTTCACAGATTTTTTTGGGTATCCTCTTTCCTTGAGTCGTAGTTGTAGTCCATCTGCATGTTGTTCATATTTTTCTTTACTGGAGCAATTTCGTCTAATTCTCAGGAACTGACCATAAGGCAGATTGTATCTCAAGCCCTGGGGATGGTAACTGGAAAAATGCAATAGAGTATTGCGGTCAGTTGGTTTTCTGTAGAGTTCAGTTTGGAGACTATTGCCTGATCTATAGATGTGTAAATCAAGGAAATCTACCTCCTGATAACTCCAATTAATGGTGAACCGAATATATCCATTGCGTTGATTTAGCCATAGATGGAACAAATTCAACTCGATTTCTGTGCCAGTCCAAATGAGTAGAATGTCATCTATGTATCGTCGCCATAAAAGTATGAGAGGCTTGTACGGATTACAATCATGGTATACATGGTCTGTTTCATATTGTGCCATATACAGGTTAGCGACATCCGGAGCAAAAGTGGCCCCCATACTGACGCCTTTGATTTGTTGGTATAGTTGTTCCTTGAAGAGGAAAAAATTCTCTGACATGGCCAGACGTACACATTCAAGGATGAAATCTGTGGGTGTAGAGATGATGTCTGTCCTTCTATTTAGGCAGGCCTTGAGAGCCTCTAAGCCCTCCATTTGTGGAATGGAAGTATATAGGGCTTCTACGTCCAAAGTGGCCAGTATACAATGCTGTGGTAATTCAAGATCTTGTAATATCAATATCACGTTGGTTGAATCCTTGATGTAGGATGGCATCTTGGTTACAAACGGTTTAAGGAAGAAATCTGTGTAGAGGGACAAAGGTTCCAATAGAGAATCACAGGCAGAGACGATCGGTCTACCTGGTGGTTGCCTGGGATTTTTGTGGATCTTTGGTAAAATGTAAAAAGCTGGGATCCTTGGATGTGTTTTATTAAGAAATTGACGTTCTCCCTCGCAGATCCAGCCTTCTTGCTCCGCATGTTTGGTAAGGTTGATGATCTCTTCTTGGAGTCTAGTGGTGGGGTCCCTTCTGAGAGGTTTATATGAGGTAGCATCAGAAAGGAGACGCTGACATTCGTTGTTGTAGTCTGTAGTTGCCATGATGACAATGCCTCCTCCTTTGTCAGCAGGTTTTAGCGTGATGGATAGATCTTTGTGAAGGTCTGCTAAAGATTTTCTTTCATCTCGGGAGAGATTATCCTGATAATGGTTTTTTTTGGATAAACCTTCTTTTAGACTTTTGAAAACTAAATTCGCAAAGGTTTCAAATTCGGCCGGTATAGCATGTGGTGGAGGCATAAAGACTGATTTCGGTTTAAACCCAGTGGTGTTCTCAGGTTTTTCATTGTTCTCTGGTATGGTCTCTTGATGGTCTGGTAAATATATTTCAAAGAAATATTTCAATCGAAGGTTCCGAAAGAATCTCTTCAGCTCCATTTCAGCTTGGAAGGGGTTAGCTCGTGCGGAAGGGACAAAAGATAAGCCTTTTTCCAACAAAGTTTCTTCCGATGGAGTAAGTATTCGTGAGGAAAGATTAAAAACAGGAATTTGTTGTCTCATGGTTGGTTTGAGTACCACTGTCGAGTTCTCATATATTGCCCTTGTTGGTGGGATCGTCTCTTGGGGCGCCCCCGTTGTGCACCCCGGGGAAAAAAAGGTTGTTGAGGTGGAATGCTGGTGGAACTTCCGCCCGAGAGGCTCGGGTCACTGCTACTGGAGGAGGCGGAGCTAGCAGAAAAATTGACAGACTTATTGCGCCTATACGGATTGCCAGGTTGTTGTTGTTGTAATTCCGTATAATAGGTTTCCCGTAGATAAGGGTAGGTTTTTTCTTCGGCATAGCCGCTCAAGTCCTTTCTGAACTTTTGAATCTTTCTGTCAATGGTGATTTGTTTGAATTTTGCAATTTCTTCTTCCAATTTTTCTAGTTTCTGCTTTGCATCTTGTATTGCTGCATTTTCTGTGAATTTTTTCTCTAGTTCGAGTAACTCATCACCTTGTTTTTTACATTCCTCTCGGGCAGTATCTATAATTAGGATGATCCAATCCCTACTGCATTTATTTCCTACACCACTAAAGTTCTTCTTGAACTTAGGGTTGTCAATGAATACTCTAGGTATATTTTTTACCTGTAAACCATCTGGGATGATCCCCGATCTGAGGTATTCCAGCATGAAAATGCCATGCATTTCTGTCCGTATTAGCTTTTTCTTACGTTGGTTTATACCATCGTATTCATCTTTGTTGGATCCTTGTGCAAGAACTCCTTCTTGTGATCCAAAGGCTGGTGTAACGCCTAGTAATTTTTGAAAATATTCGTCGGTGTAAGACACGACATTTACTTTGTCCATATTTAATTTTTATTGAAAGGACGGTGTTTTCCTTATGTGGTCGCGATTGTCTAAATGGAGAAATGCCCTACAGCCAAGGGCTGTACTTAGACTAGATTAGATACAGGGCACCTGGCAAAACCCTGAAAAACCCAGGTGGGAATACTTGAATATACTAAACCAAAAATTTCAGGGTGGGAGGTCAGAAAGACAGTTCCAAAAATACCGAAAAACAACAATTGATGATACTGCAGTCCTTTTTACACAATAAATGTATATTTTTAATAACAAATGAATAGTATTGATGGGGATAGAGTAACCAGGATATATTATAGACACAACAATACAAAATGAATGTGATCCAGTATAAACGACTGGAACTCAATGTGATAATACAAAAAGTGCTGTTCTAAATGATTTAGAGACAATTATACAGTCACAAAAACAAAACATAATCCCACATTGATGGACATGTATATAAAAGACACAAAGAAATCAATGCTTCCAATATGCATTGTTTAGATGGAAATATCGTCGACACAATGGTGTTTCGGCCTAAAGGGAGCTGTAGAGTGTAGCTGTGTGAGCAGGCCTTCATCAGGACTTGTGGGAACCTAGAAGGTGGTCCTGGGGTCTCTATCTAAAAACAAACAAATAGGGAATTGTCAGTGGAACTGTGACCTCTAGATAAAATGAATAATTCAACAAAGCTCTCACAAGATGCTGGAGGAATACTCCTTACGTTAGGAGCCTAAAATCTTACCTAAGATTTATCCAATGCAATGATATGCTTAAATATCCGTCATGAGTCAAGATATCTGAGGGGCACTAAATGCGTCATGAAGGAACAGGACTTCGACCTGTAAAGACATATAGATGAGACTGTGATATTACTATACAGAAAAAACTTACATCGTGATCACTGAATGCACAATGCAGGAAATACAAAATAAAAATAAAAATGGAGGAGTCTTACCTAGACAGGTTTAATTGAACTCTGCCCATAAAAGTGGAATGAACCACTATATAGCGTGTTTTCACGGTCAGAGATGTCCAAAAAAGGCTCAACTATATGAAAAAAACGACAGAAAAGAGTAATAGTAAATGTTCATTGTCGCCCTATATAGTGTACGAATGTTCAAAGTATGAGGCACTCAACAATTGAAAAAATTCAATGGAGGCCAAACCATTACAATATATATAAAGTGGCAACCATGGTTACTTACGAAGGTATGCGCAAAACTGGGCTGAACTCAACGGCAGGGCATCTCAGTGCGCGAGCGTGACCGGAGTGGAAGCGTCTCGCTGGGGATCGCGAGCAAGAAAAAGCGATGCGTTTAAATACGCAAACGTTGTTCGAGTGAGGGAACGTCCCGAGGGATCGTGGGTAATAACAACTCGACAAACTCTCCGGTTGGTCAAAAAAGGCGCTTCAATAGTGGAGCGTCATTCAACGGTGGACCAATAGAACTTAAGGTATTGCCAGAACCTGTATGTAGGAGGGACCTCGTAAAGTAAGTCAACACCCCCGCCGGTGACGCGTGAGCGATCGCACGGGGAAAGGGTGCATGTGAGTGAAATCATTCCGGAGCTCATCCAGCATGTCAAGAGATCTAGACATAAGACAATAAATGGACGGGTGGGTACATACTATGCTTGTTAAATGCCGCTGAAGTTTATGTTAGGGTCACAATAAATGGAACATAAAAACAAACATAAACCTTGTAAAATAGCAACATTGAATTGAACAAGATGTAGCAAATGGTGACCCAGTTCACGTTCATTGATAAACGAGGTGCAACTACATTATGGAAAATTGAAAATGGATTTTGTAGCAGACATCAATATTGAGATAGTACTATATATATTGACGTGATGCTGTGTATAAGCAAGCATAAACTCTTTGTCTCATAAGACTATCATTACATTCGATTTGCAAATCCCAAATGACACGAAAGAATGATACATATAGTGTAAAAAACAATGAAACACCGGTGTGGCCTGAACATACATATTCTATTATTATGGTACGTTTTGCACATCAAAGAGGCTGCAACAGTCTACAGGGAGAGCCATGAGTTTATTGGCTAAAGAAATGTTTCCACTCCACAGCAATGTTAAGCCCTGATTTCACAGTGTCGAGTTGATGAACTAGTTGTTGTTCCAACCTGGTTAGAGCGCCATCTCTGTCGCCCCCTCTTTTTTGGGGGGTAAGTTGTTGGATAATGGTCCAGGTTAAATCATCATTGGAATGCCCTAGTCGATTAAAATGGTCGACCAGAGGTTTGTCCTGGATTTTGTTTTTGATACATGATCTGTGCTCTGAGATCCGTTGTTTAACCGGTCTGATCGTTTTGCCTATGTATAACATGTGGCATGGACAGAAAATTGCGTAAATTACAAACTTGCTATTGCAATTGGTATGAGTTTGTAGAGTACGGTGATAGCCCTTATAGACAAAGGTCTTGGTTGGGCTAGTGTATCGGCATGCTATGCAGGCGCCGCATCGATAGTGGCCCACAACATTCGGAAGGTCCCACAGTGTGTTAGATGTTTTAGTGTCCTCGATGTAAGTGTGGACCAATGAATCTCTTAGGTTCTTATTTTTCTTAAAGGCAAAAATGGGTTTCTTATCAAGAGTGCCTTTGTTCCTGATCAAATGCCAATGTTTATTAATGGTTTGTTTAATATACATATAATATGAAATATACAGAGAATTTTTTACAAAAAACTGGTTTCCTAAATTTTCGTGTTACGTATAATCAAGCCAAATGTTATAAATATTGATTGTATTTTCAATTCTAAGGGTGTGCAGGGGACGGGAGTGTTCCATAAGTGTATGGACACCTGTTGTTTTGTCTGATCATTGGCCCCAATGAAGTGATATTAGCTTGGATGCATGGGCTCTGGAGCTCTTGCATTGGGGTTATTGTCTACCCTTCTTAGGAAAACCTCCAAGCAGACCCCCACCACCTCCATGCCAACCGGAACAGGAGGAGGAAGAAAGGTTAACCCTGTTGTTGAAGGGTGCTGTGGAAGAGGTACCACCGAGCAGAGGGTGTTGGGCTGATATTCCCAGTATTTGCTGGTCCCCAAGAAAGGAGGCAGTCTTTCACCCATAAAGGACCCCAGGCCCTTAAGCAAGTTCCTGAGGAAAGACAAATTCCTGATGGTGACGTTGAGAGAGATTCTCCACGCTCTTGAGTTGCAGGACTTACTGGTGTCCATAGACCTTCAGGATGCTTATTTCCATGTGCCGATGCGTCAAAAGCACAGGAAATTCCTGAAGTTCTTCAGAGGGGATAAGCACTTTCAAGCTTATTGTGGTAGTCACGGCTCAAATCAGGAGAACTGGGGTCCACGTATTCCCATACTTGGATGACTGGCTGTTCCGAGGGAAGTTGGCAAAGCAGGCCTTGTCCCACTTGGAGGACACCTGCTCACTATTCCACAGGCTGGGCTTCTCCCTGAAATTGCAGAAGTCCCACATGACACCAGTCCAGAGGCTCCAATTCATCAGGGCAGTCCTAGACACTCTGGCAGGAAAGGCTTTTCCACCCGAGGAGAGAGTAACCAGCATTGCGCAGATTGTGCATCTGTTCCTGGACCAATTGACCTTAACAGCGGCTTCCTTCCCCTGCCTCTTGTCTCACAGCCTCCTGGCCAGGCTGTGCATGAGATCTTTATAATGGCTCCTGCGAGGTCAGTGGTCCCAGTACCTCAGAACCCTCAAGGACATTCTCAGGGTGTCCAGGTCTGTGGTGAATGACCTTTCCTGGTGGGCCAGCAGCAGCAATCTTCTGGCAGGGGAACTCTTCTGGCCAACGTGGCCGCATGCCCGGTTAATCACGGATGTGTCCTTGAAGGATTGGGGCGCTCACTGCGAGGACTTGCAGGTGACTGGCCTTTGTCAGCAATGGAAGAAGGGTGGCACATCAACAGGCTGGAGTTGCGAGCCATTAGGCTAGCCCTGAACACGTTCACCCCATCTCTGAAAGGGAAGCATGTCCTTATCTTGACGGACAATATGGTGGTCATGCACTACCTGAACAAGCAATGTGGCGTGCACCTCTGTCCTTTTTGCAGAGCGGTGATGCAGCTGTGGTTCTGGCTGCTGGAGAACCAGATCTCGGTCTCGGCAGTTCATCTGGCGGGGACAGAGAACTGGCAGCTGGTTTGATCAGGCAGTCCATGGTCTTACATGAATGGGAAGTGTGGCAGGAGGTTCTAGTGGAGGTCTTTTCTTTCTGGGGTACCCCAGCAGTAGATCTGTTTGCTATGGAGTCTAACGGAAAGTGCAAACAGTTTTGCTCAAGAGAATTCCCAGCCAACAGTGTGCTAGGGGATGTGTTTCTGGTGGATTGGACTTTTCCCTCTCCACTACACCTTCCCTCCGATTCCCGTCATCTCTTGGGATCTCAGGAGGTTTCGAGCAACCCTGACCTTGATCGCCCCGGATTGGGTGAGGAGGACATGGTACTCTGACCTTCTTGATCTGACCATCTGTCCACCTCTCCGGTTGCCTCACCGCCCGGATCTCCTAACCCAGTAGGAGGGTCGGGTGCTCCACCTGAACCCAGAATCCCTCAACCTACATGCGTGGCTCTTGAGAGGATGAGAAATGATGACTGGAACCTCTCTGAGGAGTAGGTCGAGGTGTTGCTGGCTGCACACGGACCATCTACAAGATCTCTGTACGCGTGGAGAAGATTTGAGGTGTGGTGCAAGGAACACAAGATTGACCCCATCTCTTGCCCCACCACTACAGTGATGGAGTTCCTTCCGTCAATGGCCCCCCCAGTAGGCCTTCAGTTCACCACAGTCAAAGGATACTTGGCGGCTTTGCCTGTGTTCAAGAGGTTTCCATATCAAGGTTCTTTTTTTCATGATCCCGGTTATGGCCCAATTGCTGAACAACCTTGTGAATACGTTTCCGCTGGTCCCTTTTGTTGTCCCAGATTGGGGCTTGAATCTGGTTCTTAATTTTGTGATTTTTGCTCCCTTTGAGCCCTTACACTCTTGTTCTTTATGGCTGCTTACGTTGAAAACAGCCATTTTGGTTGCTGCTAGTACTTTCACCAGGCGGGTCAGAGAGTTGCAGGCCCTTTGCTGTAAACCTCAGTGTGAGGGCTACAAGGGAGTGTTTGGACCAATTGACACGAATGCTAGGAAGACAGAACTTGTGACAGAAGAGGGAGAATGGGGGGGCTGCTGTGAACGCTCACCAGGTTCAGGGGAAGTGACAACCGGGAAAGAAACAGCCGTGGTAGATGCAGAAAGAAAGGCCCTTAAACGAGCGAACATGGAAAACACTGACCCGGCTGACGGCCACGCCATCACAAAGAACGAGGCCGGTCAGGATGTGCTAAGAAGACCATGTGGACTCAGACCTACACCGCAGAGATGCGGAATGGTATTCCCCAACGGTAGCAGCGCCGGTCGCTCAGCCCAGTGCGACAACAGAGTACTGGCCCTCCCAGAAAAACATTCCTTCAGTATCCAGCACGGGCCCCTCCCTGGGAATCGACATGGGAATCGCTTTGCCGGTGTCCCATGGAGAGGCATTATGGAAGCTGTTAGGCAGAAACCTGTGCATTTCCCTTAGGGACCACTGCAAAAGATTTAGGACTAGAGGTGGTTGGCAGTAAACCCAATTGGTAGCAGTCTGTACCACCCAGATTTACCTGGTAACTGTGGCTGAGCAGTCAGACTTCCCTCAAGATGAGTTAGGCAGTATATAGAGTATACACAATAGGTACAGAGACACAGTAGCACAAGCAAACACTGACCAGAGCTTTGGTGTAAAAGTATATAATTATTTATTTAAAGACACACTTGTACATTACACTAGCACAAAGAGAGGTAAGTAAATTCAACACACAGTCACTATTATATATATATATTTCTGATGTTTGTTAATCTGCTTAGAATCACATGCTGTGCATAGGTCCGACATCCAGTGGTCACTGCGGAGTATTGCATTTTGTTTTTCGTAGTCGAAAAAGGGGACGTCGACAAGGCGTGTCTGAAACACTATCCCTATAGTGACGTGCGTTGTACCCACAATCCCTCACGCGTCGAGGTCCCTCAGATTGTTTTTTTCCGCCCAGCTTCTGGTCGCCTTCACGCGGAGCTCCTCGAGAGACATTGCAACTCCTCGACCTTTGGTTGTTTTTTCTCATAATATTAATAAATACCTCCCTCGACGCAGTGTAAGCTGTTCTCCGCCGAGCAAGATCTTCGACGGAGGGTCGAGCGGAGGAAATCCTTCGGCGCTGCCGAACACGTGGCCTGGCCTCGCAGGCCATATACAGTAGGGAGAGTGGGGTCGGGGGACATCTCTGGGTCTTTTCTGAGAATGCCTTTCCCTTTCCCCTTCCTTTCCCTTGGGGTGCTTATCGCGATTTATTGCCTCGGCTATGGAGAGGACACCCTTTAGGTTTTGCCCGCTTTGTAAAGGCAAATTTACTTGGAAGGACAAGCATTCACGGTGTAACCGCTGCTTGCCCCTCGATCACAAGGAGGAAGGTTGCGCGGCTTGTCGGTTTCTTAAGCCTAAAACTCTAAAAGACCGTAGGGTTAAAAGGTGGGCGGCCTACGCGATGTCGAAGGCCGAAGGTTCACCCGCCGCTGCTACCACCGACAGTGACGAGGAACGCGATAACACGACCTCCGCTACGGAAGTCGAAACCCCCTCTAAGGAGCGCTTGCGCGCTTCGTCGTCTGTCCCCGGCCCCGACGGGCTCGGCTCACGCCCTGCTTATGGGGATGAACACCCCGGCGACACTGACGCACACAAAGAATCACATAAGCACACAACCCACGGCTCTTCTTCGTCTAAGACGAAAAGAGCTTCGGCGCCCAAGGAGACGCAGGTTCCACATGCGGCCTCCTCGGACCGTTCGGGTTCGAAGCCCCTCTCGCAACCGCAGCCGCGACCAGCGACTGGGCTTTCGGCAAATAAGGGCGCCGCCCCCAAACCATCGGCCGGCGCGCATCAACAGAAGGCGCATACAGCCGTAGAGCGTTCGACACCCATAGCGTCCAAAACGCAAGCGTCCGCCGACAAACTAGTCGCCGACAAACGAGTCGCCGAAAGCTTGGCGAGGATCGCTGTAGCTGACGCCCAGAAGCGTACGCCGAAGAACACGTCGAGTGCTACGCATAAGTCGAAGGACACGCCGAAAAAGCCCGAAGAAAGGCAGGGACTACCCCCTTCACAAATCGGGGGGTCATCCAGCACACCTGAAGGTTTTTCGGAGGGCGACGGGACACTTTCCTCGACGCTTTGGGAGAGGTCGAGCCGTTTCCAGCTAGATGACTCTATTTTCCCCCGCCAGACCGCTCTGGGGTACCCCATGAAACCATGGAAAGACTCCACCTCTGTATGGAGAGGATGGAAAGGTGTCTGAATACCCAGACCTCTCAAACTCCCAAGAGGACTAGAGAAGGGCCTCAGGAGGACCCCAGGGCCAAAAATCCGAGGCTAGTCGATCCCCAGGTGGACACAGCCTCAGACTTCCATAACATATACGACCTCACTGGGGAGGAACAATACTTGGAGGAGGAGGATAATTTCATGGACGATGAAGGACAGAACCAGGAGGAATGTCTGGAAGACAGGCCAGACATTATAGAAGAAGGCTTCAGAGAAGGCACTGAAGAACGACCTTCGCACCCCTGGCAATCCCCATCAGTATATTCCGACACTGATGTCCTAAACCTAAATCCTCCTGATAATTCACCGGTTAGGAACACGTCTCCAATTGACGATCAGCCCAATTTCAATGCACTGTTGCGCAGAGCAGCAGCACATTTCGAACTGGACACTGGGGAGCTCTCTCCAGAGTTAGACTTTGTGGAAAAAGTAATTAAAGAGAAACCCCCGGTCAGCCAGACCATTCCCCTCCTAGCTTCAGTGAAGAGAAGAATCATCCCTTCGCTGGCCACTCCCGCTTTGATCAGAGGGGTCAATCCGAGAATTGAAAAACTTTTCTCTCCTTCTCCCTCAGACCCGCTCTACATTAGGGGACATTCCATTCCGGATTCCCTAGTAGTATCTAATACTAGAAAGAGGGCAGAGGTACCACTTTCCACCAGTGAGGCACCCCCTGACAAGGAGGGCAAAAGGCTATATGCCCTTGCAAAAAGAGTAACTTCCTCGGCTGCCTTCTCAGCAAGAATTGCCAACAACAATTCTTTACTTGCTAGCTATGCAGACGCGCAGTGGGCCAAACTGCGCAAGGACGCCGAGGAAGCACCGGAGCCTTTACGTACACGCCTACTTTCAACTATTGGCGAGGGAACCCAGGTGAACCAGAGCATTGTAAAAAACTCTCTAGACGCGGCAGAAACAGCGGGACGTTCCCTGGTACAGGGAATACTCCTAAAACGCCATGTATGGCTGCGCAACTGAGGGTTTAAACCGGAGACACAGGCGTCTTTAATAAATAAACCTGTGGAAGACTCTAACCTCTTCGGAAAAGCGGTGGATGAAGCTCTAGAGATGGCTAAAAAAGAGTTCGATACTATCAAGACTCTTGACCAAATCTCTAAGCCCACTACCAGACGTGGCTATGGCAACAAACGCTTTTTTCGTGGCCAACGCCAACAACAACAACAAAGTCAGCATCAACTATACCCTGCCACCAATTACCAGACCAATAGTGGGCAGTACAGCCAAAGAGGCCAATGCCGGGGTAAAGGGAGAGGTCGGGGATCCACCCCCAGAGGCTCCCAAGCCCCCAGCAACTCCAAGTGACGCGAAGATTCGCGTCCCCTCCCATGCAACACCGGTCGGGGGCCGGATAACATCCTTTCTTCCTGCATGGGAGGAAATAACGTCAGACCGTTGGGTACTTTCCACCGTAGCCCACGGATACTGTATCGAATTCAACAGTTCCCCATCCTACAAACCCCCGAGGGGACGTCGCATGACACCGGAACATCTTGCCATCCTTCTCCAAGAAGTACAACAACTGCTGGAAAAAGGAGCCATAGAGGTCGTGCCTCTATCTCAGGTAACGGAAGGTATTTATTCAGTGTACTTCCTTGTACCCAAAAAGGATCTAACCATGCGCCCTGTATTAGATCTGCGCCCAGCGAACAAGTTCATCAAACCCCAAAAGTTTCGTATGGTAACCTTACAGGAAGTGATCCTACTGCTTTCTCAGGGAGATTACATGACAACATTGGACATGAAAGATGCATACTTTCATATTTTAATGTTGCCAGCGCACAGAAAATACCTCAGGTTCATGATAGAGGGCAAACACTACCAGTTCAAAGTGCTACCCTTCGGCATAGCATCAGCACCAAGGGTATTCACGAAGGAGCTGGCAGTGGCAGCGGCCCACCTGCGCAGGTTGTCCATCCCAGTTTACCCTTACCTCGAGGACTGGCTCATAACAGGGGATTCTTACGAAACATGCTTCTCCAATACCCAAAAGACGGTAGACCTTTTGTTCAAGTTGGGCTTCTCCATCAACGAAAAGAAGTCCAGTTTAGACCCCAGTCAAATCAAGCAATTCCTAGGGGCTCTAATTCAAACAAACGACGGCTTCGTCTTCCCCTCCAAAGAGAGGGTCCAAAACATGCTGTTTCAAATCCCTCAATATGTAACCGGTCGAGAGGTGACGGTACGCAAAGCAATGCGCCTGCTAGGAATGATGGCGTCGTGTATTTATTTGGTACCGCACGCGCGCCTGCGCATGCGCCCAATGCAAGAGTGGCTCAACAGCCAGTGGTGTCAGGCCAGCGGACTATGGGAGGATCTAGTTGTGGTCTTGCAAGCCTTGGTTCTCTCGCTACGGTGGTGGACAAAGGAAAACATGGAAAAAGGGAAACCCATTGCCACACCCGCGGTGGAAGCCACTCTAACCACAGACGCATCCCTCACAGGATGGGGGGTGCACCTATCCCATCAGACTGCTCACGGAGTGTGGACTCCGAACGTAGCATCCAAACACATACATCTTCTGGAGCTACTAGCTGTGTTCAAGGCTCTAAGAGCCTTCCATAAACACCACCAAGGCAAAACAGTAATGGTCCTTCAATATGTAACCGGTCGAGAGGTGACGGTACGCAAAGCAATGCGCCTGCTAGGAATGATGGCGTCGTGTATTTATTTGGTACCGCACGCGCGCCTGCGCATGCGCCCAATGCAAGAGTGGCTCAACAGCCAGTGGTGTCAGGCCAGCGGACTATGGGAGGATCTAGTTGTGGTCTTGCAAGCCTTGGTTCTCTCGCTACGGTGGTGGACAAAGGAAAACATGGAAAAAGGGAAACCCATTGCCACACCCGCGGTGGAAGCCACTCTAACCACAGACGCATCCCTCACAGGATGGGGGGTGCACCTATCCCATCAGACTGCTCACGGAGTGTGGACTCCGAACGTAGCATCCAAACACATACATCTTCTGGAGCTACTAGCTGTGTTCAAGGCTCTAAGAGCCTTCCATAAACACCACCAAGGCAAAACAGTAATGGTCCTTACAGACAGCACCACAGCCATGTACTACATCAACAAGCAAGGGGGCACCCACTCTCCAGGCCTGTCCAAGCTGGCCCAGAATATATGGAAGTGGGCTCTCAAACAGGACATGTTCCTACTATCACTACATGTACCCGGGGAACTCAATCTGCTGGCAGACAGTCTCAGCAGAGATTTCCCCCTGCCCAAAGAGTACGAATGGCGTCTGCACGAAGACATCGTCTTCGCCGTCTTCACACAATGGGGATTCCCAGAAATAGACCTGTTCGCAACCCTGGAAAACTCACAATGCCTAAGTTACGCCTCCAGGTACCCCCAGAACCAATCCAAGGGGAACGGTCTGTCGATGCAATGGTCAGGAAAATTTGTTTACGCTTTTCCCCCGACTCCCCTTCTCAACAAAGTGGTGCACAGGATGCACCAGGAACAAGTGACCATGATACTAGTGGCCCCAATGTGGGCACGACAACCATGGTTCGCTCACTTGATGGAGATGTCTCTATCCCCCCCAGTAAAACTCCCCTGCCCGTACAACATGCTGTCTCAGGACAAGGGCAGGACTCTACATCCATGCCCCCAGAACATGAACTTAGCAGCTTGGCTCCTGAGATCATAGAGTTCGGACATCTACAACTCCCGCAAAGATGCATGGACATCCTCAGGGAAGCCAGAAAACCGAACACTCGCCACTGCTATTCTAGCAAATGGAAATGATTTGTCATCTGGTGCAGGAGTAAAAGCATCAACCCTATTGACTGCTCTCCCACACATGTAGTCCTATACCTGACCCACCTAGTGGATTCAGGTCTAGTGTTTAACTCCATTAAAGTACACCTAGCGGCACTTTCTGCATACACCACTTCCCAACTCAAAGTGTCGTGGTGGAGGATCCCTGTTATAAAGGCCTTCATGGAGGGAGTAAAGAGAATACACCCCCCGATAGCTGACCCAGCTCCCGGATGGGACCTTAATGTGGTACTTACCAAACTCATGGGCTCTCCCTTCGAACCCATGCACAAAGCATCTCTTAAACACCTCACGCTTAAGACTGCTTTTTTAATAGCTATCACCTCCATCAGGAGAGTAAGTGAACTTCAGGCTCTTTCTATTCTAGACCCCTTCGTTACAGTTCACAAAGATAAAGTAGTTCTACGCACTCACCCTAGGTTTGCTCCGAAATTTATTTCTAAATTCCACGTAAACCAATCTATAGAACTACCAACGTTCTTTCAAAATCCTTCCAATTTGGGAGAAAGGACTCTGCACACACTAGATATACGCAGAGCGGTCATGTTCTACATGGAAAGAACCAGACCACTGAGGAAGACTAATCAGTTCTTCGTCTCGGTGGCAGCAGGAAGAGAAGGAGATGCGGTTTCAAAATCCACTATTTCTAGATGGATTGTCCAATGCATCACTCTCTGCTATACTCTTGCTAAGAGAGAACTGCCCTTTAGGCCAAGAGCACACTCTACTCGAGGCACGGGGGCATCCATAGCATTCATTGCAAATGTTCCCCTTGAGTCCATCTGCAAAGCGGCTACCTGGAGTTCTGTGCACACCTTTACAAAACACTACTGTCTAGATACACACTCTAGATCTGACTCCCAGGTGGGACAGGCAGTATTACGACACCTTTTCTCTACTGTTCCTTCTCATAACCCACCGCCAACTCCGGGTACTGCTCGCTAGTCTATGCACAGCATGTGATTCTAAGCAGATTAACAAACATCAGAAGAGAATGCATTACTTACCGTAAAAGCATTTCTGATGGTTGTATCTGCTTAGATTCACATGCGCCCACCCTTCCTCCCCGCTCGGATGGAAGGAACATAGACTTCCTTTATATATCTCTCTCTTTTCTGTACTCACTCACGTCTAGAAGGCTCCCTCAGGGCAGAAAAATACAAACCGAGGGACCTCGACGCGTGAGGGATTGTGGGTACAACGCACGTCACTATAGGGATAGTGTTTCAGACACGCCTTGTCGACGTCCCCTTTTTCGACTACGAAAAACAAAATGCAATACTCCGCAGTGACCACTGGATGTCGGACCTATGCACAGCATGTGAATCTAAGCAGATACAACCATCAGAAATGCTTTTACGGTAAGTAATGCATTCTCATATACAACCCTAATTACTTATTAGACAAGTCTTAATGAGAAACACCACTTATTTTCAGACAGAGGTGAGCGCTTAACATGAGATGGCACTCTAATAAGTTATTAAAAAGGGAGGGAAAAAGGCAGAGTTATGAAGGAACACAAATTTCAATACTTTTCAAAGAACCACAGTGAGGCAGGTTAGGCAAAGTCTACTGGGGAGCAAGGAAGTTCAAATGCGAGACCCACTCTTAGAGAGAGCAAGCAAAATGTGCCCAGGATCACACAGTGGGGTTATGCCCAAAGAATCTTTGTAGAAAGTTCGCAAAAAATTGAGATCAAGTCAGGAAAAGTTAGTTAACAGGTCCCAGGTTAGAAAGTCGAGGATTTACTGTCACCCCAAACAATCTGTCGCAAGGGAAGCCAGGCGGGACACAGTACCTGAAAGTGGGAAGAACGCTCCAGCGGGGGCAGTTGTTCCTGGCAGCGGGTGCAAGTCGGTGTTTGGTCCAGAGGAAGAGGAGGTCTCAAGGTGGAGGAAAGCTGAAGGTCGTTGCACTGCCAGGGAAGAAACCAGCCGCAGAGTTTCCCGGTTACAGGGTACCACCCTTTTCTTCGCTGTAGTGGTGATCCGTGGTATTCCGGTTGCCGGGGTGCTTGGCACGGGCAAGGCGGCCATGAGATGGTCCAGGAAGGCGAAAAGATGGGCAAACTGGTTATCCCCACCAGTCAAAGGAAGAAGACACTCTGGGCTGGAGATCTCCTCTGTCGTCGGGAAAAGTGGTGAGGCGGTTCTGCAGGGCTCCACCGGTGGTGTCGTCATTGCAGGTCGGCTCGGCTTCTCCCTCCTCGGATTCTTTAGGTCCTGTGGTGACTTCTGAAGTTCCAGTCCCCAAAGCCCTGCTTTTATGCAGAAAACCCCCATTCATTCAGCCTAGCTGTCAATCAAACATGGTAAGTGGTGAGCCGGGCGGCTCACCACTTGGGCCAATCACACAAGAGTGCGACTTGAGTTGCCGAGGCAACTCAGTCCAGGGTGCCTAAACCCCCTCCCACACTCCCTGTGGTACCCAGACAGAGTGGCACCACTTATGGAGGCTTCTGTGGAGAAGCCCGCCAAAAAGTGGAACAAAGGGCTCGACTTGGGTTGGAGTCACAGAAGCGAACACAAACGCCATTTTGGAACCAAGTTTCGGCAAAAATTACCAACCGGTGAATTAATATTAATTTAATAAACCGGCGGTATGTTCGAGGCTATATTAAAAAGTGGTAGCCTCGAACAATGGGAAAATCCCATAGGAATATATTCGCGGTCGAATATAAAAAGTAGTATCCACTGCCACCAGCCAAAACTCGGTCGGGGGGACTGGACAGTGCCCCCTCGAACAACAGACCCCGGGGCAATCGAATTGCCCCAACCAGTACGTCCACAATAGGATGGTTTGTACTGGTTCTGTTCACAATTTGAGACTAGTAAAGCCCATGGTGACTTTACATGCCCTGGGAGACAGTAGTCAGTCCAGGGTATGGAGTCTATGCTTGGGGGTCACTACGACACCCCTTGGTTACGGCACAGAGGGTGCTGTGTAACCCACATACCAAAAACACATGAAGCCCTATGGGGTAAAGGACCCCATAGCCCATAAAACACATACAAAGTCAAAGGAACACCTCAAATCATGTCTAAGAGTGGGAGGAAAAGAATCTCACTCTTAGCAGGAGAAAAGAATAAACCCCAAAAATCCAGCAAAGCTGCTGGGGGACTCGCTAGGTTTGGGAAATTAGCCTTTACAGAGAATTCTCCCCAACAGAAGCCTTCACTACTGAAGGAAGGGGGTGAGGCTTGGGAGGGTTTTTGTAAACTACGAAGGGAAAACGCTTCTGATTGGCTAACAGCACACCAGCCCCCATATAAAGCGGACACTAAATAAGGACTAACAGATTTTTATCCGCTCTGTTTCAGAACAGATCAGAGTTGGAAGAGAGAACAGTCACAGAGCACCATTGGGCATATGAAGACTAGGTCCAGAAGTACTCCCAACCATCCTTATCTCAGGAACTACAGCAGAACTCCTCTGCACAGGACTAATTAAAGTCTGGAAGTTCACAATAGGAACTTCTTATTTTCTTTTTACATTTGCCATATGTCAATAAAGATAACTTTAAGTTCAGGCATCCCAGCTTTCCTGCTTCTTCTTACATAATTTTGGTGGCAGCGGTGGGATCCAGAAGCATGTCATGGAAGGAATCATTAAGGCATTGGCAGACGGACAGCAACAACTGCAACAGCTAATCCAGGTACAAAGCCATCAAGCACAAACTGATAGACAGACCCTACAGCAAGCCATGCAACTGCAGGTTGCCAACCTGGACGCTGTGAAACAAGTTACAGAAGCCATGGTTTCTTCCAGAGGGCAGTCACTCGCCCCAACTACGGTGTTACAGAAGTTCCAACCCAAAGATGACCCGAGCTATTTCTTTACAAACTTTGAGCGGTGGCACAGAACTCACAATGGCCAGTTGAAAAGTGGGGACACTTCATTGCCTCTTTGTTGACTGACTCCATGCAAGGATCCTACCAGTCTGCAAATCGAGCTGGCAACACTTCTTATGCTGACATAAAAAGGGACATGCTGGAAAGGATAGGGGTGGACGAAGAAGCATACAGAGTGCGCTTTAGAGAAACCAAACTGTGCACAGGGGCAACACCACGGCAGTTGTATTATAGAATCCACGACCTGACGGACAAGTGGCTAAAACCGTCCACCAGCTCTACAACGGAAATAATGGACAAAATAAAACTTGAGCAATTTATAGAAGCCCTTCCGGCAGCAATTCAACGTTGGGTGCGCCAACATCATAGGCCAAAGCAATAGATATAGCTTCCACCTTCCAGAAAGCGGGTACTACCAGAATGCCTCTGGCGGAAGCAACGCAAACCATTGGCACCGCGAGGTTAAAGCACCCTGGAGTCAAAGCCAATTCGGGTTGAACCCAGAGGAATACTGTGGCCCAATGTGAACCGGCATCCCCAATGCTTGGATTGTGGCGAATGGGGTCATATAGCAAGATTCTGTACAAGGAAGCCCAAACCCGACCCTATGGAGATTGTATACATTCAAGGGCGTGAGTACCGGAGAAGCAGAGAGCCATACCTCGTTGAAGTCCGGGTGGACGGGACACCGAGACAAGGCCTCCTGGACAGTGGAAGTGAACAAACAGCCATCAGACCGGAATTAAGTGGGGCAGGGATGGTTGGGGAACATGTTATACCCGTTAAATGTGTAGATGGGAATACCAAACCATACCCATCAAAGCATGTAACATTAGAGGTCAAGGGTGTTAGTTCCAAAATGAAGGTTCCCATAATGCTTCACTTACCAGCCACCGGTCCTAATAGAAACAGACTTACCCACTTTCCAAGACTGTGTTGCTGACATAGAATGGCTCAGAAGTGCCCTGTTCTCCCAAACAGAGGTATCACCAGAAGCCCCGAAGCCTAAAAGAAAGAGCTGGAGGGAGGTGAGAGAAGGGAAAAGGGAGTGGGCAGAGACCCACAAATTCAGTGGACTCATAGATTGGTTGCCAGAGGACAAGAAAACATCGTTCCAGAATGAGCTATTAACGGATCCTACTCTAAAGAGTGCGAGATAACAAGCACACACAAGTCCTGACGGGTAGAGAGAATCTGTGGTTTAAGCTGCACATGGGACTCCTATCATGTAAACACTGTCCAGTCCAAACAGGAAATTGAAGGGTTACTGGTTCCTGTAGGATTCCGGCCGTCTGTGCTCCAACTGGCCCACAGTGAAGCCTCAGCGGGCCATCTTGCCCGAGAGAAGACACAAGACAAGTTACTGAAGAGGTTTTATTGGCCATGGGTTTATTGAGAAGTCACTAAGTACTGTGAAGAATGTGCTATATGCCAAAAATCCAACACGATAAACCCCTATGGGCACCTTTGAGACCCATGCCCCTCATTAAAGAACCGTTCTTCAGAATTGGAATGGATATAGTAGGTCCATTGGAGCCGAACAGTCATGTACACCAATACTAGCTGGTTGTGGTAGATTATGCCACCAGATACCCAGAGGCCTTTCCCATGAGGGAAATTAGCGCCACCAAGGTATGCAATCAAAAGGTACAGTTCATTGCTAGAGTGGGACTACTAGCTGAAATCGTGACGGATCAAGGAAGGAACTTTGTTTCGAATGTCATGAGAAGGGTTTGCCAACAACTACGCATCAAACAAATCTGCACTTCAGTTTAGCATCCTCAGACAGATGGTCTTGTAGAATGCTACAATAAAACTGTCAAACAGATGCTAAAGAAGGCAACCGGGCCAACTGGAGTAAATTGGGACAGGGTTGTGCCATGGGTACTCATGGTGTTAAGAGACACCCTGCAGTCCTCAACCAGATTCTCGCCATTTGAACTACTGTTTGGTCACCGGCCCAGAGCCATCCTCGACATAGCAAGAAGTGAGTGGGAGGAACAGGAAGAAGAAACTCACCTTGGGCATACTCACCTTGGGCATATGAAGACTAGGTCCAGAAGTACTCCTAACTATCCTTATCTCAGGAACTACAGCAGAACTCCTCTGCGCGGGACTAATTAAAGTCTGGAAGTTCACAATAGGAACTTCTTGTTTTCTTTTTACCTTTGCCATATGTCAATAAATACAACATTAAGTTCAGGCATCCCGGATTTCCTGCTTCCTCTTAAACTCAGATTTTTCGGGTTTTCACTTAATCTGAGACCGGGTTTCCTACCAAAGGTGATGTCAGAATTTAATCTTTCATAGGCTATAGATCTGCCTATATTCTACCCACCTCTGCACCCCTCCAACGAGGAAGAGCACTTCCACTGGTTGGACCCCAAAAGGGCCTTAAGTTTCTATGTGGCAAGGACAATGGAATATAGGAAGGACAGACCCGTTATTTGTAGCCTACTCCTTGGCCAGAAAAGGTCTAGCTGTGACCAAGCAGACGCTTTTACGATGGATCATTTTATGTATTGCAGAACGCTACCAGTCTTCAGGCAAGGAACTGCTTCCTGGCGTAGGGGCCCATTCCACCAAAAGGGTCTCAGCCTCTACAGCCGTGCAAAGTAGGGTCCCAGTTAAGGACATCTGTCGGGCGGCAACCTGGTCTTCACTCCATAATTTAAAGAGGCACTATAGGTTGGACGTCGCCCGCTGGGCAACGTGTGATTTGGTAGGGCGGTGTTACAAAACCTTTTATTGTGAGCTTACTGCCCTCCTCTATTGTTCCACTGCTTTGGGAGTCTGATGAATAATCTGTGGGAGAAGGGCAATTCATTGAAGGAGAAATTACTCACTGTAATGTTCTTTCTATGTATTCTTCTCCTGCAGATTCCTCATCACCCCTCCCATCCAGAAAGCATTAGCAGTTGGTGCATGCCTGCCTCGGGAGAGAGGGCACTTAATGATGGTCCAGGAGTGGATTGCTTTCTGCCTTGCAAGCCGCATGTCTTTCTCACTCTGTTTAAAACATTTTTAAAAAGGATAGTAGAAGGGGTATTTCTACTGTTCTGCGTATCCCTATGGGATTCTTGTTTTTAACCCTCTATTGGCTATTTGACGTTCTTCTCTCGCTTCTTTCCTCTTCAGCGGCCGAACTCGGGGGGAGGGGGGGTAGGAGGAGGTAACTGAGGTATGGGGCATAGTGACGCAGTATATATATATATATGACGCCCAACGTCCCGTCGGGAGCCGATGATTGAGCACTGAGCTAGACAGATCGGCCGCTGAGTCGAGGTCCACTACGCCCCCTGTCAAAAACCTTTTCCGAGCAGCAGAACTGGATGAGGATATCTATCTGATGAGGAATCTGTGGGAGAAGAATCCATAGAAAGAACATCTCCTTGTTAGTCACCTCCACCATGGCAGGCCCCAAACCATCAGGTTTTAAACACTGACAAGATTTCAGGTCCAAGATTGCCATAACTGATCCACACAGTATGTGTGTGGTGTCTACGGATGGAGCATGACGTGAAGCAATTCAGCTGATGCCAGTACATTAACTTGAAGGCTTTGAAGGAATGTGCAGCGGATGTTGGGGTTACCCCAATCAAATATGCCTGTCTGCTCTATCCCGAAGTGTTCAGAGGCTGACACGGAAGGGCTGACCCCAAAGAAGGGTGAGAGGGCAGGAGTCATAAAAAGTCAAATTGATCCCACTACCGTAGTGAGTCCCATCAGGCAATGGCTGGACAAAAGTGGCTTTTCAAATGAACAGGGTAAGTTGTATCTGTCCAAGAGGGCATCTGGAGAGGAGTCAGAGGAATTTAAGCAGCAAATGTTTGACGTTTTTGGCAAGGCTGCAGCCAGTACGGCTTCAACCTCAATGCCTTTGGTGGTGCTGCCAACTGCCGCAGTGCCTTCTGCAATGACTGCTGCCAGATTATGAAGGACAGTAGTTTCAGTCCATGACATCTATTTTCAATGACTAAGGTGACCAGGCCCCTTTGGGGTTCAAGCTGCTTTCTAGAGCAGAGTTTGACCACATAGATGATTTTTTGGAAAGACAGAATTTATGAAGCTTGCTTTGGGACTCCACGATGCAAGCGTTCTTGATACATCTCCGACTTCGTGATGCAGCAGACAACGCCTTACACAAACCCTAAAACACAATTTCAGAGAATTGTTGAAAAGGTGCCCCTTCGAAACTGTTGGCGCAGCACAAATTAACTAACATCTCAGACAGAGGTTCTTTATTTGCAAACTGCCCTTTGATTTAATGGAGCCAATGCAGAGCCGCGTACGGTGTGTGGCAGTGACCCGACACTGGCCATTAACCTGGAGCTTACCAAAAGGTGTAAGGCAGCACAGGTCAATCAAGCTTTCATTTTGTCCCAGCCGAGTCCTGAGGGGCTAGTGGTCCAGGCCACGAATGTCAACTAGAGACAATCTATGTTGGCTCTTCCGACAGAGAGAGGGGCGAAGACGACCTTTGCTTTTAGCTGAGCAGGTCTTTGTGTGAGTGTCATGTCTCGCTTCACCTTACTTCACCACTGGGCTCTCCATTCCTGTCACGGTACACACGTTTGTTCCCATTCCAAGATGGTGGCCCTGGGACACCGTGGCTGGCACATCTAAGATGGCAGCGGGACTTCCGGTTTTCTGTTCCCTGCGGTCCCAAATAGTATTTCTTCAGAGAGCCGGAGTTGCTGCATGCCTTATTGTGTAAGTGATTTGGTGTGACTGTTGTCCTTCGGGTTCCTGATTGTTCCTCCTTCCTGATCTCCTGTGTGTTTGGTTAAGCTGTGCTTGGAATTTTACCCCTTGTCTGCTCTTAGGACCTTCTTGCTTACTTGGGACACTGCTGCTGACTGCTCAGAGGCCTACTTCCTGCTGTTTTTTTCCCCTCTCTTGGGCACGTGGGTCCACCCAGTGCCTCTACTCACTCTACAACCAACATGGCGTTGGGGCCAGTATTTATTGAAGCTCCACACCCCGTGGCATTAGTTCATTTTTTCTGTGCACTTTGCTGGCTTCAGCAACACCACTTTGTATTTCAAAGTTATTTTTCTTTTGCAGTGCTGAATCCATCGAAGTCCTCAATTTTTAAACCCTGCCTTGACTGCAGGCTTCAGATGTCTGTCTCTTATCCTCACAGGATCTGCCTGTTTTGAAGAGGCAAAATATACTAAACAGAGAGGATGCCCTATGTGCTGAAAAATTCAATAAATGTGTTTCAGAAAGCGCATGCTGAGGACCAGAGAGTGTGTTCTTATTAAAAATATATCATTTTATTCTGTTACAATTTGATAAAATACATCATTTTTGAACAATTATAAGACAACAATTAATTTCCAATCAACATATATTTTTGTGAACAAAAGTTTTTTCGTGCAAATAGCGCATTTTTGTGTAAACATTTCTCCTATGTGTATATCACTAACACACCATTCTACCATTCATCTTCACAATCAAATCTAGTTTGTATAGAGACATTCTAAATAACTTTTACACTAGTAATATTCCTACTTTGTCAGTCCACCATTATGTATCAACTATAAGTATCCAAGATTATTCTAGTAGTATTCCTCTCATCATTGGATTTCCTTTTTGTATAGTTTCGACTTGACATCAATTGGCCAGATTTTACAGAACCATAGGTCAACGGCTTCTTCAGGATTAGTAGACTTATTCAAAGGCTTTATCAGTGCTTTAAACGTCCATTTAGAAAGTTTTCTTTTTGCATCTTTGCAAAAAGTTCTGATTCCCGTGGTTTCCCACTGTGTCTTTCCACTAGCGTTCAGTAAGCGAGTGAAATATTTATAGCTCCAACTCAAAGACAAAATGTTCCGCTAAATACAATTCCTTCTATAAGTTTCTACCGAACTGGGGCACACTTGCTTCCCTGCTGCAGAATTCGCTCAACAGTAAATAACTTCAAAAAGTGTTCTAGCGCGCTGGGACACACTTGCTTCCCCGCTGTCAAATTCACCCACCAGTATTTGACTTGAATGCTGGCTTCAAAAAACAAGGGCCTCGCCTACTCAGAAACAGACGAAAAACGGCAGAGAAACAGAACCGCGGCAGTCAGCTTTTCCAAACTGGACTGGACTGTGGGCCGTGCCATTCAATGCACCTGAAGCCTGTTCGTGAGATGGCAGCAAAACTGTTCACCATTCTCCACAAGGACGACAACAAACAAACCCGTTCAAGGTAGCAAGGCACAGAACGTCACACTGAAGAATGACCCCTGTCCGTAAGGACAAGAAAAAGCACTGCAAGAGGTCCCATTCCCCCAACGGTTCTTTGAAACATTATTTTTCCTCCTTGAGGAAGAGGCGTTCACTGCTCCTGGACCTACTCAGAGGACCAGGCACCAGTGTTCTTTCCCCACTCAATCCTCTCCCCCCTGACGAATGGGAGGTCTTTAGGCTGAAGATGCTAGGCATCTTTGCCAAGACCCTGGCAGCTTCTGCCTTGGTGCCGACAGATTCCACCGCACTCGGGCGAGCTGCCAGGAATCTGCAACTGCTTACGACCAGATGTCCTTGAGCCAGGCCACGGCTACAACGGACAAGGATATGTCTCAGGGGCGTACCGCTCCGTCTTCCAACATCAGTATTCCAGTCCCAACTCCTCTCTAAGCAGGGTTCCTCGGGAGTATGCACCTCTCCCTAGGGACGCAGTTGGGGGACATTGATGAAAAGGAGGGTGATTCAATCTCCTTTGGGTTGGAACCTCTATGCCCCCAGGGAAATTAGAGATTTCACTGGGGAATTCTAGAGAAGTGGTGACTTAGTGGATCTTGCGGCCGACTTGCAGAATGCAAGTGGCCTGAACACTTCACTAGAGTTCAGCACGCTCCCTGCAGACCCCTGGGTAATCCTCAGGCTGCTTTTCAACACTTGGTGGCTATGTTGGTTGAGACCTTAGGGTTGTCAGCACTTTCATGACCTAAGGTTTGCTAAGTGCAACGTACATTCTGCATGAAGGTCCTCCAAGAGAAATACTGCTGCCCGGCAGTCGAAGCATTCAGTTTTGGTGTTATGGTCAAAACCAGCCTCCGTCCCTACTGTAAACCGGAATCTGGCCAAGAAGCATGGTGCGGGCCCTTGCAATGCGCTTTTCCTGTTTGCTCATGCTTCCCCAGAGAGCCTTACTGTCCATGCAGCTAAAGCGAACATGAAGACATTATCGTTCCCCTCTTTGCCTCCGGATTGGATGAGCAAGAGACTGTATGCTGTGGGGAGGAAGGCTATTGGGTCAGATAGCTTGAATCTATGAACTATCAACGCCTCCTATGTGTTGGCCAAATTTCCATTTGGTATCTCGTCCACAATCTCAGAGGCCGCACAGCGCCTCCCTGGAGGCGATGTGATGGAGGGCTTTGAAGCCCTGGTAAACAATGTCAAGGAGGCTTTTCGTTGGATTCTCCATTCAGGTCTGTATACTGCCGACTTAGTGGCTAGGATGAAGGCCACTGGTATTTTATTTATTACATTTGTATAGCGCACAGCAGCCCTTGGGCATCGAGACGCTGTTACTTGAAGGGCACACGGGGAGCAGCAATTATACATTCAACAGAAATAGAGCAAATATACATTAGGATACATATAATATACATATAAACATGGTGCATTTATGTGAAAAACAGGTTTTGCTCGAAATGTTAGCGTACTTCAGGTGAAGAGCACAGTTTTCATGGCTTTGCGAAAAGTCATGAGGGATGCCTCGCCTCGGAGGGTAGGAGGTAGGGCATTCCAATGTGAAGGTACTAGGTAGGGGAAGCTAGAGCCACCTGCTCTAGTTCTTCTTACCATAGGCACACAGAGCATGTTGGCATAGGGTGTCCTAATTGGCCTTGTGGAGGTAGAGTGGTGAATCCTTTGTGAGAGGTAGTCAGAGAGGTAGATGCACTTGTGGGTCAGTGTCATGGTGTTGAATAAGATTTTCTCTTTTATTGGGAGCCAGTGGGCTGCTTTCCTGGCGGCGGTAATGTGTTCTCTTTTCGAGATGACTTGACTGCGCGGAATACATTGTTCTGGATGACTTGTAGTCTATTCAGGTTTTTGGTGGAGGTTCCAAGGAAGAGAACATTGCAGTAGTCTAGCCCTGAGCCTGTGATGACTCTGGCTACGTTGGTGCAGTTCTCTTTGGAGAGAAATGGCCTAGCTGCGTTAATTAGTTTGGCATGGTATGCTGCAGAGGAGGCGATTGCACTGACTTGTTTGTTCATGGATAGGTTGGAGTCCAAATAGACTCTAAGGGTTTTGACTGAGTCTGATACTGGGATTTTAATGGAGTCGATAGTGAAGTGGCTAAACTGTGAGTCGAGGTTTTTTAATGTGTCGGGGAAACCCACCAGGAGGAGTTCCGTCTTGTCAGAGTTGAGGCATAGTCAGTTTGCTGCCATCGAGGTCTGAATGATGTTGTAGATGTTGTTAAGCATGGCAGAGTCTGTGTTGTGGTATAGTGTTGATGGGGCACTTGTGGCTGAGGACCTCAGGCTTTGCCCCAGATGCCCAAGAAAAAGGCCTGGACATGCAATCTTTTTGGGATGAAGGCAGACCAATCCCTCAGGACGTTTCAGGCTTTGATACAGACAGCTAAGTCTTTGTGCCTAGTGATTCAGCAGCAGCAACCCGTGAGCCCCTGGCGTGTAGGGTGTTTTGCCCCTTCCTTTCCTATGCCCAAAGGGACAGTGGAAATGCTTCCTCTGACAGGTGAGTGCAGCTCTGTCAAAATAGGAGTCAGGGCAGTGGTGCTCTATTGGAGGCTTGTCAGCCTCTGCTGTACCCTTTGTAGGCCGAGGTGCAAAGCCACTTTGAATCAGACTTCCAGCACTCTTCTCCTGTGGGGGCAGGATTTCCCAGTCCAGAAAGAAGTGAATTCTCACCACATCCAGCACTTGGTCTTTAGAGGTTGATCACAGGGGTACTGCCTTCAGCTTCGAGCAAAAGGGGCCATAGATCTGCTACCCTGCTCGGATCGAGGGCACGGCTGCTTCTCCCCCTATTTTCAGGGTCTGCAGCACTTGACTCTGGACATAGGACAAGTTCAAGATGGTTCTCCAGCATTGGATCTTTCATAGATTCACATGCTGTGAATATTCCCCGTCGTCCGGCTGGGAATCCTCTGTAAAATAGAGCAGTTTAAATTAAACTGGAACTTCAGTCACTTTAGTGCTCTATCGTCATCATTTTGGGTCATAGTGCCCACATCTAATAGGAAATACTGCCTTAGCTCCTCCCCTGCCAGTCATCTTCAGATTTTTTTACTGCACGTTAGTGTTGGGAGTCCACATGAATTTTCAACAATTTTCTTAGATTAATATTACATCATTTTGGTATTTCAAGTAGGGGTTTTTTCATCTACACCGAGTTTATCGACCGCAGCTTCTTCGATGGCAAATCCATCTATGCCGTCAAAGTCTGCAGACTTATCATCGATGACAAAAAACATTGTCAGCGATAAAAATCATCTACTTCGTCGTAGTCTACGACTGTCGACACGAGGACCGGCATCGAACAAGACGACAAAACTGTCATTGACCTCAACCTCCATGGCTACACCACGAGCGCATCGACCACAAGCGCTTCGCAGTCCATTGTCACCACAGCTGTTTGCCCTGATACCAGCACAGCAGAAGCATGGCCAGAATGTCCAAGAACTGTTTTTCCATACTTGGGGTGGCTTTATTACCAGGTGGCCTCGCAGTCTCAGAACCAAGTCTTTCACAGTCAGAAGAGGAGGAAGCTTTTGTGTCACAGCAGCCATCTTCCCCTTGGGCACTGCCACCGAGGAGTCCACCTCTGGGTGAAGCAAGCCTCATTAGACCACCATCTTTGAACCCCTTGCTGTCAGCAGGGTTGGTACAGCCTCTAAAACCTTTGCCCCAATGACATCCTATGCTGTCAACAGCTGTCCAGCATCAGCAACCGTGCCCTCAAAGGAGCGTATCATTGGACCATTTGTCAACACTGACAACATGGTCCAATGACAGTGGTCCTTTCATGCACTGCCTTTGAGATCCCTGGTTGCTGACACCAACGGGCAGATGCCGGCTGAGCCCCCAGGACCCTCCAGAGAGTGATATGAGGTTCCCACCCAACCCCAAAGCCGCAAAGACACTGGTCAGTACTGGAGTCGATGGATAAGGGAGCGGACACAGAGCCTCACAAGGACGCGTCCCCACTCATTCCGATCAAACAGATGAGTTTGATGACTTCATCACTGCGGATGGTGAGCCAGATGACATGCGTCTCAGGGATTCTCCCCCTGATGAAGTAGGAGCTTTCCATGCGCTCATGTCTAGGGCGTCCATGATGCTCGGCTTAGCACTGGAGAAACAAAAGGAGAGCGTTTTATACCAACGCCGATAACAGCGCAGGAAGTCCATCATGGCAATACCTCTACTGGTGGATATGTGGGAGGATGGCCAGGTTGCCATTGTGCACCCTGCAACTGCACCTCCAAAGAAGAATTGTTTCGACAAAAAGTACAGGGCTCCAGAGAGCGCTGCTGCCTGTCTCCGCACACAGCCCATCCCAGACGCCGTAGTTTCTTCAGAGGCCAGGAAGAGGTCGGCCAACACATCTTCATCCTGCTCAATGCCCCCAGAAAAGGAGAGCAAACGCCTTGACGGCTTTGGCAAGAGAATCATCACGACAGCTGCCTGGACTATCAAGGCAGCGAACGCTATGACCATACTTGCCCGCTATGATCGCAAGTTATGGCCCCTGTTGCAATTCTTTCCTGAGGACAAGAAGCAAGAGGCACTGGACATTCTCCCTGAGGGTGAGCGTGCATCTGCCCATGCCATCACTGTTTTTGTCGACATTGCTGACACAGGCTATCGCCAGATGGGTAATGGAGTGGTCCTATGCTGACAAGGTTTGCTTAAAGCCACAGACTTTCAGCCAGATGTCCAATCCCGGCTTACAGACATGCCTTTCACCTTGTTTGGGGAAAAAAGGTGGATGAGGCCCTACAGGCCATAAAGACAAACACTGAAACTGCCCCTGCTCACTCGTCACATTACAACACAAGCGCCAGTCCTTTCGTTCAGGAAAAGGGTGTTGTAATAGAACTTTGCAGGACAACCGCAGTATGTACCAGTCGTCCTCATCCTACAAGAGCCCTTATTCATCAGGGGATCAGTACAGGAAGCGACCCCAGTCCTAGAAGGGTTCCCAGCGATGCTGAGGCTCCTCCCAGCCTAGGGGCCAGTCCAGCAAGCAAGCATGACTGGCCAAGAGCCAGGGCCTCTCACATCAGCAACCCAGTGTGAGGTCGTCTATCGAACTTCGTCGACGAATGGGCTCGAGTAACATCTGACAAATGGGTGCTGCCCCTCCTCCATCAGGGGCATTCTCTGGATTTCATAAATTACCCTCCAGACATTCCTCCTGTATGAAGACCAGAAACATTGCAGCTCCTCCTGATCCAGGAAGTGCAGTCTCTGCTACGGAGGGGCGCTGTGTAAAAGGTCCCAGTAACGAGATACAGAAAGGGGTGCATTCCTGCTGCTACTTGGTCAGAAAAAAGGGCTTGCTGAACAAAACAGCGGGTTGGAGACCCATTCTAGACCTAAGGGTGTTCAACAAGTTTCTGAAAGCACAAACCTTTTGCATGGTAACATTGCAACAAGTATTCTCCCAGCTGCAGCAGGGGGATTTCCTAGCGTCCCTCTATTTCTATTCGCCCATCACACCAGCGCTACCTAAGTTTCGTGGTGGCAGGAGAGCACTATCAGTTCAAAGCTCTTCCTTTCGGGATCAGATCGGCCCCTCAGGTGTTGACCAAATGCCTCACACCAGTGGTGGTTTACCTGCGGCGGAGAGGAGTTCACGTCTACCCATAATGAGATGACTGCTTAATGAGAGCCCCGTCCTACTCTTTTGCAGAATCCAACACCGCCGTCACGATCCAATGTCTTCAACGACTGGGATTCTCCATCAACTTCCCGAAGTCACAGCTGGCCTCCTCTCCGAGGGCACTGTACCACAAGACACTGCTAACCACCAGCACTTGCAGAGCGAGGCCCTCGGACGAGAGAGTGACAGCACCTTCTGCAGAAGGTGCACTGCCTCAGCAAAACCTGGACGACCACAGTCAGCAGCTACAAGTCTTTGCTGGGGATGTTGTCTTCATGCATCCCACTGGTCACCAACTGCAGACTACGCGTGAGACCAGTGCAAGAGTTCTTGGATGCTATATGGGTACAAGCTTAAGGCTCCTGGAAGGACCGCATTATGCAGACTCCAGCCTTCAGGAAGGGCCTGCTCTGGTGGTCAGTGAGAGAACGCATCCTGCAAGGTGCCCACTTCAGGCTCCTGGACCATCAGATCACTGTCACTACGGACGCTTCCCTGGAGGGCGGGCTGGGGAGCCCACTGCCAAGACGAGCACACCAGGGGTTTGTGGTCAGAGACGGAGAACACCCAGCACATCAACCTGCTGGAGCTACGGACGATATTCTGGACACTGAAGTCTTTCCTCCCCCTGCTTGGAGAGAAAGTGGTTCGGATTTACACAGACAACACAACGTCCATGTTTTACATCCGCAAGCAAGGGGGGACTAGGTCCCCACAGCTTTCCAAATCCATCTTCGCCAGCCATGCTCTTCATCAAGATGCTGTGATTGTGTTAGCAGCTCGACTCAGAAGGGAAGAAACCCATGTCTATCTGGATAATTGGCTCGTTTGATGGGCTCCTCTCTGCCCAAAGGCCTGCCACCAAATCGATGTATGCCTGCAGGTAGCGTAGGTGTTTGGCTTGGTGCCACAAGAGGGATTTTGACCCTTTCACTTGCTCCACGTCTTGTGTTTTGGATGTTCTGCTTTCTTTGGCCTGGATGGTCTTGCAGATTGGCACTAGGAAGGGGTATCTCACAGCTATTTCAGTTCGCAAGAGAACTCCGGAACAGGACTCTTTTTTCACGACTCCCACAGTCCTACAATTCCTGCAGGGTTTGTGTGATCAGTTTATCCCTAACCAGTTTGTTGTTCCGTCTCTAGATTTTAATTTAGTGTTGGGCACTCTGTTTGAGCTCCCCATTCTTATTTGTTGAGATTGCTCATCTATAATGTGATTTTTCCAGGTTGCCATCCCTTCTGCTGGACTAGCGAGTGTGCTCCAGGTGCTGTTAGGAGAAAACCAAATAAGGAGGTTTAACTAAGAGAAGATGACATTAAGAGTGAGGATATCCTTCCTTCTGAAAGTGGTCTTGGATTGTCATCTCTCTCAAAAGATCCATCTTCTTGTCTTTTTTCCTCTTCAAAGGCAGAAGAGCGATTCCATCGGCTGGCCTGGTGTATGCCCTCAGATGCTACATCTCTTGGACGACAGAGACGGTGAAACATGACCAGCGTTTTGTTGATTCTGCTGGTGCACGTGCTGGCAGGGCTGTGACCAAACCTCTGTCCATGGGGATCATCCTCTTCCTCTCGAATGCCATGAACTGGCTAATAAGGATGTGCCTGTGGGTCTCAGGACTCATGCCACTAGAGGGCTGGCTAGCTGCCACCTTGGCTATACAATGTGGAGTCCCTGTCCAGGACGTTTGCCACAAGTTAAATGGACTTCTCTGCACATGTTTGCTAAACATTAACACTTGGATTCTCTGTCAGGACACAATGCTTGTTTTGGTAGAGCTGGTCATCAGAGTTTTCTGGTTTAGGTGGTGTCCTTGCTCTCTAAAGTCCAGATCTACTTAATGCTATGGGATTTCATCATGGATGAGGAATCCGTGGGAGGAAGGCATCCATTAGAAGAACAAATTAATTGACTCTCAGTAATGTTCTTTCCGATGGATATTCCTCCCACGGACTCTTCATCATCTTCTCCCCGAGGTCCCTCGGTGTCGGAGTGGTAGGAAAAAAGGGTGGAAATAAGGTCACAGTGCCTCATTCTATACTGACCCACAGGTCATGTGCAGGGCATGTAGAGGTGTTTGATAGAGCCGACATGGAGCCACACTGCACCCCATGACAGCAGAAAGGTTTCTGAGGAGCAGCTGTGCTGGAACATAGCTACGAGAGATGAGTAATCCCTGGGAGGAACATCCATCAGAAAGAACATTACCAAGAGATAAGTAATTTATTCATCAGGAGTAGTCTTCGTTGAGCCTCACTATCCTCATCGAAATTGTTAAGAGTGGGTTTGCTACCATAAACTGCGCACACAAACGGAATTGTTAAAGCTCATTGAGCATTATTTAATGCAAATCAAAACAGCCGACACGTGTTTCGAGCCACAACGCTCTTCTTCCAAGGCTTGCGGGAGCTTGAATCGAAAAACTAATACTATAAAGTTATGCGATTAGAGAATTCAAAATTACAAGGTGCATTCACCGGCTCCACTCTATAGTTGCAATTGCAATTAGACTCGACTATCCTCATAGACTACCTTGGGTTCATGAACTAACCATATTGGGACTCCTTGGTGTTATGGTCTGTACCAAGAAAAATAGGAGGAGTGCGGATATGTCACTGAAAATGGATTGGTGACGGAACATACAGGCCTGAAAGCCCAATGCTAGAAATTTGAAAGGAGAAAGACACCAAAGTGTTGATTAAGTGAACGTGTTCCCATGTGGGACTGTGGGTAAAAAGGAATTGAGGTAAAGTGGCATGTATGGGGATGACATCAATTCACTATGCATACTCTGAGTCTGATGAAGAGGCCCAGAGGGGATGAGGGTGTAACAGAGAATTCCAAACTCTGGTTTTCCACTGGTTACGGTGAAGATTTCAGGCAGCAGCGTCTGCAGGCAAACCTCACACTCCCCTGTCTTTGAAGCTCAGAACCAACAATGCAATCGAGATTGGATGGAATACCACAAGTTGACAGTCCAGTCAGTGGACCAAGGAGCAATGACAAGTTAACACAATACTGATCATTTGGGACAGGTCGGTGGATGCCCCCGCCATCCTTTGCTCTGCTGCAGAAAGCAATCAGAGTTCTTTTAGAGGTAGACTTGGTGCATCTTAAATTGGAGCAAGTACTTTTGGACAGCAAAAACAATGCGTGAATCACCCCACGTGTTCAGAGGCATGCGCACAATATTCTGCATGGTGGTATACACCTTAAATATATTAATTATTAAATATTGAGTATTTAGTGATCATATTCATTTAAATACATTTGTATTGTATTGATCCAAAGACAAATGTTTTAAATGTTTACATGTTATCTAATGTGGTAAATCGGACCAGAGAACATGTTTTAACAATGATGTTTATTAAAAAATCAAACAAAACCTCCTCTAAACTGATTTCTATGTAGGGTGTCCCTAATCCCACCTATCTGGGAATGTATTTAGCAGAACTACCTACCGGGAATCTATCTAGCAGGACTACAAACAAAAGCACTAATAGAATGTATGAACTTGATCATTGCCCCTCAAAATGCACCATGCTATCAGTCCAGGAATGCCCTTGTTTGCTAATCCTACTAATCTGATAATCCCTGACACAGAACTATATACCACAGACCGTCTAGCACTTAATCTTCTCTAATCCAACTATCTGCGAATCTATTTAGCAGAACTACCAACCAAGGGCGTCTCAAGCACCTGTACTTTAATCGACATGATTTGGGACAGATCTGTTCGTCGCCGCCCGTCAGTCTTCACCAAGGCAATTGACCCAACGAGACACAGGAAGGACCTTAGCCAAACAACCTGCACCAAAGGGAGATACCATGCCCTTGACAATCACTGGAAGCTCAATAGGGAACAGGGTCCCCCTGGAAAGCACACAGACACTCAAACACACCACTGTACTAACTCTTTCCTCAGCACCAACAAACAATAGAAAGCAACTATAACCCTCGAAATTGGCCTATCTGAAAATATTTAATTCACAAACCCTGGTACCACCAGAATGCAGATACCAGAGTGCATTTGGCCTTGCTGCACACATTCTACTGATGTAACACAACCACTGCACCATGCCTAGCACTAGTATGCAGCTACACACCACTTAATTCACACTGGCAGCACACATACTGAGTACACCCATGCACGTTTTACTATATTACTCTCTCCATTCACCTGGACTGCGGTCCCTGAGGGCGTTCTACCCACAGCGCTTTGGAGTCATACCAATAGTAAAAGGCGCTATACAAATGCCCAATAACATAACATTCAAAAAAATAAATAAACGAGTGCCGTCAGGACATCTCACAAAAAAACACTGTCCTACGTCCAAAACTATTTTAAGCTACTATCTGCCCTATCACTATTAAAAAAAAAAGACAGAAAAGGGAATCTAAGCTTGAGTTTAGGATAGGGATTACTTCCCCTCTTTGATAGCTTAGTACATACTGGTTGTCTGGCCCTCACCCAAAAGATCTCACAGTACCTTCAGATCCAGGATTGAATGCCAAATAAAAAATAAAGTCTCTCAGCTTTCCTTTTCGAGTTACAAGGTCCTTGCTAAAAAAAAAAGTCTAGGGGCGTATCCCTTCTCCTGGGAAATCTCCTTCGGACCTGGATATGTCAGCATTAATAATTATACCAAAGTTCACATTCAGTCCTTTCCGAGCGACTCAAGTTCTTAGCCTCAGTAAGCTATGGACTTGGTTTGTCCTGTTTGATGCTTCATTTCTTACACTCCCTCGTGGGATAATGGTTTCTTCTGCCCCCGGTGGGCTACTGGCCTGCTCAGCCCTACTGGTTAGCTTTCTTCTCTTGTCCCCTCTTGGGGTATTCGTGTGTGCAGTTATGCGTGGAATATGGGCCTACTTAGCCTGGTTTAATAGCCTGCATCTCCCAACTCCTCTTGTGTTATTCATGTGCTCAGCCCAGCATGGGCTATGGACCTGCTCAGCCTGGTTTGTTAGCTTGCTTTTCTTGACCTCTCCTGTGTTACTCTGGTCTCCAGCCCAACATGGGTTTGTGGCTTTCTCTGCCTTCTTTTTCTCATTCTCTTCTCCACTTCGTAGGATTCTGGGACTTGGAGTACTGTGCAGAATTTTGGTTTGTTTAGCCCGTTTGCCCCCCGTGAGTTATGCAGATGCTTAGCCCAATTTGGGCTTTGCTTTGGCATCGCCGCCCTCCATCTGCTATTGATGTGAGGTTGCGTACCTCTTTCCCAGCAGCGGTGCCCCTCCGGAGCTTTGTCATTTCTGGCAGCGTGGTTCCGCGTCTGAGACCTGACTTCGGTCTGCACAGCTGTGCTTTCTTTCAGCAGCTTTTCCACTTCAGGATGGACAGGCTCTGGCCGTCGCTTCAGCGGGACGCTGACTCGCTGCTCCTGGTTTAGCATTGCTTCCTGCAGCTTCTGCGGGACCGAGCTCTCCGGATCCATCGCCTTCCACCAAGCGGCCGCCTTCTGCAGATTTCCCAGAGTCTTGGCCCATCACGTTAACTACGTGGCTCTTCCTTCTCCTTTCTCCTTCCACCTGGGAGGGAGCAATTCCCTCCTTTGCACGGGCATGCAGGCCCGGCGTTTCATGCTCTGTACCTGCTTCTCTCTCTTTTTGTTGGTGTCCCCCTGGCACAAAAGGAAGAAAGCCATTGGTCCTGATTATCACATGAAGGCGGTAACTAAAGCTACCCACTTTAAAGACGCCCTCTATATGATTATCCTGATTGCCAGTCCACCCGCCCCCCATAACCACAAACATTGTGAATGTATAAGTAGAGGGAGGGAAACACCCAAAAAGACAGAGGGCAAAAAGACTGAAGCCCAAAAGCCCGGCCCCATTTATAATCCACCAGGGCGGGACTAGCAATATTGTATAAGTATAAGACGATGAACTAACCAACCTTTCAAGCATGGTCGTGTCAAGCCCTGTCGAGTCTAGCAGCAGGTGTGGAGGCGAACCAGCTTGAGAGATCCAGGTGCTGCCGAAAGAACGGATGGAAGAGGACGCTGGTGAAGTGCTGTGCGAGGCCTCCACGGGTTCTGCAGGAGCAAACCCGGGCAGAAGTCCGAGCAGGAGAGCAGAGCTGCGGAACAAACGTGAGAAGTACCGGGCAGTCGACAGAGCAACAGCAGTGAACTAACAGAGCCAGAGAGAAGGCCCGGTGTCCCAGGAACCCTCATTGACGTACCCCGATCACATACAAGGTAACAAGAGGTACGAGAGACCCAGAGGGGGACAAGGGTAGAAGGGAGGCTAGTTCACAATGCTCTCTCTCGCTTCAGTAGTGGGGAGCCTGCTACTGGGTATAATCGGAGACGGATCTGGGACCCGAAAACAGAGTATTAGAGAAAATCTTCCTCGTTGCAGTGGAAAGGATAGAACCACTGACCACAAGAGAAGCGTCTGGCACCCCATCACAAATACTGAGAATAATAGAAGAAATAGAAGGGCCTGGGACCCGACCACAGACCTTGAAACCTCAGAGGAAATCTTTCTCGTAGCTGTGGCCACGAGCAAGCCACTGAACACCAGAGATGGGTCTGGGACCCTGTAAAGGGAGAATAAGGGACTAAAAGGGAGTTCCTGCAATGCCCTGATAGAAAGGAACTCATTAGCAAAAGAGAGGAGGCCAGAATCTTTATTCGAGACCTGGAAAGAGTGGCTAAGCTGTATTTTGGACTTTGGTACAGAACGCCATGCAGTTGGTGCCAGGGGAAGGGAGACATTCCCCCTGGCTTTGTTTTGTGATGCATTGAAAAGCAATATCAACTTTAGGAGAAGGGAAACCTTCTCGTGATACAGAACATTGAACTGTTCATGGAGTGAACGCAGCCAGACGCCAGGGGAAGGGAGTCATTCCCTCTGGCCTTGTTGTGAACTGTGCCAAGTAATACCAAAAGAAGGGAGTCATTCTCCTGGTCCTGAACTGGGAGTTGTGCTGTAGACGCCAGGGCAAGGGAGTAATTCCCCCTGGTTTTATTGTAAACTGTATAAATGTACACCAGGAGAAGAGAAGGGAGACATTCTCCTGGACATGGAATTGTATAAAGGTTGTGTGAAACCTGCAAGCCAGGGGAAGGGAGTCATCCCTTCCCCTCGGTGTTCTTGTTGCAAGAGAACATTCTTTTGGATGCTATCCCAGCAGCAGGAGAAGGGAAGCATGCTCTTTCTGTTAGATTATCATTTAGTTGTAGTGTGAGGGATAGAATGTCCAATTAAATTCCACCGTCCTGTGTCCCAACCAACATCTGACGGACCCTTTAGTATTAGTTTTGAGGTAGAGATACCCCTCTTAAAAGATGAGGAAGGACCTGTTTATGCACAAATAAGTTTATAACCACCACCCTGTGACCTTTGTCAGCTTTCTTTTCTTCGTCACCCTTAAAGTAGCTGCTTACCTCTCTAAAGGGTGGGCTCCCCTTTGCGGGAAAAGGTACAATTTCCCTGGATTCTTCGCACCATTGAATTAAACCCCACAAAGATTTTACCTGGGATGCTCTCCCTCCGATGGCTGATCAAAAGAAAATTAGACAAACCTATTCATCAACTGTAACTTTCCGCTATGCTTTCACAATCTCAATACCCATGTAGATGTTAGTACTGAAAGCAAACTACTGACTGAAAGTAACAAAATTAATCCCTTGTAATATTTGATCAAATATTAGAAATTCTATAGGAAGCCATTCACTGGTTTGGTGAATGTATGAATGATGAAAACGCTGTTACCTGAACCACATTTGTACCTCTGGTGCTCTAAATATTGAATACTGATCACATAATAGCTAACCACATAATATCCTTGTTGTAAAAACAATCTGCACACATTCAAGATTCAGGGCAGCACACACACAGCTGAAGTAATGGAGGGTTTGGGGAGGGCTCAGCGAAGATTGTTCCAGCTGTTTTAAAAGTACCAGAGCTTTTCCTTTAAGGGGATTTAGAGAGGAGCCACAGAGTCTTTCAACCAGATCCTTGACATCAACTCGACACATGAGCAGTTCCAGTTAGTCAACTGGCTCATGGTCTCCACATATGTAGACAGTCTATGGGGACCCCAGTCCTCCACTTATAGCCCATACACATTTCAAATAGTTGGCATCCTCCCAATCAGTGGAGGCCAGCCTCACTCATATTTTGTGGGGGCAAACAAAAAGGGATGTAGATTGAGATGTCTGGCAAATCCTCACGCAGGAATAAGTAGATTCCATTCAATCGGAGCAGCCTTGGTAAGCTTGGAGTCGGAGCCTACATTGGCAAACAGCCACATATGGCTGTTCATGCCATGAAAAGCACAGAAGGACAACAAAAACCATGGCCAATATGAGATTTGAAAAATATGAAGCAGCCATTTTGCTACTGATCTTCAGGCAAATGCTACCATTCTGCTAAAAGTGTACATCATGGTCTAGAATCATAAAAAGTAAACTGCTCCAACCAGCCTGTAACATTGACACTGTTTGGGGAGAAAACTCGTCCAAGGTCACTGTAGGGAATTTTTGCAGTACCCCTGCTTTGAAAACCCCATGGGTATTCAAGGCAGCACATAAAAACAGTTGGTCTTCAGTTAGGCTTTGGAAAAAGACATACTTTTGACAAACATGGCCAGGACATGTAAAAGCCAGCAAAATACTTTTAGGTTCACTGAGATGAGAAAAGGGACTTTGTACCCCAACACATATTTCTGGGGCTTTTGAATCTGTTTTCGATTCAGTTGCAATGCTTTGTCAGCCATCGAATGGATGGTGTGGAGTGTTTCAACTTAAAAAAAAAAGAAAAAAGAAAAGAAATGTAGATGTTGACAACATAGGGCACTAGTGTATATTAGGATATAAGTGTGCTTCCCCATTTGTTTAAGGTAAATTTATCTATGTTTAGATTTAAATTCTGGACTTACATCTTTCATCTAGTACCGGGCAGAAGATCGGGTAGCCGTTGTTTGACTGCTGTGATGGGCTTCATCCTAATGTGGGGGACTGGCACTGAGCAGTGACACCTTCACTGCAACATCTTTTTCTTATGGTTTGGGAACGAGGAGCCCAAAGGGCTCCAGGCAGATGCCGTAGGTCTTTGTATTCAAAGGTTGACGGGGTGTCGAACGTCTGCCCTCGCGGCCTCTCGGTTTGGGTAAGCAACTTGAGTGGGCCCAGCCAACTGACAGCAATTGAACTGTAAGTTCAATTGAAGCCCTTTCCAGATCCAAATTGCCTTGGCTAGCGACAGGTCATCTGGGTCCATGTGTGGCAATGAGGAAGCAGAGTCAGCAGGAACCGGTAAAGACACTGTGCATGTTTGTGTGCATTGTGTATATGTGTGCAAGCACGTGAGGGTTGTCTGTGTAGAAGTGCACCATTAAAAATGTGTCCATGTGCAAATGCTGTTCAGTGGTATGTATGTGCATGTGCGAGTGAAGTGTGTTACTGTGTTTGTGCCAGCGGGGGGAAGCAAATGATTGCTTGGATGGTTTTGGGTTGCAACCATAAGAAAGCTACTCCCAAGGATTGCCTTCCACAGTTTTTCTCCAGTGAATGGAAATACAGGCGTACACTGCTGCAGCCAATAGGAATGGCATGCAATTTTTACTAACATTATGGGCAAAGTCAACATGCGTGTTATTACATTGAGAAACTGGCCTACATTGGTTCAGCCAGTATGGGCATGTTATCTGGCCATGACATGGCATTTTCTACTGCCATTAAGGGAAAAGCATATAGTATATTTTTTATGTGGGTTACTGGCATAAATTGTTGCAGCTTACAATGGACTTGGTTGGTTACAGCAAGTTTGAAATTGCTCGTTTACACTGACATATATTGTGGTCAACGGCATCATGAAAATGCACTGAAAAAAGCCTTTGTGCACAGTTGGTGATTTAGCATCTATTTAATTTTTTCAACTTGCCCTACAAAACTGATTATCTGTGGCTGCTTTTTACTCTGTTTTTCACAGAAAGAGTGCTGTAGAATGCTCCTGGTTTAAACATTTTCTCGAGACGGGCCACACCCTTACTTGCCCCCCCACCTCTCATGAATTCAACTTTTTGGTGGGTGCTCCCTTGTTACGCTCACACACATTCTTGGGAAATCTTCACACCCCTTCAATAAAAAAGATCTTAAGCTGCTGCTGGTTGACAGGCTATTCTCGTAACATTGCATCTGTACTATGAGTGCAGGCTACCCACAATAATCCTCCAGGTTGACATTTGTCATATATTTAGGGCTTTGTGCCATAAACCTGCTTCTCAGCACTGTCTAAAAGGTGCTATTTTTTCCCAATTAGGGAAATAGGAGGCACATGACATGTAAGGAGGGACGCGCAGCTTGTGGGTGGTGTTTGGTTATTTAACCACCTATTGATGGGCCATGACAATGCTAAACGCTATAGCCATTCCCACCCACTACCTACCCCTCCCCACCCTAAACTCATCCTCCTGGGATCTCTTTCAGCTTGCTCTATCAACCAGTAATATCAAGCCGCAGCCTGCCAGTGTTTTTTCTAAGTGTATGTTAGAGTTAATGGCTTAATTTCAGCTGTAAATGGCTGCTGTTGGAAGAGAAATTTCTTAATCCAGTGTGCCTTCAAGCACTTGATTTATACCTCTTCCATGAACTTAAATCCTGTTAAAAGCAAGCATTCTCCAGGTACTGACCTCAAATGCCCAGGTAATAGCTCAGTTTTCCATCTGTTGCAATCTTATGGCCAGGTGGTACATTATATCTGTGCCTAGCGAATGCCTATCCCATGCCTACCCAAAAGCCCAAACTGTTGGCTTTGAGTGTGGGTTATATAAAGCACCTAGACTGCTGGTCTCTTCCCTGCAACATTCTTCTTCCATTTCGCTTGTCGCCACCTCTTTCACTGGCAAGCATTCTGATCAGGTCTCTGCCGCAAGGAATCCTGGTATCCATGGTACTGCTTGACAAAAGAAATCACTGGACCGCATGTTGCAAAGCAGGCATCGGACAAGAAAAAGTGATTTGTGCGTTCTACAAGTGCCTGATTCAAAGAACAGAGACCAGCAACTCCCTTACAGCACCTCTAGGGCAGGACTGGTCTCTAACAAGTACTCTTATAATGTGTCTTGCGCCAGGTTGAGAGGGGTCCCATTATCTCTTGGCACAGTCAGAATTCCGACCTTGTCACAAAAATCGGAAGCGTCACAAACTATCAAGAATGGTTTCTAACATAAGGTGAATTTGAATTTGTGCTTTTTCTTTAATTATGTAGAATCCATTTATTTTAAACAATGCACACATCAAATACATGCATAACATAGATCATATATCGAAATGGTGCATTCAATTGCACTGTAAATTGCCCTTTAGTTTCAATGTGTGCAATTCAGGCATCACATGTTTCTGTTTTTTATAAAACCATTATTCTACTATTCATTTTGGATTCGATGAACATAAAGCTTTACTATTTAGGCATCTGCAAGCTTTCCTTGCATTGTACTGTAATCATGCAAGTAATTAATGCATGCTATTCAAACTCTTCATTTGTGGATAAACATTAGAGTTGAACATGGGTACACATTTTAGAACTGACAAAGGAGGAAGAAGCATTATTCTTTCACTTGCAACAAACTGAAAACGCACAAATGAAGTAGTTTGGGATTGTATGATTAATGAAGTGGACAACGCTTGGGGGCACAATAGGGTGGTGTGTCACTATCTGCTGATGTCCCGAGTTTGTGTGGCAATATGGTTTGCACTTTCCCAGAGTAATGTAACAGCACATTGTAAATAAAATTGCAGAACAAGGATACAGCGACAGTACAGAAATGGTGAAGATAATCGTACAGACTGTGCAGAGCCAGGACCGTGTTCTCAAGGAGCTGTTTGGCCATCTCAGGTACATTTTCTAATCTGAGGACAATGTGATCTATTGTTTTGTGTAATGTTAATGATGCATGCATATCTTCAAGTTTGTCTGTGAAACCCACAACTGCACTGAAAGTGTACGAGCCTGCAGTCATGTCCTAGATTACTTGGAATTAATCACTTGGAATTAATCACTTGTTTATGCTTCTCTTAATAGGATAAAGCTCACAAAATTAAGAAACCTGTCTTGGTATTCATGCACATTAGTGACCATGTGTGGCTTGAAGTAGGAAACCGTTTATACTGAATGTTGTAACGGTTTAACATGTATTGTCTCATTTTAGCCGCACAGAGTATCTCTCTATATACATTTAAAATTCAATACTTTTTTGTACACAGCTAAAAAATAAATGAATGTGCAAAAATTGACTTTCCTTCCCCAAGTCAATGCATGGTCAGATGCCAATAGAACACTCAATAGCCGATTCCTGATAACAGGAGCAAATGACCCCTCCCCTTTTCCTTTTCAATATAGTGTAGTGCAATCTTATTTTTTGTTTAGACCGCTTGTTTATCTTGACACTGCTAATTAACTTGCATCAAAGCATGCACGTCGTAGAGACTGGATAAGCTACCATGTTAGCGGGACACGATCTAGAAGCAGAGACTTATTTACACAGAAAGGTCAACAATTGCAATGGACAAAATAAATAACAAAATTCATGGCATAGGTACATAATTAAAGTGAACCATCAATTACAGCAACAACAGTAATTAACCTTAAAAAGAAAACAAACCGAACAGTGTTCAGTACAAATTTGCAAAACGTTTTAGTCCATCCTTTAACAGAGGGAATGTAATGCTCTATAAAATGCACATCCACTGCTGTTGATTGTACCAATTTTTACCCTAATGAGTTACCTGGCCCTTCTGATTCCTTGCTTTGTGTAAACAAGCTAGAATTAGTGTTTTAAGAAGCATAGGATTCTGGCCATGATCAGATACCTCAGTCACCCTAGTTTGCTTGGCATAAACAATACTTTGTAGCTCTAATTGAAGTTTAACATTATATATTATACTTAATTTAGGAGACACGTGGTCTCTGTATCATCTTTAGCTATGGCGCAAACCAAACAAATGTTCCATTGCCAAAGGAGGTTCAATACATCTCAGACACTTCTTGGGATAAAACCAAGCCATTTTAAAGGGGCTAATATAATAAGGAAATAGAAATGTATGATGATAAAGTAAATGTTGAGCAGCGACAAGTGTGAGGGCACAGGTGCTTAGAGTATCAACGCACTGTAGCTTTTCATCTTCTCCCAGTAATTACATTTTAGTCCTCTTCCACCATCCTTACAGAAGAACCTCTGATATAAGTTTATAGTTCAATTTCCAGAAACATTCTTTTAAAATCGATTTCTCCTAACTTCCATAACCTCTAGATTAATATCCTGATGTCTGAAGAAATCCTTAATATAAAATAGTTAAAAAGACTGAATTGTGAAGGCGGCCATAATCTGTTTTCAACTGATGAAATTATCTAAAAGTATTTCCTGCAAAGAACTGTTCTATTGGTTAAAGATTGCCATGACCTTAGGATATATACCCAGGAGTTCTTAGTTAGACCAAGGTTGAGTACAATGATGAAGGAAGGGAATTCTCAACTTCTTCCTAATGGCCCTCCCCTGGTCCCGTTGTATTTACAAAGGGATTTTGAATGTACCCTTTTAAAGAAATCTTGAGTCCCCAAATTTGGTATCCCCTGTACTCTTTATTTCTGAAGCCAGTGTGCTTAGATAACGGTCTGTGTAGATAGAAAAGATCTTTAATACGATTGATCTGGGCGGCCCAGTTATTTGTATGGAAATGGTTCCTTGAGAACAACAAGGACATCAGGGAACCCATCCCTAACCCAAGCTACTCAGATTTTGTCAACCAACGAGGAAGATGACTGTCTCTCACAATTCCCTTTTCCTTCTGAATGAAAACCTAAACCAGGCTGCTAGGACGCATTTGCTGGCTTTGACACAGTAAGACTACAGGAAAGATCAAAGTATCTCTCTGTCCCTGGGAGCTTTGACAAACACCCAAACAGGGCCTTCATGGCAACCCGTGCCTCTCACCCACTTAATACTTTGTGGGAAAGAAGGAAGTGCAACCCTTTTCTGCATTTAAATGAATGGAAGAACCTCCCAACTGAGCCTCGGCAAGACAATTGGTTCTTCACCTTTCCCTCCCCTCAAAGGCCAGGCTCTGTACTTATCTGGGGCATACAGGAGCCACATCAAATTCCCAAGAAGCCAAAGCTTCCAGTCAAAGGCTTGGATTTCGAACAGCAGCTAAGTGGTGATAACATTTTGGACTTTGATCTAGGATGGATTCCTGCCACTGAGCACGCTCAGACTCATCATTTGATGACCAAAGCCAGTCATGGTGAGATCATTCCAGCCAAGCCCCATACAAGACCCAGCTCTGCAAGAACATCAGTGCAAAGGAGATTTTCTGCTGGAGAGTGTTTTTTTGTGTGCTGCAGAGCGGGGTGGTTTTTGTATGCTGCAGAGTGGGGCTTTTGTGCTGCAGAATGGGGGATTTGCGCGGCAAAAATGGGTTTTTGGTGTGCTGCTGAGGTTTTTTTGTGTGCTGCAGAGTAGTGGGGGGGCCCTTTTGTGGTGCAGAGTGGGGGGCCCTTTTGTGGTGCAGAGTGGGGGGCCCTTTTGTGGTGCAGAGTGGGTTTTCTTTTTTGGGCATGCTGCAGGCTTGCAGGAGGCTGGTGGTGATGGAGCAAAGGCGATTGCAGAGAGGTTGCCAAAGAGGAGGCTTGAGGTGGAAGAGTAAGGAGGTGGTGTGGAGGAACAACATAATAAGTAAAATGGTTGCAAGGAGAACTAAAGGGGAGGAGGAGGTGTACCATGGCGATTGACATTTGCACAGAAGGTGGGGGGGAGTGCATGGAGGAGGTTGGAAGTGACACAGTAAAAGAGTGGTTCACTCAGACGCCGGGTGCAGGAGATTGAGAGAGATGGACAAGATGTTGAGACAAACTGGAAGGTTGAAAAGAGAGTATTTCAGCCTGAGCTGAAGGGGTATGCCAGGAGTTGAGTTGGAGGTACAAGCATGTGGCAGAGCATAGAGGAGGTGGAAAGGTGACACATTGGTTCCACAGTTGGTAGAACAAGGAGTATTGCAAGCCTTTCTTGAAATCCTCCTCCGTCCCTCCTCACTTTACCTCATTCTCCTCCGGACCTGCTCCTGTTGCACGAACCTGCTCCGCTTCTGTTAAATGGAGGTATTCCCATTTACTTAAAAGAAATAAAAAGACATTTATTTAAAAACGACTTTCACATGTTTTCGACAAAAAGTCAATCATCAATAAATCTTTGTGCAAATATGTACACAGAGCAATTAATTACAACTACACAGTAAATTCTTAAAGAAAAAAGTCCTTCCATTTGAATAAAGAATTGTGTGTAGATCATCACACATGTTGATTACATACAGTTGAATTTTGACAAATCATTATCATTCAATTCCATTGTTTCATATACTTTCTTAAAAAATGTGCACAAGGTTAAAAAGATGGATGTCTGTTGACTCACCATGAATCGTGCCCATAGCTGTTCTGCTGCAATTTCTGAATATATGTGCGTGAGTTTGGCAAAATATAAACTGTGCAACTCTAAGATCTCCCTGCATAGTGTGACCAAAAGTTTCAATGACTCATGAATATTTGTGTGTTTACATAGTTTCCAGAAACGCAGTGCCTCCAGGATTTGTGTTCTCGGGCCCATAACTACATGAGTTGGAGCAGGATTGAATTTAAATGTGTAAAATTACAATTATTTGTAAAAGTTGGAAAACTAATCAGATACTTAAACCTTTATCAGGGTTTCTGTTAGGAGTACACAAGTAGCATTTGCTCAGTGTGACAACTGTAGAGATCATGTCACTTTCGTACAATTTATTTTTATTAGCATCAGATTTGTAATAAAACCTTCCACTTTGGGCAAAGTTTTATCATTTGCGTTATCGAAATTGTTCAGTTCTGGCATTTCCCTTTTTTGTGGAATAGTTCTTAAATCATTGAATACACGTTTCTAACTGGTTCAAAGATCTGTAAGTTCAATTGAAGCCCTTTCCAGATCCAAATTGCTTCTATGAGCCCCAGTTCAAATCTGATGGCACTGCTTGGCACGGTCATCGGGAGACGTAATACATTCTTCCACATTATACCTTCACAAATCTTATGAAGGATCCTGCATTCTCATTTTCAAATTCCATCGGCCGTGTATAGGTTAAAGAGTAGGGGTGCTAATACGCACCACTGCCTCAGGCCTGATACGCCGATAATTTCCCGACCGTCCTATCCAGATTTTGGTGTCTGCGTGTAGCTGTAATGGTTTCATCCATTACATCGCGTGAAGTGTACTGTTTAAGTACTCGTACCTTCTCCAAGGTGGCACTGCAGGAACGACACATTAGCAGTCCAGTCTCAATTGCATCCTTACCGGAAGCAGCATTGTGCCCGGAGAGCGCCGCTACACCCACAAAGGGAAAAGCAAACACATTAAAAGAAAAGAAGACAGACTGCACCTCGCGTTGCTACTCTACTAGAGACTGCAAGACGCTCCGTGAGTGTGCTTCAGGGCATTACTAGACCATTGCGTGATATTTCCCTTCCCCCTCTGACCTTTATCTAACATCTACTTGTTTGCATTTCCCTCTTCACTTTACAAGGAACCCGTGCTTCTAACAGTGACATCTTTCTCTCCTTCATTTGTTCGGCACCGGCAACCCAGCTGTTTTCACTTTCAAGTCCATTTCGTCATTTCATTGGTAGGCTTCGAGTTCAGTCTTTCCTTGTACCTCCGGTATCAGTGGGGGTGTAGACTTTTTACAGACCTTGTTGTTTGTCAATTCAGGAAACAGCGTTTGTTGTGGAAGAACCACCAATCCTATAGACCACGGGAACTACCACTCCCAGAATCCTTTTCACCCAGGTGGTTTGAAATTGTACAAGCTTTCATTTCATTCAGGTTAGGAATCCTTTCTAGTATTTCTTTAGCAGTTACCAGCTTAACACCATCTGCAGGAATATTTTGCAGCTTTCCCTTTGTTATTCTTTCATTTAGTAAATCTTTCACTTCAGAAAGGTTCCGTGGGCGCGGATCCCTTTCTCTTCAACTGAATAGCACGTCATCTTAGCACATTGGGTAAGGGGTTGAATTATTCATTTATTATTTAGCGCCAGCTTTTCCTTCTACTATCAGCCCCTCCAGGGAATAATTATTGTTATTTAATACATCTACAGCTGGGCAGTCCAGAGGAATTAACATCCGGACACCGGAAAAGCAAGATTAAGACATTCAACTCCGGAGGGAAGGAGAGTGCTTACCCACGTTCCCTAGCAGTTCAGCACAGTGTTTTTACCCCCTCAAGGGTTTCCCTGGGACATACTCAGTGGGGTAGCATTTTGTGCTGGCCGCTTAGGAGGTTTCAGGGGGATTCTTACTCTCTTCAGGGTCCAGTGCATCTCTTCATTGCACCTTACAGAAGGGCCTGGTGAAGATAAGGTAGGAACTACCAGAAAATTGTTAGTTATTTGTTGTTGGCTACAATCGGAAGGCCCTTCAGGCTTCCCAAAGTTGGGTTGGTTACCTAGATTACAGTAGCCTCATTATCCACTTTAGTAAACCTTTGGGGACTGATACATTCTGTAATTTCCACCATTAAAGATTTCTGTTGACACTATCAAAGGCCTTTAATAGGTCAATACTCTGGCTGTATGCCAGGATTATGGGATTTTTTGTACCTCCAAGATGTTACCAAATACATTTAAAACTACTGCACATTGATATTATTCTGGTAAATCTGTTTGAAATGTTTTTTTCATCTATAGCGGGGACCAAAGACTTATAGTTTCTATTCGTTGGAGACCTGTTCAGGAGTTTCCAGAACTTTGATGAATTCCTACCATCTAGTTTGTGTAAAATTACCTGATAGTCATTTAAATGCATCATCCATGTATAGCATTTAACCCAGTTTTTAATAGGTCTGAAGATGTTTCTTTTGTTCCACATATTTGTCTACATCACCTGAAACTGGTGTGCGATCTGCTTTAGTTTTGCTCTTTTTCCCCTCTTTTTCTGAAATATCATAATATAAAAAAACATGGTTGTTATGGCATGTTCCCAAGATGGTACTTTTCAGGGTATATAAAATAGAAGACCCTGTGAGGAGTCAGGAATGAGACACGGACACAGAGAACCTGTGATGGTGGTTACAAACATTTATTCAAAATAAAAAAGGGGTTGGAAAATGCCTCACTAGCCCTAATGTGGGTGGTGTTTCCCTACCTCAACCAAAGGGGTATGTCCTGTGTTAGGATGTCCGAAGCAAAATTTCCTGTGTCCAAAATCCTATCCTAGCCCTCACATTCTAAAAGTAGCTCTAAGGTGAGAAGTGTAATGTATTTGGCCTTAAAAGTGCACAAATGTTCAAGTTCAAAAGAAAGGCGTAGCTCCATCACAACAGTTGCCAATGCTTAGTGTTCACAGTTTCAGGGCATGGCTCCATTCCCCAGGTTTTTCTTCACCAATACAGCAGATCAACAAGACAATCAACGTTTTGTATAGCCCAAGAGGATAACACCCTCCTCTTGGAGCTGCCCTCCACTGCTAGGGAAATGTCTCCCTTCCCCAGGTCTGTTCAAACAATTCAAAATCCTAAGGACTTGAGTCTTCCTTGGGATTCTTTGTTCAACAAAACTTTGATGCAAAACAACTTGTATGCGGGACCCAGCCTCACAGGACACCTGGTATACTTCCCTGCCTTGTCTTTGCCTGGTGTACTTTCCTGCTAGGCTTTTCTCATGTGGTTCACTTAAATTACAGGACTATATGGATGGGTACACCCTGCTGGACCCACTTCAGTCTGGCTTCCTACCAGGTTTCGAACTAAGACGGCACTGATGGAGTGTGGATGACCTCCTTGAAGTGGCAGATCAAGGAGGGTTATCCCTACTGGTCATGTTGGATCTCTGTATTCTGCTTGGACGCTTAGGGAGATCGTAAACATTCCGGACAGGGCATGGAGTTGGTTTCTGTCAGACTGGGAACAACGAGTCCGACTGGGTAGGTTTCTTTCAAACTCCCTCCCACAGGATTGTGGTGTCCCGCATGGATCCTCGCTGTCCCCCTTCTCTTTAATGTATATCTTAGGGCATTGATGGACATATTGGGGAAGCATTAAGTGAAATGCCATTCTTACGCAGATGATACCCAAGTGTTCATCAAAATAGGGAAGGTGGATTAGACATTTCAGACCGCTGAACAATGCCTGGAAGAAGTCAAAGGGTGCATGTCCTCCAATTGGCTCCTCCTCAATGCTGGAAAAACAGAGGTAGCATTGTTCGGCCCAAAACACCTCCTGTAGGGTAGTAGGCGCCAAGAGTCACCATGCTTTATGGTCTCACACCTATCATTAGCCCCAAAAATGTAAATGTTGCGATGTACTTGGCAGGATGATCTGGGGAGCAAAGCTCAGGTAGGCCCTAAGGTGTAGTCGGTCTTTAGCAGCTTGCGCCTCCTGAGACAGACTCTCCTGTTTATCCCGGCCAGATATCACACAGTGGTGGTGGGAACCCTTGTGAACTTGCACTTAAATTATTGTAATGTGTTGTTGGCAGGCATTCCATCCACACAAATTCAGAAATTACAAAAAGCCCAAAATGCGGCTGTCAGACTGATTTTTCGAGTAATTAAATCCTCCCCGATTTCATGTGTGCGCCGAACTTTGCACTGGCTTACGGTGAAGGATCGTATTGATTTTAAAATTGTTTGTCTGGTTTTTGTGAATATGCTAGCTCCCCGCTATGTTTCAGTTAAAATACTCCAATACCAACCCGCTCGACAGTTGCGGTCCTGCGATAAACTGTTGCAAAATCCCCCCTCAAACTGTGTATTCAGGAGTGATCGTAGGTTTGCAAAATATGGCACAAAGTTATAGAACAAGCTTCCATTGGAAATTCGGGCCATTAACGCCCGCAGTTCTTTTTGCAAATTTTTAAAGACCCATCCGTTCAAGTAACTGTGGTATGATGGTTCCAATGTCGGAGCATCCTCAGGATTAATGTTAGAAATGTTATATTTCGCATTGTTCACTTGAGTGTATTTAGATTCAATCTGCATACAGATATGATTTGGTTCATCATGTGCGCTATATAAATGACTCAAAATCAAATTCACTTTACACACTTGCAAACTTGGCTTTGCCTGGTATACTCTACTGCCAGGACGTTCTCATACAGTACACTTTACAAACTTGCAAACTTGACTTTTGTTATTATTCCTTTTGACATATCTGGATTCAAATGCCTTTTCATTCACTTCAGTGGCTCTTATCTCTCCTTGATGAGTGTCATAATTCAGGCTGATGTATTCAGTGTCATAATTTGGGCTGATGTCAACTCTGTGAAGCACCTTGCCTTTACTTTCTCTGCATGATGCAACTGCTGTAGCTACTGCTCGAAGACATTCAGGTAGCATATGACCAACAGGACCCATTGCAAAGGAAAAATATCCCGATGGATCATCTCTCCCATCATATTCTTGGACTAGCACTGCTAAAGCACATCTATCTTTCACATATAAAAACACAACAAACATCTTCACATAATTCGAAATCTCCAAGATTGCTGCACAACACAAGGCTGTTTTAAGTGTGGCAAAAGAATCCTCTTTCTGACAGTAAGCATCCCATGGCAATGCTGATGCAACATGTATTCCCTCTGTAGCACTCTGTAGCTATTCTCATACCCGCCTTCAACAAGAGGTACCCTACATAGGCGTCCTCAAGTTGACAAGACTGGTACTCATTCAAAGACACTTTCTCGACTGCATTTGCAAGATCCTTCAGTAAACTAAAAGTGCCATTCTGGTATACTTCACAGCAGTCTGTTGCTGCTAGTAACAATGTGCAATATTGTGGCAACTCTAAATCATCAACCTGTACTCTAAGCACTCTACTATAAATGCTAGTAATATCAGTTTATCCTCGTGGCATTCTAGCAAAGATCAATGCATCAATAACAGAAAAGTATATTCCTTGAGCAGAAATCATGGTCAATTTGTCCTCTAAATAAATTGCAAAAAAGTACGGCAAAACATTGTCACCCTTTCTATAAGCTGGCAAAATGTTGGTTGCAATTGCTGTCATATATTGTCTCCTTTGCACCTTTCCCCACCAAATCAGAATGAAATGCTAAGTACTGTGTAGAAGCATTTCTCTGCAAGGATACTGTCAAGTATACACCATCAGAACTCCACTGAATCACTGTGTACAATTCTCTCAACACATTCACTCCCAATAGGTTCTCTCCATAATGGGATGTCAGCAAGTGGCATTTCTCTGAAAAGGGACCAACAGTAATGGGTACTATCTGTGACATAGGACATATTTCTGGTGTACATGCAAACCCTACAGAAACTTTATGTTGCACTGACAAGGCAATATCTGGAACCATTGAGCTGTCAATGGAACGTTCTTGTGACAAGGTGTCTATCACAACTGAGTCTGCCTAGGTAACTTCTTTTCCTGGGTAAACCCCCATCTCCTAATTCTCTCACACTGACTGGTGCACTGATTCTGGGACCACATCCCAGTTGTCTAACATAGTTCTCAGTCTATCCCTTATTGCTCTCAGTCCACTAAGGTATGGACTCATTAGTTCACTTTCTAATACTGTGGGTTTTTCCTCAATAAACAAATCTTCACAACATGTGTGAGTTTCCAAACTAACTTCAGGCATCTTTAAACAAAACTTTTCTCTAGCCTATCAAAATATGAGCTCAAAGTTTTCAAAACAAACCTATTTCAAACAAATTAGGAGCATGCTCACCTAATTGCAAGGAGAGTCAGTGCGATCTCCCATCAAACTCCGATTTCTGTGCCTGGTAATTTCTTCATCCGAAAAAAGATGCAAACCGCATCATGGCTGCAACCAACGCAGTTAAAATCCTTGCAGAGACAATCTTGGCCAACAAGTGGATCAGAAGTAGCAGCTGCTCCAAGGAACTTTCGTGCTACTTGGCAAGCAGGAATGCTCTGGTACTCCAGTCCCAGACACTGTTCTCGATCATCATTGGGAGGGCCCCACGTTGGGCGCCATTTTGTGAAACTAAATATATACTATGGAAACAAAAATAGAAGAAGACAAAGACACAGGAATCGGATATTTCAAATAGAATGCATCTTTATTCATGCATGGCAATAATCACTAATCCCTAACAAGCAGCACTCTCTAGTAATGAGTGCTTGAGCAAAAGCCCATCCCTTACAGCATCCCAGCACTCAAGCTCCAAACCAGCCCCCTGCTACCCTGAACCTACTCAACAGAACAGAAATCCACTGTTTTATATATAGTGGCATCTGCATGCATTTTACAATCACATGCGTAGAAAACATTCTGGCAGCCAGCATTCTATAGCTAAGTAAATGCATAATCGTGTACTGTGCTAGAACACAGTGACATGTTCTCATAGAATATTCTATTCTAAAACAGCAAGGATATCGTGTAACATTCCTGTCTCTCGCATCGAAACAGAAAGGCTCTCTTGCAAAACGAAAACAAAGCAGCAGTCAAGGCTTTCTAACAGTCTGCCTAGAGACAGATTTGTTATGGAAACATCTACACAGACTGTGTTCGACTGCAAACACATTTCCCTCTCCGTGCTCAGCATGAGCCGGATTCATGATGGACAAATCACAATAGCGCCTCGAAACACAGAATGTGCACTTTACTATATAACAAGCTAAATATTTCTTTGTACATGGCTATTAGCAAGTGTCGATCTATAATAGCTCAAAATAAACTTTGATGCTAAACATAGCTTGTACTTAAATGAATGAATGGATTAGCCGATGCTAACTTATCATAGAAAAATGCAGACTAACAGCTGAAGCGCCCCGGTGTCCCAGCTTCCCTTTTCAGGACTCACCGGCTTTGTGTGGCATTCTCCAGTCTTCTCGCAGTAAACCTGAAGCAACGCACCAGTGTCATATTTCTGAATCAAGAACTTGCCGGTTTTACATAGTAGCTTCCATATTCTCTGTGGCTCCCGCTCAGCTGTTGAGCCCTTCTCCGTGTTTGGGCAGCACTAGTGCTGCTTCTCAGTTCCTGTGGCCACCAGAAAGACTTCTCTTCTCTTGTGCTATGGTCTCAACATGGCAATTCCGCTCCAGCAGTCCTCCTCCTTCTGCTGTCTTCCCGAGCCTCTAGGTTCCACTGTCTTCTCTGAGGCTCTGCAGTCCCTCTCTCAGCACTGAGATGACAAAGGTTATCCAGACAGCGTCTCTCTCCTCCATGCTTGTCGGGGTTTTTAAATGTCCCGGCACCTATCACATGCTCGCAACCATTAGAGCGCATCCTTGGCTTCACCAAACCTCATTGCTCCATTCAGCCTCCTTGTCGCAGTGTTTCTATATGCATGGGAATGATTGGCAGTCCTTGGCATTCTATTCACAGAATATTGAAAGATGTCATCAGTAGGTGTTATGGGTGTTTGAAGGGGACTGCTACAGTATGCCATAAAGGCATGGGAAATGGAGGGGATATCCATAAAAGGGAAAGGGGCATATGTGTTTCATGTGATGTCGCTGGGTCACCCCTCTGAGGGTTGCCTCCCTCCATGTGGTCCTCCCTCATAAAGCTGCCAACAGGCATTCCAACTTCACTTACTGGGGGAGAATGTGCTGATCTTAACAGACAGCACAACAGCCATGTTCTATATCAACAAACAGGATGGGACTAATTCCCAAAATCTATCGACACTGGCACAAAGGATATGGAAGTGGAGGTTCCAGAGAGGAGTTGATCTGCAATCAAAACATGTTCCAGGTGAACACAACTGCATAACAGACACACTAAGCAGAAACACAAATTAACCTGCAGATCATGAGTGGGAATTACACTCAGATATTGTAAACAACCTTTTTAAACAATGGGCGCATTCAGACATAGGACTGTTTGCCCCAACAGAAAACACAAAATCCCAAAGGTACGCCTCCAGTTTCACGCAGAAGCAATCCAAAGGGATTGCACTGTGGATCAGTTGGTTAGGAAATATTTGCATACGCTGTTCCTCCGACCCCACTCTTGAACAGAGTAATCCACAAGCTGCACCAAGAACACTTAATAATGATTCTAATAGCTCCAATGTGGGCATGCCAGACATGGTACTCCTACCTCCTCAAAGTGTCCATTTATCCACCAATGAAACTAACATGTAATTACATGTCACATGACCAGGGACAAACTTTAAATCCTCAACCTCAGACAATCAGTCTGAGGTCATAGAGTTTAGACACCTTAATTTGCCTGACAGATAAATATTCAAATGTGAAACCAAACACACCATGCTGATACTTTAGCAAATGGAAAAGGTTTGTGGTGTGGTGTTGTAGTGTTCACGTGTCTGTCTCTCTCGTTTCTGAAAGATATTTGGTAGAAAGGCAAATATTCTTCTGAATAAAAGGACTACACACACAGTCAGTGTCCAGAATAATGCACTCGGTTTATTATCAGAGCAGCCTTTTTATAGCTGTAAACCACAAACAAATATGCAAGGACAAACAAAGCTACACATATATCTCATCACATGGGGCGTGGCTAACTGCCAGGCAGTGAGGACGTGTTCTTAGTAGCTCCCGTGAGATCCAACCTGATCCGAGCCTAAGAGGCATATAACTGATGAGTTTTTATGCCCAAATGGTGAACCTGAGAAGTGTAAAGCAATGCAGCATTTGATTCTGCTGGCATCCCTGGTGAAAATGAACAGGATATTGTAAGACGCGAGGCAGCAGTTTCGGAATGTACCCTGAATGAACAAAGAAGATGGCCGCCGGAGGGGACGCAATAGGGATGCTGTAGAGCATGGATGATAAAGGGGTTAAGTGGCACTGGAGAGGCGACCCGCCGCAGCGAAGTTGGGAGGCGTGGAGGAAGAGACCTCCCCAGGCTGGTTCCAGCAAATCCGAGACACCCACAGAAGAGCATGGAGACACGGGCACTTACCCGTAAGATCTCGGCCCCAGCGTGTGTGTGGACTGGGTAAGCACACGCGAGCACAGAGCCAGGTACTGTGTTGCCAGTTCTGGGAAGGAGGAGCCCACACCTGGGCAGAAGCAGACCCGGAGCAGTTTCCCGAGCTGGTGAAGCCCTGTTGGGCGAATGGGCAACGAGCGCGAATCGCACTGTGAGCCGCTTCCTAGCGAGTAGCTTGTCTGTTTTGAACGCTCTGCGGGGGGGGGCTGGTCTCCCTGCGAATGAGAGTTCAAGACAAGACAAAGCGGTACGGAGACCGCAGAAACAATCCTGGCAGGTTGTTGTGGCCCCTCCAGCTGCTATGTTGTTGCCTTTAATATCCTCAGTGAGAAGGCCAATGCAGTTAAGCTGACTGCGTGTGATGCAGCAGTGAGGAGGAGGGATAGAATTAAAGACGTTATGGCCTGTAGTGCCCTATGAACAAGTTCCTTTTCCCTGATTTCGGATGTGTCTGGGCAGGCTATACAACCTTCTGGTATACAAGGGGCAGTGCACAAAGGCCTGATAGCGCGAGGTGGCTCCTGCTCCCCCTTCCTTGCACACATTAAATGTTACACTGCACTTGGGTCAGCCGAGCAATGCATAGGAGCTGTGCAGTTACAACGCAGGGAAGAGCCAAAAACAAAGGGCATTATACAAGTTTAAAAGGTGCCCAGCCATCAGAAAAAGGGTACCACAGCAAGGACCAGCTGGTCTACAGTGGGGATTGCAGCACTGATTAGCCCAATATAGTCAGCGGTCCACGAACAGCACTCCTGACATAAGTAGCTGCGGCAGACATCGGCAAGCACGCCCTGGTCAGTTATTACACAGTGCATTGTGGTGCCTAGTACATTAATGCGCATATCATTAGTTGCCCGGAACAAACTTTCCCGAGAGGATTGGTAGCTCCCTGGGACCCTGCTCATGGCGTCTAAGACACCAAAAAAAAATTCAAGCAGCCTACGCTAGACGGCTTTGCCAATACAGGAAGCATCATGACGCAGGCCCCTGCTGCCGCACAAGTACAGGCGGACAACAGGGAACACGTAGGTAATGAACAGCCGGTCCTGCCAGCCATCGCAGAACTGAAAGCCGCTTTGGAATACAAAATGGACGCATTAAGCATTGGCGTAAACCTCTTGCAACCGGATGTAAAGGAATTGTCAGACCGTACGGGTTCACTAGAAAAACAATTAGACTCAAACACAACTCAGCTCAAAGACTCAATGAAAACGAGTTCAATAATGCAACAGGAAATAAAGAACTTAGAAGGGAGAATCGAAGATGCAGAGGGCAGGGCTCGGATGAACAATATCAGGATCATGGGCCTTCCAGAGGGAGAGGAGGGGAGCGCATCCTACAAATTGCATAGAAAACATGTTCCTACCAGAAGTAGGCCCAGGGAACCTGACGCAAGGATTCACAGTTGAGCAGGCGCTCAGATCCTTGCCTCGTAAACCTCCGCCTGGGACCACACCGCGTACCATAATGTCAAGGATCCTGAACTACGACGACCGGGAAAAAATCCTGGACTTCTTCAGATCGGTACGTATGATGCAGTGAGCAGTGGCAAAAATCACGGCGTACCCAGATTTATACCCTCCTAGTACAAAAATCCAGAATGCAATTTGCCACTGTGAAACAGAGACTGTGGGAGTCTACTTTGAAATATATGCTACTATATCCGAAAAGGCTCAAAATAATATGTAAGGGTCACACATTTTTTTTTTACACTCTGGAAGAGGCCCACAAGTGGATGGACGGGGAGCGTCCTCCGTGGAGCGCTGAAGGAAAAATTGATGAAGAAGGGAGGAAATAACCTGTAGTCCCCATTCTGCGCTGGCATAAACCGGCAAGATATGGCACTCAGACCCTCATCATCGAAACTAGGAAGTGTGCAGATATGAAAACTCTTAGCCTACGCAATCCAGGAACGCAGGAACTAACACTTCGTACTCTTAAGTCCCGTCCCCTTTCCTCCATACTGCAAGGGCGTCCCTTCCTTGGGACGTGAGACTGGGAGACGGAACCTTTTTCACCAGAAAAGCCTTCTTCCCCTTTAAATTTAGAGGTGCGCATAGGTGTGGCCCTGGGAGCTTGCGCTACCCTGACTCCGCCCATCAGCGCCACACCTCAGTCTCCTTTTCCGCATAGACGGGAACAGGCCGATTTCACCACCACTCCTTGGTTTGGCCTTGCCATGTAATACTGCATGCTCTTCCCCGGATTCATCCATCTTTTTGTCTTTTCTTTGTCATTCAGGTACTTAGTCCTCTGGGGTCACGCTCCTCCCCGGCGCATGTCGACATCAGCGGGCTTCAGCAAGTGTCCAGCCTGCGAGGGGCTCTGCCCTACATCTGACCCCCACGCTCTTTCCCTCTGCTGCCTTGGCCCCGACCACGGCTGGGTAGGTTGTACCGCGTGCGACGCACTGACTCCACGCGCACTAAAGAACAGACTAGCTAGGTAGAGGGAGCTCTTCAAAAGATCGTCTCCAGAGGACTTGAAGGACTTCATCAAACAGAAATTGAGGCTCAAGGGAGGGCTGCTATTTTCCATTCCACCCCGTAAGGATGACTCCTTTCCGAGGAAATGCCTGCGCGGGAGGAACCTCTCGGATTCTGGTACCAGCACACACACTGAGGCTAGTCCAGCTACTGGCCTCACGACTGAGGGGTCGTCAGATCCTTCCGGAATCAGTGCTGAGGGACCGCAGGGTTCTTTTACCAGATGTACACCTGACTGGCTACGCTCTAGTACCGGTTCAGTGTCCGAGGGGGCGCCTGCACGTGGCACTACCAGCGACAACGCTGAGGGCAATACGCTTTCCAGGCCTAGACCTGAGGTGCAGGGTAGGTCTCTAGTTCCACCACCAAGATTCGTGAAGGAGGCCGGGCCCAGGGAGCCATGCACCGTGACTTTGGCACGTGGCACACAGCTCGACAAAATGGCTGCCGGGCCAGACAATACGGCTCCCCGTCCGATGCCACTTTTAGGAACAGAGCTGGCGGCTGAACGAGTTTCAAGGTGGGACTGGTGTCAACCACGTACGTGGCCGACGATTTATCCATGAGCGGCGCTGGGCAAGTTCCCCCTGCTACCCAGGCAGAGTGCGGTCCGGCCCCAGCAGCCCCCAGCCACTCCGTCAATATCGCCTGCCACCTCTTCAGCCTCCGAAGACAGGTTCTTCGAAAGGTTCCTGGTGCTGATGCAAACCTCCCAGATGGGGGCCATCCTGCGGGATGCAGTCAAGGACTTTCTCCCTCCGGTCACACCACCAGCGCCCATAGTCATTCCTCCCATGGCTCCAGCGCCTCAGGCCCCAGCACAGCCCCCACTGCCCCTCCCAGCCCCTTTAATTCCAGCTCCCCTGCCTCCCACAGATCAGGCGTTCCACAACAGACTCCGGCTCCGGTCCCCACATGGCAGCCCACGGCGCCCAACACCCCTCCACCTGCTCCGGACCAACCGGACACTCAGGCGGACACAGACGAGGCGAAAGCCTTCCACGACAGGTTTGGCAGAATATTTGGGCCTTCCTCAACCCGAGGAAGAGCAACCCGAAGAGGGAGTCTTGGTAGAAGTCCTGACCCTAAGACCCCCTTCCAAAACGGGTATCCTGATTAAGAAAGACCTCGTGGCCTTGGCAAAAAAGGACTGGCTCAAGCCACACTCGGCCTAACCTGTCAATTAGCTCCTCGATGCCAAGTATAGACAGACAGAGGGGGATCCACTCTTGCTGTCGGCACACCCTCAACCTTTTTTTCAGTGATTGCTGCAGCGTCAATCTACTCTAAGCCTCAGTCGTCCTCGGCCACCTCGCCCTCAGCGCTGCTAGGCAAGGAGGAGATGATCTTGGAGGTGTACGCGAAGAAACTGTACCTCCAGTGCCTCTTTGCACCTGTGTCAATCCAATGCGATGCCATGCGGGCAGCCGCTAACCAGAGGCTTTGGCGGGAGGAAATAGCGAACTGCCTTCCAGAACTTTCGGTTCAGAGCCAGGCATGCTTTAAGGCGGGTCTAGGTGAAGCCAAGCTGGTTGCGCAGGACATCATGAAGTCCATGGCCCATGTTGATACCTCTGGCTGGGCCATCTGCATCGCCAAGGACATGAGAAGGACAGCCTGGCTTCAGGCAACCAAATTTAACCCAGATATCCAGGAACGCATATTGGACCTTCCGTTCAAGGGTAGTAACCTCTTCCACTATACCACCAACGAGGAATTAGATAAAAAAGAAAACCGCTCACACACTGCAAAGTCTTTATCCTGCCATAGGCCAAGCCCAAGGCATTCACCCATCCCATCAACGCTCCAACAGGGGGAAGCAATTCGGCGTGTTTGGGGGCTTCCAGGAACGGAGGTTGAGACAACCTGACCGCTCACCCAGTCAGCACCGGCGCAAACAACAAAAAGTGGGGGGAGCAAATTCTTCTTCCAGTCCCCCTTTTCAACAGCAGCCTCAGAAGGAAAGAAAACATGACGCGTCCCTTCGGGTCTACCTGTCTCCAGTGGGGGGGGTCAGGCTTGCCTTTCATGTGCAATTTTGGTGCCAGAACTTCGCGGATCCCTGGATCCTCTCTGTAGTATCCTCGGGGTTCCGCCTACCGGACCCTTCTCCTCCTCCTCCTTCCACTCCGCCACTCCCACAAATAGGGGCAACAACTTGGTTGGCGGAGATTCAGTCGCTCGTCAAAAGCCAGGCTGTGGAAGAAGTCCCAGCCTCCCAGAGAGAATTGGGCTTTTATTCCAGGATTTTTTGCCATACAAAAGAAGAACCAGGCTGGCCTAAGAGTTGTGCTGGACCGATCCACCCTCAACCTCTCCCTCCCTCTTCAGAAATTCAAGATGGTAACGCCAGCACTTATTGCAGAGGCACTAGACATGGGAGACTGGATGTGCTCCCTGGATATGAAGGACACCTATCTACACGTCCCTATCTGGCAGCCGCATGGCTCTTTCCTGCGCTTCAGGATCATGGGCTGCCATTTCCAGTACAAGGTGCTACCCTTTAGCCTCATCACAGCCCCCAGGGTATTCACCAGACTCACAAATGCAGTGGCAGCCCTCCTCCGGGCCCAGGTCCACCATGTCTACCTGTACCTGGACGACTGGGTCGTCGCGGCGAGATCCTCGGAGAGGGTTACCCACCCCTCCTCCGCACTTATGAACACACTCCACGACCTGGGGTTTACTATCGACCTCAAGAAGTCTCAGCTGCAGACCAAGCAGAGCCTCACCCTCCTGGGCCTCATCTGGGATACGAGCTCTGAGAGGATCTTTCCCTCGGAGGACAAGATTACGGCCATCCCATCACGAGGGCCAATACACACTTCCTTACCAGAGCAGTGACCTCGGCCTGGTGGTACCAGCACCTACTGGGTATCATGGCAGTGGTTATACTGGCCGTGCTACAGAGACTAAGGATGAGGAGATTACATCTGCACTTTGCAGCCGCTTGGAATCGGGAGAGGGGCTCCCAAGGGGAGCGGGTCGGCATACGTCCCTCTCTCCACTCGGACCTCACATGGTGGTCCAGGGACTGCAACCTACAGACGGGCAGACCTTTTTGGCAGCCACCCCCGCAGGTCACCATCTCTACGGACTCCTGTCTGGAGGGCTGGGGTGCCACTCTTTACAGCCACTGCGTTCAGAGTCTGGACCCGGCAGGAGCAGGAATTGCATTTCAATTGGCTGTAGCTCAGGGCCATCTGGCTAGCCCTCAGAGCATTCCTTCCGCTCATTGGGGGCAGGGCAGTCCTTATCCAGACCGACAACTACACCAGCATTTACTATGTCAACAAGCAGAGGGGTACCAGGTCCCCTCTGCTGTGCAGCCTAGCGGTCAGCCTGTGGGAATGTACCCTGGAGAACAACATCTACCTCACGGCTGCCCACCTTTCAGGGGAGGCCAACTTGGAAGCGGACAGGCTCAGCAGACTGGGAGTGGACAATTACGAATGGCAATTGAACGACCAGGTGCTGCAGATGGTCTTCAACATATGGGGCCATCCTCAGGTGGATCTATTTGCCTTCTTGAAGAACAGGGAGTGCCATCAGTTTGTGTCTTGGCAGGGCCCTGGCTCCCTGGGCTACACATTGCAGATTTAATGGGAGGGCATGACAGCCTATGTCTTTCCTCCCACACCGCTGATTCCCAGGGTAATCTGCAGCATAAAGGAAGCTTGTCGCCTCAGCATCATTTTGATAGCTCCCTGGTGGCCGGCGAGACCATGGTTCTCCGCTCTGCTCAGCCTCACGGGCAGACCACCCATTCACTTTTTGCTGGGTCCAGCACATCTCCTGTCCCAGCAGGGGGGCAGGGTTCTCCACCCAGCGCCTCCAGGAGTTAGCCCTCGCAGCGTGGTTCCTGAACAGATCACCCTAAAGCACCTGAGCCTATCTTAGGCTAACCTGTAGATCATTCATGGCGCCAGGAGCCAGGCTAGCAGGAGCCAATACAAGAGTAAATGGTGTAGATTCCGTCATTGTGCAAACCCGAAGGAGATAGACCCCCTTAGATGCACGCAGGATGATGTGCTCTCCTTCATGGCACACCTCGCACACTCAGGCGTGCAGGTGGACACATGTCACGCCTATCTGGCAGCCATAGGGGCCAACAGAAATTTGGAGGAGTAAGTCTTCTCCTCTTCCAACACGATAGTCAAGAAACAACTGGCGGGCTTGTCCATCAGGCTAGTCACCATTAAGACAACGTTGTTAGTGGGACTCGCCTCCGCTCGCAGAGTCGGCGAGATCCATGCCCTGGTGGTCTCTGAGCCTTATACCGCTTTCCACAGGGATATGGTGTTCCTGCGTACTCACCCAGCGTTACTCTGCTTTCAATCTAAACAAGGAAATTCTTACTGACTTTTTTCGCTGACCAGAAGGACGAGGCTCAGAGAGTCTTGCACTGTCTGGATGTCAGACTTGCTCTGAAATTCTATCAGGACAGGACTGAGAGTTTCCGCAAGTCGGACGCACTTTTTATCACCTTTGGGACTGGGTATCGAGGATCCAAGGCTCCCATTGCACGTGGATGGTGGCAGCCATCAAAGAGGCCTGAGGGGAATCACAGGCCGCTGCCAGCTAACATGCAGGCTCATGCTGTAAGGGCTAAGGCCACTGCCATCGCATTCCAGCCGCAGGTTCCGTAGCAGGTCATAAGCAGGGCCGCCCCTTCAACTTTCTATAAGCATTACTGTTTGGACGCCGGCTCGAAGTCAGATGCGGCATTTGGACAGGTGGTTCCAAGGAACTTATTTGCTTAAGGTGGGTCTCCTCTCAACCATGGGGCTACATTCAGTTGTGATCACCCATGCAGTATGGAGGAAAGGGAACGGGGCGTCAGAGTAATTATAGGTTACTCACTGTAGTGACTAACGCATCCTCCCCCATAATAATACTGGTGTAATTAGGCAATGTTAAATATTGTCGATGCGTCAGTGGGGACTGAGGTGTGGGTAGCGCATGCTCCCAGGGCCGCACCCCCGCGCGCCTCTAAATTTAAAGGGGAAGAAGGTTTTTCTGGTGAAAAAGTTTGTCTCCCGTCCCTACGAAGGGACGCCCTTGCAGTATGCAGGAAAGGGGACTAAGGACTAAGAGCATGCTAGTCACTACGGTGAGTAACCTATAATTATCCACTGAAGACACAGGAAGGAACGTGGTAAGGAATACACCTCCACCCACGAATTTGGTTTGTTTCGGATACCACTGTTGTGTATCCGCATGCTGCACAACCGACACTGGAGGCGGACAAGATTGGCCGGTGCGGAAGTGAAAATCGGGTATGCCTGAGCATGGAGATCATGGCTGAGCAACTATTATGAAGTTACGGGAGGGAGTTGGTGGGTTGGGAGGGGTGCGTTGTGAGTGTGTATTGGAGTTTGAGTTTTGGGGGAACGGTTTGAAGTTAGTTGTCACAATTACAAGATATACTGCAGACACAAGAAGCAAATCCAGGTGGCTTAGGGTCCTAGATTATATTAAGAGAAACTGTGTCTTATTTATGCCATCAGAAAGTGGACGTCGCCCTATTAAAGAAAACGCACCTGACGCTGAACAAACAGTGTGCTCAGCTACAAATGGAGTGGTAACACGATAGGGTCGCCATACTCAGCTTATTATGCCAAGGGGGTGCCCATATGGATAGCCCAGTCGGTGCCCTTCCGAATTTTCCAAACAGCTACAGACAAAGAGGGGAGGATGGCCCTGGTAGATGGCTTCTCAGAGTCAGGAGATATGCTTTAATACCTACACTCCGCACCATGATGCAGGTAGTTTTTTCTGCGTTCTATAGCCCGAATTAGGCCCATACAGGCACTGTACCTTGATCTGGGGAGGAGATTTGAATTGCACTAGAGACACCAAACTAGACAGGTCTGAATCGAAGTGTTCCCACCCTCCCTCCACCCCTCCAGCTTTAGCACGCAATGCTTTAGTGGAAGCCTTTGATTTGCTTGACGTGCAGCGTAGTCACGACCCGCAAACTCAGGGATACTTGCATTATGCTGCACCCTAGGATCTACACACTAGATTAGATTCTTTTTTGTATGGGAGTTGAAACGATAGGAGAAATATTGCAAGCAGATTACAAAGCGAGAGTGATGTCGGATCATGCTCCACTACTGATCATGTGGAAGGTAGTGCCAGCTAGAACCCGTATCCCAAAGTGGAGGTTGCGTGGGGAGGCCCTGAGAGACGATGCATTTAGAGAACAGCTCCGGGAAGGTATAGTCGATTACCTCCGACATAACACAGGTAGCATAGCTTTGCCTGGGATGTTATGGGAAGCTTTTAAAGTGGTGATTAGAGGAGTGCCAATATCCAAGTTAGGAGGGATGCCGACAGCTATAACAAAAGAGTTGACAAAAGCAGAGGAAGAGAAATGTGAAGGGGAAACGGGGGTCCATGTGACGGATACAAATAAGTTGAAACAAGAATGCAGAAAACACTGGGACAGGCTAGGTAAGCTAAGCTACCCAAAACATGTAGAGAATCAACACGCCAGTGGGGACAAACCGGGAAGAATTCTGCCGGTGCTTCCGGCCCCGTGGGCAAGGGACAAGTTTGTTATCTAGGCGTAGAGGTATATCATGATCCCAGAGATGAACATGTAAACAAGACGTTGAAAGTAGTTGGGGGGGGTTGTCTAAATCAATGAACTTCTGGGTGAAACTCCCCCTCTCATTGATGGGCACGGCTGCACTCCTGAAGATGGTGGCTCTCCCAAGGCTTCTCCACTGTTTCTCTAATATTCCGTTACACATACCCAAGAGTTTCTTCAAGCATTTGGACACTTTATGCAGGAGTTTCCTGTGGAGTAATAGTAGATGCAGGCTGGCCATGACCATATTACAAGGGACATATGACCAGGATGGGATATGAATCCCAAACTTTGAAATGTATTATGCGGCAAGCCAGCTGCAATTCGTAGCAGAATGGTTTTCGGATGAGCCGACCCAAGAGACCCCCCTGTTGCAACCAGCATGTAGCCTATTCCTTTTGAAAGAGGTAGTCTGGATTCAAGACGTATGCTTCAATAACCCGCCTCTACTACTCAAGTTAGGTAAAGATATGTGGCGAAGAGCCTGCAAGTTGATTGGTACAGCGGCCCCATACTCCCCTCAGGTCCCTCTAGTGGCGTTGAACGCGGCTAGTCAACAGCAGAGGCTGATGGTGCGGAAACACTGGAAGCCTGTGGGAATGGCCACAGTGGGGGACCTCCTGAACGACGGGAATCTTCAGGAGTTTAGGTCGCTAGCAGCCGCAACAGGGTTACACATAGGTCAACACTTAATACATGCTTCCCTACTGTACAGCATTACCCGAAGATGGGCCTCTAGAGAAGTAGAGCTGCAGAAAAATTAAGGGATTGAAACAATCTGACATATTGGAAGGGGGACATGCAGTGTCTAGGATCTATGAGCTAATTACCAGACAACAGCGAGACAGGACCATTAACACTAAACTGAGCTGGAAAAAGGATCTACACGAAACCTTTAAGCAAGGAGTATGGGAGAGGGTACTGTTGTATCACAAACATGTGGCAAGAAATGCAAAACTGCAGTTGCTGCAGCTGTATGTGACCCATACAGCATACCTGACCCCTAAGTGAATGTCAGGGTTTAACAAAAAACGCAGAACAATGTTGTCCGAAATCTAAATTGGTTGACGCAGATATGGTCCATATGTTCTGGGCATGTCCACAGGTGCCACAATATTGGAATGAGGTAGCACGATTATTGTCAAAAGCAGATGTGGTGTTGAATGTGAACTCCTCTACAGCTTGTCTGTTGGGGGGTTTTCCTAGGCTCAAGAATTTGAGGCATATAAACAAACTTAAAGACCCAGGGAATGCACTGGCCAAGCGCTGGATAGCGATGATGTGAACAAAACAAACTGGCCCAACGCCAGACAATGGTGGATGGACATGCAAAAATAGACATTAGCAGAGACTGCCGTATGGCAGGAAGCGGCACGCCACAACCAGGGTGAAAATAGTACATACATCAACTCCTGGAGAACAATGCTTCACAAACTATTCCAAGAAGAACAATAGCCAGCTTGGACTGATCAAGTGACAACAGGTCCTACAGCAAAAAAGTACAGGGTCCCTAGAACTAAGAAGTCTGCGTGAAAAGTAGTTCTGCAAATGTACATTTTTACTTATATTATGAAGTGACAGCTGGGGGAAGGGGGTGGGATATGGGGGGAAAAGCCTGAGCATGATGGTGGAATCAGAATAATGTGTAATAATGTCATGGCTTTATGTTGTAAAAGTTATTAATCAAATAAATTGTAAAAACAAAATAGATATATATATATCTATCTCACATCCTTCCTTTCTCATGGAACCTTTCTAGGCTTAGAAACAACTTAAAAGGCAACATAAATCAGTCCTCGAATGTGGCTTGTTATCTAAGAGAACCTCCAATGGCCTTGGTTCACAGAACAAACTGCAACCGCTCACGCACAGGCCTTCCTGCCTCATTAGTGTACTGACAACCAAGGCCTGTCAGGAATTTGTAAACTACCTTGCATGGTTTCCTTCCCACCATTCATGATGCGATAATGTGCACGTCTGTCCCTAATAAAAATACTTATTTATCTTGCTAGTGTTTTCTTAGCTTTAATGTGAGCAGCATAAAATGGCGACCTCACAGTTCCCCCTTCTATAGTGTTTCATTATAAACCTTTATGCTCCAATCCTAGTCATTCTAAGATATTCTTCTTGGTGAAGTTCATGATCCACTCTCTGTCAGGATCCAGGATTGGAAACATTGGAACCGCTGGCGGTTCCGACGGTGAACGGTCTAGTCCTCACCCAACATGGCGCCGGAGCCTATAATACCAGGCTCTGCCCACTTTTCGGTGCGTTATATCTGTGGCTTGTTTACTTTCTCAACGCTCCGACTTTGGACTACTGCCATCCTGTGTTTACTCCCTTGATATCATACCTTCTGTTCCTTCCTTGTGTGTTGATATCTCTGTCTGTTGCCTATTTTTTCCCGTGTTCGCTAGCTTTTTACTTTAGTTCGAGGTCACCGCCGCTGTCTCTGGTTCGGTGCCTCTCCTCCTCGCACTCATCTCTTCGCTCTAACTTTCTGTTTTTTTTTAACATTACTGCTGCCTGGTCTTCCTCCTTTTCCGGCCACGGAGGTGCTTCTTGCACGGTTCTCCGCGTCCTTTAACAGGAGCTTCCTAGCTGGTTCCGCTTTCGACGGCACTCTCAGCCCTTCAGTCTTGTACATTCTGTCTCTAACGAACGCAGAAGCGTTGCGCTTTGCCGCTTCTGCGTTACCTATTCCTACCTCCTTGCCGTCTCGGCGTGCTGCTTCCCGGCGGGGTTCTTCCTTCCTTCTCCACCGTGGTAATATTGCACTACGCTGTTTCTGGCTCTTACTCCTACCTCCCTGCCTTCTCGGCGTGCTGCTTCCCGGCGGGGTTCTTCCTTCCTTCTCCGCCGTAGTCATATTGCACTACGCTGTTTTGGGCTACTCAGAACATACCTACCTTCCTCTTCCTGACTCGACAAGATATTCTTCTCATATTCTCAGCTAACCTTCATAGACTATATTTGATCCTCCTTTCTTTACCTATCTCTCGCTCCGGGTTTAAGACCCTTCCACTCTGTGTCTTGACATTTTCTTCAGTAGCACTGAGTACGTCCTTTTACCTAATATCCAGGAAATTCGACTTTAAAGATTTCTAAAGACCCCATCTTTGGAACCCATCTACGGACTAGGGTTTTTTCTGCCTACAGGCTTTTTCCCTAGAGCTGAGGCTGGCCCCCTGGGGTTCCCCTGTGACAGGCCTACTCCTCTCTCAGGGTGGCCTCCGGAGGGGCCAGACCTTACCTTCACGAAAAGAAGACCAGAACTCAGAAAGGCAAGGGACCAAGGGCTAAAGAGAAACCCAGCAAGACCAAGACGGATCCTTACGAAGTTACCTCGGAGGAGTCAGGTGAGGAGAAAGGGGAGGTGGACTTGGATCTTGACACTCTCCCTACGCCTGTGTCAGGGAGTGTGTGCAAAGCTATACTAGTAATTCTATTCATAGTACTGGTGCACTCTGCTGTAACTTGAAAAAAAAGTAGCCTATTACTAGTATGAGAATGCCTGCCAGGAGAAACATAATGTTTGGGCCCCATCTCCCAAACTTGCTTGTGAATGTTGTCCACCAATCCATAGAGTGGTCAGTGGGGATGTTTGCTGCATGATCATCTATTTGCTGTGAATTATTTTGTACGAATACGCAGCATTGCTCTTTTACCAGAGCGCAAACTCCTCCTTGTGCTGCCAGTCATGTCAAGCGCCATCCTGTTTTGCAGCACCATTGTCCCCATCGCCCCTTGTTCCCGTGCCTGAGTGTCTAGCATGTAGCTTGTCTCGTTGGCCACTTACTGAAGCACTAACTGAAGTCTTAAAATAGCAGTACCTGTCTGTATGATGGCATGCATGCATCCCCCAAGTCCTCCAAATATGCACCCTATTCCTCCCCCCGCAATCTCGCCAGATGTTAATGGGTGTTAACATATCTATGATCGCTTGTGCATCTTCTGTGTTCCCTTCTACTATTGGCTGCATATCTTGTGTGCTCCTTTTGCGTAGTGAGTCAGTGTTCCTTATTTTCCCTGACGGGAGGTCTTTGAACACCAGTAGCCCAGGGAATAAGTAGAGTGCATGGACCTACCCATAAGGAAGGCAATGCTTTAAACATTCTTGTCCTGCAGAGCCAGAACATCCTTGTGGAAGGGGAACACTATTGCTATTAAAGGCACATGGGTTAGAGTATGACTCTGTGGTGTGCTTGCTGTAGTGATACTGCTACACCAACCTGGTGAGAAGAGCAATTGCCCATAACTATATCTACAGTATTGTTAGTTTCATTATAGGAATACTGTCTAATGAAATTAGAGGGCATCACATTCCTAAACCAGCCTTGGCTTTTCAACAGACATAGGACAAGATCAGAGGCAGTTGTCCATTTCTCTTTAAGACTGTGTGTTCCCTGCCAACGCAATGCCATTGCAAGTAATTCTACTGTAAAGTTAAACCCCATTGTTATCCAACATTCCCCCTTCCACTGGTTTAAGTTCCACGCAAACAGGGTAGTTGTATGAGGGGTATACTCTGAGTGTTCTGGCTGATCTATTCTGGCCCTTAAGTAGTCCAATTTGTGAGCCCTAGCACCAAATTTGACTCATTCGATAGTGCTTGGTCAGAGACAGCAATGAGAGGATAAGTGTCCTCCGAATGGTGTGGCAGGTGGCTGCCTACCCAACAGTCACTGATATTTAATTCAGAATCAGTTATATTTGCCAGTTTCATGTACAAGTTCCCCTCTTGTGAGGGCGACAGTTTCGCAGAGGAACAGTGGGCCAGGAGGCCTATGAATCCAGTCAGTGCTATGGCTAGTGCAACCTGAGCATCCCTCATTCTCCTTCCTTTTCCTAATCGCTCTTCCTCACCCATCAGGTTCACCGAGCCAGTGGTGGCACAGATCCTTAACTGTTCTTAACTCGGGTTTACCAGTGGAGGGTATCATTTGCAGGTACCTCAAATGCAATTGCGACAGTGCATGTAACTGCAAAGGGTTATAGTCCTCTGTTTGTTTATTGATTCCATTTATATCCTCCCATATAGACATGTGGGTAAGGTGGCCAATATGTGATGGGATTGTATGCCACGAACCATGGATAACGTATCTTGTGATAAACCCAGTGTTGTCCCATTGCAGGGCCCACCTACCCAGAGGGACAGACTGTACATTCTGGTATGGTGCAGTCGTGTTGGGTGAGAACCTCGGATATGGCAGTGGTAGGTTATATTGCTGCAATAGTTTAATGCGATCTGGCAGTACGCATTCCCACCTAGTGTATTTAGTTATCATGGTGAATGGTGAAATTGGTGTTCCTGTGGATATTGCAAGCTGTACTCTGTTTTCTGAGGGAGTTTGTGTAACTATGGTTCTCCTTTCTGCCCCCCTACTCCAAGCAGGCAGACATTCCCAAAAGGGGCGCTTCTTGGGGATTGCTCAGATTGGTACTTTACTGGAACGTTCGCTGAGGCACCTTTCACAATCCCAATAACATTCATGTGATGACCACTTTGCTAATACATGCCTATGTTGATAACCATTGGATAATGGTTCACCGGGAGAAGATGCAACATGTATTGCATCTAGCCCTATGCAGTACAATCTTCTGTGGCGATGTTGTAGATGTAATGCTTGCAAGGAAAGTTTAAAGTAACCTCATTACTCTGGCTGCTACTTTCTACTTCTATCTGCTGGTGGGGACAATTGCAGATTGTCCTTTCCCACCCACGTGCTCCTAACAAGTCTTGTACTGTTCTGACACATGTGGCTTGTTCCAATAGGTCTACTGAGGACTGCTGCTCTCCAATATTCAATTAGCTTCGTTTTTCAAATTATAATTAGAAGTCACTGCTGAATCTTTAACTTTTCAAAGTTTCCGGGACGGTTTGCAACGGTGCTGCCGGTTGTGATGCGAGGGTGGGGAGCTCCTTCTGCTTCTTGAAATGCAATGCATGGATCCACGTCAGCAACCCCTCGCAGCCGTCAGCAGTGTATGGCTTCAGGAGGACCACAAAAGGTCATTCCACCTGGGCTCCAACACCGATTTTAAGGTGTGCATTTGAACGTACACTACGTCCCCAGGCTGTATGTCATACAGCGGTTCACTCGGCTGCTCTCTGAAGGTGGCATAGACATGTGAATGAAGAGACTGGAGGGCAGAGGTCAAGGAAATATGGTACTGTAGCATGTTAGCATCACACAATGGAAGAGATGAAAATGCTCCTGCAACTACAGAGCAGCGCATATGACACACAGTGACATTTTTGTGAGTTGAAAGACCAGTAGTTTGGTTAATGGACCCCCATGTATATGTTACCCCAATGGGCAGAGCTTGGAACCAATTCAATTGAGTGTCCACACCGATCTTTGCTAGCTTGCACTTAAGATCTGCGTTGCGTCTCTCTACCCAGCCTGATGCTTGTGGCCAATAAGCAGTATGCAACTGAAGTTCAAAAGATAAGGCTTTGCAAATAAGAGACAACAAAGCATTGTTGAAGTGGGAGCGCCTGTCACCATCTATAGAGAATGGGATACCCCACATCAGTGTAAAATCATGCAACAAACACTCAGCTGCTGCCTGGGCATCATCTCTCTTACAGGGATACGCTTCTACCCATCTGCTGAATACGTCAGCCACCTCAAGGGGGGTAGGTGAATGAGTTGACAGATGTTCACATGTGGGCAAAATCAATTTGTAGGGCCAGAAATGGGCCAACGGAAATGGTGCCATCCCCAATGGGACCTTCTGGACCCCACCTGGTTGTATTGATGGTAGTTGGAACATTGACTAACAAACTGGCGTGCTACCGCTGCAAACCCTGGAGCCCACTGTGCTGAATACACCTGTGGTGATACGATGTGTTCATTCACATGTGCTAATCCATCTGCTCGACTGGCTAACTGAAAATGTGCCTTCTGAGGCACAAAAGGTTTCCTTTCCTGTCTCCAAATCCTCTCTGTATCCTTTACAGCTTCCTTCTTTTGCCATTAGGCCTTTCCTTCTTTTATGTCCAGTGTTTGCAACTTGCTCAAACTGTGTGTCACATACACCTCACTGTCTCTCACATACGTTTATTTCGTTTATACAGCGCTTTACTCCAAAGCGCTTTATAATATAACAACAAGGTACAATAATGGAAGAAGCAAGTTAACAATCATGAGACAAACCATTGATTCAATATGTAGAACAGTTTCCTGGGAAAGTGGAGGTGAGGGAAGGAGAAAAGGAAGGGAAAGGAGGTAGTGAAGGGAAGAGGAGCAATAAAGTCAAATATGTGATATAAAGTTAAGTGGATGTGAGAAGGGAGGGGAAGGTAAGGTATGAGGGACATGGAGATGGAGAGACGGTAGAAGGTCAAGGGGGGGAGTGAAGAAGGGCTTTCAAGGAGGTGCGGAAGGAGGTGTAGGTGGGGATAGAGCAGATAGAGAGAGGTAAGGAGTTCCAGTGTAGGGGGGCCAAGAGCTGAAAGGAACGGAAGCGAGAGGCGGCACATGGTGACAGGGGTACAGTGAGTAAGAGGTCAGCAGAGCGGAGAGAACGAGAGAGAGTGTGAAATGAGAGGAGCGATGAGAGATGGGGGAGCAAGGTCATGGAGTGATTTGAAGACCAGACAGAGGAATTGGAATTTAAGTTGGGAGGGGAAGGGAAGCCAGCCAAGTTGAGAGAGCGAGGAGGAAATAGAGTCGCGAGGGCCGAGTAGACAGAGAGTATGGATAGAGGAGTGGCAGATGGATTTGAGGGGGGTCAGATGAGAGGCACGGAGTCCAAAGAGGAGAGAAGAGCAGTAGAAGAGACGGGAAAAGATTAAGAGTTTAGAAGCATGGAAGGTGAGGGAGGATCTGATCTTGCGAATGTTGTAGAGATGATGCCGGCAGGATCGAGAGGTGAGAGAAATATGGTGGGAGAAGGAAAGGGAGTAGTCAAAGTGGAGACCAAGATTGCAAGCATGGGTAGAGATGGGGAGATATATGCTGGCTATGGCATCAGTGATGACCAGGGTATTACATGTTGGTGAAATAATCCCAAGGGCCATGTCACGTGCAGTCATCGGCTGATTGATTACCTCTAGAAACCACGTCCTCCCCCTTTGTGCAGGGCATTTGATAGTGGCGATATTTGTGGGTAACAGGATAGCATCAAGGAGGGTTCAAACTATGGGCCATTGAGGATGTGTGTCCCTGCTGAGGTTGGAAAACCTTGATCTTTCTAAATTTTGCGAAAATCATGAGCTACGCCCCATGCATATCTGCTGTCTGTGTATATGGTGACACAGTCAGCGGATGCGAGATGACATGCAGATTTTAACACAATAAGTTCAGCAACTTGAGCAGAGGTAGGAAAGTGTTATTTGAGCAACCAAAACAACAAATTCATCATCTAACAAATCAGTAGCAGCATAAGCAAACAAGAGTGCCCCCGAAGAGGGAAGGGACAGGGAGGATCCAGACACAAAAATAGGGTACCTTTCATCCAAGGGGACCTCTCGTATGTCAGGCCTGACAGTATTATATTGGGAAACCACAGTAACACAATCGTGCAAATCTTCTTCAGGCAGCGCAGGCATGGGTAACAACGAGGAAATATTAAGAGGGCCCACACACACGCTTCAATGTGATGCAAGGGTCATTAAGGAGTGTTTCCTTGTAGCGCAACAAGCGCTGCTGTCTTAAGTGTTGTGCCTTACTTTGTAACAAAAAAGAATGCACGGTACCCAGTTATTTTACCGAAAACAAAACAAAGCGGTACGTTTTACTGAAAACCATAATACCGAAAAAATACAGAACATTTTAATTAAATATATATGGGGGATGTGGGTAAGGGGTTCAAATAGGTGGGGTTGGGGTGGGGTTACAATGTTGACTCACATTTGTTCATATTCCCATTTATGAAGACCTAACACTCAACCCACCAACTGAAAAGTAGTCCCAACCGCTCTTCTGGTCTGAGCTAAAGATAAATTTGGGCGCAAACCGAGGGCGAGTGCGCAGACCCACCTTATCTCTGTGAATTGTAACAAAGGAGTCTAGAATCCCTGCGTTCAGATCTATATGGAAATTAATGTCAATTATTCCACTCTGACAGTTGGACAAATTACCAAGGCATGGATGGGGTGACTGAAAGAGTGGAACAAAGACAAAGGGTCAATATGGAATAGGCTATGTGTTTCTATGAGATGAGGAAATACTCACAGTCCACGCTTGAGTTTGGAATTTTGGACCAATCAAACGGGTCTGGTCACTGCACGGCGGATGCCCCCTACAGCAAACAGCTGGGCAATTCTGGTCACTGGATAGCAATACAGTTGGATGGCAGAGGTACAACGGGCATGCAGCTTGCGGGCAAGAAGCTGGTTGGGTCACAGAATGCTCCCCACAAAGAGTAACATCGTTTTTCCCTTTGGTTAGCGTTTTTTTTTAGATCAAGGCCTTGCTGAAGTAGGGTCAGCTATTCTTTGGCCTTGCAGTGAAATCTGGAATCTGGCAAGAGGAATGTAGAAGGTCAGGAACGCAGGCGCTGGAAATTCAGGAGAGAGTGTCTAGAGTTCTGCCAGCCACCCTTTATAATAAAGCATGGTGAAATCACAGAATTGTATGGTAGGGCAGTCTTAGCTGAGTATGCCCCTAAACAACTGGATTGGACAGGGGTGATTGCTACCGCCTTCTTGTTAACTGATTGGGCTCTTAGAAACCTGACATCAGCTTTATGATGTGGGCTATGTTCAGAACCTCCCACAGTTAATTTTGCCACAACCCAGTTTTGACATAAATGGCAAATGTTTACATTTGTGCCATCTTAACAAATCACATGGGCAGATTACATATTTTATGTAGAGCATGGCAGTCCAATTCTCAGAGTTGTTGGACTTTGTATCGTCTGTTTAACAATTTATTGTCGTTTTCAAAGAGGAAATATTCGGCCTAGAATTCTATACATACATGTATAGAATATATAATCTATACATGTGTATATACATCTATACATGTGTATAGATTATTATTAGGCATGTCCGTATTGAATTTCAAGTCGGCATCATGTACACTTTCTTAGAATGTCCACTTCTCTGCCATTTCTGTTCCCCATATGGCAGTGAAGGCTACAACGTCTTAAAATAAAAACCACAAAATTCCATTTACACTGTTAACTTTTTACATTTTTGCGAAGTCCTGTTGCAAAGATAAAAGTCTTACAAGTTTATTTATAATATAGTCTTTGGAAACAAATGGGGCAGACCTTTGTCCTTCACTTGGCCCATTTTTTTCCCCCAACTACCACCAACTGTCATTTCAGCCCAGGGTGTGGATGGGGATTCCCCGTTTGATTGAATGTTTATTGCCACTTCTCCACTTCGCAGGTTGGTGTCCCAGAATCTCTATTGTACGAGGCCTCAGATCAGACAAAAGCCTGCTAAGGTAGCAATTCTTGCCCATGTGTGCCCTAGAATTTGAGGCTGATTTCCCCCCCATATTTTTGTTCTGAATCGGAAGAAAGCCTGTTGAATAAAACCTCCCATATATGTTTCATAGTACAAACCCCTTTACATTGCTAGATAGGGGTAGGGCCTTATGCAACATACACTTTTAAACAGGTATTTTTCTTATTTGCAAAAGTACATTTAAGCATGTGGTGACTGCTGGCATTTTCCTTCAAATTCGTTTTTTCTCTTCCATCTGAATTCCCACATTGTTCTTTAGCCATAGGTAGTTTCTTGTATGAAGCGATTTGTTTGAAAATCAGATGCACTGAAATTGACATAGGCCCAGAGAGCTAGGATTTCTTTGAAGCCTTTATCTTTTTGACATTTTGTGACTCAAATGTCCAGCGTTTTCTGCGGCTGAAAGTGAAGTTTCTTTTGCCTTTTTCAGATTTGGCTGACACAGCCTATCATGCAGGGATCATGCTTTCTTCTGCTGAAGCACAATGTGGATATGGATGGACATGGCAGGGTCTTTTTGATAAAAGCAATGTGATGTGGAGTAGATGAAAATAGCATCAGGGCAGCATCCTTTTCAGTGTAAAATATTCCCTTTTAAATGGGAACTTTTTGCAAGCAGCAGAGCAGTGCTACTTTGATGTGCTTATTTTGGGTGCACCCAAGAACGCATTGGCACCTTTCTCTGTGTGCGCCCTGTTCCAACTCACCCAATAGGTGTTTGGCAAGATGGTGCAGCCATCCTTTTGTCACTGCAAAACGCAGTTTTGATGCAGTGGTGCTCCAAGGAGCCAGCGCAACCATTTTTCTTTTGACTGCAGAAGCGCAGCTTGGTTATGAATGGGAATTCTGCTGAGTGGGTCAATGTAGCCCACAAATCCCCCCGACTCTTCTGCGATTCCTTGTCGAGGGAGAGTAGGACAAAGTGGGGTTCATTGGTAGGGCAAAGCGGGGTTCATCAGGGAGGAGACCTTCCATCAGGGAGTGGTACGCCATAATCCTCACATTGTCTCTCATTGGAGTATGGTGCGACACCCACAGCTCCCCCTTACGTCTTCCTTTGTGGTGTTGAGCGACACCCCCAGCTTTTTCTACAATTTCCACTTTCCAGGTCCCTGGAGAGGTCCACCTTGGTCTAGGAAGGGTACAACCAGAATTAATCTATTGACATGGCTAAGAACCGGTTACTACATTTTCCCATGACTACCCTCCGGAAAGGTTGACAGCAGTGGGACACCATGCATTGCAATAATGACAGTATTCTGACAACAAGCCAAATGCTCACTCCCAAGACACAGATAACTATGGATTGTGCTAGAATTTTGGGAATCCCTTTCGTCCTGGCAATGAAGAAAATACTGCCTGTTAACTAATTGTACCTATAAACCTATCTGTTCCCTTCTAGTTCTTCTGTTGCTTGTTCTTTTTCTGCAGATGTCTCCTCTGTTTGGTTTTCTCTGGGCTCCTCAATTTGCTGCAAAGTGTTTCTAGGGTGACAACTCTTTAGCTGATTAATATTGACCCATTTCTCTTCTGTCAGTTCTCCTTTGTGGATGTGGATTCTATAGGCGACAGGTGAAACTTTACCTATAAATTCAAAAGGCCTGTGCCAGCTGGGGAGACATTTCTGCTCCTTGGTCTGGTTGTTTGTTTATTTATTTGGTAATGTGCACCAAACCCATAGGTAGCTGGGCGCAACAGGACAAGAAGACTTAGAGCTTGGTTACAGAAACATGTCAAGTGCATATATACATACATACAATGAAATAAAAGTTACTGCCACCTCTATTTACAGTAGAGTGGTGGAAGCTAGGGTCACATATTATGTAATACAAGTAGCAGTTAATGGTACAGTACGTAGCAAATACAGTGAATGTGGGAGAGCGTAGTAGGTATCGGTGGGCGGTACAGTATAGGTACTGGCTAAGCAAGTTTAGAAATCATTTGTTCGTAGCCATTTGAGTACATTACGTCTACATTTGGGGCAAGGTTGTTCCATTCTGAGCTCTGATGGGAGAGCGTTCCAAGATTGTGCTGCTTTGACTACTTTGGTTCCTTTGGAAATTGTACAAGTGGGCCCTGTCTCCTACTTGGTATTCCTTTTTGGTGGTTTTTAAGTCATATTGAGTCTTCATCCCCTCTGCAGATATTTCCAGATTCCGCTGAGCGTACGCAAAAGCATGTTGAAGGTGTTTTCTTAGATTCTCAACATACTCATGAGTTGTGGAGAAGTTTATCAGTGTCTGCTCTTGTGTTCTGTAGAGCAGATCCTGAGGTAGCACCATCCTTCATCCAGTCATTAGCTCAAATGGCAACATCTTGGTTGCAGAAGAAGGTGTAGATCTGATGGCCATCAGGACAAGTGGTAATCGGATGTCCCAACTTGGCCCAAAATCTGCCACAAATATTTTTTAGAATGCTCACAATTGTTTTGTTGTACCTCTCAACTCCCCCACTAGAGGATGGGTGATATGCAATGTGAAGTTTCCTTTTTACCCCAAGTATCTCCCACATCTTTGTCATCACTTCGCTGGTGAAGTGATTACCTCGGTCTGACTCAATCCTTTGGGGTAGGCCAAAACGCGAGAAGATGTGGTTGCTCATCAGGGCAGCTGCTGTTTCTGCCTTGCAATTTGAGAGACATTCCACCCATTTGGTAAACAAGCATGTTACTGTTAACATGTACTTGCTCCCCCTACAGGAGCGAATCTCGGGCCAGATGAAATCTACTTGTAAATCTGACCATGGCAGTGTCGTCCCCCTCTTTTGGAGGGGAGCTCGGTGTGTGAGTGAAGTTGGCTGAAATTGTGCACACACAAGACACCCCTTCAAGTATTGGTCGAGGGTCCTGCCCCTTGTATGGCCAGTATGTGACCTCTTGTAAGATTTCTAAAGTGGTGTGGCCCCCCGATGACCGGCTGTGGCCGCATCATGGGCGTGACTAAGCATCAGGCTTCGGAATCAGGTAGGTACCACCCACTGGTCACAGCCAGAGATGGATCTCCTTACCAACAAACCGTCTTGGATTCTGAACATTTTGGGACACTTCATCAACACCCTGAAGTCCTCTTTCCCAATGTAATCGGTATCCGTCAGGGGAAAGTTCTCAGGGTCCTCAATGTGTTGATAAAATTTACCAATAATCTGATCCCCTTTTTGTGCCGTGGTTAAATCAGCATTTGGGGTCTGCTTACTCCACTGGCAGTTGAGAGTTCATTGTGAGCATTTGTCTGGGACCTAGTGATAGCAGTGACCTGGAGTTCTCCCAACAGGGACTCGATCTCAAGGAGATCACCCTGGATGGCTCTGGTTTTGGCCAACTGATCAGCTAGGTCGTTTCCAGTTTTGTCTGGCCCCTCTATTCTGGAATGACCCTGGATCTTCTTCCAATAGATGGTCATCCCACTAGAGGTGACCAGATCATCAATATTTTGGATTTGCTTGCCATGTTTAAATAGTTTGTTATTAGCACATAGCATGCCTCTGGTTTTCCAATTACCCAGGTGCTCCACAAACCCGTTCCGGTGATAATCTGAATCAGTGATTATGACCAGTGCGTGGAGTTGGTGTTGGATGGCAGTGAGGATGGCCTGATGAACTGCCATCAGCTCCGCCACCTGACTACTGCAGGGACCGATTTTGTACCCAGCGGAGGGTTCCGGGCATCATTCACCCAGGCATTCCCAACGCCGGCCACCAGTTCCTTTTCCCCGTTGTTGTCAACATTGTAGGAGCACCCGTCCACATACACTGTGGGCATTCCCTCGCACTCGTCTTCTTCATAGACTTTGTGCGGGTGATTCAGATACGCCTCCATGTTGTCCTGGGTTTTAAGACTTTCGTCCTTGAGACAGTTTTCTCTGGCACAATCATGCAAGTCAGCCAGACCTTGTGTGAGGGGGCTCTTCTTGTTTTGGCCATATCTGACCTCCACAGGAAAGCCTTGCATTGATAGAATCCAGGAAGTAATTCTGGAATTACTCACATTTCCAGCCTGGATTCTGTCACTTTGGAGCTATTGCAAAGGCTAGTGTGGAGTCTCCACTATGAGGTGTTCCCCCTGGATGAACGGGCGGTAATTCTTCAATGCCCACACCGTTGCCAGGAGTGCCTTCTTGCAATCGTTTAATTTTTCCTTCCCAGAGGATAAAGTCTTACTTGCATAGGAGATTACTTTATTGACCTTGTCATGCTTTTGATATAATACTGCTGTCAAGCATTTATTAGAGAACCCTGTCTCCAAGAAGAACTCATTGTTTTTTGACAGGGTAAGCTAGACAAGGCGCTTGTGAGAGGCTTCTTTTGAGTTGGTTTACTGCCTCCACTTGTTATGGACCCCACTCCCACTTGACCCCCCCCTTCTACAGATGCATCAGGGGTCTTGTGACCTCTGCATAATCTGTAATTAGTCAGTCCAAGGAGGCTTCTTAGCTCACGCAGAGTTGTGGGGTCTTTCAATCTTAGGAGTGCTTCCACTTTCTTTCCCTGTGGACAGAGACTCTCAGGAGTCCTCTTATGCCCCAAGAGGTTGACACAGGTCCTGCACCACTGTGCCTTTTGGAAGGACAGTTTTGCTCCGGCAACCCTCAACTGGGTCAGAACATAACGGATTTCCGCTATATGTTCCTCCACAGTTGAGCTTTTTTATCAGGACATCATCCACATAGGCTAGGTTACCCCTTTCACCCAAGTCGGGCATGAGCTTATGTATGAAGATGTTAAATTTGTTGCTGGAGTTGATGTATCAGAAGGGAGTCCGGGTCCACGTGTACTGCTGCCACCCAAAGGTGAAGGCCAGCTTGTATTGGTCATCCCTACTGACAGACACTGTCCAGTACCCATTTGTCAGGTCAATGGCGCTGTCACGACCCACACTCTGAAGACCCCCTGGCCAACCTATGGGCCAGGGAGAGTCTTGATTCCAGTACCCACTAAACCCAAGAAATTGCAGCCTAGGCCTTCTTGGGGCCAGTCCTGGCGCCTTTGGCGCCAGGCTCATGTTTGAATATGGACTTGTGATTGGGAACTACTTTTCATTAATGCCAGTCATGTGGAGTCATCCTCCTAACTTGGCTCCTTGAAACCAGGCTTGCAGTGTAGTGTTTTTGGGTGTGTGGTACCTGGACTTCTTTCTTGAAGCTATTTAAACCACACCCGAATAGACTGACACGCTTCGCGTTAGTTTGCATTTCTGCAACGGTAACGCTCACTGTGTTCAGCTTCAGCCACGAACCTCGGAAGAACAGCACCTGCAAAGGAAAGGAGAAGACATTGTGAGAAAAGGCAGCAGCTTACCTGAACTTCATCGCCAGCGGTCCGCAGCTCTCCCGACCATCATCCTGGAACAAGCGCTCCTTCGGATCGACGGACCTGTAAAAGAGAAGAAACAAGGCATTAGACATTGTACAATTAACGAACTGTGCCGAAAGGCTTACTTCGCCAGCCGCTCCTCAATCAGCATCACTATGGAAATTCCACACTCCGGCCGAGTACCGCGACCTGTGGAGAGGAAAAGATAACAGGTTAGCAAAGGCAAGACATCTTAAGCGCAGCGTATAGCGCCTATTCACCGCATCAAGGCGCTCCAAAAACGCCCATACTTACCGGTGAAACACAGATTCCGCCGCCACATATTGGACTTCTGCGTACCTAGGAAAAAAGACATTGTTAAAAGGCATACAAGAACAGCAATATTCACAGCAATAAGACCTACCTGAAAGACTCAAGACGGGCCGGCATCAGTGAAGCAACTCGATCGCCATTGCCCACCAAGCACAACGCGCCCCTGCCAAGACAGCAGGGCGGAGAACACGCCAACATCTAAAACAAGGTGAGGAGAAGTCCAGAAAGGTCGCAGACCTATAGGGAGGTGGGAGGCTGTTTACCCCGGTTGCCCAGTCCTGAACATAGCTTACCTGTATTCCAGGCAGAACTCTTATGCTGGTCGCATCTGGGCATCGCAAGGAGAGACATCTGAACCCCAGCTGCTGGGTGGCGCCCCCGTGGAACCAGGTGAGCGTAACAGGCAGTGTATACCTTTGACCCCTGGATCTGGGCCAGTCCTTGGTCAATGTATGGGAGAGGCCATCAGGACATGTGGACCCGTTTATTTAGCTCCCTAGGGTGAGCACAGAGTCTTCACTGGCCGTTTGGTTTTAAAATCCCCAGCACCGGATTATTAAAGGTGCTGTGGACTGGACGAATGATCCCACATGACTCAAGATTTTTAATTATTTCTGTTAGGGACTCCATGGATGCGAAAGGCAAGCGATATTGCTTCACAAACACAGGAGTCATTCCAGGGTCCGTGGGAATTGTTGTAGTATGGATTTCGGTGCAACCACAGTCGTGCGCGTCCACCGCAAAGAGATCTTGAACATCTAAAAACACCTGTTTCAACTTTTGCTTTTGCTCCGGAGTCTCACAGGCATCAGTTAGGTTGACCTGCTCTACAACCATTTGCCTGAAGCCTGGAAAGACTTCTGGTTTTGCTATCTCAGTGGCCTCCTCCAGCTGGGTGGAGAGGTCTCTGGTTAGAGTATTGACCTGGACAGAGGAATTCAGGTAGGAGAGGCAGTCATTGTGGACTTGGAATATCACCTCATCCTGCCTGATGTCACAGGTCACCTCTTCCTCACTGTAAGGGCAGGAAGAGTACACCAGGAAATTCCCCCCTTGCCGGGTGAAGATCCTGTCTGGTGGTAAGTCATTGTCACTGTCATTGTCAAAACAGTCTTTGGGGATTGGTCCTATCAGTTCATTTCCTAGATCCATAGAAAAATGTCGGTCATCAACCGCCATTCCAATAATGGTGCCTGCGCCCAGAGTGATACCCTAAGGTCGCTGTTATACATCAATATTGGAATGGTGTTGTGTTCTATATTGACTACTGGTGTTGGGTTTAACCCCAACCTCTGCTGTTGAAGATGGGCGTTGAGGTGTACATATGCATCAAGATTTTGCAGTTTCTGTCCTCTTTTAAATTTTTATTCAAGTGGGAATAGTCGTGTTCATCCTGGGATGGTGACCTCCTCTCCAATTTGAACTTCAACTGCATATGGCAGCAATTGGGCTGACCGAAATGCTTTTTCAGAATCATCAAAGCCCATGGGATTGCCCCCTAGTCAGGACCAGGCTTTGTTACTTATCAGGTCCAAATTAATGGCAAACCGATTGAGAATGTCACTGCCTAAATAAAATGCAGCAGGGACATCTCACACAACCCAACAATTATGTTCTATGCTTTTGTTACCAATAGACATTTTGAGCATACACCTGCTTGGCAGGAGATGTTTGGTATTTGGATTTTCCAGGCCCATTTCCCACTTATCGATCAATTTAAATGTGGGAATGGGTGGATCTTTTGGGAGCTTTTCGGGACATGGCTTCGCTGATGAAGCTCTTACCGTTGTTCACGGTCACTCGAGCGAGAACAGACTCCTTCCCTTCATTTAACTGAATAGAGATGAACAACTGTTCTGTAATTTTCTGAATGTCAGCTAAACTTTCAGCTGGTTTCTCATCACTTTTGACTATAGAATTGGGATTTTCAGATTGTGAATCAATATAACATTTCAAGGTTTTTCCTTCCAGTGTGGAATGCCACTTGAAAGTGGAAGGAAGGTTGATTTTCAGGATTGTAAAGGAGTTCCCATCACCAGTTTGTTGTCCTACAGCAAAAACTGTCACGTCAGTTATTTGATTGTTCTGGAAATGAAACTCAATATGATCCGGTTTTTGTTCAACCATGTCGCATGTGCCATTTAAACTAGCATGGGTGACACTCCGTTTTAATTTTATTGGCCTGTCAGTCTGAGTCCAGAGGACCTTGTTCACAAAGTCTATTAGGGGGGCCAACCTGTGCAGGATGTAATCCCCTAGTAGACAGGGTGTTCCCTCTGGAGTCATGACTATGACCCGGTGTTTCACTTTGTGTCGCCCAATTTTCATTTCCAAATCCGCTCTCCCCACGACAGGAATTAAATTGCCGTCGAAATTCTGGAGTTGTCCAGGAAGAGGGGTGAGAGGGATCTGGTATCTCTCCCCACTTCCTGAATTTAGCTGCTCAAAGACCCTTTTTGACTGAAGAGTGGCTTGGGATCCAGTGTCTACCAGTGCTGAAAATGTACATTGCCCTTCCACTTAGACCGGGGCATAAAATCTCCCCTCCTTCTCCTCAAGAGGACAAAGGTAATGTATATTTTGGGCAAGCTGGGTGGTCAATTTCTTTATTTTAGGATCTGACACAGTGGAGTTTTGGAGAATTTTCTGTGCCAGTCTGGGGATCTGTAATGAAAATTTGGCATCCTGAAATAGTGGAGATTTTGGAATCCCCTGTTTCCTTTAGCTCTGTGCTGCCCCCTTACCGGGTGGCAGTCACTATAACCAATTTGTGGGGAGGACCCCTCCATTACTATTTTCTTCTCAGGATGACAATTCTGGGGTTCAGGGATGGGTGACTCTGAATCGGTCCCCACACCCATCCAGTCTTCATTTAGATCTCTTGGGACCCATTTTTCTTTTGGAGGAATTCCCCTTTCGCTGAAGGAGATTATTTTCCCAGAATCCTCTAAGGATTCTTCCCCTTCAAATTGGAGGACACTAACTTCCTCCACAAAATGGACCTTTTTACTGTCTTTATTTCTCCTACCTATCCTCTGTTCCCTGGGTTGCAGATTTTCGGGGGCAAGAGATTTTTGTTCTGGTTCCTGGGTGTCCAGGGGCTTTTCAGAAGTGAGGAAGGAAGCTTCCTCTAGGGCTTTATAACCCCCTTCCCCGGTGCTGCCTCCTCTGGAACCGGTGAGTTGTCAGGGGTTCTCTCCCCGTCCTTGTTCTGAGGTGCCAGACCCTTGGTTTGTGGGGTTCTGAGCCGCCATGTTCATCTGAGGATTCTTTGGAGCCCTCAACATGGGACCCAGATCCTGGGTGGACCTAGCGCTCCAGTTGGGACACCCGTTCCGGCTGGTACGGGGGTGTCTGTTCAAATCTCGGTGGTTCACGGGAAGGGTAACTATCCCTTCTCCCGGAGTACCCTGGATATTGTGGATTTTGGTAACCCTCCACCCTTGGCCTCCACTCTCCCGGAATGGGTAGTCTGAGTTCCTGAAAGCGGGGAAAGAAAGGAGGGTTGTCCTGCAGGTTGGGGTTTTGGGGATACCGGGGAAAGAAACTTAACCCAGCATTTGGGGGATTACTGCCCTCCTGGGGGAAGTTAGGAGGGAAGTTTCCCAGGGTAGTACTTACCTGATTAGGTCCCCCCCCCCTTGGGCTGGAGGAGTCCATACATACCCTAAGATGGAAAAAGGAAGATGAGGCGCGCACTCCATTTCCCAGTCATGTATACCTGCTGCAGTTCAGTTGATCTTCTCCTCCAAGCGCTTTTATGTCTCTAACAATCTTCAGGGAGGCAGTCTTTCTTTTCAGGTGTTATTGATTAGTTTCAAATTCAGTCTCAAGGAATTCTGGTAGCTGTGGGGATAGCACCATTTTTTCAATGCAGGTGACCAGGAACCAACTCCCCTCCAAAAGCACAATTCTTTCCCATAAAGGGGGAGGGGGAAAAGCCGTCAATATGGCTCTCCTAGGTGGGGCATGTTAACCCTGGTGCCGCTGCCTCTGGAGCCCGGAATTCCTGTAACATGTAGAAAAAGGAAGATGAGGTGCGCACTCCAGTTCCCAGTCATGTATACCTGCTGCAGTTCAGTTGATCTTCTCCTCCAAGTGCTTTCCGGTCTCTAACAATTTTCAGGGAGGCAGTCTTTTTTTTAGGTGTTACTGATTAGTTTTAAATTTTAAAGCCCTATGACACTCGTGAATTGACAAATAATTAATGTGCGGTTAAATCTATGAGGCAAATATGATTTCTCACAATGGCAGTAATATATAAACACTGACAATCACAAAGCAAGTTCTCAACAAAAGGCACACAGTCCAAAAACAAGTTGAAAGTAAAAACACGATGCAGCCAAAATCACACGTTGGAAAGTTGCATTTTACTCAATTGCTGTTTTAATTGACACAACCGATTTTTATGAAAAACAGGTGAAATACTCAGATTTGTAATGTGGTTTTAGGGCTGGGGAATAGATGCACATCACATGGACAATATAAGGGTGAAAGGATGGTTGTAGCAGAAGATTTGGATGAGATTTGCAAGATAAAAGAAGGCTCGATTTTGATAAAAATGAAGCCGTGAAATAGAGAAAATCGGCTGAGAAAAAGAACAGATTTTACTTAAACTAGATTATTAGGACTATATTGTTAAAGAAAGACACAGTAGGATCCCAGGTTAATTTGCAACTTAACACTTTCACCTGGCGTTCAGATCTCTATGGGAATTAATTTCAATTATTCCAAACATCGCTAAGGAGTTACAAGATGGGGTGAATGAAAGAATGGCGCTAACACTAGGAAATCACAGACAAGATGCACAGTTGGACAAATTACCAAGGCATGGATAGGGTTCCTGAAAGAGTGGAACAAAGACAAAGGGTCAATATGGGATAGGCTGTGTTTCTATGGGATGAGGAAATACTCACAGTCCACGCTTCAGTTTGGAATTTAGGGCCAGTCAAACAGGTCTGGTCACTGCACGGCAGGCGCCCCCTACAGCAAACAGCTGGGCAATTCTGGTCACTGGATAGTAGTACAGCTGGATGGCAGAAGTACAGCGGGCATGCAGCTAGCGGGCAAGAAGCTGGTTGGGTCACAGGATGCTCTCCACAAAGGGTACTACAGTTTTTCCCCTTGGTTAGTGGGGTTTTTAGAGCAAGGCCTTGCTGAAGTAGTGTCAGCTATGCTTTGGCCTTGCTGGAGTAGGGTCAACTATGCTTTGGCCTTGCAGTGGAATCTGGCAAGATGAATGTAGAAGATCAGGAACGCAGGCGCTGGAAATTTAGGAGAGAGTGTCTAGAGTTCTGTCAGCCACCCTTTATTTAAAGCATGGTGACATCACAGAATTATATTGTAGGGCAGGCTTAGCTGAATACGCCCCTAAACAACCGGATTGGACAGTTGGGTTTGTTACCGTCTTCTCGTTAACTGATTGGACTCTTAGAAACCCGACATCAGCTTTGATGTGGGTTTAGTATGTTCAGAAGCTCCCACAGTTAATTTTGCCACAACCCAGTTTTGACATAAATGGCACATTTTTACAGTTGTGGCATATTAACAAATCACATGGGCAGATTACATATTTTATGTAGAGCATTCTCAGAGTTGTAGGACCTTGTTTCGTCCGTTTAACAATTGTTCGTTGTTTTCAGTAAGAAATATTCGGCCTGGAATTCTATAACTTTATACATGTGTATAGATTATTATTAGGCATATCAGTATTGAATTTCAAGGTGGCATCATGTACACTTTCTTAGAATGTCCACTTCTATGCCATTTCTGTTCCCCATATGGCAGTGAAGGCTACAACGTCTTCAACTAAAAACCACAAAGTTACATTTACACTTAACTTTCTAAATTTTTGCGCAGTCCTGTTGCAAAGATAAAAGTCTTAAAAGTTTATTTATAAAAATAGTCTTGGGAAACAAATGGGGCTGGCCTTTGTCCTTCGCTTGGCCCTTTTCTTTCCTCAGCTACCACCAACTGTCATTTCAGCCCAGCGTGTGGATCGGGGGGGAGTTTCCCCGTTTGATTGAATGTTTATTGCCATGTCTCCACTTCACAGGTTGGTGTCCCAGAATTTCTATTGTAAGAGGCCTCAGCCCAGACAAAAGTCTGCCAAGGTAGCAATTATCACCCATGTGTGCCCTAGAATCTACTGTGAGGTGCCTTTTGTTGCTAGCAACCCCCAAGCAGGAACCTGTTTGCGGCTGATTTCCCCCATGTAGCCAATGCAATTTAATTTCTTATTTTATTTATTTTTGTTTTGAATCAGAAGAAAGCCTGTTGAATAAAAACTCCCATATATGTTTCACAGCACAAACCCCTTTACATTGCTAGATAAGAGCAGGGCCTTATCCAACATACACTTTTAAACAGGTATTTTTCAAAAGTACATTTAAACATGTTGTGACTGCTGGCATTTTCCTTTCGAATTCAGTTTTTCTCTTCCATCTGAATTGCCACATTGTTCTGTAGCCATAGTTCGTTTCTTGTATGCAGCTATTTGTTTGAAACACAGATGCACTGAAATTGACATAGGCCCAGAAAGCTAGGAGTTCTTTGAAGCCTTGATCTTTTTGACATTTTGTGATTCAAATGCCAAGCGTTTTCTGCGGCTGAAAGTGAAGTTTCTTTTGCCTTTTTCAGATTTGGCTGACACAGCCTGTCATGCAGGAATCATGCTTTCTTCTGCTGAAGCACAATGTGGATATGGATGGGCATGGCAGGGTCTTTTTGATAAAAGCAATGTGATGTGGAGTAGATGAAAATAGCCTCATTGCAGCATCCTTTTCAGTGTAAAATATTCCTATTTAAATGGGAAATGTTTGCAAGCAGCAGAGCAACGCTGCTTTGATTCGCTTCTTTTGGGTGCACCCAAGAACACACTGGCACCTTTCTCGGTGTGCCCCCTCTTCCAACTTGCCCAATAGGTGTTTGGCAAGATGGTGCAGCCATCCTTTTGTCGCTGCAAAACGCAGTTTTGATGCAATGGTGCTCCAAGGAGCTAGCACAGCCATTTTGCTGTTGACTGCAGAAGCGCAGCTTAGTTATGAATGGGAATTCTGCTGAGTGGGTCAATGTAGCCCAGAGCTTGATAGTATCCTTGTTTTGTTTTTAAGCACCAGAACTCTCCAGGTTAACCCTCCTCCCAGTTCTGTTCACTGGGTTTCGTGTTGCAGGATTCTCCAGTCTGCTGGGTATCTGACAAGCCTACTCCAGCGGAGTCCCGGTTGGGGCGTGTCCCCGTTCGGGTTTTCTGGGCTACCGTAACCGCTGTGGCTCTCAAACCCTTGACTATGAGTGTCTTTTTTTCTGGGCTCCCCAAAGCCATCAGGACGTTTTGTAGGCTTGCCCTGGTTTGGTTTCGAGAGGGCATCTGCCCACTGGGGATTTCTCGTCACCCGGAACCCGTTTGACTTTCCCAGCCTCTACTAACAGTTTGCATCTTTCATTGGCGTTACCTCTTCGGGAGTGTTCTCTTCCCTACCGCTGCGCAGCAGCTAATACACTTCTTATGTGGTGATCGTGGAGCCCACCTCTCTCCTGCAGTCTGTTCTCGCTGTCAGTTAAGGGGCCCTAGGCCCACCATGGCTTTTGTGTGGTTGCGCCACCAGCTGAGACGGTCATTTTACTGTCTCCTTCCCGAGTTCGACCTTGGCTTCTTGCATGGTCAGGACGCCAGACTTCCTGCATCATTCTACCGATTTGCTTGCTCACCATGCTACCCCTGGCTCCGTGGTCTAGTGTGGCTCTGCACCTCTAGGCTGTCCTCTCGTGAGAGACTCGCCTCTGCAGAGGATTCTCTCTCCATTCCAAATTCTTTTATATACGTCCTCACAAACAAAAGGGTTGTGTCGCTGCTCTTTGACTGTGGAGTTCAGGTAAGATTCAGCATTACTTGAAGTCAAAGAGAATGGAGAAATGTCACTATTGGGAGGGTCGGAACCAGAAGTAACAGTCTTTCCGATTCCCATGTAGGCAGATGACGTGTTGTGGACAGGGAGTTCCTTACAAGAATCAGAGTCCTTGTCCCCAAGCGGGTAGTCACTCCCAGTGTGGTCCCACTTGCCCAGACCCCTAGGGAGGGTCTTGCTGAGCGGGCCCACCTCTCTAGCCTGAAAGGGAGTGGCTCCCCACTGGGGAGAAGGGTCAAATAATCTGGATTCATCACACCAGATAATCTCATTTGGGGTGCCTCACTTGCATGCACTTTGCAAATTCTTTTCCAGAATTGTATAATCCATAATCCAAGCCCATCGATACCCTACTGCACATAAAAGATATCTCAATTCAGTTTTTTATGTGGTGGAGCCCGACCGTCATTATGATATTTACTGTGGACGGATCTAAGGCCCGATGGCCAGCCGTTAAATTGTGTCCCAGGTATTTTACCTCGGACTGACAAAACTGCATCTTAAAGGGAGCCACCTTATGGCCTGAGTTGGACAGACTAATTAACAAATAATGGACATCATTTTGTGCTGCTGTATGATCAGTGGAGCAAAGTAATAGATTGTCAATGTACTGAATGAGGTTTTAATCTCCTGGAAATCAGAGGGATGCTGCACATGCTTGCAGTATCCTGGAAAAGATGGTAGGGGAGTGCATACATCCCTGTGTAAGCCTAGTCAGTCATTTGATAACCGGGGCGCAACAGGCACTGAAAAGAATACTGAGCATAAATTAATTACACTGTAGAAAGTGGTGTTGAAGGGTATTGCTGAGAGGACAGTATGCGGGTTGGGCCACAGGGGCCACAATCTCATTAATTTTACTTTAGGGAAGGTGACGTTCACCTTTAAAGGTCTCACTACTGTTTCACAAGAGGTAATGAGCCCTGCATCATTTGAGCCAATGGCCCATAACTGTTTTTGATTATCGTGAAGCCAATCGGGCAAAGTTGTCTGCGAATTTGCAAGCACTTGGCCCCACCTGGAGGCCAGCCAAGGCCCATTATAGCCCGAATACTAAATTATAAAGACAGGTAAAAAATCCTGGAACACTTCAAGAAAGGAGACATGATACAAAGGGCATCAGCGAGGATCACTGCATACGCTGATACGATAGGTCATTTATAACGCACTTAATACCCAGAGGTTTCTAAGCGCGGACCTGGGGATCGACCCTGTGTTGCTCCGTGTCGTCTTGCTACCAGGGTGAATACGTTGCCGCTGAGCTATCCTCCCGAGACATACAGGTGCAAAACACAGAATACAGTTTACTTTGTTCAAAGGGAGACTCCTTGATGCTCACCTCAAATACATGCTGTTATACCGAGCCAGGCTCAAAATAATAAACAATGGTCACATTGTGTTCTTTGACACCCCTGAAGAGGTGCAAAAATTGATGGACACCGAAAATCACCAGAGACCGGACGGCCAAGAAGAATCAATGGCGAACACATGAAGGGTTGGCCCCCTGGACATTGGCGAGTCCGGAAGTAGTTTGCAAATAAATTAACACCAAGTCTGACAAGCTTGCATGAAATACAACCTTTGGTGACACATCAACCTGGGAAACGTCAGAGGTAACCCACACGGACCCAAGGCCACAGAAGCATGAGGTTAAGGAGCGTCCGTTACCCAAAATCAGTTTTTGTTCTTTGGATACTAGCAGTTACTTATCCACTCGCCAGACTCCGGTCATCAGAACACAAGACACTGGTACTGAGGTGAAAAGCGGGAATGCCTGAGCACGAGGTACAGAGCTGGGCACACGTTGGGGAGGGCGAAGTTAAAGGGGTGGGAGTTGGAACAGTTGGGGAATAGCCTATAGGACCACACAGTGCATGCATGATGGGAACAGGGTACCACAGAGACATATAGAAGATTGTACCAACAATGGGAGAACTTAAGATAGCCTCCTGGAATGCCAGAGGTCTTAATAGCTACATTAAGAGGAACAGGGTGATGACATACCTACGCCGCCAGAAGATAGACATTGCGCTCTTACAGGAGACGCACGCACCTCAATGAGGAGAAACTAGTAGCTCTCACGAAAAGATGGCAGGGCACCACAGTGGGTTCCCTGTACTCAGCATACCCAGAGGGGTACTAACATGGATAGCACTGACGGTCCCCTTCCGAGTGCTGCAAACAGTCCATGATAGAGGGCAGAGTGATCACAGTATCGGGCTTTTTGGAGAACAGGGAATTGTGCATCATAAACACTTCTGCACCCAATCACAACACTGCAGCCTATTTCCACACATTATACTCCCAAATCAGTATACACCGAAATAGCACACTACTATGGGGAGGCGACTTGTGTACTATATCCTAAATTGTATAGATCGGACAATAAATTCACACACTCGACCCCTGCGACTAAGGCCCTGGGCACCGTGTTGCAGGAGTTCAACTTGGTGGGTATCTGGAGAGAGCGCCACCCGCTAGACCCGGGATACTCTTACTATGCTGCCCCTTCAAACCTCTTTACTAGACTAGACTAGACTAGACTAGATTACGTGTTCACTGGCGAAGATACCTTAAGCAAAAACACCACTGCGGAATACAGAGCGCGTGTGCTGTCAGATAACTCACCACTAATAATATCATGGCGCGCTTTCCCACGCAGAACACGCATTCCAACCTGGACGCTCAGAAGTTAGGCCTGAAACATGAGATGTAGTGGAACACCTTCGAGAGGGAATCAAAGACTACTTTGAATATAACACTGGCAGTGTGACGTCCGCTGGGACACTATGGGAAGCTTTTTTTTAAAAACAAAGTTTTATTAACATTTTTAGGTTATTACATCGTGTCTGCCGTTTCAACCATAAACTTTTACAGAAAGAGAAAAGAAACATCTTGATAATAACCCTTTTCCCCCCTCCCCCCACGCCCCTTAGCCAATGATCGAGTGTTGTTTTCAAATATGTCCAACAGGCCCACAGAGTTCATTCGTAGACTTCGACTGTCTGATTATTTCTTGCACACATATCATGGGCTCAGTTCGTAGGTGCCTCACTGAGACGAGACGGTCCCTTATAGGTTGGTTTGTGTCTGTGGGGCGTCCTTTTGATCGTAACCTGGTGACAAGACGTGTCTCCAGGTATTGGTTCCTCCCTTCAGGCTGGGCGTTCGTATTTTTCGAAAAAGGGGAGCCAGAGTTCCTCAATGTTGGTCCTAGACTCATCGAGGACATGCGTTAAGAACTCCATGTCATAAATGGCCCAAACCCTGGTGACCCATTCCTTCTCTCCGGGCATGTGCGGGGTCTTCCATTTTTGGGCCAGACAACACCTGGCTGTCACTAGCATCACCTGTAGCATGTGCCCCTGGGTGTCTTCGTGGTCGTCCCCTACCCCAATCCTAAAGAGAATCAACCAAGGGCACATAGGTCTGCGGATTCCGTCAACTCCCCTGATCCAGGACAGGACCTCCCCCCAGTACGACTGCACCCTGGGACACGCCCACCACATGTGAATGTAATCTCCCTTTGTTTTGCGACATTTCCAGCTGTGGGGGTCGTAACCCGGGCTCATTCTGGCGATCCTCTGTCGAGGATAGTGCCACCTGTGTAGCACTTTTAAGGCTTGGTGACGGTACTGAGGGGAGGTCGCTGAGCTCGGATGCACATCTTCGTCTACCTCTTGTCGTCTATAGCCACCCCCAGATCTTTCTCTCATTGTGTCCGTTCTGGCGGGGGGTCCCTTGGAGTTGAAAACAGGAGGAGTTTGTATAGGTGGGAAATGACCCCCTTCGAGCCCCGGATGGAGATGATCATTTTCTCGAAGTCCGTTAGGTCCCTCCTGAGAGTATCACTCCATGAAGGCTCAGTAAGAACCCCCTGGAGTTGGAGATAGCGGAATGGTGACAGTTTTCCCAAACCTAAGGCTTCCTCAAGATCCAGCAGCGGCATGAATGATCCTCCCTCCCACAGGTGGCCCACCCTGGTGAGACCCGCCTCGTACCACCGCTGATAGGCGGCAGGTTCGGCCACTTTATCTATGAACGGAGGGGCCCAAATGCAGCTCAACGGGGAGGGCCAGGTGGTGAGCCATCTGTAGTAACATCCCTCCTTCCAGATAGCCCACAGGATTTCCAGTACTGGGTGGTTTATAACACTTTTGGGGACCCGTGATCTCGGGACCCATAGCCACTCATCAAGCGTAACCGGGGCAAGTAACCTGTTGTCCAGGGCCACCCAATGCTTTTCTGTCCCAGGGTTGAAATTGTCTACGAGGATCCTCAATTGGGCTGCCCTATAGTATTTATCAAAATCCGGGAACCCCACCCCGCTGTCCTCCTTGGGTCGCGTTAATACATCATATGAGATCCTATTTTTCTTGCCCGCCCAGAGAAACCTGAGTAAGGTGCATTTTATTAAATTTAAGAAGGTCTTGGGTACCTGGACAGGGAGCATCTGGAAAAGAAACAGGAACTTGGGGAGGACCACCATTTTGATCAGATTAAGGCGTGCCATCCATGAGAATCCTGATCCCGCCCACCTCTCTATCCCCCTCTTGACTTCTGTCCATAGCGGGGTGAAGTTGTTAGGAAAGAGGTCAGCAGGGTTGGCTGTGATCTGGATCCCTAAGTGCCGAAACCCATCTCTTTGCAGCCGGAAGGGGAGTTCCTCCACATATTTTGTCTCCGTTTTCCGATAGGTGACCCCCTATAAATGCCACTGATTTACCCAGGTTAACCTTGAACCCCGATAGATCCCCGTAGCGTGCCAGTCCCCGCATTACGTGGGGAACCGTTAGTGAGGGCCTGGTGACATAGAGGAGGGCGTTGTCGGCGAATAGGCTGATTTTACAGTGGGAATCGCCCATCCGGACTCCGCTGATCGATTCATCATTCCTTACTGAAATCGCCCAGGGCTCCATGACCAGGGCATATATCAGGGGGGACAGAGGGCAGCCCTGTCTTGTACCTCTCCCTAGAGGGAAGGCCTCCGACTCCATACCGTTAGTGACTACCTTGGCCGTGGGTGCTGAGTACAGTGCCGTTGTCCAACCCAACCATCTCTGGCCCATCCCCAACGCCGAGAGGACCACCCCCATGAATGCCCAGCTGACCTTGTCGAAGGTCTTTTCTGCGTCCAAAGCCAGCTCTAGGGTTCCCTCGTCTCGGGTCACCTTTCAGTTTAACACGTGGAGAGTTTTACGCATACTGTCAGAGGCTTGCCTGTTGAGTATGAAGCCAGCCTGATCCGGGTGGACCAGGTGGGGTAGACATTTCTCTAGGCGGGTTGCGAGCACTCTGGCGAAGATCTTGGCATCGAGGTTCAGGAGTGAATTGGGTCTATAAGAACCACACTCTGCCAGATCTCTACCCGGTTTCGGGATTACTGTGATGAGGGCCTGCAGGAAGGTGGGAGGGATTGTGTCCTGATTTCTGATTTAATTGAATAACTTGGCTAGGGGTTCCGTTAGAGTGTGTTGAAACTGTTTGTAGAAGTCAGCCGTATACCCATCGCTCCCCGGGGCCTTTCCCACTTTGTCTTTTTATGGCTGCCTCGACCTCTTCCACAGCTATGTCCGCCTCCAGTTCCTGCAGTTCCCCCTCTGTAAACCGGGGCAGTGGGTGCTCCCTCAGATATGCCTGCATGTCCTCCACTGATTCCCCTTCCTGCCTTGTATAGAGTTCCCTATAGAAAACGCCGAAGGAGTCGACTATTTCTCCCTTTTTGTTGCGCCTGTTGCCCCCACTATCCCTAATAGGCCCGACCCTCCTCTCCAGTCTGCATCCCCTAGCCCTACGCTACAATAATGCTCCCACCCTGTCTCCCCTTTCGTAATACCTCGCCTCGTGTACCTCATTTTCTTAACCACCACCCCTATGAGGACTGTGTGCAGTGCCTGTCTCTTCTCTCTCATTTCCGTCAGGAGGGATACCCTGTCCTCCCCATCCTGGTTGAGCCTCACGAGGAGACCACTGAAGGTGGCCTTAGCCGTCTCCCACACTGTCACCATATCGTCTCCCCATTATCGTTAGTTTCAAAATATGCCTCCATTTCCTTTCTCAAGAAGTCTTTAAACACTGGGTCCCTCAAGAGAGTATCATTACATAGCCAGCGTGAGGATCTGGGGGAGAGGGGCAGCGACAAGGTTGCCACTAGTAACTCATGGTCAGAACATGTTATTGTCTCAACCTTTGGGACCGTGGCCACCCCCCCCTTCCTCTGAGGTCAGGAGCAGATCAATTCTAGTATATGTGTGGTGGGGGGGGAGAAGGTGTATCCCCCCAGACCCGGGTATGCCGAGCGCCAGACGTCTGTCCAGAAGTGTTCTTTTAGGAGGGTCTGCAATACTAGGTTATCTTTAGTGACCCCCTTTTGTTCCGCCCCTCTGGCTGTCCACCAGTCCAATTTGGGGTCCTTAATAAGATTAAAATAAAATCGCCCCCCAGTATCATGGCTCCCTCTGCCCACTCATCCATTACCCCTAGGATCTGGGTCAGGAATCGTATCTGGCCTGAGTTGGGGGCGTATAGGGTGGCCAGGGTGACCCGTTCACCTTCGCAGGTGCCCTTGATCCCCAGGAACCTCCCCCCAAAACCTCGCTTGGTTTCTATGTTTGAGAGTTGGAATGTTTTGTTCAAGAGGATCCCAACCCCTTCCTTCTTTGAACTTCTATGGGAGGCCCAGTAGTTGGACCCTATTTCCTTCCCCCTGATAGGTGATTCTTTCCCCTGTTTATAGTAGGTTTCCTGTAGGAAGAGCACCATTAGCTGTTGTTTGCGGAACATGTTGCTAGTCAGCGATCTTTTGTTTTGGGAGTTTAGGCCCTTGACATTTAGTGTGCCTATCTTGCCTTCAACCATGGTCGTCTTTGGAGTCTACTTCCCTTTGCTCCTTGGTGTAGTTCTGGTGTGGGGTCCGTTGCTGGACGTTGGACTCTGTATCGATCAGGCTAGCCCCCACCCCCTCCAACCCCTCTTGGTGCCTCCATCATCTTCTCCCCGTTGGTCCTTCATCACCCCCCACCCCTAACCCAATCCCCCCCTGCCCTCCCCCACCCATTCCCCCACTTTGTAAGGCGTCCGTCCACGTCCCCCCAACAGATGTCAGGGTTGGTCAACGAACCACCAAGGACTCTAACCCCAGCCCCGGGTTTTCGTGTAATTAGGGAATCCCGTTTCCTTCTTTTGATGTGGGACGTCCCCACTCAGACCTCAGCTCAAGTGCCCGAGGTGGGATCTTGGAACCGTGGTCCCCCACCCCCCCTGTAACCTCAAACTCGGAACCCGTGCGCAGGTCCGCTTAACAGTGTAGACAACATTTGGTGAACATCCACCAGCCCTGTAACCCTGCGGGCCAAAAACTGTGCCAACGTGGCGCGTGACCGTAGTGCCTCCGGCCCTCAACCCCACCAGTGACACCGCCCAGTGACAATGGGCATAAGAGAATTTCCTCCCCCTCTGTGGAGGTGGCGCTGTTACTTCGGGTGGTCCTCCGAGGCCGTTGATGGATGTCTGGTTTTTTGGAACTTGTGGGCCCCCTTGACCTTAGTTTTGCCACTGAGCTTCGCCAGTCTGCTAGGGCCTTGTGGGGGGTCCCGGGCCTCTCCTCCTTGGTCACCGGAATAGCCGGCGCGGTCGCCCACTAAGCCATCCGTGACCCGTTGGATGTCCTCTTCTGACACTAGATGGTGTCTCTCCCCCTGCCACTCGTACGTCCTGTAGAAGGGATGGCCGCAGCGGTACCTGACCCCCTTTCCCTGAAGCCATCTGGTGAGGTTGCCGCACTTCTTTCTCATTGCCAGGGTGAGGACTGAGAGGTCCTGGAAAATAGCCACCCTAGAGTCTCCGTATTGAATATTGCCGAGGTTCCTTGCTTTCTCTAGGATCTTGGCTTTGTCCTTGTAGTAGTGTAGGCGGGCTAGCACCGAGCGCGGGCCTCTGCCCCCTACGCCCGCACGGTGGACCCTGTCGAATTTGATCTCGCTATCGGCATCCGCCCCCATGACAATCCTTATGATGTCGTGCACTTTGCCCTCCAAGCCTTGTATACTTTCTCCCTCCGCTTCTACTAATCCAAAAATGCGCAAGTTGTTTCTCCTCTCCCTATTTTCCATGTAATCCACCTTGAGCCGGAGTTGTTCTTCGCACCGTTGCATTTCTTGGAATCTGGCTTCCATCTGGGTCTCTAGGAGTGCTGTGGAGAGCTGGTTGTTTTCGACTCCCTCCATTCGGTCCTCTAAGGTGGTGACTTTGGTTGTGAGGTCGGCCAGTTTGGCGCCCATGTCAGTCCTTATCCGACGAATCTCCTCCAGGATCATCTGGATATTGTTCTGGATGGCGCCCAGGTCGGGAGGCGGGGTGGATGGGCCTCCGGTAGCCATGGCACCCTCGTTAGCCACAAATTGGTATTTAGACAGGCTCTCTCTCCAGCTCATGGGGTACTTGTTCTGGCCGATATCTATCGGAGCACGTTGTTTAGCCTGTGGCCGTGTTGGAACCCACCAGGATGGGGGGGGGGTGCGTAGTTCGTAGTTACTAGCACCCGGTGGGGGTCGGGTTTGCGCAGAGCGGGTAGGTGCCCCTGTGATGGTGATCTCTGGGTTCCTTGGCGAGTGGGCTCCGGGTTCTTAGCGGTCTAGGCAACACTGCGCGGCGTCTGTGCAGCCATCCGGGGTTCCAGCGCGGGCAATGTCCTCTGTATTGCACCCTGCGGTCAAGCCTCTTTCCAGGTGGCCCTCCCCGTGGGCTCAATTCCTGAGGAGAGTAAATATGGGTGTCGGCGTGTCACTTCCTGTGGCCCCCAGTTTGTAGATACAAGGGCGCGCTCCCGCGATGGCCCGAACTGGGGCGGGGTGAGGCCTCTCTGGATTCACCTCTGCCCCAGATGAGTTATGGGGGGGATGTGGCTCGGGCCTCACCGAGATGGGGGGGTCCTCACCTGGTATCCTAAATGCCTCCTTTCAATGTTGACTGCAGGGAGGGGCGCGCTCCAGCGTCGGCCCCCGGTGCTTCCCTCCGCCTGGTAGCTGGGGCTGAGTTGGCTCTGGTAGATGTTAGCCCCCGAGCAGGCGGCTCATGGGCGGGGAGGCATAACGCTCTCGCCCCGCGGGACTGCCCCACAGCGTTCTCAATGGGGGGGTCTGTGTCTGGAGATCCGGTTGCCTCCTCTCCGCATGCGTCACCGATGAAGGGTGCGGGGGGCGTGCTCCCGCGTCGGCCCCCCCAGTGTTTAGACAGGTCTGGAGGCAGAGGCTGGGGTGGCACTGCTCCTCGTATATCCCAGCGTGTGAGGCCACTAGGTCTGCGAGGTGGGTGGAAGTGCCGGGCTCCTGTCCCACGGGGCTGTGCAGCAACGGCCGCACGGAGCCCGGCGGGGAAAACTGGGACACGGAGCCTCGGCGTCTCTCAGGATGCCAGCTGCGGTTCCTCGCTTCTTTTACCGCGGCCTCCTTCGCCGTGGTGGGCTCCTTCCTCTGTGTTCCAGTGCGACTCCAGCAGTCCGCGCGGGACACGGCCGCAGAGGCTTCCCCCAAAGCGTCGCTGCAGGTTGTGGGGGAGGGGCGCGAGGGCCCTCGAACCGCAGAACTCGGCCCGGGAGTGTCGGACAGACTCTGAAGTTGGACCCAGTGGGGGCCACGGTCTCATGCAGCGTCGACTGGGGGTCGTGTGGCTAGCAGGGCCCCCATTCCCTCTCTTCTCCTTAAGTTACCCGGGGCTGGGTACGGAGCTCAGAGCTCAGGCAGCCATCTTGCCGGCGCCCCCTGGTGGCCTCCCCATGGGAAGCTTTTAAAGTAGTAATTAGAGGTACTGCAATAGCTAAGACTAGGGGCATAAAGGCCAAAATAGTAAAAGACATTGCAGATGTGGAAGCTGCAATTGAGGAAATAGACCATGCAGGGGACCTGACAAATGAAAAAGCATGCAAGTCCAACCACCTGAAGCACGAATGCTTAAAGCACTGGGAAAGGTTAGAACATTTAAACTATACCAAATATGTAGAACAACAACATGCTGATGGAGATAAACCTGGACGCCTGCTGGCCTGGGTATATAAAAGCGAATCCAAACGCAAACTAATAAGGGCAGTAACAGATAAGGACGGGACAGTGTACGTGTCACAAGAAGGGATAAATTATTGTTTTCTCAAATATTCTAAAGAGCTATACACAGACACAGCGGGAACACAGTCCTCCGACATGAACGAAGCTCTAGTGCACATAGATCTTCCGCAGTTAGACAAGGAAGCAACAGCACAGTTGGAAGCCCAATAACACTAGAAGAGTTGAAACTGACCATCAGGGAGCTACCAACTGGCAAAACACCATTGGCTTCACAGCAAATTTTATAAAGAATACATAGATGACATCCTGCCTCCACTGATAGCTATGCTAAATGAAGCATTTGATTTGGAAACCCTCCCACTGTCGCTGAGAGAATCCCTAATCTTACTGCTGCTAAAAACCAAATAAACTTGACACAGACTGCGGCTCATACAGGCCCCTGTCACTGCTCAACCAAGATGGGAAAATACTCGCATCCCTCTTGGCGGCCAATAGGCTCAAACATGTAAAAGCCAAGCTCATACACTGAGACCAAACAGGATATGTCCCTGACAGGAATATTACAGGAAACCTGAGAAGGCTGCACCACATCGTAGATTATACCAACGATAGAGAGAACCCTTATGCAATAGCCTCATTAGACACAGTCAAGGCATTTGACTCGGTCAAGTGGCCATGGCTGCTAGCTACGTCCAATCATTTTGCATAGGTCCCACATACACGAAATGGGTGCGTCTGCTGTACAATAAGCCAGTAGCCAGGGTAAGGACAGGCAATCAGATTTCGGAAACAGTGGATTTTGGAAAAAAGCACGAAACAAGGATGCCCATGGTCCCCAATGTAATTTATACTAGCCCTAGCACCCTTAGCAGTATATCCCTGGAAATAATACCAAGAGGCCGGCATATAAGTGCAAGGTAGATGGCATTACATCTCCTTGTATGACATGCTCATTTACCTACAAAACCCAGAGACTAATTTGCCATACATATTAGACGTACTAGGGTGCTACTCTGAACTCTCAGGCATCACAGTTAGTGAAAAGAAATCATGCTCGTTCTCCCTTGCGGGTTACAAAGGGAAGACGCTGAGCACACTACCAGTACTGCCAGTGCAGTGGGAGGTAAAAACATTTAAATATTTGGGAGTTCAAATTTACCATGACCCCAAGACGGAACACCTACAAAACACACAGAAGGCGGCAGATAAAGTGAAGTCCATGGACTTCTGGGCAAAACTACCCTTATCCTTGATGGGCAGAGCTGCACTACTGAAGATAGTGGTGCTCCCTAGATTACTGCACTACTTTGTGAATGCTTCGTATGACATCCCTCGCTGCTTCTTTAAGAAGCTAGATACAGTATGCCAGGGATTCTTGTGGTGTAAGAGTCGAAACAGACTGGTCCGTACAAAACTGCAGAAACCATATGATCAAGGAGGCATAAAAGTACTTCATTATGAGCCGTATTTCGTGGCAAGCTAATTACAGTTCGTCACGAGGTGGCTAGCAGATGAGCCATTGCAGGACACTGACCTGCTTCAATCTACATGCGCCCCATTTTTTGTGAAAGAAATAGTCTGGCTTCCAATTTTTATCTGGCCTAAAACCCCGAGCCTCCTTAGGGTAGGGAAGACCATATGGAACAAAGCTTGTCGCCTATTAGGTGATCAAACGCCTTACTCGCCCCAGATCCCAATAGTAGCATTTAAAGCAGAGGACCAACAATCCAGGAAACAGGTGAGAGAACACTGGGAGCCACTAGGCATAGCCACAATAGGTGATATGTTACTTGGAGAACCAATAGACTTTCATACACTCAACAGACACTGGGCTACACAAAGGACAACACATATTACATGCCTCTCTCCAAGCGAAACTGAAGCAGATATGGCCAGTGCAGACGAGGGAGCCAAAACCTGCAGTGTCAATAGAAAAACATTGTGTCTGGATATAAGGTAAATTGTGGTAAGTCGGAAATTCTCCCAATCAACAACTTGTGTATGCAATTCACATGTAGTCAGTTCCAGTTTACTTGGTGTCAAAACAGACTGAAATATTTGGGGATTTGGATTGGGCCAGAGGTGGTGAAGTTACCAAAAATGAACTTTGATGTGGTCATGCCGAAACTACAGTCGGACATTGATAGATGGGGAGTCCTGAAACTGTCAACATGGGGGAAAATCAATTGTATTAAAATGAATCTCGCACCTTGTGGAAATTACCTTCTTTCCATGCTTCCAATCAAAGTGCCAAACCGCTACTTCAAAGAGATCAATAGAATGAGGCACAAATGTATATGGGACGGGAAACCTCCAAGACTTGCACTATGGAAAATGCAGCTGCCTCAGAAGTATGGTGGAATGAATCTACCTCACTTCTCAGAATATCATTTGGCCTTCACATTTCGGCATCTGTGTAAAATTGTCGACACTGATGGGGAGCCAACGGTTGACATACTGAGAGAAAGTAATGCATCGTCTCGTTTGGCCCCCAAGGCCTTATTATCTACAGTGTCAAAACAGTCCAAAAGGCAAAATCCCCTGACTGCTTTTTTGAAGGAGTGTTGGCATGACCTGTCTACCTGTATTGGAACCAATCCCTTCTTATTCTCGGAGGCTTCGATCGGGCCCAATCCAGCTGCTTTGAAGCTACGTGGAAAAGTGCTATTCTGGCCAGCATGGTTCCTAGCAGGGATCCAATATATTGCAGACTTAATTAAAGATGAAGAATGGATTCCGTTTGCACAACTTTGCCGCACTTTTGATCTAAAGGAATGCACCTATGCAGAGTAGAAAGCTGAAGAGCATCATCTCCGTAAACATGGACCCCGCACAATTGGCAGTCCAGGGCAAAGCTTGGGCAGCTTTAGAGACATGCAAACGTGCTGCTCACCCAGCTGCAACTATGTACAAGATCCTGAGAGCATGTCATAAGGGGAACTTGGAGACGGCGAATGCTTGGACAGAGGAGCTGGGTGAAGTGATTGACCAAAAATGCTGGCTGCGTTGCTGTGGTAATGTGAGGCTTGTGAGCATGGACAGGGGCTTAAGAGCGTCGCAAACCAAGCTTATATTTGGGGCCTTTTGGACGCCAGTGCGTCTGTTTAAGAGACACTTGTTGGAAAATGATCTGTGCTGGAAATGCAAACAAGCAAGAGGTACTTTGTCATCAGATCTGGTTCTGTCCCAAGACACAGGTATTCTGGGAGGGAGTTTGTGAGAGATTAGGTTTGGTGTTGGGCTGCACCATTCCAATGGTTGCGTCTCTTAGTACTGGGTGATGTGTCATTGTTGGAGGATGTTGACTTTAGGAAGAAAATGTGGTTCCTCAGGGCCTGTATGATTGCAAAAAAGATGATTCTTTGGGCTTGGAAGTCGTCCAGCTCTTTTTGCATCAATGAGTGGGTGGATGAGTTGCTTATGATCTCCACTTATGAAAAGGCAATTTGCAAATTGAAAGCAGAGACTGAAAAGTTTATGGACATATGGGGGTCTTTCTCAATGTGTATGGTTAAAGGCTCATGGTGACTCAATATGCTGGTGTGTTTTGTCCAAATTCACTATTACCCTGAAATGTATTCTGATTAGCTCTTATGCTAGCCAAGACCATGTCATGTTACGTGGGGATGTGTTTTGTGATTATTTATAAATTGTACTACCAAATGATACAGTTAGATATTCTTCTGTTTCTTTCTCTTCACCTTTTCTGGTCTCTTTTCAATTTTCTTTCTTCTTCTACTTTTTCTTCTTATTTATGTTGTGTTATGCATTATGAGATGATTTTTTCTTCTTTTTCTTCTCTTTTGGACTCAATCTTGTGACCAGGTTTGTAATTTTATGAAGCTTGTTTATTTCTGATTGTATTGCAAACTTTATTGCTTGGATATATATGAAATGATCATGTCCCAAGATAGAAATGGGTTGGCAAAAAACTAGACTTAGCTGGGAAGAAGACCTATAGGGTCTTCAGTAAACAGTGGGAGTGAGCAATGACCTATCATAAACAAGTGTCCAGAAATGCAAAACTGCAACTCATACAGTTATATATAACCCACAGAGCTTAGCTAACGCCAAGGAGAATGGCGAGTTTCAGCAAAACCACAGAACACATCTGCCTGAAATACGGGTTGAGCAAGGCGCAGACATGGGTGCATATGTCCTGGGCCTGCAGTGAAGTGCAGCAGTACTGGAAGGAGATGGCTCACACGTTAGCAAAAGCAGAAATAACATTGGATCTGGGATCCCCCATGGTCTGCCTACTGGCCATATTTGTACCCCCAAAGAATATGAAACATATAAGCAAATTAAAAGACTTGGCCTACATTCTGGCTAAAAGAAGGATAGCAATGAGCTGGAAGGCGTGCAGGGGACTAGATGCAAAGTTGTAGTGGACAGACCTCCAGAAATTGATGCTCACTGAGACTGTGGCTTGGCAGGAGGCTGCCGGGCGTGGCCAAAAGAGCAAAATGCAGACTTAAATGTTTGGAGACTACTGTTACACGATCTGCAGGCCTTAGTATGCCCCAATAACCAAACAGCAGAACCCAATTGAACACGTTGGTTAGCGAATAACATGTGTAATAGGTACAACCTGTACATTTGATGGTCAAAGATGCAATGTAGGTGGTATAGGCTGTTTATGGGGTGGGTGGAGATGGGAGGAAGGGAACCATGCGACAGACAGACAACATTTGTAATGTGTTGTTACATACATGTAATGTCTTCAATTCTTTGTGAAAAACCAATAAAACATTATCTTTTTTTTAAAAAGGGTACTTTTTTAAAGCTCCTTTGTCTACTAGGAGGTGTGTGTGACGCCTTTGTATCCTAGCCGACAAAGAAGGATTGGATGTGTCTAATTTGAATATGGGCGCAATAATGTGTGGTCCTGGGGCATCCTTATGTCATGAGAAGTCTCCTTATGTCATAAAAAGACTGAGTATCCAGTTGGGGAAGGGGAGGTGCTTGCAGATTTAATTGGCTCGTCTGATGTTGGGGTTGTTCTTGCACGTTATTATTGGTAGGTGTTCCTTGATGCTGTTGCAGCTTTATTAGTGGCCTTGGGTACCAGGGTGTCCGTTGCGTTTCACTTCTCCATCCGTATGCATTGGGTGGGGGGTGCCTGTGGCATGTATGTGTAAACCTATTTGGGCATTCTGCTTTCCAGTGTCCAAATCCTTGACAGTAATGACATTGGGATCTCTGAGGGGATGGGTATTGGGGGGGGGGGGGTCTGAATGGGGCAACATTTATCTGAGACCACCAACAAGATATTGTGTTACAGGTTTAGGGACTGTGTGAGTGACATTCTCTATATTAGAATGATCGTCCAGAGTGACAGTCACACTTGATAGGAAATCCTCAAGGCGTTCTTGCTTATCCTGCCTTAATGACACCACTGTTGATCAATCTGTTTTAGACTTCACTAGTTCCCGTACTGCCTTCAATTCCTCTCACGTGTAACCTTTGGCAAGTCCTAACCCGGTTCCCTATTGTATTGTTAAGGTTTTGGGGCCAGTCTACTTTTTCTCTAGCTTTTTGCAGCTGCTCTGAGGTAAGTATTTAAGTAATCCTGCTAGAATCGGTGGGGTTATGGGAATCTATAATGCTTTCTAGTTGATGCCTCAGGGTTTGTGTGTGCCATACAAATGAAAAAATAAACAAACGCCTGTGCAGAGCAGCGGGAATGCGTCCTTGAAGGACCATATCAGATCTAGTATCCAGGCTCCGTGGTATAGAACAGTGTTGGATCCCTCGGGGACAGCTATTATGTTAACTGGGTAAGCATTTTCTCCCCAGACGGCCCCCTCCAGAGGTGGTATGTTTTGTTGTATGAGCTGTGGTGCACTCTAACCCATAATGTATTTTCTAATTCATTTAAAACATTGTGAATTCTCTGTTGTCTCTATGAATGTTTTTACCCCTCTGTGAAACAACTTCTTAAGTCTTCTTTGAACCCATCATATTTAGATAACTCTACATTCACCTATTTTGTCTGTACTCCCTTAATTGTCGGGAATCATTATGGAGAGCGGGTCATCTCTAGACGGGTTTGTTAGGTGATCCTGTATTCTTTGTAGTGGACTCAGCACACTGGCAGAGGTGCCGGAAAGCTGACGGCTAGTGCTAACAGGCGGTGTGCCCGGTGTGTGTAGATAGTGTAGGTGGCAATTAAAATGGTGGTGGGGCTGAGGGAAGTGTCTAGTTTTGTCAGGCCACCAGAGGATAATAGGTAGGTGATCATCATTGGTAGGGAGTGCACTGAGTGTATGGACTGGGTAAAGAGCATGCTCACTTTTATCACTAGAGGTTTACAGCAATAACACACTACAAAGTGCAATACACGTTCATCACATCAATAGGGCACAATACGCAGTCATATACAGTAGTAGTAAGCAGTTGGATGCAAGACACAATATATCACATCACAGTCATGTACCCCCAGGTGAGTCACTCACGGACGAACCCTCAGCAAGATTAAGCAAATAGCTGTTGAGCGCAGACCACACGTTCCTCGGGCGAAAGTCCACAGGAAGCATGGTCAGGTATTCTTCTTCACAAGTCTGGGACCAGGTCAGTGCATGAAGCCACATTGGAACGGTTGGGGGAAAGGGGCTCTTCCAGCACTGGAGCCCACATTTCTTGGCCACCATTAAGCTTATATTCAGAAATTTAGCCATTCGTCTGGTGTCATAAGAGTTCCACACACCAAACAAAATACCCAACGGGCAGGGATCAACCACTGCACCGACAACGTCAGAAAGGACCTTCAGAACCCCATCCCAGAAATCACCCAATCTGCAACACGTCCAGAACATGTGCAGGTGGTGCGCACCTTCCAACTTGCAGCGGGGGGCAGGTGTACATATAATTATGAGTGAACTTAGAGATTCTGTGGGGAGTGTAGTAGAATCTGTTTATCAATTTAAATTGTATACATCTGTAACGAAATTTGAGAGATACTCTTTTCGTGTGCAAGCACATCTTCTTCCATAATTGGTCGGTGACCTCAACACCTAGTTCGTCTGCCCATTCGGTGCGTGCCCTGGAGTCGGGTCGGGGTTCCAGTCTGCAGCACTTTATACAGGGAGGATACAACACCACGGACACCACTTGAATTAGCTATGTAGGCGACCTCTGGGACATCAGGAGGCTCATCAGGGAAAGAGGGCCATCTGGCGCGAAAGGCGGCACAGAGCCTATAGTACTGCAACATCTCAAGGGCAGACCCAGAGTGGCCCTGCCTCCATGTCTGTGTATCAATAAACTTCCCATCGGGAAAGAGGTCAGTCAGCGCCCGATACCCCAATGCCTCCCAATGTCGAGCCAAGGCTTTGTCATGTGTGGGCTCCAACCCAGGGAATCCCCAAATGGGAAGCCATTTATAATGGGGGCAGAAATAAGCCATCGCCTAAAAGACGACCCCAAGCTAGAATGGTGGCCGCCACAGGGTCAAATGTGGAATCCGATACGTAGTCCTGACAGAATATCAGGGTCATAATATTAATCTCGGCTGCAGCCAGTGTTTCAAGTTTGACATGTGGGGTGAGTCAGGGAGCTCGGGTACCAGTACGTGGCATATTGGGCCTGTGCGGCCGTCCAATACTGTGCTAATTCAGGGGCCGTAAATCCCCCTCTCATATATGGGAGCGCCATGTCCAGCCAGTTTTTACGAACCACTCCGGCGTACCACAAGAACTGTGCACACACAGTCTGTGTAGCCTCGTAAAGTATTCTCTCCCAGGCCAAATGGGTACATTACTAAAGATATAGAGAAGTTTAGGGACCAGAATCATTTTGACGAGGGAGCGTTTACCGGCCAGGGACAATGGCAGCAAGCGCCACCTTGCCATTTTTGACTCGGTAAGTTGCGCCACAGCGGTATAGTTATCAGCCAGTTGGGTGGACTCAGATAGTAAAATCCGCACTCCCAAGTACCTGACTCCACCGGGGAACCAGCGGAGTGGATACTCTGAAACACATGTTGTTGGGTGGTGTTAGACTCCAAGCCCGCCAGGACCGCCGGGGACCACAGCAGATCCCGGAGCAGGGCAATGACCCGATGGTAAGATGCAGTGATGGCGGGGCTGGCAGGGGGCCAAGGCTGCCGCGGGGTTAGATGAGGAGCAGCCCACCAGCCAGATGGGCACACAGATTCAGCCTCCCGGGGGAGTCACGCTGGGGCACCCCTCCCACGGTCACGGTCCAGCTCACCAACCGAGAGGGGCCCAGGGCGGACCACAGAGCACCCGCGGCCAGTCCAAGTCCAAAGGGCTCAGCCGCGGCTATCGCGGGTATGTGGGGTGTCATGCACCTGTGTTGCGACGTCAGCTCCAGCCGGTGCGGCAGTGAGGGCAATCGGCAGGAGCACCCCAGGCCAGGTCAGGAGCAGCCCACGGCGCCAGCTTCCCAGCAGTGCGCGGTGAGGCGCCGCGGCAGGTAAAGTGGGCTCCAGAGGGGGAGGAGCATACCATGCAGCCGTACCCAGGGCAATCTCCTCACAGGTGGTTCGCTCCAATGTTCCGGCCCACTACACCGTCCAGCAGGGAAGGGGGGAGCGGCCCGTGGTGTATTTAGCTGCCACAACCCAGCGGGCGGGAAGGGAAACGGATGTCGGCCACACCAGGTAACACAGGACCCATCAGACACCAGCTTCAGTGTAGTCGCAAATCCGGGATGGGTGCCCAACAGGTCCCCTCCATGCGGGCCACACTAGCACGCCATGTAGCACCTCAGCTCGTCGTAGTATGTCAAGGAGGCACTGGTTTTGCACAGGATTCAGGGTGGACGAGAGCAAGCCCACCTGCTACACATAGTGACAATCACAGATGAAAAGGAGTGAGAAATCTGCTGATGCAGTCTGATAGATGTTGAAGGCACACAAAGCTCCCAAGCTAAGCAGCAATGTCCAGGCTGCTCAACAGCACCCCCGTTATCACTATTCTGACAAAATGATATGTCAGGATGTTCAGGTCGTTGGCGTACCTTACTCACGTTTTCAGCACAGGGCAAGGCGGTTCACTCGAGCAAAGTACACACTCTGGCTTCTTCTGCATGAGGATACAGTTCCATTACCAGCATCAGGGCCTTCTGTGCCCAAGTCTCTTTACTTCTTGAAAGTCTCTTGATTGGGGGCCTGATGTACAAAAACACAACACAAAGTTCCTTTCCTCTTATGAGTATTCAATTTGATCACTAGTTTAGATCTGAAAGTATCCGCACTGCTACCACATGAGCTTATGCCCCTTGGAACGAGCATCTATGGCTGGATGGGATTACACCAGAATAATTCTGAGTCCAAATAACAGGACAAACTCAAGAAGATCTCAAGTTGCTGTTTTATTAGCAATTATCTAAAACCGAGAGTTTACAACGAACATCAACGGACGTACGCTCATTCTCTATGCGATTTCCACAAAAAATACAATGATATACTTCTTTATACGTCAGAGTGACGTCATGTTACGTGGTAATAATGAGAAACCTATCAAGGGTTGGGATTGGTTAAGGGAAACATCTAGATATGCAATCATATAGGAGCTAGGTTTGTTATTGGCTGTCCGATATCAGGTGGACCACTTATGCCTACTCTTCATATATGTCATTTAAGAAAAGTCAGTTACACAGTGTTTGATTGGTTTCTGAAACTACAAGGTCCTTCGTTATAAGGACTAATACAATTGGTTTGGCACACTTGTGCCATGTCCGGAACATTTGGTTCAATTAGCACGTAAGCCAAGACCCAGGTGTAAGCAGATAGGTCATGAGGCTGCTCTACCACCCAATTAGCCCAGCATCTCTCCTCACCCATGCCTTCTGCCATGAAATTCTCTCTGTACTTGGCCTTGCAGAGTATTCTTGTCCTGGGAATGCAACGAGAGTGAGGACATTCACAATCATATTTGAAACTCCAAGTCTTATTTCCATACTTGACTCACGTGACAAGAGATCACGAGTCTGCTCATTCTGCAAGCTTTTACATGTTTTAAATGAATTAAGACTTGGCATCCTTTGTGTTATTTCTTGCCCCTTAACGGGAGAGGATTCATCCTCTGCACACACGTTCCTCTTCAGCATAGATAGCTGACCTTGAATTTTCAGTTCTTGACTTCAGGCCAGAGAGCCCCCCAATGCAGCTCCAATAACCTGCTATTCTACTGCAACACAAACTTCCAGTTTCTCTCCATGATTCTTTGCCTTATTATTTCATGATACCAATGTCCAGTTTCTGTATAATGGCTGCTCCACCCATTCTATTTACTACTTGGAGCTAGCCTATACAATGACTTGATCCATCTTGCGTTTCAGCGTCTGTACATTCTTTCTACTTCTGTTTTCTGCAGCACTTTTTACTGTGTAATCATCTTCTTTTACACTTTAAGGTTTACTTGATTCTTTACTTCATCATTTCTTCATTTGGGATCCATACATCGTGTTCATCCAGTATTTCAGGGTGCTGTTCACTCTTTCTCATGATGTCATCAGTCCATTTTCATAGCTCTTTCTCATATTCCTTCAGGGAGTTCCTCCTGGTGGCTGTCATCAACTCAAGGGTACATTCATTTGATATGGTCATCTTAATGGATACTGTCTTCCATATAGTCGCTGCAGTATTGGTATAATAGCTGGTGTTGGACACGGCACAGTCTCATGGCTCCAATGCAGGGGAGGTGGGGGGTAGGATCTCCTGAGGATATGTATGTCTGCTCCTCCACAACTGTTACTGAGGATTCCCAGCCTGATGGGGAAAAATCATACTGCATGTGAATCTATGAAAGGTGCCAATGCTGGAGAACAGAAGTTACAGGTAAGTAACATATTCCTTCAGGTCCCTTTATGTGGTGAGATATCTTAACAGGGCGATAAAGCCTCATCAGTCCTTCCAAGTACCTACAAAGGACTGGGTTTGTGGAAGAAAAGCACAATGCTTGTGTTCTGTGAAAGGTCAGAAATGCGAGACGGGCACAAGGTAAAGTTTTCTCAATGTTTGCCATTTATTGAATGAAAAAGAATGAGATGAACACCTATCTTTTCCTATCCTAACAAGGATGTCCCTACCTAGCAAACTAAAACTAAAGAAAGACAACCTAGTGTCCAATAGTGTCCAAAAAGTCTATGACCCTCACACTGATAAAAACAACAAAAGTATACAAGGAATATTTGGTTCAACAAAACAGTGTAAAAGTTCAATCTTAGAAACGACTCCTTGTGACCAGGGTTGGACTCCCTTCCCCTGGATCAATTGAGGAATACCCTTGGAAAAGTTCTGATTCAACAAAGTTCTGTTCAGTGCAACACAAAATTGCTTTTTTCTCCACTGTGTCCTTCCACTTGGTAAAGGAAATGTCTCTTCCACAAATACTTGTTCAGAAATCAAAGCAATTGTTATTTCCACAATAACCTTCTTGGTAAGGCAAATGTATCTCTGACAAAACAGTTCATAAACCAAGGCAACAGTTTGCCAAAATGATAATATAGTTAACAAGTCCTTTGTACCACACCTTTTTGCCACAAACACTTCTTCAAACATCATCTTCTTTCCTAGTACACTTGCGTGCCAGGACTAACTACTAAGATCCCTTTCCTCGTGTACTCGCCTGGCAGGAAGAAAACTCTTACAACTACGATTGGTCTTAGTGGCAATATGTGTTCCAAGATTCTCCACGCCAGTATCCTATGTGAGAACGGCAGAACAGTGGCTGCCTCTTTTATAGTCTCTTGGCAATGTGGGTTACAGGTTTCCCCAAACTGGAAACTCAATAAAGGAGAATTGCACCCAAGTTGCCTCATGACTGCTTATTTACAGCCGCTTGGCTGTTGGCAATGTGAGTTAGAGGCGTCCCCCAGTTGGTATCCCATAAAAGGGGAATTGTGCCCTTGTCACCTCTGTACTTGTTTGTTCGGTATTCAGAATTGTTTACTGTCATTTGTCATGCTCGGAGCACCCTGGAGTCACCTTTAGCTCCAGGCCAAATAGTTGGCCTGCTTTGGCATCTTTACTTCCCTTTTTGCTGCTGCGGCAGACCTCATGTGTTGTGTCGGCTCTGTTGCCAGCTCACGCCTAAATTCAGCAAACTGCACAGCTATTCACCAGAGCTCTGTCAGCTCAGTTGGTCCTCTGTGTCCTCTCGCACCGAAGCGCCACATATCGGGTTGGGGACATGTCTCCCCTTCGGCTGACCTTCTCTTCCCAATGCTGCTTCCTGCTGTGCGCACTTTCTAATGTTACATGCCTTCACTTCTCGCGTCGGCAGCAGCTGGCTCTCTTCATTCTGCTTCTGTGGCAATCCCAGCACTCCAAACTGCCTCTGCCTCAGCTACTCCTGCCGCATCTCTCCCCTGCTGCAACTCATTCCTGGGTTTAAATGTCCCGCTCAGGTGTCTTGCTCTGTAACAACTATACCGCACATTCTGGTCAATAGCATCTTTGATCTTTACCTGGGCCCTTTTTCCTCGTTCCAGTACCACAAGCATTATGGATCCTCCAGTCCATAGTGGTTTTGGTCCTTTAATATTTAGTTATCTTTGATTGCTTTGTGAACTTAGAGTTGTCAAAGTTAGGGGATGTTATGAAAAGGGTTTCTGATTTAACATTGGACTTGTGGCCTCTACCTAAGGCAGAATTATGACAATTCGAGGATTTAATATTTAATTCTTGAACTCCCAAGGTGCAAACCTTATTCCGTTAAGATGATTTTTCATAGGAGGCTCTTTGGATAGTTTAATGGGAGGGCCTTGTGCACTGACAACATGCCATTAGGTATTTGGGAATTATGGGACCCTCATCCTCACAAGAAGGTTCATACTGCGTCCCTTCCAAAGGAATCACCACTTCCCCCTGCCAGCCATCTCCTCCCATGTGATCCTCCCTCAGGTTACCACCCGCAGGGTTAGGATCAGGTAGTGGCTGCCTTCCGCTGGCCACATGGAGTAGATCCTAGACTGGGGTTCACTGATGAGACTGCAGGATTCCTCACAGTTCTGGTAGGCTTTAATAGGAGTAAAAATAATTCAATTGAGATGTACGACAATGCCAAATGCAAAATGAATGAGTACATCGTTCAACTAACAAGTTAGGGGTTGATGTGATTATTCAGAGACCAGTGGCAGAACCATATTCTGTGAGTGGGTGGATTGCGTTCTTGCCTCCTGAATAACAATTGTGTTATCTGCAGATATACCAAGGTGCCCGAGGATTAACTCCTCTGGAACAAAAGAGGCAAAGTCCATCAGTCGAGGGAAGGAATGGAGAACTTTCCACTGTTGCTGTTGCAGGAGGTCATGACGGATACAAATGGGCCCCCTTGTGCAAAGCCTCATGACTTTGAAGAAGCAGAACCAGACTTGGTAAATAGGTTCCACTAGAACGAGAGTAGCGATCATGGTCTTCAAACTATACAAGAGCTCTGGAAGGTAGAGGGACAAGAGAAACCACACAGAGGGATAGGGATAGAAGTCCCATTGCAGCGTCAACGTGTCCCCCAAGAATCCTGGGAGATCCTGCTGTGGGAACCAAGGACAGCACTAGCGTTTGTGAGGGGTCACAAAGAGGTCCATGGAAAATGAAGGAATATTGGGGGGGAGCACAGTATGCTTGAACTCCTGCTCGTGGCTCTCAAGACACAATCTGCACAGGTGATAAGCGTTGGTGTTGAGTCGAAAGTTTAACTGCCTTGATGGAAAGCTCATGGGAGATTGCCAACTACGAGATCGACTCAACCGGCAGGCAAAAGTGGGATCTTCTGCGCCGCCTGCTTGTTTGTGTCAAACATGGAGGTAGAACTTTCCATCTGTATAAGGATCACCTTCCCCTGAAGCATTGGTAGAAATGCCTTCGAGCATTGAAGATGACTTGTAATTCTAGGACACTGATATGCAGAGTTTTCTGTGACGGTGATCATAGACTATGAAAAGCGACCAGCCAAAAAGGTTCTTGCACAAATTGAAGCTGCGATGAAGTGCACAAGCTCCAAAGTCACTGCAGCATATGTAGGTATGCCACTCGTGGTTAGGCCCTAGACACCTCAGGCAGTATCGTGGGTGTCTGATGTGGCGAGACACCTGGCGCAGGATGTGCAGTATCTGGTCGCCGCTGTTGCAAGGCAATCCGTCGTGTTCTGGCAGTAAAAAGGACTGACGGGCAAGGCTGATGAGCGGCGTTAGCGTGGGATGGCACGCTCATGCGTGCTTCAAATTTAATAGGGAAGTTCGCTTGCAGTGCAAAAAAGGCTGCTGTCCTGTAGCCGGGGAACAGACTCCCATTAGTATGGAGGAAAAGGGACTATGGACCAGTAGTTACTACAGTGAGGAACTTTTTCTTATTGCATTAAGATTAAAAACACTGTCAAAAAAAGGCATTCAGAAACGTCACAGTAAGTATTTAAAAACTTCAAATGGGTTTGATTGATCTCTATTCCGTAAAGCTAATATATAAAACAAGCCCTGACAGGGAGGTGCTAGGCACTGTATGGTTTAGAATGAAGGGCAATGAAGGGGTTACACAATTGGTAAGCCATCCCAAACGGGCAACAATTGGGTCCATGCTTAAAATGGTACAGTTCTGGCCTATGGAGGTTCCAGTTCAAACGCAGAAAAAAAACTACAAACATGTAACCACCATAGGTCTAGTTTAGCTACATTAGGCAAAGTTAAAGAGTGAACTGCAGTGATTTAATATTATATAAAACTTGTCGATACCAGGTTACATAAATTGCGCAGAAAACTTGAGGGCTCCAACAGTGACCCGGGATAAACATCAGTCCAGTGAGGTACCCGTTTGAATCACATTTAAAGAGTTTTTAAAGTTTATAAGTCTTCTTCCATAGGGATCAATGGGACAAACCCAATAGGTATGCTGCAGTTATGGGTAAAAGCTAGGTATGTATTGCTTTTTAGTCCAAGCTGAAGCAAGAGTCGCAACCATCAGGCTGGGAGTCAGGGGAGGGGTTGAGGGGGGAGGCCCCAAAGAAGGAACCGAGCCCAAGATTTGGGTTTCAAGAGGCCCAGAGAGAGATGGGTACAGAGTGAGCACAGACTCATGGTTGCGCATTTCGGTCACAGTAGGGGGCAGAGAAACACCTTGGCACCCAGAGCCAGGAGATCCTGGAGAAGGCAATCAACAATGGCTCTCTGGGACAGGTACTCAACAGTGCTGGTTGCTGAAAGAATAGCTAGTGCATAGGTAACTTTCACGGTCAGGATTAGGTGTGACTTGCAGCGATTAGGGTCTCTGGTCAGTATGACTTCAACACATAGAGCATCAAGTATCCAGACAAAGCGATCTCGACAACAGACCTGTGAGGACGACCCACAAGGCAACAGACACCATAGCAATGACAGCAAGGCGACATTGGTGGACCCAGCAAGAGGTCTCTGACGTGTTCCAGGCAGTATGAACAGTCCCACGACAAAGACTGTGGCCAGGGGTGATCCAAAATGGCCAGCAAGGAGCTGAGACGGAGTATCAAGCAGCCATTCAAGTTCCATGCCAGCAGAGCAAAGAGGGACTCCCACGCTTAGGCACCTGGGCCAGAAGGATTTCACAGGTGCTACAAGTGAGAAGGAGTAATGTAAGAACGATCAGACAATCCAGCCAGAAAGGTTGGGAGAAACAAAGGAAAAGCCTAGGCAGGAGTATTGGCATCACAGAAAGGCAGTGATGGAGAAACAAAGGCATGTGCACACCCATTGTAGCCACATCAGGATCCTCCGCAGCAGCCATCTCTTCAGCCGTCTTCAGGTAAGTTTCAAAACAGGTCTGAAGCATGGCCAGGTCTCCCGATAATGAGCACATTTACACAGCGACTGGCTAATCCTGCCTACCAGTCCTCATCCAGGCAGCCCACAAAGGTTTGAAGGCCAGACAATCATAACTGGTCAGGGAAATTACCAAACACACAGGTGCTCCCACACAGGATATTGATCTTGATGTTTGAGAGGGACTAACCCACAAGTTTAAACACAATCGAGGATGCCCTTGGATGTTCAGTATCAGCCTATATCAGCAGAACAGCCATTATCCATGCCTTGTGGTCCACACAGACAAAAGGTCACCAAATCAAATGGCAGGGTGTATGACTTAGAAAAATACATTAGTAACCCAATAGCTAGCATATGGGTTATTGGGCTACTAATTCTGTAATAATGACTAGAACCTTGGTGTAGCCAAAACAAAAATGGCATCCCACCAGCCTGCTCCCCAACAAATGGAATCCAAATGGTTTGCTTAAGACTTTCCTTGTAGCCTTATGAGCTGCTATGTGCAGCACATTTGAAAAGGGCTGCGGTTACAGGAGTACTTTAGTAGCAGTCACTGTGGTCACAAAAATAAAGTAAAAACACATTGCATCCAGCAAAAGGTTTAGGCAACCAACAAAGTTGAGCAAAAGAACCACATACATGGAATTCTTCCCCAACACTCGCATCTCTATTATGCTAGGGATATCCTGGGGCTCTGCCATGCACATATGTTTGCACTGTAGTATTGATTAGCGTTTAGGTTGGATTAGCGTTTAGGTTGCTATTGGCGTGGGTCATGTGCTGATGTAGTACTGTGGGAGCTTACCTTGTTAATACAGATGGTTGACTAGTGCGGGGCACTCAACTTCTCTACTGTAGCTCGGCTTGATGTTGATCTTGTAATTTTTTTTTTTTTCTCATTGGGCATAGTCCACCTCTGCCAGTGTATGTGGGACCAGTAAGGTTTTACTTCCAGGGAGCATCCAGATTTATGTCTATGGTAGGTGAATTTAGGACAGGATTTTCATAACTCTACCTTTGGGTTTCCTTTTGCAGCAAATTGTTGGGGTGTAAGCAGAAGATAATTGACTTGCTCCCCAGGATTGAAATGGCTCTGAACAACATTAAGGAAGCTGACAGCGCTCTCATGCAGATGCAAGGCAAGAGGCAGCGAGAGATTTGGCACTTACTCAAAATTGCCTGTGTAAGTGACCTTCATATACACCAAATGACAGATGTTAAAAATTTCATTCGATTTGTATTAACATTTTATTTTTAATTTCCAGTGTTTGTAGTCTGTATGCTCCCTCCTTGTTCTCATGTTTGAATGGGTCTATGTGACATAACAAAGTGGCTACGGAAGAGGCTGATTAGTGAGTGACAAGAGTAAAAGGTCTAGACCCAATGCTCCAGACGTCTATTAATGCAGCAAGGAAGGCACAAGCAAAATCTGTGTTTAGAAACCTAACCTTTTCTTGTGTAATATCTTCCATAAATGAATCAACTTTAATATAATGTTTACTATTACATGGCATACTCTTACATCCTGCCTCCTCTCCTGCAATCTCTTAGGATGTTGACTATGGGAAGTAGGCTGACACGCAGTGGCAACAACTAATCAGAAAAAAGCACTGGCGCTGGTGGAGCGACAGCTACACCCCTGCTCAGAAGCACCCCCACAAAAGCGCCCTGCTCCAACTCTATGTGCAGATAAGACTGGGGCTCTGCACCATGGCTGTGCTTTTTCTTGACTACATTTTACTTCTTTTTTAGGACCTCCCCATGCTTATGCCCTGTGCTTCAGAGTTCAAGCATTGCCTATCATGGTTGTTCCTTTTCAACCCTGGTCGCTTGCATTTTCGTCAAGACTACTCCCAGGTGCGAGGCCATTCTCCAACCTGTCCGACTGCCTTTGCTGAGGACGTTCACAGAATGGAAGGACCGTTATTTTCTTTTCTTCCTGTTAAATACATTTCCGGCAGATCACCTAGCCAGGAGGGGTTCCCAGCATCTGGCCCCAAGTACACAGGCCGTAAATGTGGATTGCCCTATGGTGCCCTCTGGGCCTAAGCCTGCTATTGGTTTTTAGCACTTGAATGGTCTTTTCACTGAGGCAATGTTGGGAAAGATTTTCTTTCCGTGGTACCCCCTAACTGTGTGCGATTTGTTTGATTTGTGTTCTGACTTTTGAAGGTAAATAAATACTTTTTGCTTTACTTACCTTGCTTAGCTCATGCATTTTGGGGGCACTAGTCAGTACAAAGCCTATAAGCACAGGTGGGCTGTCCCCCCTTTTGAGTTTCTTTGTTTCAAGCTGCATGCATAACGGTGCAGTAAAGGGCTGCAGGGGTACTTTGTGTCCCTTTTTTTATTTTAGTAACATTTTTGTTTCTTAATACGATGTGTCCAAGACTTGCTGGTGGCAACATATGTTTTTCCATGTTTTTTTGTGTTTCCTGAGTGAACTCAAAATGGCCATGCCACATGTGTTTTGCCTTGCCCTGGGCATCTAGTCCTTTGGCCTTCTTCCAGCCCATTCCAGTCAAGAGATTCCATATAAGGAAAGCACTTTGCCTGGCAAAGCCTTGACTTTCCCGGGCAAAGCAGCAGTAGGAGCGTCTCGCCGGATGCAGGAGCTGGGACTGTCTGTTCCAATCCGCACACCAGCAAGGGGTAAGTTTAGGGGTGACACAGGCTCGAATTTAGGATAAAAGGGGACTCCTGCAGCCATTCTTCTGCTAGTCATTGGAGCCAAGACCACTCCTACAAATTCTACTGAAGACCGGAGGACGACCATTGAATACATCAGCATTGCCTACAGCCAGGTCCTGGTGAAGCCCTGCCTCTGTGGATCAATCAAGACCCTCATCTGGGCTTTGATGGTGGGACTAACCAATCCAAGTTCCAGCACACCAAGTGTGTTCTCGGGAACCTTTGGAAGTTTCCATAGCCATCCTGTGGGCTGACAAGCTCCTTCCAGGGCATCTGCTGTGTATTGGTCCCAGTTCTGAGTTTCAGCTTACACATTTGTAGATCTCCATCTTTTGGCCTAGGAACAGTCCTCCTGCAGCTGCTCTCCATCTTGAAGAAAGGAGGCCCTCTTGCAGCAGTTTCTTTGTTTTCACCCCTTGAGTCGCCTGCTGTCACCTGAGTGCAGAGTTTTTCACTGCTGCTCTTAATCTTGTCCTTGTGGTCTCTTGACGTCATAGGACTTGTAGCGGTCTGCATCTCTGGGTGTCCTGGTTGCCAAGCTGACAAGTATCAGGAACGGTCTCACCGAGCCTGACCCATATAATATAACCACTGCACCTGTGGCCCCTGGATCCCACCACTGGAACCAATGATCGAATCTAAGAATGCTAGGGTGGCTTGTAGCGGAATCAGAGCGAGGCAGGTAGTGAGCTTGCATACCTGTTTCCACCCCACCCCTGTCATAGGGATGTACAGGTGTAAAATCTTAACCCTACATTTTCCTTGCCTGGTTGTGATTGATGGAGTTCTGCCAAGGATTCCCCCCCTGGGCTTCCCTTAGATTTGTGGGATTGGGACAGGACCCCTAATCCTTTTGACTAATGTGACAGCATTGCAAACAGGACGGTCTCGGACTTTGGGTCTTTTTAAAGAAAATACTTTATTAAGCAGGTGTAACCAAAACTGGGTTTAAGGAATAAAGCAAAGTGTTCAATTGTAAGTGACTTAAAAGTCCATCCATTAATAAATAAAGCAAATTTAAGATGCACTTCACCTATGAATTAAGAATGTGCCTGTCACAGTTGTCTAGTTGGAAATAATTACAACTCACTGCAGATCTGCTTTCTCAAGCGAAACTTTTATTTTCTTAATCTATTCAAACAGTGTGGAACTGGAGAGAGTGAGAGCTTAGTTCCTTTAATCTTTTCAATGTCACCCCAATATTATTATCGTCTAATTCTAGAGTCTTAGTGTGGGGTTTAACACTTTTTACTCCTTCATGGACCTCATCAATTCTAGGAGAGAGTATTCAGGTAAATGGGTTTCCCACTCATTTTTGGGTGTCATCTCACCTGCAGGATAAAGGATGCTTCTGTTGGTGTAGTTTCTCCCTAGTTCAACCTCTGACAGGTTATGTCCTCATTAGATACCCCTGCTCATGGGTAAAGTCACTTTCAATTTATGCACATCACTTCAAAGACCTGCGTGTAGTTTCTACATCAGCTTCTCTGACTGTATTTGTTTATCCACTCATTTAATTCTCTGGTTTCATGATACGGCTCTTTGTGCAAGCGCTCATCAGTTTAACTCATAATCCTTTTATAATGGTTTCTTTTTCAGACTGTTCCATTTATGGCCACTCTGTAGTGTTTGTTCTGACAGGCGGTTCACTTCGTTTTCATAACGTGGCTCCGAACGCGAGTGTGTGTCAGTTTCATTCAATTTAATAGATATAAAGGGATTTCTCATTCAGTTTCCCTCACGGCCGCTTGGCTGTGTGGGTTTACTTATTCATATCTCATTCGGCCAGCCTGACACGTCTCCGTGTGCGAGCGCGTCAATTTCATTCGCTTTACTAAATCAATGGATTTCACCGGCAGTCCACTTTATGGCTTCTTCTCTCTCGGGCGGTCGTGTTGTCATATGCAGATTACTTCTCCCTCTTTAGGAAATCACACGGCTCTGAACGCGAGCGCGTGTCAGTTTCAATCAGGTCTCCTGTGACAAAACTTCTTCAGCAATATGCTCGGCAACTTCACTCCGCCGGCGTCACAGATCAACCTTGCTGCTTTTCACACTTCAGCCCAATGTAGCTGACATTTATAACAATTGTTTATTCACAGAACGTTTCTTTCGCCTGGGACCTCAGTAAGCCCATTCAAAGACCTTCTCCTCCTGAACTCCGGCTCCCTGTCAACGAACCTTCTTCTTCTTCTAAATTATCGAAAGCGTGGGCGGACCCACGCAGGCGCTTCCCCATCCTAAAGGATGATGTGCACCTAACCCACCAATCATTATTTAGCTCACATAAACTCACAGTTCCTCCCACCTCCCCGTCTGTCTCACAAAATCCAACAACACACTGCTCTTCTTCCTGCCACTCACCCCATCACCTCCCAACAAAGCCTTCCCACTCAACTCAGCAACACCCAGCGCAGATAACCGAACCCTCATCAATTCTCTCTCTGCAACGTGTTTCTCACATCTAAGTAGAAAATGTCCCACAGTCTCAGGCACCCCACACACCGCACAATCCCTCGACTCTCGCTTCCCCACTCGAAACAGACATTCATTCAGCCCCACATGCCCTATCCTCAATCGATTCAGCATCACCTCCTCCCCCCTCCTCCATTCCAAACTCCCCGCATCCACCTTCACTGACACTTTCCCACGAAGACCAAACATCCACCTGCCCTTCGCCCCACTCACCCACCTCTCCTGCCACTCATCCATGACCCGTCTCACCACCACCGCCTTCACCTCATCCACACTTAAAGGTAATCTCACATCAACCTCTCCCCTTCTCATACCCTCACCCGCCGCCAAATCCACTAACTCATTACCCAAAATACCACTATGACTGGGGACCCACGCCAACTCCAAATCCATTCTCCCATGTACGTACCGATCAATCTTTTTCCTGATATCCATAATCACATCCTTCCTATCACCATCCCCCGCCATAATCGCGTGCAACCCACTCAATGAATCTGAAAATATCACCACCTTATCTAACCCCAACTCGCACACCCTATCAATTGCTGATGCAATCGCCACCAACTCAGCCGTAAAAATTAACACATCATTCGTCAATCGTCCCACTTTATAATTCCCAGTGCTTTCCAGATAATGTGCCATAACCACTCTCCCAGACACAGGATCCTTCGAATCATCTGTAAACACCTTGCATCCTTCCTTTCCTGCCACATACGCCTGACCCAAAGCTTTGATCTCACTCCGCAATCCTCTCTTCTTCGACACCACATTCGCTAACTCCAAACACACCTTTGGAGACCCCATCATCCACCTCGGCCATCTCTCCAAATCCGTATCAGTTACAGTCATCAAATCGCCCACACCCCACTGCACTCCCTTTTCCCACATGTGAAACCCAAAAGTGCCCCCTTTCCTCCTCTATCGATCTCTATAATAATCAAACCTCCAATTATACTTCAAACATTCACGCACCGGATGAGCCACGCTCTTCGCACTGCACTTCACCCACCATCTCATATTCAACGCATCTCTCCTCAACCCCAATGGCATCTCTCCCACAAGCACCTGAACCGCATTCGCTGGAGAGGATCTCATCACACCCGAACACACCCTCAAAGCCCTTGCCTGAACCCTGTCCAACCGCAACTTCTGACTTGCCGTAAAACCCACTGACACTTGACATCAGAATCCATCACACTCAAAATTAACCCTTTATACAATATTCGTAGACATTTCTGTTGAGCACCCCACTCTTTCCCAGTCACAGCTCGCAATAAATTCAACCTTCGTTTGCTCTTATCCACCATTCCATTCACCTGCAAATTCCAATTTAACTTTCTATCCAAAATACCTCCTAAATACCGAAACTCTTCCACGCTTTTCACCCTCTCACCTTTCAGAACCAAGTCCAACCCTTGCTGCACTCTTCCCCTTGAAAAAAACCATACTCACGCTTTTATCCACAGACATCGAAAAGCCCCATTTCCCACACCACTCCTCCATACGCACTATTGCAACTTGCAACCGATTCTGCATCAACAAAAAACTCTGCCCTCTTACCCATACCACACCATCATCTGAAAAAAAAATCCACCTGACATCCGAAACCCTCCAAAGCTCAAAACAAACCGTCCACCATCACATTAAACAGCATCGCACTAATCACACCCCCTGCGGTGTCCCATTCTCCATCTTCCAAACCTCAGACAACACCCCCCTCACTCTTACCTGAAAGGTCCTATCAGCCAAAAATGCCTTGATCCACCGAAACATCCTCCCCTTCACACCCATCTCCAACAGTCTCACCAGCAACCCATTCTTCCACACGCCCCCACCATCTCCCCATCACACAACGCCTCCTCCACTCCAGTCACCAACCTCACTAACGGATCTGCCACTGAACGATTCTTTCTGAACCCACTCTGAAAATTTCTCAGATACCCATTCGACTCCAAATAAAACCCCAAGTGCTCAACTATCATCCGTTCCATAACCTTACACATCACGACAGTCAAAGCAATCGGCCTATATGACTTACACTCCGTCGGGACCTTGCCACTCTTCAAAATCGCTACCACAATCGCTCTCTTCCATAAACTCGGTAAAACTCCACTTTTCCAGATCTCATTGAACAAAGCTAACACCTCCAACTTACATTCCATCGACAACTTCTCCAAAAATACATACATGACTCCATCCACCCCTGGACTTGATCACTTTCCCTTCCGAATCGCCCTATCCAACTCCGCCATAGAAAACAGAGCCTCATACTGCTCTTCCCAAGGCCCAACATTCACCGACTACTCCTGCATCTCCTCCTCGACCACTCCCATACTTAGTCTCACTGCTTCCGGGAAGTTCTCTGAACTATGTACTCCCGCAAAATGTTCCCCCAACAAATTTGCTTTCTCCCCATCTTCACTGATCACCTCTACCCCTTTCAACAACCAAGACATGCTACCCTGCGACTTCATTAACCCGGACATCTGCTTGAACTGCTTCCAAACCTCTCCCACATCAGAATTACTCCCCAAAGACCCACAATATCTCCTCCAATATCCTCGCTTTCTTTCCCTAATCACCCTCTGCACCACCGCCTTCGCCTTCTTATATGCCAACAAATCCTCCAACATTCCCGTTCTGACTGCCCTGGCCCTCGCCTTCTTACGCACTGCCACAGCCTGTGAACATTCCACCGACCACCAAGGAACCTCAACCTTCCCCCCCTTTCCCCTTCTCTACCTCCGGAACTGCCGCTATCGACGCCGCTCTCATTCCATGCACCAAATGCTCATTCCATTCATCCACCCCCTCATCCCTATCCCGAGAAACAATCAATTCCTGACACAATTTCTTATATAACTCCCAATCATCCTTCCTAAAATTCAGTCGACTCCCAATCATCCGGGATCTGACCCCTACCTCACCCCTCACAGTCACTAAAATGCCAGAGTGATCAATCCCCATATCCCCATCCTCACGCACCATCCAGTCACATTCGCCCGCAATCGCAGCAGACACCCAGGTCAGATCCAAACACGACAACTTCCCAGTCTTCACATCCAATCGTGTGCCCGAACCGTCATTCAACAAAAACAGACTCAATTCATCCGCCATACCCTCCAACAATTCCCCATTTGCATCCGTCCGATCACTGCCCCACAACGTATTGGCACTGTTGAAATCACCACATAAAACACAAGGTCCCACATGTCCCCTTATCAATTAAGACAGTACATCCACCTCCACCACCTCACACGGATTATAATAATTCAACACTAAAACTTCTGATCCTCCAACCCGAATCCCCGCCACGATAAACTCCACTGCTCCATCTACCACAATCTCCCTTGCAACCAACCCCTTCCGAACTGCCACAGCTACACCTCCTCCTCTCCCCTCCGTCCTATCCTTACGAAACAACTCATAACCCGGAATCACAAAACTCAGATCACCCCTTAACCACGTTTCCTGAATACAAACCACATCAACATTCAATTCCCCACACAACACCGCTTTCAACTCCTGCCCATTCCTCAACAAACTCCTCGCATTCCACTGCAAAATTCTCAGGCTGATGCCCCACTCTGTTTCCGCACTTTAGTAACCTTCTTGAACACATCTTCTTCCGACACATCTACAACATTCAAAAACCTCCTCCCCGCTTCCACCACTCCTTTCGTAAGATTCGACACACTGACTGGTAAATTCCCCTGAACCAGCTCCAACACATTTATTATAAAACACATAAACTCAGTTTTCGGGATAACCACCATTTCAACGCCTTTCACCTCTCTCACCACTCCCTTCCTTCCCGCATCCTCATTCACCACCGACTCTCTCCTACACATTTCACTCGCTACTCGAACGGGTTTCACCTTAGCCACAGCCTCCGCATAAAATAAACCTTCCGCAGCCCTCACCTGCACCACCTCTCTCGCCACCCTTTGACTCTCACACCCTCTAAACGTAGTAGAGTGCCCCTCCCACAATTCACACACTTCTCCGGAGTTTTCATCTTACATTCTTTAATATCATGATCTCCACCACATCTCCCGCAATGCCTCTCATTCCTGCATACTTTCGCCACATGTCCAAACTGCTGACACTTATAACATCTCAAAGGCAATGCTACATAAGCTTTCACACAAAACCTCTGATATCCCAACTTCACCACCTCTGGGCACTCCGCTCTCGCAAACCTCACTGCCACAGTTGTAGAAACCACATCCCCATGTGTATCTCTCCTCCCCAGCCTCCACGCCTCCACTACCCCCATCTCTGCCAGCTGCTCCTCCACCTCAGACATATTCACAGTCACCGAGACCCCATACAACACCCCCTTACACGACACACCACTCTGGTCAAACACTCGCACCGCGCGCCTACCCAGACAACCCATCTCCAGTATCTTAGCCTTACTATCAGCACCCAACCCCTCCACTAACAACCGACCCCCAGACACCACTTGCACCCGAGTGATATTCCCCACAGCCTCTTTCAACCATCCAGCAATCGCCATCGGATTCTCCCCCTGAAATGTTTTCCCACGGCTATCTGGCTTCAACACCACCTTCCACACACTTTCATACTGCATCTGCTCCTCCTCAGGCACACCGCTTACTGAGGCCCCCACCCCCTCCAAAATACACTTTTCCTGGGACCCCAACCCTGAAAAATCCCTAACCGTACCCCCACCATCATTCTTTTGTGGAGACCTGCTGCGATGCTGCCCCTCATTTCCCTGCTTCCCCCCCTCCACAGATGTAGACTTCACAGCCAGAGTTCTGCCCCTTTTTTCTTTCCTTCCTCCACCCCTCCCTTCATTTCAGTCTTCCCACCCCCCTTTCCCATTCTTACCACTTTCTCTGAGAACACTTTCTCCCTGCACCCTCCCAGAGAGTCCACTCAATTTCCTTAATCCCAGCACCCTCCACCCAGACACTGCTCCGCCCTGCCTGGGTCCGCCCACTTCCAAAAATATCAAAGCGTTTTTTTTTTTCCTCACACGCCGCGTCTCTTTCCCGCCCACTGCAACCGTTACTGGCGCTTTGCCATCTCCACACAACCCCGCCTCCTCCCTGCTCTCAGCTGTGTGAACCGTCACCCTCACGTGTCTGTCAACAAACCAAACGTTTCATTAGAGAAAAGCCCCTTCACCTTTTTAACTTACTGGTCATTCGTTCTTTTCACTTGTCTGTCAATCCACTGGGACCCTCCTCCTGCAGCTATCCACGCACCCTTTCATTGCCGTGATGTTGTATGTTGCTTGATTTCTCCTCGGGGCTCTCCTTCTCCGTTAACCCCTTCACAGTGCCTAAAATATTAAAACCCTAAAATAAGCTTGCCTGTCACAACTAACCCTTGAACTTAAAAAAAAGAAATCCTGAATCAAAAGTTCCAAACAGTGAGTTAACAGAATAGCAAAATCAAATGGTACATTGAAGAAAATGAACTTAAAAGTTCTTCCCTTAGATGACAAATGTTGAGTTAAGATCTTTAACTTAGTCCTTCCCTAAAATAACAAACTCCAGCAATTCAAGGTGTTCTCTGAGGGCCTCCTCGAGTACACATCAATTAGACTTAATTCTTCTGGGTGATTCATCCCCCTCACTCTCTCGGTTGTGTGGTATGTTGTTCCAACCTTCTGTTTGGGGTTTTACATTGCTCTCTCTTTGTTCCTCAAATTTTATGGTGACCTAGATTTGTGCCCCTCTCCTCTTAAGGGAATCTTTGCTTTTAGCCCTCTTCTCTTCAGGGATCCTGCTTCTGTCCTGGTTCCTATACCAGGGTCTTAGCCTCTTCCCAGTCTTCTCAGGCAGGCCAGCTCTTCCACCTTCTTGTCTTAGGTGGTGCTGAAAGGTTCCTTGTCCCTGGGTCAATAAGTTTCCTTAGCCTCTTCTTAGGCTTTTCAGACAGGTCAGCTCTTCCACCCTTTTGGCTTTGGTGGGTTACAGGGGTACTCTCATTCTTCCCCCTTGTCTTCAATCATTGCTTGCCAACATTACTTCAGGAGGGCCAAATTGACCAAATGGCTCCTCACTTTTCCCTTCTGCACATGTAAAACACCACCTTCCGTTTGCCAACTCATCACCATTGTTTTAAAATGGCCACCCTTTCTTTCCCCTCTTCTCACCATACATCAATCTGACAACTTTTTCCAAATCCTCTTTCACTTCCATCGGCTTGGACAACCTTTCCATACCCTTTTCTACTCTTCTTCCAATTTTCACCTTTACCATGCTACCTCTCCACACCGCCCTTTCGCTGGTGCAGTTCTTCCAATACCTCTTCTCGGCCATTACTTGACTACCTCCAATTCTTCTCTTTTCCACCTCCACGGCAACCACTGGCCTCTCAGCACCACATTTTCTCATCCATCCTGGGTTGGTGGCACACCAGTCACTTGATCGGGTGCAACCCTGTGCTGTACAATTCACTCCATTACAGCCCTCACCCAATCACCACCGGTTTCTACAGCAATTCTTATGACATCCATGATTTTTCTGTTGAATCTTTCTACTACCGCTTTCACTTTGGGATTAAACAAAGCAGTAGTGGGATGATTCACCCTATTTTCCCTCCCCAAAATCTTCCATCTCTCTAGCCACAAACTTTGGTCAATTGTCTGATGCAATTTGTCTCGGAAATCCTTCTCTCCAAAAATCTATTCCAAGAATGTTATATATTTTTTTTTATTTATTGGACATTTGTATGACCCCTATATAACAAAGTGTTTCCAGGCGCCACTAGACAAAAGGGGAGGGGAACCACAGAGAAAAAAATTACAAGAAACGGTCCTACTAGGCCTTATATAATTTGGATCATGCAAGTGCAGTAAACAAGTGAAAGGGGGGGGAGACACTTCTGGCACTGATCTCCTTCACCACACACACACCTGGACATTAGACAGAATATCCACAGCCACAATCATAGTTATTTTGACAACCCATCACTTCAGTGGACCCCAAAATCTCTACTGCCTCTATATCCCACACAGTACTTGGTGGCTCTAGCACCTTCATAGGCCAAACTCTCACTCATGCTGCAGCCCTCACACCCCTTCAACATTTCCTCTGGCTTCATCCATATTGGGCCACCAGTATTTCTGACGCATTGACCCTTTGGGTTTACATAAACCCAATGCCCTTCATGAGCAATTTGCATGACATGTTTCTTCATACCATGCAATCACCTCTGGTCAGAACACTCTTCACCACATTTGATTCATTGTTTACCCTCCTGTATGCCTTATAAGTCTCATCCAATTCCTCAACGGGCCATCCTTTCTGCATAATTCCACAACCTTTTGCTAAACTTCATCCGCCGTACACTGGACATGCCAGTTTTCTTCACCTCCTATGCGGAAATTGGCAAACACCTCAACATCCTCCTCCTTTTCTTCACCACCGGCACTTTCAACTGCATTGCCAGATAAAGCAGCTGCATCAACATTGAGTTCTCCCTTTGTGTCGCACTTCAAACTCCAACCATTGAAAACCTGTTCTTCACCACACACTCCTTCTGGACACTCATCTAGACCCTTTCTATTGCACATACCAACCCACAGTTTATGATCTGTTACATGATCTGTTACAATGATTAACTTCCTTCCCCAAAAAATTATTGAATTTCTGAATTCCCCAAACACATGCTAGGGCTTCTCTTGCCACAGCGGAGTATCGTTATTCAGATTCTTTGAGAACACGCAAGGCAAATGCCACCGTTTGTACCTCCTTACATTTTTCCTGCATCAGCACACAATCAAGGCCTTTCTGTTGGGGGGATTTATCATTTTTGTACTTCATCCCCCGTCCTAGAGACCCTTTGACCAATCATTAATTCTTGTGGGTTCTGTTTCTTGGAACTCTCTTCTTAGTATTCTACCTGTACTATGGAGTCTGTCTGCTCCATCGCTCTTAAAGGCATCTGTGTTTTCCTACTGCAGCACACAGCTCCTTGTAGGCAGTATTGCTAGGGAACCTTAGGTTCCTTCTTTAGGATTACTTTTCTGTATCCTCCAGTAACTACAGTTCTTAAGGATACTTAGTATCTCTCCCAAACCATGTATAGTCTGAGAGATTGGAACACACCACCTTCACTGGTGTGCCAAAGGGATACCTAATGTCCCCCTTCCCTCTGCTCCTGTGACTTTTTAGTCGCATAGACAATCACCTAGTTATCACCTAGTTATGGCTGGTGGCAGTGGATATGTTCTACCAACTATTGTGTATTCTTTGTATCACAGGCTATGTCCATAGCCTCGGTAGTGCATAATAGGGGCACCCATGTACCAACTTGATGTCATGATGCCCGCTCCCGGGGAGCCGGTTCAAGCCCGGCGTCCCCGAAAGCGGACATCCAGTCCCCAAGGAAGGACCCAGCAACCCCATATAGGGGCCCTTTGGACTGTGTCCTGGTGCCTATGGCGCCAGGCTCATAAAAGACATCAGTCCTGGCGCCATAGGCACCAGGCTCATTATGGGAATGCGTGGGTGCACTTACCTGATGCAGACCATGCTGCAGGATGCCGGCCTCCTTGAGGCCTGAAAGGAACTACTTTACCTGTGGGACTAATTTACCATCCGGGCGTGGTCGGGGAAGGATACATACCTGATTGGAGGAAGGATACATACCTGGAACTTCTTCCAAGGCTATTTAAACCCCGCCCGAACAGCCACACGTGCTTAGCGTTGTTCTGCATCTAGCAGCTGGACGCTCACAGTGTCTGCTCCTGCATCCTGACTTCTGCCACACCTGCCAGCATCCTGGATCACCTGCAAAGGAAGAGAAGAACAGGCGCTATGGAAAGTTCTGAGACTGATCAGTTGGCCCAATTACTGGGGGAATTACGGGCCGAAGTACATGCCGCTCGTCAAGAGACTAATGCCCTCAGGAGGGAATTAATAATATCAAAGGAAAGAACTGATGACCTGGCCAGACAGCTTTTGCAAGGTCAAGCTGGGCAAACTCCTCTACCCGGTTCCGGAGGGAACCCCGCTCCTGTGGTTTCCAGTAACCCTGTGCAGATTAATCTACCTGGAAACATGCCGCTGGCCCCACCCGAACGCTTTGCTGGGGACCCCAAAGGATTCGCCGTATTCATGAATCAGTGTCGTTTGCACTTCCTATGCAGACCTGGGGCCTTCCCTAATGATCAGACCAAGGTAGCCTTTGTATTGTCATATCTCAGCCGCTGCGCTGCCGATTGGTCAGTTCCACTGGTTACTCAAGATGACCCGATTCTCCGTGATTTTCAAAGGTTTCAAGCAAGCATGGAAAGGTTATTTGCTCGACACTCTCAGGGGCAGGCTCTGGATGATGAACTTCTATCCCTGCGACAGGGCAATCAGGACCTCCTATCCTATATTGCAACCTTTAATAGACTAATTGTGGAAACGGGATGGCCAGAGGATAAAAGAGTCACGTTGTTTTATCGAGGCCTTCGCGGAGAACTTAAAGATGTCTTGGCCCAATTTGTAAATCCTCCCCAAGAATGCACAGAGTATATAGACTTAGTGGTCCAATTGGATCACAGACTTCAAAACAGAAAAGCAGATCGGTCCAGGTTTGAGACCCGGGTGTTGGTCAAGACCCATGCTAATCCCAAGGGAGTTGATGTCTCTGAGCCTATGCAAATTGGAGGGGTTAAAGGACCCTTAACTCAAAAGGAACGTGAAAGGAGGCAGCAGTTAAAATTATGTCTTTATTGTGGGAATTATGGACACTTTTCTACGAGATTGCCCTGCAAAACCGCCCCGAAAGGCGGTAGGAGCCGCTGATAAAAACCATGAAGACTCTGTTTCGGGAAACGACTCCGCCCGACAAGTGTAGGGGTCCACTTGCCGAGCTTGAAAACTAACTCTCAGACCTTGCATTTCATTGTGCCAATGGTTCTCGTAGATCCAGAACAGCCTAAGCGGTTGCATGCAATAAAGGCATACATCGATAGTGGGGCTATTGGAAACTATGTGGATCATGAATTGGTCTCTAGGATTAACCTCCTTCTCAGTCCTAAAACCAGCAAAGATGTCATCACCACAGTCGATGGAACTGAAATTGCCTCTGGACCGGTAACACATTCCACTAGTGAGGTGACTCTTATTGGTCCCGACGGCCATCGGGAGGGTGTTGTGTTTGATGTAATCAAGGCTCCACAGTTTCAGATTATTCTTGGAATCCCTTGGTTAGAGACACATAATCCTCGAATTGATTGGCGAGCTAAGAGAATAACCTTCCCGGATTGTACACAAACCTGCTACCCAGAAAACCTGAAGATTAATCTAGCATCTGTAACCTCTGCCTCCATGCACCTACCTCCGGAATACCAAGACTTTCAGGACGTCTTCCAAAAGGAACAGGCCAACACGTTACCTCCTCACAGATCGTACGATTGCCAAATCGATCTGGTGCCCGGTGCACAACCCCCTTGTAGCAGGATTTATGCCCTTAGCGAACCTGAGAATCTGCATTTGAGACAATATTTGGATCAATACCTAGCTAATGGTTTTATTCGCCCGTCAAAGTCCCCGACATCCTCGGCTTTGTTCTTCGTGCCCAAAAAAGAAGGCGACCTTAGAACTTGTATCGATTACCGCACATTGAACCAGATAACGGTTAGAAACCGTTATCCTCTGCCTCTGATCCCTGAACTCCTTGACCAGGTGAAGGACGCTTGCCTATACACCAAGTTAGATCTCCGGGGGGCTTATCATCTGGTACGAGTTAAAGAGGGTGACAAATGGAAAACTGCCTTCCGTACTAAATACGGATTATTCGAGTACCAGGTGATGCCTTTCGGATTGTGTAACGCGCCGGCTGCCTTCCAATACTTCATGAATGATGTCCTTCGGGAACTCATGGATGTTTGTGTTGTCGTATATATCGATGACATTCTGGTGTATTCCTCTTCAGAATCTGATCACAGAAAACACGTCAGGGCAGTACTTGAAAAACTGCGCCAACACAAACTATTTGCTAAATTGGAGAAATGTGTTTTCCATACCACAGAAGTCGAGTTTCTAGGTTTCATCCTGACACCCAAAGGAGTCCGAATGGACTCAAGAAAAGTAGATGCCATCCTCAAATGGCCATCACCCAGCTCTGTAAAAGGGGTTCAAAGCATGCTCGGCTTTGCTAATTTCTATCGCAGGTTTATCCCGGAATTTTCAGGCGTGGTACAACCCATTACTGCACTTTTGAGGAAAAATAAACGTTTTGAATGGTCTGAAGAAGCCGAGCAGGCCTTTCAGGATTTAAAAGCTAAGTTTACCTCTGCACCTATATTGAAACACCTGCATCCAGATCTCCCTTATGTCGTTGAGACTGACGCATCCAGCCTAGCCATGGGAGCTGTCCTGTCCCAAAGAGATCCCGAAACCAACCAACTGCATCCTGTAGCATTTTGGTCCAGAAAATTCTCGGCACCCGAGGTTAATTATGCAATTACGGACAAAGAACTGTTAGCCATTAAGTCCGCTTTTAAAGCCTGGCGGCATTATCTGCTTGGCGCTCGACATACCATCACAGTGATCACTGATCACCGGAATTTACAGTATTTGAAAACCGCCAAGGCTCAGTCATCACGGCAGCTCCGATGGGCTTTGTTTTTCGCTGAATTTGATTTTGTGATTACCTATCGACCTGGCTGCAAGAATGGCAAAGCAGACGCCTTATCCCGAATTGGAATGGGAGAATCTGATACAAACTCAGAACCAGTACCAATAATTCCCGAACAGAGGATTCTAGGCATGACTTCGTTACAGACGCTTGAAGACATTCAAGCCAGAGTGAAACAACTCCTGGACCCTACAACCTTACAGGAATGGATACAAAAGGGATCACACTTTACCATAGATAATGGTTTACCTTACTTCCAAGGACGCTTATTCCTGCCACATAAGGAATTACACGAACTAGTTATTTCCGGTTATCATGATAGATTAATAGAGGGACACCCCGGTATTGCCAAGACAGAGGAAAAGGTGAAACAACAATTTTGGTGGCCCTCTTGGCGAAAAGATGTTAAATCTTTTGTGATGTCCTGTGGTGTTTGCGCCCAAAATAAAAGTCAAAAGAAAAGACCATCCGGTCTCCTTCAACCTCTAGACATACCACCAGCACCCTGGCACACCCTATCAATGGATTTTATTATGGACCTGCCTCCTTGTTCGGGGTACAATACTATTCTGGTAATTGTGGATTTGTTTTCCAAAATGGCCCACTTTATTCCTTTGAAAGGTTTACCTTCAGCTTCTGTCCTAGCCAAAGAATTCCTCGAAAATATTGTTCGGCTACATGGATTCCCATCTATACTAATCTCTGACCGGGGAAGCCAATTCATTTCCCACTTCTGGCGCAAATGTTGTCAAATGGCGCAGATCGACGTAAGATTATCGACCAGTCACCACCCTCAGACCGATGGTCAGACCGAGAGGACAAATCAGACCCTTGAACAGTACTTACGGTGTATGTTACAGCAATCTGAAAGCAACTGGAAAGACATTCTTTGGATAGCCGAATACGCATATAATAATTCGGTACACTCTGGAACTGGCCACAGTCCTTTTTATACTTTGTTTGGGCATCACCCTCGAACCTCAAACCTTGACTCACCTGAGAACCTTGGAATGCCTGCAGTAGAACATCTGCATTCTACAATTACCCAAGCCTTCAAAGAGGCAACTACGCATTTACAACAAGCCAAGAGAAAATACAAGGAGAATGCTGATCTACATCGGAGTGAAGCACCTCCGTATCAGATTGGGGATCAAGTGTGGTTAGCTACCAGACATTTACCACTCAAAGGGCCTCGAACTTTTAACCCAAAATATCTAGGACCTTATTCTATTACGGCAATAATTAACCCAGTGGCTGTTAAACTTGATTTACCAGCTAGTATGCGAATTCACCCTGTTTTTCATGTGTCACTTCTGAAACCAGCGGTACCCGGAACCCGACTACTCAAACCTCCAGAACCTATTCTAATAGATGGGGAGCCTGAATTCGAAGTGAAGAACATTTTAGACTCAAAAATGTTTAGGTCAAAACTGTTCTACCTAATTGATTGGAAGGGGTACGGACCTCAGGAGAGGTCGTGGGAACCCAGCGACCATGTGCATGCACCTCGATTAGTCAGGAAATTCCACCGACTCTTCCCAGACAAACCAAAACCCCCGGAGGGAACAACCTTGGGAGGGGCCTTGGGGGGGGGGGGAGTGCTGTCATGATGCCCGCTCCCGGGGAGCCGGTTCAAGCCCGGCGTCCCCGAAAGCGGACATCCAGTCCCCAAGGAAGGACCCAGCAACCCCATATAGGGGCCCTTCGGACAGTGTCCTGGCGCCTATGGCGCCAGGCTCATAAAAGACATCAGTCCTGGCGCCATAGGCGCCAGGCTCATTATGGGAATGCTTGGGTGCACTTACCTGATGCAGACCATGCTGCAGGATCCCGGCCTCCTTGAGGCCTGAAAGGAACTACTTTACCTGTGGGACTAATTTACCATCCGGGCGTGGTCGGGGAAGGATACATACCTGATTGGAGGGAGGATACATACCTGGAACTTCTTCCAAGGCTATTTAAACCCCACCCGAACAGCCACACGTGCTTCGCGTTGTTCTGCATCTAGCAGCTGGACGCTCACCGTGTCTGCTCCTGCATCCTGACTTCTGCTACGCCTGCCAGCATCCTGGATCACCTGCAAAGGAAGAGAAGAAGAGAACAGAAGAAGGAAAAGTCCTTACCTGCTAAATCCGCATCCCGGAGACATCTCGCCAACAATCCTGAAAAGGAAGACTTTAATTTAAAAGCTCATCGCGTCGATCGCTGCAGCGCCGCATTCCACTCACCTTTACAGGGCGCCGCCATGTTCAGCAGCGATCATCCGGATTCGCAGTCACGCCCCAGCGCCTAGGGAGAAAAAGACCAGAACAAAAGGTGAGAGAGAGAAGGGAATAAGGAAAGCTAAATCTCCATGTTAAGACTTACCTGTTGATTCATTCCCTCCTCATTTCGGGTCCGCGCCGCATCCTGGCATTTCCGGACCCGGCCCCTAAGGGGAAAAAGAGACCTCAGCGTTAATGAGCGAATGAAAAGACATTACCAGAAAACGCTCATTAAAGACTTACCTGATTTCTACAAGGATTTCACCTCTCATCTCGGGTCGGTGCCTGTTCCCTGGCATTCCGTACCCCGGCCCCTATGGGGAAAAAGACACTAGCATTAGTACATTAATGCATGGACACAAGGGACACCTCTTATCAAAAAACTTACCTGGAAGCCAAGCAGGTTTGGTTCTCACCAATCTGAAAATCCAGTGAAGTAACTGGATACCAACGCGCCCCTGCATCAGAAGCAGGATGGAGAGCTCGTCCTTCCAGACCCTAAGGTGAGACGCTACGTGAAATCACAGAAGGGTTTCAAGGAGGGTCAGAGGGGAAAGTGGGAGGCCGATTGCATTACCCCGCAGACAGTTAATCCCCTATTTTCGCCTACAGAAGGATACTTCTGCGAGCCAGACAAGCCAGATTTGGGGGCCAGGTCCAGTCTGTCTTCCGAACCCTGCGCATCACCTTAGAAGAGGTCACAGCAGCGCGAACCAGGCCAGCGCCTCCGTGGGAGTCAGGTGAGCGTAACACTTGAGGCCTCCCTTCTTCATTACTAGCGTGATTGTTCTTTGTTAGCCCTTCTACCATTCTGGGATGAGGAGGTCAGTGTGTGTGTGTTTTGCCTTTGGCAGGTACCAGAGTGTCTGGGCAGGCAGGAAGTACGGAAGAGTTTTCCATCCCCTGTCCTTTGTCTGCCAGAGTGCCTGAATAGGTCCAGCTCCCACGGTGGGTCTGGCTGTCTTGATCGGACAGCCAAACACACCTTTCTGTATAATGCTCAGAGAAATTGCAGAAGAGTGTGTGCTTGAACTGTATAAAAGGTGAGGCTTCTGGAGTGAAAAGCAAGTCGACCACTGGAAACAGAAATAACCGAAGAAGACGCCTGCAGGCCCTTTGCAAGACCGTGAAGCGACCACTGCTGTCCTGACCTTGTTTTCTATGTGACAGTGGAGCTCTGAAGAGGACAACTCCTTCCCTTCGGCTTGTGGGAACAACCAGTCCCAAGACAAACTTTGAAATGAGCCATCTCCCGAAGTCCTAGGCGCTTCCAGAGCTGCGGAACCCCAATACCAGGAGATCTGCTGCCCATTTCGATTGCATCATTGTGGAAAGGCTGAATCCATCCAAATCTTTGAGCCCATAAGGACACTCCAGAGATGCGATCCAACTCACCCAGACCCCGTCACCACAGTGTGGGACTGCAGGAAGCTTTGAAGATTGACCGTATGATCTGTGTCCTTTGTTGGTGCTGCAAAAAAGGCGCCAAAACTGCAGAGATTTGTAATACATGTTTGCAGCACACAGCACCCTATGTGCAGTGTTGCAGGGGAGTCCCTTGGGCTTCCCTAACTATTCTTTATTCCTTTTTCCTTAGAAATACTTTTCGAGGGGATTGGTTCCTCTGACGTATTCCACATCTATGACAGGTAATTACCACAGCTGTGCTACTTCAGAAAATATCCTGCGTCAATGACGTCGATACGCTGTCCTCGAGGGCTTCCGTCGAGCCAACGTCACTGGATGTTATAAGTAGGACGCACAACGCCCGTAGCCTCAATTCTGTTTTTACCACGAATGTGTTTGCTTCGGAGATCTCGGCGCGCCTCGGTTCTTCTGATAATTCTATCGGTTCTTTGAACTTGGTTATTTGTGAAGATATCATGTCTTCGTCGTCTTCTATCCGCGGTTGGGATTCAAGAAGTGTCGGGACTGCGGTTCCAAGATGTCACTTACGGACCCGCACGACGTCTGCCTCTGGTGCATCAGCGAGGATCACGCCCCCGATGACTGTGAAGATTGCCAGTTGATAACGTCGAAGGCCTTGCGGGAGGAGAAGAAGAAGCTTTCTTTAGGTAGGGTTTCCAAACCCCGAAAGTTGAAATCCGCTGGGCTTTCGACCGACTATTCGAGGGGCCACTCTCTGAGACGTCGGGGTAAGTACAGGGGGTCTCGGTCCCGGAGTGGTTCCCGCCATTCCTCTGCCTCCTCGAGGCACTCGCGGAAGCACCGTCACCGGTCGCCTTCCCCGTCCTCGTCCGAGGACTCCACCAGACGACGGGTTGCTTGTCCCAACAAGCATTCCTCTCCTGCGGAATGGAAATTATGGCGATTTTTGAATCGCAGGGCTCTGTTCCACCTTCGGGCTCGGGCGGTCGGCGCGATCATCGGGAGCCTTCGAGGTCCCTATCGGACAAGGTGGATCGCTCTAGCCATGCCCGCTCCAGGTTCCGGTCCTCGACGCCCTGGAAACCGTCGGAGCCTGTGTGGTCTTCTAAGAAGACATCAACGCCATCAGCGCCATGTCCATCGAGGGACTCTCTCGAGGCTCTGCCTGTTTTGAAGACGTCGACGCCGATTCCCTCGACGCCTTTTGTGGAGGCTTTACCAGAGGTACCCCGTGCATCGGTGGAAACTCTGAGGAAGGCCCTGAAGAAGTCAGCGAGGCTTGTATGTGAACCTTTTTCTGTGCCCTCATCCAGGGATTTATTCCAGCCTCTGGATTACATCTCTGAGGTGGATGAAGGGTTTGATGAAGGTTTTATTCCTGATGAGGTTCCTGACGAACTCTTGTCTGGTCATAGCCAGTTGGAAGACCAGCGTCAGTCTTTGCACAACGCCAGTGGTCTCAACCTCTCTGGAGGTTGAGTTTTATGGGCCTGAGCCAAGCACGCACGCCGAGTCTTCATACCGGCGTCTCATGTCGAGGGTGACGGAGTACGTGGGGTGGTCTGCTAGTGGATTTTCTGCAGGATGACCTGACGGATATCATTGACCAAGGTCCACCTACTGACCCGGTGCGCCAGTTCAAATGGCTTTACAGAGAAGTGTGGCGGCGGCTTGGACTGCTCCGGAGAGTCTCCCGGCAATGAGCAAGTCGTTGCCAAAAAAATACCGTTCAGCTAGTAGCGACCCCTGCTACTTGACTACGCACCCCACTCGGGAGAGTTTGGTGGTGCAGGCGGCCACGGCCCCAGCAAAGCAGGCGTCGTACCCTACCATCCTTCCGGATAGGGACGACAAACGTTTTGATGGCTGGGCGAAGAAGGTGCTTTCTTCAGGGGGTATGGCTTTACAGGCAGCCAACTCTGTGTGTGCCTTAGCACGTTTCACTCACACTCTGTGGAATTGTGTGCCTTTGGCGGCTGAACATATTCCTGAAGGGGAGGAATGGGATGGTTTTCTTGCCCTCGTTCAGGATGGCAAGGATGCCATGTGTGAATCCGTTCAGTCGGGTCTGGACATGGCAGACTGTGTCAGCCGGTCCATGGCGGCGAGCACCGTGATGCGCAGATTTGCGTGGTTGCGTAAGTCCGGGTTCTCTTCTGACATAAAAGCCCGGCTTCTCAACGTATCCTTTAATGGTGTACATCTTTTTGGCAGCAAGGCTGACGAGAGCCTTGAGAGGTTGCAGACCTCCAAAGTTGCAGCGAAGTCGTTGAGCGCTGCAGTTCGCCAACCTCCGCCTTTTTGTCCTATCCTTTCGATCCTTTCGATACTACTCTTCCTTTGGTAGATCGAGGGGAGCTGCAAGTCAAAGCGGCCACCGTAGGAGTACCAGAGGTGGAAAACAAGGTACTTGATGTGCCAAGGCCGCTCGGGCAGTTGCCTCTTTGCCCTCAGGCACTGCCGCAGCCGCTTCAGCTCAGTCATGAGGCCATGTCCCATGGTTCGCTGGTTGGGAAAAGGCTGGCGCAGCATCTTGTAGAATGGCTTGCCATTACTTCAGATGTGTGGGTTCTGGAGATCGTAGCCCACGGCTACTGTCTTCCTTTCCGGCAGAGGCCTCACGACAATCCACCAGGGAATCTCTCTTTGAAGAGTCCGGATCTGCTCCTAGCGCAGGAAATCAAATCCCTGCTAGAGAAAGGCGCCATAGAACTGGTGCCTGTAGCGGCGAGGAACAAGGGATGGTATTCCCCATATTTTTTGATTCCGTAAAAAGACAGAGCTTTGAGACCCATCATGGACTTGCGTGGTTTGAACAAGCTCCTCAGGAAGGACAAGTTCAAGATGGTTACTCTTTCGCAAGTCCTCCAGGCCCTTCAACTTCAGGACTGGTTGGTGTCTCTCGACCTCAAGGACGCTTACTTTCATGTGCCGATTCATCTCAAGCACAAGAAGTACCTGAGGTTCGCGACTCACATTTTCAGTTTCGGGTCCTGCCGTTCGCATTTACCTCCGCCCGATGGTCTTCACCAAACTCATGGTGGTGGTGGCAGCATATCTCAGGAAAGGGGGGATTCACATTTACCCCTACCTGGACGATTGGTTGATCAGGGCGCGCTGGGCTTCTCCGTCAACTTAAAGAAGTCCCACTTGACACCTACCCAGCGGCTCCAGTACATCGGAGCAGTGCTTGACACATCCCTAGGGCAGTGTTTGGCTCCCCAGGTGAGGGCTCATCACATTCTGCAGATGGTGCACAAGTTTCAACATGCCCAGAGTCTCCCGGCGTTCGAGTTCTTGAGGTTGCTCGGCCTCATGGCATCCTGCATTCTTCTGGTGCCAGAGCCCAGGTTGCGGATGAGATCTCTGCAATGGGCTCTCAAGCTGCAGTGGTTGCAGTCCTCCGGCAGGATGTCGGACCCCCTTCAGGTGTTGCCCTCGGTCGCTCATGATCTTCTGTGGTGGGCCGTCGAAGGCAATCTGATGAAGGGGGCTCCATTTTGGCTACCCTGGCCGGAGGTAACAATCGTGACGGACGCGTCCATCATGGGATGGGGAGCTAATGCCAACGAGTTGACAGTCAGCGGACGTTGGTCTTCGTTGGAGTCCAGACTCCATATCAATCTGTTGGAGCTGAGGGCCATCAGGCTAGCCCTGAAGGCTTTTCTGCCGTCTGTGCGGGGGAAGAATGTCCTGATTCTGATGGAGAATACAGTGGCCATGCACTACCTCAACAAAAAGGGGGGGACAGGGTCTCTCCCTCTGTGCAGAGAGGCGATGCAGCTCTGGTTCTGGGCCATCAAGCAGGAAATTTCGATCTCAGCAGTTCATCTGGCCGGAGATGAAAACGTGGCGGCGGACACTCTGAGCAGGCAGAGCATGGTCTCACACGAGTGGGAGCTGGCTCAGGAGATTCTCCTGGAGATCTTCGCCCTTTGGGGGACTCCACAAGTGGATCGCTTCGCCACCAGTGTCAACAGGAAGTGCGAAAGGTTCTGCTTGCGGGAATTTCCTCCAAGAGGAGCCTTAGGGGACGCGTTCGTAGTGGAGTGGTCCTTCCCACTATTGTACGTGTTTCCTCCAGTCCCCGTCATTCCGCAAGTGCTGCGGAGATTATGGAGGTTCAGTTCCCGAATGATCCTCATTGCTCCGGCATGGGCCAGGAGAACGTGGTACCCGGACCTTCTCGACATGTCCATCTGCCCTCCATGCCGTCTTCCCTACCGATACGATCTGCTCTCACGGGAGGGGGGTCAGGTTCTCCATCCAGAGGTCAAGTCCCTCAACCTTCATGCTTGGCTTCTGAAAGGCTGGGGTATAAGGATCGGGACCTCCCTGAAGATGTGATGGAGGTGTTTCTTTCGGCCAGAAGGCCCGCAACAAAGTCCCTGTACTGCTGCCGTTGGAGAAATTTCTGCGACTGGTGCAGGGTTAAGAATGTGGATCCTTTTTCATGTGTCATTCCTGTGGTTCTGTCTTTTTTGCTTTCGTTAGCCCACAAGGGCTTGCAAGTGGGTACCATTAAAGGTTACCTGGCAGCGCTGTCCATATTTAAGCGCTCGTCTGAGGAGTGTTCTTATTTTAAGATTCCTTTGATTTCTCAGTTTATGAAAGGGCTCACTAATGTGTTCCCACCGTCACCTTTCCAGGTGCCCGGTTGGGATTTGAATCTGGTTCTAAAATTCCTAATGGGAGCACCGTTTGAGCCTTTACATTCTTGCCCTTTGAGACTGTTGACCTTTAAAACTGTATTTTTAGTTGCAGTTACTTCCGCTCGCAGAGTGAGTTGCAGGCACTATCCGCTAAGCCACCCTTCACGGTGTTCCATAAGGACAGGGTTGTCCTTATGGTTCGTCCTTCTTTTCTTCCCAAGGTTATGTCAGAATTTCATTTAAGCCAGAAGGTCATTCTTCCAGCGTTCTATCCTCCTCCGCATCCTGGTAAGGAAGAGGAGAGGCTCCATAGGTTGGATCCTAGGAGAGCGTTAAGCTTCTACATCTCACGCATGTCCCGGGTCAGAGTGGACAATCAGCTCTTTGTAGGATGCGCTGGAAGGCATTTGGGTCAAGCTGTTACTAAGCAAACCTTGTCCAGTTGGATTATCTTCACCATCTCGGAATGCTACCGTCTGGCGGGTAAGGACCCTCCGGTAGGCTTGAGGGCCCATTCTACTAGGGGTGTGGCTGCCTCCACTACTCTGCAGAGGGGTGTTCCCATTCGTAACATTTGTGAAGCAGCCACATGGGCCTCTGTCCATACTTTTGTCAAACACTACTCCCTAGATTTTATCCATGGGCAAGATGTGGCATTTGGTAAGGCAGTCCTCTATTCTGCAATTTGATTGGGCATTCTAAAATTCTAAATTATTTTCCCACCCCACATGTTAATACTGCTTTGGGAGTCTGTCATAGATGTGAAATACGTCGGAGGAACCAATCCCCTCGAAGAACAAGTTACTTTCTTACCTGGTAACGTTCTTTCGATGGGATGTTCCGATGACGTATTCCACATCGAACCCTCCCAGCCTGCCCCTCTACATAATTTCTTATGCGATTGCAGCTTACGTTTCTGCAAGGCTTTCTGTAGTCATTCTGGCAGAAGATTGGTGCCACACGTTCTGGGAAAAAACTACAACTGAGGCTACAGGCGTCGTGCATCCTACTTATAACATCCGGTGACGTCGGCTCGACAGAGGCCCTCGAGGACAGCGTATCGACATCATTGACGCAGATACCGAAGGTTTTCAGAAGCAGCACAGCTGTGGTGATTAGCTGTCATAGATGTGGAATACATCGTCGGAACATCCCATCGAAAGAACGTTACCAGGTAAGAAAGTAACTTGTTCTTCCCAAGGATAGTAGGATACTTTCATCTTACTTTCTTTTTGTGGGATCAGCACACACAATCTTTTGTTTAGTTTTTATTGTTGCATATATAGTTTACAAGAAACCTTACACAACATAATAACATTAGCAAAGAAAAACACTTTCCATTAAAAAAAAAGAGAACAAAAGAACATAGATATTTCCATAAAAATATAAAAAGTACATACATCACACATTGAATCAGAAGTAAACGCAATTCATCATTCGAAAATAATTAAGTTGATTGGACAGAAAAACATTCCTTTCAGTACATTCTATTCAGTACAATCTAATTGCATTAAAGTGCCCAATTCTAAGTTTTTATTATCCAGTTCAGAGTTAAGAAAGTTAAGAGAGAATCAGAGCTAGGACCAAAGAAATGCTAATACCCCACATGCAGCGACACCAGAACAAGTTCCTGGACACTTCTGAAATGTCAGCGATCTTATCTCTGAAGCATTTTGCACGTTCCTTATCAAAAAATGGACAGACAACCAAGTGCTTCAGGGTTTCCTGAGAGTCAATTACTCCACAGAACCTGCATTTGCTCTCAGATGTATGCAAAGCACCCGAAATATTCGGCTCACTCCAATGCCTGATCTTCTCATAAACGAGCAATTGATTTAGCCTGAAGCGCATGTAATTCGTGCGTATGTCGGAACAGGGAGTTTGCAGAAGATAGAACGGCAAACATTCCTTTGCATGGACAAACTGGGAGTATTCCTCATAGCTGGCATAGGAAGAAATATAATCCACTGTCTCAGCGCAGTCTGTCCTAAACATCTGCCCCGGTCCTAGAACCAAATCTTCGTGAGAAATCTTAATGTCAGCCAGTACTGAGTTCATCCTTTCTATAAACTCTCCTATGGACGAAACAGTACCGGCATGCGTAGCTAAATTTAAGTTCTCGGAAAGGGAATTCTTGGGAGGGTCAATCATTCGAAAGAGGCCAAGGAGAAATCCAGAGTCTCGGGGAAGAAGAAAGACCTCAAACCCAAATCTTTCTTACAAACTCCAGGTCACCTCATTGACCCCACCGACCGCAGAGTCTGTGGTGGAAGAACCCCCTCCTACTGATGAAACCGAGGCAGAGGTAATTCTTTCCTGCATAGAAGATCTGGATCCTAGAGACCGTATTGAGCTGCTAACTTTATTTTAAGAAGGTGGACCCTTTAGGACAGTCTTCAGCAGAGGACACAGAGTGTCCCTCCCTTGAAGGTCTGCGTCAGCAGGCAGCTTTCTAGTGGAGAGGGCAATAGCCAAGGAAGAACAGACTACTGGGAGGATGGCTCCTCTACAGTGAGTCTATAAAGACTACTCCAGAGGAGCTTATGAGACTGGTGATACCCCAAGAGATAAGACCAAAGTGTCTACAGTTGGCCCATGAAATCCCTCTGGCTGAGCACCGAGAGGACCAAAGAGAATCTCCTTGTTCTTCTACTGGCACAATATGGGTGCAGATGTAGACAAGTGCTGTAAAAGCTGCCACTATGTGCTAGTCCTCAGACAGAGGATGGCACAATTGATGACTGAAGCTTCAGAAAACTTGAAGGCTGGTCAAGAATTGGCATGACCAGAAAAACATGGTGGAGCTTATTCCCGAACAGCAGCTCTTGTTATGGGCCCAACAAAAAAATTGCAGGACAAATGGACAAGTCCCTTCAAGGTTGTAGGCAAACCTGGAGAGGTCAACTATTTGTTTGTTTGTTGTTTGTTTATTCATTTGTTAGGCGCACCAGACTCGTAAGTAAAAGGGCGCAGCAGTATGGAGATGCAAGGCTTACAAAGTTGCGACAAGAATACAGGATTCAATATTTACATACTTACAGGATATCCACAATGTGCAAGAATAATAGCAGTGAATAAACATGGCTTAAATAATTAAAGAGATAAACACTAAACACTGTACAGAAATATATATTACAAGAGTGAAGCCCTTCATGTATCAATTAGTCTCACAAGTAGACTAGATCACGCACAGGAGGACTAGAAAGCACATGGGTTTTGAAGGTGGCGCCGTAATACACTGTTAATGAAAGGTCTCTTCAGGGAGAGGCTGACTCACAACATGTGCTAGGGGTCAGTGGCGAGAATGTGTTTTATAACATTGTTTCTGAAATGTAGGTAAGGTTGGTCAACTCTCAGATCTTGGGGCATTGAGTTCCAGAATTTTGCGGCCTTTACCGTAAAGCTGTTACCACCGATACTAGTAAGCTTGTATTTAGGCATGGTAAGACAATTAGCATTCCCAGATCTGGTAGGTCTGAGAGAGGTTCTTCTCTGGAGTTTATCAATGAGGTAGCTGGGGGCTGCATTATTGAAGGCTTTGTAGGTCAAGGAGAGGGTTTTTAATTGTATTTTATTGGATGTGGATAACCATTTATGCTGGCGTCTCACAGCAGAGATGTGAGTTTTTTTATTTATGCCTAAGGCTGCTCTTAGGGCATTGTTCTGTAATGTTTGGAGCTTTTGGATAGTGGATTTATTTGCCCCACTGTATCGGGCATTACAGTAGTCGATTCTGGAGAGTATTAGGGCTTTGGCCAGGATCAGGCAACTATTGTCGGAAAGGAAAGGCTTACCAGCTCTGAGTAGCTTGCAAGTGTAAGCAGTAGAGGAGGTAAGGGATTTAATCTGTTTATCAAAGGATAATGTGGAATCCAAGTAGAAACCAAGGGTTTTTACACCCTTCGAGACTTTAATGGTGTTCCCATCAATATTAAAAGAGAAAAATTCTTGGCCTAGTTTTTTGATGTTGGCCTGTGAGCCCAGAATTATTAGCTCAGTTTTATCATCGTTCAAGCACAGGCCATGAGTAGCCATCCATGCCTGGATGATAAGGTAAGGTTTGTTCACTAATCCAGTGTCTGCATTGTAATCCCCGAAAGCGGGAGGAGAATCTGAGTGTCATCTGCGTAGTTAGTGTAGATGACACCCAAATGGTCCAGATAGTCAAACAGTGGCTTAGTGAAAATATTGTAAAGGGTTGGCGAGACGCAGGAGCCTTGAGGGACACTGCATAGGATGGGTGTTGGATCAGCGGCTGCCGACGGGGAGAAGAGACTCATGGTTCTCTCACTCAAGAAGGACTCAATCCATTTAATGGCTCCAGAGGAGAAATGGGCCGCAGAATCAAGGTGACGACATAAGACCTTATGATTGACCAGATCAAATGCGGCAGAGAGATCAAGTAGGAGCAAGAGAACTGTCCTCCCTTTGTCTCTCTGCTCGTCTTTTTGGGACTTTAGATCAATCAAGGCTGTTTCTATTCCGTGTAGTGCCGGAAACCAGATTATCTATTGCCTAGGAGTTTGTGCAATTCAAGGTGTTTTTGAATTTGAATATAAGCAGCTTTATCCAGTATTTTGAGTAAAAATGCGACCGTAGTGATAGGCCGGTAATTAGTGGGGATAAGAGGATCTAATGACTGTTTCTTGAGGAGGGGGAGCACCCAAGACTGTTTAAGGTTGGCAGGGATGGTGCTTGTAGCAAATGAGGCGTTTATCAGTTTTGTAATGAAAGGTGATAGTTCTCTGGCAGCATCTTTTATTAATTGTGCTGGGCAAATATCGTCTTTGCAGTTTGAAGGTTTCAATGACAGGATCATTTTTTCTACCTCCAAAGTGGACATTTTAGAGAACTGGAAAGTCGTATTGTGCGCCGGTGGTGAAACATTAGGCAGGTGAGTGTTGGATGAGTGCTGTAAATTCAGTACTTCCTTTTTTTGTTGAATTTTATTTTGGAGTGTGTTCATTTTATATGCTAGGGCATGCTTGTTGGATGTCTGTACACCAGGATTTGTCCTTAGTGCAGACATCAGGAACAGCAATTGGGGACTCTAGTTCCTTGAGTATGGAAAAGAGTTCTTTCATGCTAGAATTAGAATTGGCGATACGCTCATCGTAGGAGTTGCGCTTTGCCTGACAGATTTCCTTCTTATAGTGTGAGGAAAGTGAGGTTAATTTGGCTTTGTTCTCGCTAGAGGGGCATAGTCTCCAATTGGTTTCACTTTTCTTCTTTAAGATACGGAGGTCTTTGAGTTGAGGTGTGAACCATTTGTTTAAATGGGCTAATGGTTTACTAGGTCTGAGTTTGGCAGGAGCTATTTTGTCCAATGTGGTGAGTATAATATTGTTAAATTCCTGAACTAGGATACTTGGATCAAGATTTTCTGCAATGAATTGAGGGTGGGCAAGATGGCAGGGATCACTTTCTCTATGGTGATGCTTTTTTTTTACTTCTGGTGGAGCATGGTGGCGCTAATGGCTGAACTATTGGAATGGGTCTTATCGTAGAGAGGTGGAATGATACTAGAAAGTGGTCTGTCCACGATAGCGGCAGGATGGAGGAAATGGTAGCGGAGCAGTTAAAGTCTACAATCCAGTCCAGTATTCTTCCTTTTAGGTGGGTAGGTTCGTTGACTTTTTGGGAAAGGCCTAGTGCGTTAATAGTATTGACTATGTCTGTTGGATTTTTATCTGTTAGGTCGTTAAAGCCTAAATTAAAGTCTCCTAGTAGGATTAGTTGCGAGGTAGGTTTAAGGTTGTTCGAGATTATGTTATGCAGATCTTCCTCGAAGGAACCAAGAGGGCAAGGCGGTCTGTATATTAGGTGAATTGTAAGTGTTTGTGAATTATTTATCTGCAATTTGGCAGTAAGAACTTCACACGATTGAGACAGATGGGTGGGTGCTAGTCTAAGTCCCAGGGTAGTTTTAGCAATAATGGCAATACCGCCATCTTGGGCGTTGTCTCGGTCTTGTCTGACTATAGTATAGCCATCAGGGATAGCTAGCATGAGTGAGGGTCCTGCTGCATCATGGAGCCATGTTTCCACAATTGCGAGGAAGTCCAAGTTACTTTCAGAAATTAGGTCAGCAATATCGGTAGCATGGGCAACAAGCGATCTTGCATTGAGAAGTGCTCCTTTGAGGGGGGTTGGGGGGAGTGTCAGATGCATTTTTGACTGGGATAGATTTGTTGGGATTATTTTTGCCAGACTTAGGTTTATGGTTGTTAAGCTGATGGGTGTTCAGATTCAAAATAGCCGTGGGAGGAGACAGCTTTGGGTGTCTAGGTCTCAGGCTGGGCTTACAGTTAGTTTTAAGATTAGTAGGTAATGATCTTCGCAAAGGTTCGTATAATTTGGTTAATCTGGCACGAAGTCTGTCATTTCTATTGGACGTGGCACATGGTAGGGAGGCGTAGGATACTGCCTCAAAGGCTCTGTTGTGTAAGGATATGTGTGTGGGCACAGTATTAGTAGGAGTTGGCAGACTGGGGTCTAGGAGAGGTACTAGCGACTGGGCAGTGTGTACTTGGCATCTAGGTTCACATGCATGATAACAGCCATAATGTGGATCAGTATTATTTGGTTTAACATCCTTCTAAATCCAAAATCAAGCAGGGTATAGCACATATGTGGCTCAATTGCAGCTAACTGACACAAAGTGCTAAGTATGACTACAGAGTGACTGGCGTGGACCGGTCAGCAGCAATAATTAGGCAAAGCATGAGGCAGGCTGAACCCAGGGCAATGACAGGCACTATGGAAATTAGCAATATCCCAATTATCAGCACTGAGCAAAACAGGTAAGGAAATTGGCATTAGACGTTATAACAGGTAGCAAGGGCCAGAGATAGAGCAATGGTGGCAATGGGATAAAGAGTGGGGCAAACAAGAGACGCTAATTTCTATAACTGGGCAATATAGTAACTATGACGATCTTTGACAGACAACCATGGAAAGCTTGGGCTGATTGCAAGTCTATATTTCAAACCAATAAGGTAGGACAAGCTCCAATGAGAGAGAAATGTGCCCGTCAATCACAGTAATGGCGATAGTAGCAATACAGATGTATTGTATATACAATGGTAGCTAGGTGAGCTGTGACTGCATGGCTCAACACAGACTAGACAGTTAGGGCCTCATTGTTACGCTCACCTGACTCCCACGGAGGCGCTGGCCTGGTTCGCGCTGCTGTGACCTCTTCTAAGGTGATGCGCAGGGTTCGGAAGACGGACTGGACCGGGCCCCCAAATCTGGCTTGTCTGGCTCGCAGAAGTATCCTTCTGTAGGCGAAAATAGGGGATTAACTGTCTGCGGGGTAATGCAATCGGCCTCCCACTTTCCCCTCTCACCCTCCTTGAAACCCTTCTGTGATTTCTCGTAGCATCTCACCTTAGGGTCTGGAAGGACGAGCTCTCCATCCTGCTTCTGATGCGGGGGCGCGTTGGTATACAGTTACTTCACTGGATTTTCGGATTGGTGAGAACCAAACTTGCTTGGCTTCCAGGTAAGTTTTTTGATAAGAGGTTCCCCTTGTGTCCATGCATTAATGTACTAATGCTAGTGTCTTTTTCCCCATAGGGGCCGGGGTACGGAATGCCGGGGAACAGGCACCGACCCGAGATGAGAGGTGAAATCCTTGTAGAAATCAGGTAAGTCTTTAATGAGCGTTTTTTGGTAATGTCTTTTCATTCGCTCATTAACGCTGATGTCTCTTTTTCCCCTTAGGGGCCGGGGTCCGGAAATGCCAGGATGCGGCGTGGACCCGAAATGAAGAGGGAATGAATCAACAGGTAAGTCTTAACATGGAGATTTAGCTTTCCTTATTCCCTTCTCTCTCTCACCTTTTGTTCTGGTCTTTTTCTCCCTAGGCGCTGGGGCGTGACTGCGAATCCTTATGATCGCTGCTGAACATGGAGGCGCCCTGTAAAGGTGAGTGGAAAGCGGCGCTGCAGCGATCGACGCGATGAGCTTTTAAATTAAAGTCTTCCTTTTCAGGATTGTCGGCGAGATGTCTCTGGGATGCGGATTTAGCAGGTAAGGACTTTTCCTTCTTCTGTTCTCTTCTTCTCTTTCTTTGCAGGTGATCCAGGATGCTGGCAGGCGTGGCAGAAGTCAGGATGCAGGAGCAGACACGGTGAGCGTCCAGCTGCTAGGTGCAGAACAACGCGAAGCACGTGTGGCTGTTCGGTGGGGTTTAAATAGCCTTGGAAGAAGTTCCAGGTATGTATCCTTCCTCCACTCAGGTATGTATCCTTCCCCGACCACGCCCGGATGGTAAATTAGTCCCACAGGTAAAGTAGTTCCTTTCAGGCCTCAAGGAGGCCGGGATCCTGCAGCATGGTCTGCATCAGGTAAGTGCACACAAGCATTCCCATAATGAGCCTGGCGCCTATGGCGCCAGGACACTGTCCAAAGGGCCCCTATATGGGGTTGCTGGGTCCTTCCTTGGGGACTGGATGTCCGCTTTCGGGGACGCCGGGCTTGAACCGGCTCCCTGGGAGTGGGCATCATGACACTCATATGCAGGTGACAACGTGCCATATTTGTGCACGCAAAATAAGGCATTACAAGGCGAGGCAACCTTAATAGTAAAATCGTATACAACGTGCTAGTCATAGTGCAAATAAAAGTCTTATGCGACCGAGGTAGGTCGCTGCATAGGTTATGACGGGTGGAGGATGAAGTTCTTTCAAGGTGGGGTAATTTGCAATGTCAGGAGAGTCTTACCAGGAAAGGCGCAGGGTCTGTGGCTCGGGCTGCGGAATGCTCCGGACAGGACCCAGACAGGTATGGATCCTTGTGTTGAGGATCCTTAGGTGGAGGAGCCGGCGCTCTCCTGCCGGCGCGTGATTGGGCTAGATAGGCAGGGACTGGCCAATGGATTCGCTTGCTGGTGTCAGGTGGATGACGAAAAGATGCCGGCGGCCATTTTGGATTGGGAGCCCCTCGTGGGTTCCAATGGAGGCCGAGATAGTGGCTGGAAAGAGGCTTTGGGATGTGGTGAACTTGGACAACCCTAAGGAGGCCCCTAGGGTATTTCACACCAACCGCCTGAATTATATCTCCAGACCAGAAATTGGAACTTTGCTTCTAGCCTCTGAACAAGAAGAGGAGGAGAGTGAACCTCACCCTGATTCAGTTCCTATTTTGTACATGTTAAATATCCTGAAATATGTGGATAATGTAAACACGTCCTCATGTACCTCCAATGATCATGAATAGCAGACTAATATGAAATCTGCTATACTTCACTGTTGATGTTATTCAAGATTACAATCTTGTTCTAAAGTTGAAGTTAATATTCAGTGTTATAGTTGTGCAATTCAATGCTTCCATTTACATATATTTTTAGATCTGTATATACTCTGCTAGTTTAAATACATAACTTGAAATATGTGGATCACAAGCCCAGGTCATCACCTGGCCTTTATGGTCCTTGAGACCAGACTAGAACTCAGTGTTAAGCATTATTCATAATTGACCGATCTTACTGAGAGATGAGGGATTTAATCCCAAAGTATTATGGAAACACAATGCAACATTTCTATCTGTATTATTTTTTCTTTCGATTTTCATTGGTTCTGGTTATGACTAGGCATTTTTTCACATATTCCTTAAGAGGTGTTATTTAATGAATGATTCCAAGGAAAAACGAATTTACAAAGATAACATAGTGCTTGTAATAATGTTTGGGGCATCTCTACTTAAACTAAAAGTGGAAAAAGGTACTGTAGATTAAATGGTGTCACCAAGAGGGCATTTATATAAGCTCATTATTCAGACCTTGTTTATATGTATTTGGGCATTCCATCCAGAGCTGTGTGTATTCTTTTTCTAATATGCATATATTTGGTTAGACAGGTCAAAATCATAATCATGTAGCTATAAGATGTACTAAAGTTTTTCAGTGAGAATTACAAATCATCTATGATTTGTAATGAATCCTCATCTTTGTCGTGTATGGTTTCCCTTTTTCCTATGTGATTGGGCTTACAGAATTTACTTTTAGTATTAACTACTATGTGGATAAGTTGTAAATAAATACATTTGGAATAATTGTTAAAATCCCTTAACACATGAAAAGGTTTTCCAGTGACGTATGTGATGATTCCTATGGCGGCCTCACTGAAAACCTGCCTAAAGTCTACTCCCATTTGGCCTGGGGAAGGCAGCCGCTACCTGATCGTGACCCTGGGGGTCATTCCGCCACACTTACGGCAATCGGATTGTGGGGAAAAAAAAGACTCTACAAAAGAACATTGCTCGACTGAAGCGCTCTAATACAGATGGCATTTCGAGAGATATACATAAACTAAAACAGCAATACCACAACTGGTTGAAGCTGCATAAAAAATGTCTGATAAATCTCGACGCACAAGCAATGCTAACTAACATCCGAGCAAAAAATTTGGCAACTATATGGACAACGATCAACCAACTGGCGGCCCCGCAAGATGCGCTCCAAGCCGCAGCAATTTCGGCTAGTACCTGGCAAAATTACTTTTCAAACTGCAAGAAAGAAAAGAAGACCATATTCCTAAAGTTAACACGTCTGCAATAGTGTCTCATGATGCAAACTGTAATTCATTTCAACTCGATATAGACATTTCGACAATAGAAGATATCATTAAGAGATCGAAGAAGTCAAGAGCACCAGGGCCAGACAGGTTGTCCAAAATGGAAAAAAAAAAATCCTACACTCTGGGCGACGCTCCTTCATCAGCTATATAAAGGAGTTCTAAAATTTCCAAGACATAGTGTACCTATCTCTTAGAAATTGGCGGTAGTTGTCCCCATTTTTTAAAAAGGGCTTAAGAACTGACCCGGACAACTACCGGCCGTACACACGACTTGACATGGCAGGGAAAGTCTTTAAGACAATACTGTTGGAAGCTCTCTCGAGATGGAGAATTGCCACAAACCATTTTGACCCCTGGCAGGTGGGCTTTGTTAAGGGCATTGGTCCGGGACTCAACATCTTTATAATAAATCTGCTGAAAGCGAAAGTAATGAGAAATAAGGGTCACAGGTCACAACATCTACTTGGCCTTTATAGACTTTTCAAAAGCTTTTGATTTAATCAGAAGAACTTTGCTATGGTCAAAGTTGGAAAATTGGCAATGCCTGGAATTAATACTGAACATCATCAAAGATCTTCATGAGGAAAACGACAATCAAGATCAGAGTAGATCAACAGGGCCTCCTAACAGAGGCAATCCCGATTCACCTAGGACTCAAACAAGGCTGCCCTCTGGCGCCAGAACTTTTTAACCTGTTTCTTTCAGATATTGATGAACCTTTATCACAAACTCGTTCTTTTCCTCCGAAGATCGCTAACACACCTATTGGTAGACTCCTTTATGCTGATGATATTGTTGTTATTGATCAGACGCCGATAGGGTTATGTCAGCTTAATACCCTGCAAAACTACCTCGACTGCAGCAAGCTAACATTAAATCAGGCAAAATCGAGGATTATGGTCTTCAGTTCAGCGGAGTGGGTTGGAAAAAAACAAGCACACTCGTGGTTCTTAAAGGACTACGAATAAACGTGGTAAAGGAATTTACGTACTTGGGGGTATGTGTCAATACTAGCAGGAGCGAGGCAACTAGATCCGATTCTCTTCGAAAAAAAGCAAAGAACTTGGCTGCACTTGGAAAGGTGTTATTAAAAAGATACTGCAGTTACTCAGTAATTCCTTTAATCATATTTTATCGCTCAAAGGTGGTACCAATTTTGACATACAGAGCAGAAACCTCTTTCATGCTACCGGAAGATATATGGACTTGTCTAGAGGGCCTTTTTGGGAGACATGTATTATGCCTCCAAAACAGCATTACAATCACTATGCTTGGAAGAGAAATGGCATTAACGTCACTTAAAACTATTGCTTGCTGGAAGTCACTTTCCTTATATCGAAAATGCGTCGAAGAAATTCCGAATGGTGGCTTTGCAATGTTAAAGCGAGCATTCCAGGACCCTAGAGAGAAATCTCTACTGGGGTGGAAAGGTATCTGCCAAACCATGCTCTCGAACATCAACAAGACAGAGGAGTCACTAATCCTCGATCCTGGCAAGATAAAAAGAAAGTTATACCGCAATGACTGGATCGAGAAGCAGGAATCGATATTTGTTTACAAACATCAAGAGGAGTTTTGGTTTTGGCTTCGAAAATTGAACGGTCCATCAATGTACATTCAAATCTTTCCAAATCCATTTCGAAGAGTGCTATACATGCGTCTCCATTTTAACATGTTTCCGTCAAACCTGCACTTAAGTGAAAGAAAAGGAGTGACCATCAACCCTAGCTGCAGGCTTTGTCAAAAAGAAAATTAAATTTAATCAATTCAACATCTAATCTTGAGTTGCCCTGAACTGAGACCAGAAAGAGAGCTGAAGATGGGTGGCATATTTAGACAATATGCCACCAGATCCAGTAAGGAATGGTGGAAAATCTTAATTGAAGGTGAAAAAACGCACATTACCTTGGCACTGTCAACATTTCTGCTATTAATACTCGGAAGGTTGGAAATAGCTACCACAAAGATTTCTGGGCTGCTGTAATTGGTCATAATAAAAATCAACTGGACGTGATGTAGGGAGCTAGGCAATACCATGAGAATTATTTTTACTTTGCCTTATAACATAGTTGCTGTTAAATTCCTTGTTTTATGTCTAGATCTTCAGAAGGGCAGCTGTAGTAATGATTATTCTTTTAAAGTTGTTGTAGATTTTCTTTTTTCTTTTTTTCTTCCGTTCGTTTTCATAACTATTGGCGAAAGGTTTTCTAAATTGTAAACCATGTAATGCCAAAATCAAAAAATAGAAAAAATACATTTTTAATGAATCTTTATCTTTGTTGTGTATGGTTTCCCTTTTTCCTATGTGATTGGGCTTACAGAATTTATTTTTAGTATTAACTACTATGTGGATAAGTTGTAAATAAATACTTTCTGAATAATTGTTTAACTCCTTTAACACATGAAAAGGTTTTCCAGTGGCGTCTGTGATGATTCCTATGGAGTCCTCACTGAAAACCTGCCTAAAGTCTACTCCCATTTGGCATGGGGAAGGCAGCCGCTACCTGATCCTGTGCCTGGCGGTCACATGGGAGGTGATGGCTGTCGGGTGGATGTGGTGACTCCATTAGGTGGGATGCAATATTCTCACCTTCTCTTGCAGGAAGACCCTATAAATCCAGAGTTTCTGATGGCATTTAAATCTAATGAACATTTTCAATGGAGAAGAGAGGAGAGCTACAGAGCAAGCAGAGCAGGAAGCATGACCAACAGCAGAAGAGACAGACAGACGAGCTGTGCTGAGAGAGCGAGGCGCTTATGGGCGACTGCCTTGAGGCCTGCTTAACCAGAAGAGCAGCAGATTGGTGAAAGCAAAGCGGGAGAACAGCTGAAAGGCAGGTAGTCTTGTGGAACTTCCTCTGTTTCATCGGCAGAGATCTGAAAAGTCGATGCGGGAACCGAACAATGGTTTACATCACTAGGGAAGTCTTCCCCAAGGCAGAACTTCGCAGCAGCTGCATGTTACACCGGCGAGTTGGCCCAGAAGAGTGGGGGCTGGTGGGGCTCCAAGTGCGTGTCAGCAAACATACAAACAATTGAATAGTTATTTTGAATACGGACCAAGTAGATTGGAAAGGCAAAGATTGTACAAGTCTCCTTATATGAAATGGCAGTTTGGGGAAAATTAGAAAAAGCATTGCCACATGTCAAGAGGTATAAACCGTTCATGAGTGCAACTGTTATATACCTAGAAAGAAAGTGAACATTGTAGAAAGACTGGGTGGACAAAATGCATCAGATCAGGCAGTGAACCTTTTTTTGGAGAAAGATACATGGCAGGAGAGTATACTAGGGGATCTGCAAGGTCCAGAAGGGCAGAATTCCTGGCTAGGGAGTACACCAGGAAATCCATAAAGCCTATGAACGAGAGAGATGCAGTGAAAGATACCTGGCAGGAGAGTAAACCAGAAGATCTAAAGAGTCAATTGAAGAATGCCTGGCAGGGGCGTATAACAGGAAACCATTCTTGGAACAGTAGTCTGAAAGAGACATTTTGCCGTCCTATCATTTCTAAAGTAGTTATGAAAGAAAAATAAACTTTTCCATCATTTAAAGCTGAAGAGACTTCATTTGCTACCTTCCAAACAGTGTTGTGGAAAAGGACAACCCTATTTTTTCTAAGGAATCATTGTTTGGGAAAAGACACTTTGTGCTGGGAAAGAGACATTTCAGCTACTCTTAAAAATGTCGACTTTAAGACATTGTGGTTATCCTACTTGAAATATTCCATGGGAAGGGAACCCCTCCTGGATTCAAGAATTATGTGTTGAACTTTCATACTTGTTTTCTATACTCCTTTTTTTATTAAGTAAAATTCAGAAAATGTACCTTGCACCTTAGATTGCTTAAGTGTGAGGGACACAAGGACTGTTTTATATAATTTTGACAACAAGACACATACTGATTTTTAGTTCCTTTAGGATAGGGACAGAGAGGCCTTTATCCAATCTTTTAAGTCAATAAAATGTCTGAGGTAGAAAATATTTCAACTTTGTGTCCACCTCTCACTTCTGACCACTCACATATGGTGTCGAAAGTGGGATCGGATTCAGTTGATACAAACTGGGGATCCCACATGTGTATAACAGATACTAGCTCCACATGCAATACTTATGTCAAAGAGTGGAATAGCAGCACTCCTCCAGATAATGGATCCTAGCTCCAAGAAATTGAAATTGATTCTATTTCCTCTTCATCTATATCTGGGGAGAAATCTAAACATTTATTTTCTCCACAAGTGGAAGGGGATCTTTAAGAGAGGGCCACGAGGAGGCTTTCCCTTTCCCTTTCCATTCTAATGTAGAGTTATATTCCAATATCCAGTCAATCTATTCTACCTATGAGGAAAACTGTAGAGGGCAACATTTGCCATCTTTTCTGTCCTAAGGCCTGTTTGATACCTGAAAAAGCTAAAATTGTAGTTTCCTTGCAGTTGAGGGTAGACTTCCCAACTAGTGTATCACTTTGTTATTCCAATTAGAGGGAAAGTTAAAAATGTTACCCATTGTATCTTGAGGAGAAGAATTGAAGTTAATCTTTTTGAAACTTTCTCCAGTCCCTATTAAGTTTCCAAAGAAAGATACTGGGTCATGGCACTGATACATCGTCCGAAGAATACGAAGTGGAAAGAATAATGGACTCTAGATATAGGAAGGGGGAGGTTAAAATATCTGATCAGGTGGAAAGGGTATTCCCCCCCTGGAAGATTCTTGGGAACTGTTAACCAACATCAAAGCTCGCCGCATTATTGGCAAATTCCACAGTCTTCACCTAGGAAAGCCTGGTGTGTCAAAGTACAGCAGGGGGCATACTGTCATGAATACTCGGGGTTGGAAGTGCTGGGACCGATGGAGGGGCCACCATAGACTGTTCCTTCATGCCTGCTTCCGAACGTGACTGCCGGTCTGGTTTTTTTCCCATTCCGCGGCTCTTCTACTTATGCATCGGCCCCCGCGCAGAACTGACCCTCCGGTTGGTGGCACCCATCGAAAACAACAACGTGGTCCATTTTTCTCTCTCGGACTTCAGCCTCCTCTCCAGGAGCAAGTAGTCTCCCTGCCGACAAGTCTGCAAAATTATATTTTTTGTCGGTCACATGAGACTCGGGTGGGGAGGACGAATCTCGTCTCATCTGGAGGCGTGGCAGACCCTCACCAACGCCTACCCCACCCTTCAATCCTCCCTTCCAACAGATCGGAAAATCCTCCCTTGCGCTGAGGTTCAGAAGCTTCTAGATCTAAGGGCGGTGGAACCTGTTCCCCTCGGGGAGCAAGGGGAGGGCTTCTACTCTCGACTGTTCACGGTGCCCAAAGCCAACCAGGCTGGCCTGCCACCATCCTCGACCTTTCCCAGTTCAATCTTTCTCTTCCGCAAGAAAAATTCAAGATGATTACACCCTGCCAAATAAAGTCCTCTCTTCGGAAGGGCGACTGGCTAAGTGTTATGGACCTTCAGGACGCGTACATGCACATTCTGATACTGGAGCTGCATCGAAAGTACCTTTGGTTCTCCCTGGGACTGGAGCATTTACAGTTCTGAGTGCTTCCTTTTGATCTCAGCTCGGTGCCGCGTGTCTCTACGAAGATGTCGGTCATTGCAGCTTACCTTCAGCTACAGGGCGTTAATGAATATCCACATTTGGACGAATGGCTGCTACTCAGCCCTTGTCCACAGACGGCGTTGAATAATCTCCAGTCTCTCCTTCAGCTCTTGTTCCACCTCAGGCTTTCGGTGAACTGGCGGAAATCTTCCATGACGGTCTCCCAAGACCAGATCTTCCTGGGTTTTCGGTGGAACACGATCGACTCCAGGTGTATTTGACGCCTGACAGGATTGCGGATCTATTGGCCACATGTCAGCTCTTCATCCAGTCAGAACGCATGGTGGTTCCAGAGACTTCTGGGCCTCATGCTTTGTGCGTACTTGTTCTTCCTATTGCATGTCTCAAAATGAGGCGTACTCAGCTGGCTCTTCGGAGCTCTGGGTCTCAGGCTTCGGACTTGGATTCTAAGACAATCCCAGTTCCTTCCTGCATGATGGCGGACCTTCTATGGTGGTCCTCGACCAGCAATCCCACAGTGGGGGCTTCTTTTCAGGAGCCCTGCCTAAAAGTGACAATTACCACAGACTCCTCCCTCCTAGGGTGGACACCGCAAGACAGGCAGTTTCATATAAATTATTTGGAACTCCTGGCTGTTTTTCTGGCGCTCAAAGCTTTCCAGCCATCCATCACGAAACGGGTGGTCCGCGTCCACACGGACAACTCGGTATCCATATTTTACATCAACAAGCAGGGTGGTACCAGGTCACCACCCCTTGTGAACCTGGCCAGTCAAATGTGGGAATAGGCCATCCAGCATGGCATTTGGCTGCTGGCGGTGCCCATTTCGAAGCAACTCAATGTGACGGCAGACTCACTCAGCCAGCAGACAGTGGCCAGCTATGTGTGGGAACTGAACTTGGAAGTCCTCTCCAACATCTTTCTCCAATGGGGCACTCCAGAAGTGGACCTTTTTGCGACGGTCACAAACAGGAAACTTCCTCTCTATGCATCCAGGAACGGTCTCTGGCCTCTTCTCTAGGGGATGCTCTCGAGATCCTGTGGCACAACATGAAGGCATATGCCTTCCCGATTCTTCCTCTGATTCACCGGTCACTCTGCAAGCTCAGAAATGCTTCGAATTGCACTTTACTGTTCATAGCTCCTTGGTGGCAAGCCAGAATCTGGTTTTCCGAACTTCAGCATCTGTCGATTTGTCCTCCAATCAGACTGCTGCTGATTCCCAACCTGCTTCACCAGTGCGATCAGCAGCTGTGGCACCCCTCCCCACAATCATTCAGCTTGGCGGCCTGGTGCTTGAGTTCAAATCCCTAGCTCAGTTTAACCTATCTGAAGACAATATTTGCATTATCTAAGTGTCCAGGAAGCCTTCTTCGAGGTCTCAGTATAGGAGCAAGTGGCTCCGGTTTTGTCACTGGTGTCTAGCTAAACATTTAGACCCCAGACATGCTACGATTGATACTGTCCTTTCGTTCATTTCTCATTTGGCTGCTTCGGGCATCCATTTCCTGTCCTGTAGGACTTACTTGTCGGCTATTGCCGCCTACCTAGCCACTGATGCCTGTTCCCTTTCTTTTACGAATCCAGTCATTAAAAGGCATTTCGCAGGTTTATTACATCTTTTTCCACCTCTACGCAATCCTCATCCAAAGTGGGATTTAATTGTGGTTTTGACCGCCTTATGCCATACACCATACACCATTTGAGCCTATGGCCACGACGGATCTGAAGTACCTTTCTTGGAAGGTTGCCTTTTTGATTACAGTGACTTCAGCAAGGTGTGTAAGCGAGCTTCAAGCCTTGTCTGTAGAACATCCGTTCCTTACCTTTCATAAGGATAAGGTTGTGCTCCGTACTCATCCTTCTTTGCTTCCTAAAGTAGTGACAGATTTTCATTTGAATCAATCTTTATCATTACCTGTCTTTTTCCCGAACCCGACCTCAGATGCTGAGAGAGTATTACACAATCTAGATGTCAGATGAAATCTGAAGTTCTATCTGGACGGAACAACTGAACTCGGGCTTGTCCCAACTCTGTTACGTTTGGAGACCCGAAAGGGAAACCCGCTTCAAAAGTTACTATCTCCCGATGGATTGCCTCCTGTATCTGAGGCTTATACCATTCAGGAAAAAGTAAATAATGGGGTAGACCTGCACTCAAAAACCCTGATCCTTCAGGTAGAGTATATAACAATCATAGGAAACGGATCAGTGGAATGGGATGACGCTGGTTAGATTCAATACATATCAAATTTTATTCAGAAACTCATCGCATGACAAATCATCTTGCTGTCATAAAAATTCATAAAAGATCATAAATCAATTCATACCTTCATACGTATCCACATACAAAAACACATTCAAACATACATGAATAAAACACCCTAGTGTAATTATAACATCAATTCATATTATTCTGAATATTTTCGGTTAACATCTCCTATAGTGACCCAGTCCATAGTATCAGGTGTCATTATGTAGCTGGTATCAAATTTCACCAGGTATCCCTCACAGAGACAACGTCGACACGTGTTTCGGTCAGAGACCTTCTTCAGGACGTCAGGCAACAAGCAAATACTCCGCCCTGTTCTCCACGTATATGGGCCAGTAATACATCTAAAATAAATAATAAAAAACCAAACTGTCATCCCTATTTCTTGAAAAAGGTGACAGACAATGTCACAATATACTTCAATCAAATGAGCACATATGTCCTACTCATCCCCAAGTTCCAACTTGCGGGACAGTGAGTCAGGACAGCGGAAATGAATCCTCCACTGGTGTCAATATCTATGTTGAGCCTGTGGAACCAAGAGAAACAGCTCTCAATATCTATCGCAGAGCAGGTCACATAATGTACCTGCCTACAACATTACAACACATACAGTAGTAAAAAATACCAAGAGAAACAACACTTACAAACACAACGTTGCTGGTAGAAACTCCTCTCATACAATGCGACCCAGGAAATACCTAGGGTCCACGTAAAATACGCAGGGTAATTTTAGCTATGTCTTAATCACAGGATCCTCCGCAACACTGCAAAAAGGAACACACAATGGCAGTGTATCAGTGGAAGAACGCTCACTGCAAATCATGTCATGATAAAAAATGACACATCCACTATTGCCCCATACAATAGGGGTGAACCTGCTATACACTACCATTAGCCACATGCTGGAAAAATTTCGGTGTTATAAACTAGCCAACCCAAAGCATGTTAAAAACCAACAAAATGCACCAGGGCTCAATACACAGTATATATTACTCAACCCGGCACCGCCCGCATGATATATAAGAAACACCTGCTGTATTCATGCGAGGACTCTGCTACAATTACTCTTAAACCTATGCGGTAGAATTCTTAAAACCAAACATAACGTGACAAGCACCTCGTATCTATTCGCCATCAATATATTCTGCTTACATCAATTCACAACGTCCCGCTCGCTCGTACACGCCTTACCTTAACGGACTGCACAGCTCTGTGTGTTATGGGGACTCCTTTCTTCGCGCGGCACCCGACTTCAACAAAGTGACAACATCAATACGCACTAAACACTGTCAAAGGACTAACACTTATAAAATGCGTCCAATACTAAAAACTAAAAACGGACTGGAAAACTAAAAACTGACAGTCCATACCAGCTAAACACACCAAACACTAAAAAAGGACTGTAAACGGGCAACCAAGCCAGCTAGGCATAGTTGGAACACATGGTAAGAGCACATCCGTAGTGGTAACTAGCGGGTCCTACAACCATTGGAAAAATAGCCCAAAAGGCCTTCCTTTAAAAGCTAATGTACCGACTAGGAGTCAATTACAACATATGTCCACACAAATGCAATATGTACCTGTGAGCTTTCATTTTCCATATGTCCCAGTTCCTCCAATCAGGGTGTGTAATGCATTAAGTATATATATTTTTTTGCCCTCTCACCTTGGACGCGACAAATCCAGAAGAGATATTTGGCCCCCTTCGGTTTGTGTTTTTGTGTGCACATTTTTGGGCTATTTTTCCAATGGTTATAGGACCCGCTAGTTACCACTACGGATGTGCTCTTACCATGTGTTCCAACTATGCCTAGCTGGCTTGGTTGCCCATTTTTAGTCAGTGTTTACAGTCCATTTTTAGTGTTTGGTGTGTTTAGCTGGTATGGACTGTCTGTTTTTAGTTTTCCAGTCCATTTTTAGTTTTTAGTATTAGACGTATGTTATAAGTGTTAGTCCTTTGGCAGTGTTTAGTGCGCATTGATGTTGTCACTTTGTTGAAGTCGGGTGCCGCGCGAAGAAAGGAGTCCCCATAACACACGGAGCTGTGCAGCCCGTTAAGGTGAGGCGTGTACGAGCGAGCGGGACGTTGTGAATTGATGTAAGCAGAATATATTGATGGCGAATAGATACGAGGTGCTTGTCACGTTATGTTTGGTTTTAAGAATTCTACCGCATAGGTTTAAGAGTAATTGTAGCAGAGTCCTCGCATGAATACAGCAGGTGTTTCTTATATATCATGCGGGCGGTGCCGCATTGAGTAATATATATAGTATATTGAGCCCTGGTGCATTTCGTTAGTTTTTAACACGCTTTGGGTTGGCTAGTTTAGAACACCGACATTTTTCCAGCATGTGGCTAATGGTAGTGTATAGCGGGTTCACCCCTATTGTATGGGGCAATAGTGGATGTGTCCTTTTTTAGCATGACATGATTTGCAGTGAGCGTTCTTCCACTGATACTGCCATTGTGCGTTCCTTTTTGCAGTGTTGCGGAGGATCCTTTGATTAAGACACAGCTAAAATTACCCTGCATATTTTTACGTGGACCCTAGGTATTTCCTGGGTCGCATTGTATGAGAGGAGTTTCTACCAGCAACGTTGTGTTTGTAAGTGTTGTTTCTCTTGGTATTTTTTACTACTGTATGTGTTGTAATGTTGTAGGCAGGTACATCATGTGACCTGCTCTGCGATAGATACTGAGAGCTGTTTCTGTTGGTTCCACAGGCTCAACATAGATATTGACGCCAGTTGAGGATTCATTTCCGCTGTCCTGACTCACCGTCCCGCAAGTTGGAACTTGGGGGTGAGTAGGGCATATGTGCTCATTTAATTGAAGCATATTGTGACATTGTCTGTCACCTTTTTCAAGAAATAGGGATGACAGTTTGGTTTTTTTATTATTTATTTTAGATTTATTACTGGCCCATATACGTGGAGAACAGGGCAGAGTATTTGCTTGTTGCCCGACGTCCTGAAGAAGGTCTCTGACCGAAACACGTGTCGACGTTGTCTCTGTGAGGGATACCTGGTGAAATTTGATACCAGCTACATAATGACACCTGATACTATGGACTGGGTCACTATAGGAGATGTTAACCGAAAATATTCGGAATAATATGAATTGATGTTATAATTACACTAGGGGGTTTTATTTATGTATGTTTGAATGTGTTTTTGAATGTGGATAAGTATGAAGGTATGAATTGATTTATGATCTTTTATGAAATTTTATGACAGCAAGATGATTTGTCATGCGATGAGTTTCTGAATAAAATTTGATATGTATTGAATCTAACCAGCGTCATCCCATTCCACTGATCCATTTCCTATGATTGTTTTATACCATTCAGGGCCTTCAACCTCTGGAGGGCATTCATGTCCATCTTTTACGTGGCAAAGCGGCTGCTTTTGCCTTCCAAAAGTATGTTCCCTGGGAGACCATTGCCAAGGCGGCTACGTGGGCCTCCACATCAGCTTTTTTTAAGCATTACTGCTTGGACCTGAGCTCCAGGGCCAATGCTCAGTTCGGTCAGGCTGTCCTTAAAAACCTTTTTCAGTAATGAGTTTCCATCTACCCGTATTCCTGTGAGGAGTGCTTTGGAATCTCCCACAAGTATGGAGGAAAGGGGACGGTATGTAGGAGTATAACAAAGTTACTCACCGTAGTGACTACCTTACTCCTAGTCCATAGGCCCCTTTCCTCCATACGCCCGCTCGCCTTCCCCTCTAATAGGTATCCTCTATTATTGCTTAATTGGTCACAGACCTGGGGATAGAAAAGGACTGAAGGGCGATGCGTGGGGCGGAGCTCAAGAGGGCAGGGTTATGGCAGTGTGCGGTACCCTGCGTAAAAAGAGAAGGACAAACATTTTCAATTTTTGATGCTCTTCGAAAAAAAGTTCTCCGGTCCCATCCCAAAGGACAGAATGTCCTACCACTATGGAGCAAAGTGGACTAGGCACTAGGAGTAAGGTAGTCACTACGGTGAGTAACTTTGTATTCATGCGTGCACCGGGTTTCACGAAAACTTGCCGGTTGCCGTGTTATGGTTTGCTTGTTCCCGCTGCTCTCAGCGTTGGGGTCTTCCTCACTGCCCCTCTAACACCTGGACTTCCATTCACACAACCAGGGGAAAGAGCACTTCAGAGGACACAGCTAGCAGGCTGCAATCTGTCTTCTCCTGCTCTCCAGGTTCTCTATGTACTTCCATCCATTCATACTGCTGTTTCTGGTCCCGCCTTTTATACTCTGCTGGGCAGTTAAAAGGCTGCAGGTGTTCAAGATAATAGTTGGGTGCTATACCCTGCCTGTCCTCATTAGTGGAACAAGGCCATTGAGGTCTGCCATAGGTAATCGTCATAGTTCTTGGTTGCATCCTTTTCGTTCCAGTACTTTGGTAGCTTAGTATGGAAAGGGAATTATGGGAGTTGGAGTGTGCCATAGGGACTGTAGGCAAGTCGTGTAGTTTACTGTCAGGGAAGGAGGGGTAGATATGTTGTTGTAGAGAATTATGTACTGTGTTTAATTCTCTTGTATGTCTCCTCTTTCTCTCTGTCCATGTTGAAAATGGGGAGTGGAAAATTGAACAGGAATGGTAGTGTTCTATAAAGGCTGAGGGAGAGTACGGTGATGGATACCTGTAAAAAGGGGGATACCCCGTCTCAACCTCGGGTATCCCCTTCCCACTCCCCAAGGATCCCCTGCTCAGGTGATCCTCCCCCGCTTGTCCGCCCCCAGGGTCAGGATCCACGTGCGGTGGCCGTTATCCTGGCCACCTGAGCAAAAAATCCAGAGGGAGAGAATGTGAGGATGCCCTCAGGTTTCTCAGTCTGTGGACCTGATGCAAGCTGTTCGGTTCCATGTAATAATGTCCCTGCAAAAATGGCACCTGGCAAATGTCGTTTTTTGCAGGGACATTATTACATTGAACAGGCAGGGGATACCCCTGCAATCCCCAAAATCTTTTTTTTTTCTTTCCAAGCGGAGCAGGGACACCCTCGCAACTACTGCTCCCCTTGACCCCATATATATGGTGGAGATGAACGAAAATGATGTATATAAAATACTGAATCAACAATTCTTTTCAATTTTAGCCACCACTAAAAAAATCATATAACCATTATATTAAATACGGACTCATTAGTTATGAAACATACATTTTTTCCCCGAGCGTTTCGTGTATTTTCTGCTTACACTACCTCCGTTTACATATTTCTGATTCCACCTTATTCATGTAGTATCTGTTTATGCTGCCATCTACTGACAATTTATATTCTTGCACCTTCAATTACAATTGCAAGTTTAAATCAGTTTTAATTAAAAGTTTTATTCAATACAAATAATTGTAAGTACATCAACTTGCTTGTATACTTAATTGAATTATTTGAAATAGGCTACTCCTTTTTTTCCGATCTTGGTTTTAAAAACAATATATTCGTATATGTAAAAGCTTCGGTGCTCTTCTCCATCTCCTAAACTCCTTCTCTCACACACAACAGTCTGCAACCTTTCTTTTCTCTACTTCCTGGTTCGTGTCATTTCAACATTTCCCTGAATTCGATCTTGCATGATTTTATGTTCTGAGTGTATTACTGCTTTTTAGTTACGGCTTACGAACGATAAGCATTTACACCTTTTTCCATGCTAAAACTAATATTTCCTTTGTTTATATAAGTGTACTCCATCTATTTTGCATATATTCGATTTTCAACAGTACGCAAATTTGTAATGCAGACTCTTGGTCTTGATATTTTGGTATCCGACTTTTAAACGTACATCCATATATGATCACCATATAGTTCGTCACAACCTGTATGGTGACAATACATATGGGGATAATATTAACTGATAATAGCTGTTCTGGGTCTGTGGACCCACCGCAAGCAGTTCTGGGTCCATGGATGTGGTAAGGCATAGCTCTCAACTCACACGCTTTTGGTGGGTGTCACCCGCCTTGTAAACAGCTGACTCACCCGCCAAGCCTTCTGCACGCCCATTTGTTTCAATGTGCTCTCACCCGGCAAAAACAAACTCTGGTGTTTTCACCCGCCATTGCGACACAAATGGTTGTGAGCTACGGGTCAGGGACATTTTGTGGTCAATGGACACATACATGCCAACCCTCCCGATTTAGGCGGGAGTCTCCCGATTTTATTAGCAAAAACATTGCTGTTTTTTACCACCTCCCTCCTAAAATAAATCGATCCCCAATGCATTCTAATGGGGAAATTCCGCTCTCCCAATTGCTCGGAGTGACTCTCCCTCCCAGCAGCTGCAAAATGCTGGCATGTATGTGGAGATGACACAGGCACTTCAGTTGTGGGAGCAATGGAGACGACAAGTGGTAGTGCTTTGGGCAAAGGAGGTAATATGGGTGCGTTTGGGAAAGTGTGAGTGCCTTTAGGCAATTCTGAATGCAGTCGCATGGTATGATGGGAAGTGACATTTGTTCAGTTCTGGGGCAATTGTAGATGCTAGCTTGACCATGTGCCTAACTTCAGCAAAACAAGCATGGCATTGGTGAAGCAGACATCACCATTTTCTGGGCTAGTGTAGATGGCAGCATGAAAATGGGTTTTACAGGGGAAATGCTGTCATAGCATTTTTAGACTGGCATCACAATTTTCTGTAGGGAAGGTGTATGCATTGCCACTTTAATTCTAGATGGCCTACAGAATCAGTTTTTAATTTTCTTAAAAGATGAGTGATCACAAGGGTTGTCTGCCATGTATTGCTTTTTTGATTGTGTTGTCTTCCACTTCCTCTTGTTTTTTTTTTTACATGACATAATCTTTTGTATTGTACTCTATCCTATTCTCAGACACAAAGCTCAGCTCGATCCCTTGTAACCTCAAGCATTGAAGTACCGGTCACGCCTCAGATTCCAGCCTGGTCCCCACAAACTGCACCTGAAAGTATTCCACATCCCTTGTCTTCGATGACTGACACTAAAGAAAATGGGTAAGCATGAGTAAGGACAGTGAGCCGGGTTAGGACTATCAATGGGATCATTCTTGCTCTAATCACCCTACAAAGTCTGTAATGCAGCGAAGTATATCTAAGTTTGATTAACCTTTCCAGGATTCAAGGGTCTTCATTTAACAGAAGTTGAAGGGTTTAGGACTCCTCAAATAGGGGGACTCAGCAGAAAAAAATGAAGTAAGCTTCTTTTTAGAACCATTCCCTTCCTCTCTGTCCTAGATGCCACCTTCCTGGTGGGAAACAGTAACTTCTAAATTCTGAGGTTTATGTACTCTAAACTACTTTCTTGGCAGTAGTTTTAGAAGTCTTGGCTTTCATCAATGCCACAATGTTCAATGCTGTCTTTAGTAGATGACAACAGCACTATCCTTTGGGTTATTCGAAGAGGGTGTGGGGGCTGTCAGACTCTGGGAGATCCTTTGCAGGGTTGCGGGGGTCCTGGAGTTGTATGACTTTTCCACTCCACCTCCCAACCACGCTAAGAGTTTCCTTGGTTAAATGGGTCTAGAATAGCTTTCTTTTGTCTATCTCGCAGGTGAGCATCCCTTCTAGGATACTTGCTTTTTTTCTCTTTGGTAAACTTTAGCCCCTACTACTCAGTCTTTCTCCTTAACACTCTATTCTTTCCTCTGCCCTCCCCCCCAACTCTCACATTTACCTTGGTCATCTCCTCCTATGCTCTCTAGTAGCAGTCTCTTTCAAAGTGTGTCTTTCACCTTTATCGCCTCCTCTGTCTTGGTCTCCTTCCCTCCAAATTTCCTCCTTTCCATCACTTTCTTTTTCGCCGCTCCACCATGCACTACCCTGCTCCTCTTTCCTCTAACTCCCCATCGTTTTTGGAAAACAATTTATCAAGGAATGTTCACGCAATGGCAAATGGAGCATCCACTTATGAATGGACCAGTTACATTGCTAGCTCTATTGGAGCCCTCTCGCCTGAATCTCCCCCCTATTTGCGCAGCTCCGACTCCTGGTCTTTCTCGATCAATTCCAGAGCTTGAATTAAACATCAAGAATAACACCACTTGTAATGCCTTATTAAAGATTAATCCTATCCTGTGGGCTAGGGCCCTCTGTGTACTTTTCACTGAAATCAGCCACACTGGCTTGCTCCCTACATCACGGCCTGATGGTGTTATCGTCCATATACACAAGAAAGATAATTGAAAAAATCCTGGTAATTATAGATGCCACTGCTATAATTTTTGCTACAACCCTTTTACTTGAATTAACCATCTGGATTGATCAAAATACATATGAAACCCACAAAGGCCTACAAGCTCAACTCAATGCCGATTATGCTAAGGAGTATAATTTAATCATTACCAGCTAAAATACTAACACCATGATCTTTTGCTGTGGGAGGAAGAAACATCAGGTTCCTGTTACTTGAATGGAGACCGGCATGTGTAACACACTACAACTATTTGGGGGTTATCATAGACTGAGCTGGTTTGACCAAATAAATAAAATGAATTTCAAAGCATGACATATACTTAGTAAGTTCTCTACTCGGCATGCAGGGTACTCTTTCCTACTTGGTCTCGACATTGACCTATGGTATCGAGGCTTGGAGTGTTAAGGCTTAGAAAGTCATGAGCAAAATGAAAGGGTACTGTTTAAAAACCTTGCTAAACCTTCCCTTATGACTTCCTCTCAAATGTATCTACTGTGAAATGGATATCGGCTCAATTCTTTCAACTGCCCTAATTTTCCACATGAGTTATTACTGGAAACTGATTAACTCTAGTAACAAAGTTCTTTCACTGGCTCTGGTAGATGAGGCTAATAATATTCACAGCTATCACAAATCATCTACTTGTAGTAAGATCCTGAATGAGGGCTTGATGTGGTGTACTAGACTGAACGTTAACCCTCTGCTTACTGTATTTAAAAGGCAATTAAGTAGGTCTTTGTTTGCACTTCATAGAGTCAAAATGGATTGATCTTGCACTATCATCTAAGTGCATCAAGGCTAGATAAGGGGCTTGGGTCACCAAGGAGTTCTCTAGTGCATTTGTTATGAAGGAATGCCACATAGGGAAATTTACTCTGGTGGAGACTCTTGACAATATAGGTGCCCAACTTGGCCTGGAAAAAAGGGACAGATGTTGCAGATTGTGTAAGGGATCTTACATTAAAGCGGCTTGGCAATTAGCTTGTTATTACTTTAGATTTACCACATACATGGTGTGAGCTATTGGGGTGTTGGCTGGTTGTGATCCATTGTATCCTAGTGCTGAGGAACTACGGGATCACTGTATGATGGGAAATGATATCCCATTAATTTATCATTAAACTACACTCTGGTTAAAAATTGACTGCTTACTATGAGAGACTAAAGTGAAACTCTGTTAGGGCTGATTGTACAAAATAAATGGTTGGGCTTGCAGTTGCATTTATTGTTTTAATATTGGTGGGATTGTTTTATGTTCATTGTACTGTTTATGTACTTGATTTTCTTATACTGTGTATAAAGCCTATTGTGGGCTCTATTATACTAAATTAAAAAAAAATCATAAACAATCTAGCACTTAACATGACATCCTAGCTTTGGTCACCTGGTTGAAAATGCGTGGTATACTAGAACACAAGCAGTGTATGCATCCATTATTGATTTCAGCGCTGCTTTCAACACAGAGCTTAGAGATAATTTATGGTGTAAACTTGTTGATGAGAAGATCCCCTCCCCCCAGGTTCTCTGACCATGATTATACATCTACATATTAATAACTGGGTTAGGGTCAGATTGGACTGCATGGGAAGAGTCACTCAACGGATCCCTACCTACACTGGAGTCAAGCAGGGTTGCATATTGGTTCCAGCACTCTTTAATCTTTATTTGCATAACTACAAGAAGTACTTAATTGCAACAATTTTCATCCCCCTAAATTTGACACCCACTCCATTTCTTTGCTACATTACGCAGATGATCTGCTCCTATTGCACTATACTCCTAAAGGATTTAAGACACAGTTAAACACCTTGAGCACATATTTGGAGCATAATGGCCTTAAAATGAATAGTCGAACAAGTATCCTAATACAAATATTTGGGAATTGTCATAGATAAACTAAGTGGTCTGCACAAGTGGATGCTGTGCACACAAAAACAATTTAGCAAATTGGAGCACTTAATAATTTTTCTGGTAAACATGGAGGTGTGAACAAGGGGCTGCTGTTCCTCACTTACCCGCCGCTGGTACAGGGGTCGGGCCTCGACAGGTCTGGAGCAGCAGCACCGCTGCAGTGTCGAGAGGGACCAGCAACCGAGCGGGGGCACCCTCTTGTGACATGCCTCTGCCACAGCGTCCTTCTCTCCTGCCTGACATGGTTCACAGCTCCCATGTCTCCCACTCTGTGTCCCTTTCAGTGTTCTTTTCTGTGTTGCACTACTCGCCATGCAGCTAGGCTTTTTATACCTATAGGAATTGTTAAATGACCCCGGATGTGGGTCAATTAGGGCAAATGCCTGACTTTGATGAAGCCTATTAGCTGTACATGTCTGGCTATTCCTCAGGTAAAAGTCCTTAGCCCTCTTCTTCGTTGCAGTACCAAAGTGGTGTTTGGGGAGGCTTGAATAAAAGGAAGTGTGCATAACTCTGTGCTGTTATCTTCTCGTCTTGGTACTTGACTGATGTGTGTCTGCATTAACAATAAAAGGTGAATAGGTGTTTATCTCACCCAAATGAGGATGTGTCCTCCTAGTTTGTCTCTTCCTTGTCCCAGTGTTTGGGTGGTATTTTTGGGGTACGTTTTGAAGGGAAGAAAAGGGAAGGGACTGCCAGCCTACAAAGGTTTGAGGGATAGAAGGTTCGGTTTGGAAAGGGAATGGGGGATACCATGTCTCACCTAAGGACGTCCTCTCCCCACTTCCCATGTTCCCTCCACCAAGGGGATCCTCCCTCGCATATCCACCCCCAGGGTCAGGATCCAAAAGTGATGGCCTTTCCCAGACCATCTGAGGAGGATCCAGGGGGAAAAGAAGTGAGGATGCCTTTGGGTTCCTCATAACACCCATTGTTGTGTGTGGTTGTTTAATTAAGTGCCAAGAACGAGTATGCTTGTTCTTTTTGCATAGACCTGCATAATAGCTTGGCAGTTAAGGGGTTAATACATTTGATGGCTTTCTTTTTCTGTTCTCTTCTTTTTCTGCTTACTTTCATTTTCCTTCTCTTGGTCGGTCTTTGTCTGCGGTTCTTTCTTTACTATAGAAAGCACTTTGTATTGATCACATTCGTTACTCCATGTATTACTTAGCAATATGATGTATATTGTATGTAAGTGTGATTTAAAAAAAAATGCTTTGAATTTAAATAAAAATATAAAAAAACTTTAGGTGCCAACAGCAAAGCTGTTGAGCCTTCTGTTATGTTCAACATTCTTTTCATCTTACTAGTGTGGAAAACCTCACATCATTGGACTCAATGATAAAATCACAGCTATCATTGACTCCTATGGGCACAGGGATCCCGTTTTTGAGGAGGTCAATGTACCAGATAGGGAGATGATGTAGGAGCTGCTGTATTCTCTGGATATTGTGACTCAGACAGAGGGGCGAAGTGCTGATTGCTATAAACTTGTATTATGGGTTGGAGAAAAGCCTGTTTTTACCTAACTCTAGGAGGGGTTTACTTGACTCGACAAAACTAACTACGGTATGTGTCAAGATATCAAAAGTAAAAGGTCTTCCGTCCTATGTCCAAATCCCCAACGCTGACCCTCACACGCTAAACCTATCATAATGTGCAAACGGGCTTAATGTTCTCTAGCTGCCACTTGCAGCTGTAGTTCACAAGTTAAACTCGAAGTTCCAAAAGGGGTGTCAAAGAAATAAACAACCAAAAGTTCCAGCGTCATAGGAGGAGTTTTCCCTTGCCCCAGGTTTCTCCGTTCTTTCACAGTTCAGAGACTCATAAGGGCAAAGAAGGTGTTCGCCTCCTCTCAGCCGTTCCTCCACTTTCAAATATAGGTTAAGGATTTTGTATCAAGCAATTATCCTTTCTTCGCCTTACAATGTCTTCCTTCCATGGGACTTGTTTCCCTACCCCTTGTTTTCACACATTCATAAGGTTTCTTTACTTTCTTCTCTGGCGTGCTTTCCGCACATTTCAGGTGCGAGTCTCCTGGTTCATGAACAAAAAAAGGCTTGGTGTACTCTCCTGTTAGGACTTCGTTAAAACTTGACTATTTGTATTTTGGGTGTGGGTCCCCGAATTGCATTCGAATTGCCTGATATACTCTCCTTCCAGGACTTTGTTAATGTTGTACCACTCTCATATGTTCATACTCTTTTTTCCATTTGGGTATTGGGCCTTTGCCTGCCTTTCATTCACTACTTCATGTGCTTGCCAGGTTCCCCCAGCTCCCCTGCTCGGGTTATCCCAGACTTTCCAATTACCTTCATTTGGCATGCGGTGTACGCCTTGAAGCACCCTGGTGCCCCAATCTCCCTGTGTGGGCTCACTGGTGTCTCCTTGCTGCTTTGGTGTTCTCTGTGGTCTGTGCATTGCCGAGTGGTAAGATTCGTATTCTGGCCAGTGGCGCGTAGGTTCCCTGGTCCTCGCACCGCAACTACTCTCCCAGTAAGAGTGTCTCTTGCTCCTTCCGCAAAGCTGACCTCTGGGCTCAGAGCTTGCTCTTCGGACACTGCCACGATCTCCCCTGCCCTCCGGTCTGCTCGGTGTCTCTCCGGTTTCCCAACCAGCCTTTGCTATGGTGCGTCGCCATTTTACTGGCTTGTATGGTCTTTTAAAGTTCTTGACATTGGTCAGTTGTTACGAAAAACTAGCATGCACTGTAAGATTCTCGGCGGACGTGATCTTCATTACTCGGGCCCTCTTCCTCGTCCCAGTAGACCCATGGGAACAAGTATGTGTTTGTCTATGGGTTTTAACAGGAAATTCCAGATTATAATATGCCGTATATAGCTGAGTAGGCAATGACTGCAGACTATTATCCCTCACAAGGGTGAGCGGGTATGACTTCACTAGATTCATCACAATATGCATGTAGGGGTAAGTAAGAGGTGTGGGGGTGAGGGTGATGAGTAATAGGTTTGAGCACAGTTACATTAAGCAGACAGAGTAAAAATATGTGCAAATCCAAACTTAGATTTTTTTAGAATTCAAAGTTATTTACTAGGTAGTGGGCATTTTATAAATATGCTTTGTAAAATTGCATCACATTTTAAGATGATGCCATTTCTTAAAGGCCATATACCCAATAAATACCTTTGAATGCTGAAAAACACATGCAAGTTCGGGTTTACACACTATTAAGCATTGGTGAACAGAAGTCCTTCTATGACTTTATAGTACTATGTCTATGCTTAGTCGAATAGGCAGCACATTATTGCTGGAGCAAAGCCATTGCAGGTTTATCCTTGTAGTTGCAAATGGTGGCATTTGTGGTCTAAGCCATCACAGGAATTGTCCTTAAAGGGCCAGATGATGGCATTTTGGCGCCAAGCCCTTACATAGGTGTCTTTCCAGTGGGCATGTTGCCATTTTGAGGGAAATACATGCCATTTGTGTCCTTACAGGGTCAAATGCCTGCAATATTTGAGCAAAGCCATCCGAGGTATGTCCTTACTGGATTGTTGGGTGAAAGCCATCACAGGTGTCTTGAGGAAGTTGCGGAACTGAGTTGAGCCTGGAAATGGAGGCCCTGTTTTGTTAATATTTCTTTGTGTGATCTTAAATGTTGCCTTCGAGCTCTTTACACCACTGTAAATACCAGCAGCAGGAGTACATCACATGAAGTGATTTGTGAAGTTAGTGTTAAGCAGTAGTTCATTTACTTAATCGGCTTTTTTTTATTTGTTTCAGGGAGACGTGTACACGTGTGATAGCCGAAAACCAGGAGTATCTTAGCCGACTCAGCACTTTAATACAGGAAGCCCGACAAGAGCAGAGTGACAGTATGATTGTGAGTATTGCTGTACCACAGAAAGTGGCTGCTTTCGGCCCTTTCAATTAGGCGGGAGAGGGGAAAGGTGCAGTATTTTACTTGATCTTGCCTTTTTTATGGAATTGGGAAATATTAATTGCAAAACAAGTTTAATTTTTAACTAAACATCACATTTGTGGCTACAGGTTTGAGTGATGCAATCGATTTAACATGTAATTATAACATTTCAAGGTATCTTCCTTGCATTCGCTTTGGGGAGATGCCTATTGGCTCAATCCAATGATTGGCATACAATTGGAGGACATTCTCACATAGGGACAAATGTTGCAGATAATCTTGAATCCATATTGCTACTGAAACCTGAGGTCCTGCTGAAAATTGGCCAGAATAATAAGGGAGAAAGGCCTACTTTAATACTTGGGTAATAGTCGTACTCCTATGCCCCACCCCTTTCCTCCATACTGTATGGGAGTACTGGTACGAGACCGGTACCATTTTGCCTCGCAAAAAAAATGTGTTCCCTTTAAATTTAGAGCACACTCAAGTGCGGCTGCAGACGTAACAATGCCCCACTCACCAGCGTCTCACCTCAATCCTCTTTACTGCTTGGACGGGATCAGACCTACCATGCATAGGGTGTGTGTTTTTTGCTGCACAGCAGTTTTTTTTCCCTTTTTGTTTTTTCTTCGATTCTCCGGCCTCAGCTGCTACGCTCCCCGGGGTATGTCTGCTCTGAGCGGGTTCTCCAGGTGCTCATCCTGCGAGAGATCCTTCCCGTCTTCAGACCCCCATTTGCTCTGTTAAGAGTGTCTGGGGGCTGAACAACACTGGGATTCTTGCACTGCGTGTGATGCTTTAACTCTGCGGTCTCTCAAGAACCGTCTTACGCAGTGGAGGGGAAAATCTCATAACGGTCGCCGCCGCATCACCTCAAAGCCTTCATGACAGAAATCCAAGAAACAGGCAAGTCATATCTTCTCCACTCCACCTCAGCACAGAGACTCCTTCCCAGGACGTTCTTCAACTGAAAGGGGTCCTAAAGACTCTCGCACCGGCGGTGCACCTTGGGCCTCTTGGGCTACCAGTCTCCGTACTGAGGGGTCGTCTGATTCTACCAGGCAAGTCACAAGGGGCCTTAAGGTCCTTCTACCAGACACCAGTCTGAGGGTGCTTCAAAGCTCTACTACCAGGCCTGCGCCTAAGGGCACTAAGCCTCCTGGACCGACGTCCAAGGTCGTTCAAGATACCGGGAAACATCCCGAGGGCAATGAAGAGCCTACTGGTCCGGGCTCAACTGCAAGCAAACAGCCTTTGACTATCCAATTCCACCATGCCCAATGAAGGCTGCCAAACAAATTGATACACCAGGACGTAGCCCAGGCGAAGACTCACAATGTTCAGTGGGTTCCACTCCCTCAGAGTGGGAATTGCAGCCAGGCAGTCGTCCACCATTAGGCTCTGGAGATCAAGAGGGGGAACAGCCTCTTACACTGTGGTGTACCACATATCCATTACCATCAGGGCATGGATCTGAGTCTACAGGCTACCACACCAGACTTCAGTGAGGCCCCCCCCACCCCATTTACCCTGACGGCTGCTGCGGCTTCAGCTGCGTCATGGAGGCAATCATCGTCTCAAGCAGCATGTAAGGAATGGTTCTTAGACCATTTTATGTTACTGATGTAGTATTAACAGATGACGGGCATATTGACAAAATGTGATCAGGGAGGTGGGACCACAGGTTCAGCCACTGGGGTCTCAACCAGATCCTCAAGCATTGGTTCCAATGCCCCCCCTCCTGATCCTCCTCCTCCTCCTCTGCTTTGTCGCCCACCACCACCTGCTCCTCCTCCCCAACCTCCTCTGGTGCTGGTAATCGCTTCACCAACACAATCAACTCTAGCTGTACCAACCCAGCCACTTGACATGATTCCCAACGTGACTTTCTGATACTCAGAGAGTAAAGTCTCCCCAAAGAGACACGGATGAGTCGGGTGAAGAAAATACCATATACTCTGCAAAGGTGTTTCATGACAGCATGTCAAGTCTTGCTGAATATTTAGGAGTACCTGTACTGCACCAGGAACAACAGGAATCAGGGGTGTTGTCTGAAATTGTATCTCTCAGTCAAACTAACAGCACAGGCATTCCCTTTCAAAAAGATGTATTAGCAGTAGCAAAAAAGTTGTGGATTAAACTGCACTCCACCTCATCTACAAACAAGCGTTTGGATGTCAGGTTCAGGCAAATGGAAGGCAAATCTGTGTTAGTCTCTCACATGTAACCACATTCTTCTGTAGTAGCTACTGCATTATTGTGATGAATCCAGCAGAGTCATCACTGGACCCCAGCCTAAAATCTCCTTCTATGTGGCCAGGGGAAGGCAACCACCACCTGGTCCTAACCCTGGGGCTGGTATTATGTGGGAGGATCACATGGGAGGAGATGGCCGTCAAGGGGAAATGTTGACTCCTTTGGGAGGGATTCATTATTTGTTCCCTTTATGAGGATCCTATGGTTCCCAAATACCTAATGGCATGCTGTCACTTATGAAATCCCTCCCATGAAACAACCCAAACAACATTCCATGAAAAGGCATCCAGACAGAATAAGATTTGTTCCTTGGGAGTTCATGAATTGAATGCGACATCCTATAATTCTCATGATTCTATCTTGGGTAGAAGTCCTAAACCCAATGTTAAATCAAAAACCATTTATATAAATCACAAACCAATTATATAGCTAGGATAACTCTCGGTTCACAAAACAATCGGAACTAAATGAATGTGAAAGAATAAAAACCATAATGTACTTCAGGATCCATAATGCTTGTGGTACTGGGATGAGGAAGAAGGGGCCAAGAGTTAGTAAAGATCAGAAGTACTATTGAAACCAATGTGCAATCTAGTTGTGAAGCAAGGCCTCTACTGTGGACATTTAAACCAGAATGAGCCACAAAAGGAGGAAGGAGTAGCAGAGCAGAAAGTCAAGAGAGATGCCATGGAAGACAAAGGAAGAACGCCAACAGAAGCTGACACGGGAAGAGAAGCTGTGCAGTTTTGCAGAATAAGCGCAGCAGGATGTAGAGTCATTAACTGCAACAGGGAGAGAAGAACAGCCGTGTGGGAGACATGCTCCCGTCCCGAAGTGAGTTGTGTGAGAGGACGCAGAAACTCAAGAGCCGGTGAAGAGTCATGAAGCTATGCGTGAGCTGTCAATGGTACGGTCAGACTGCAGAAGTTCGCCGCAGCAGTTAGAAGTGAAACAGAGACGCCCTTGGAGATCTGGCCTCAAGGAAAAGCTACCCTGGGGTGCTCCGAGCAGAACATTTTGCAGTAGCAGATGCATTTGAATACCGAACAAGTAGAGTAAAGAAGCAACATGACCAGAATCCTTTTATGAGACATCAACTTGGGGAAACCTGTAATCCACATTGCCAACAGCCAATAGACTATAAAGACAGGCAGCCATTGTCCAACTCTCCTCACATAGGATGCTGGTGTGGAGAACCATGGAACAAACATTGCCACTAACAGAAAAGACTGATTGTAGTTGTAGTAGTTTTCATCCTGGCAGGCGAGTATACCAGGAAAGAAACAGTTGTTTTGAAGAAGTGGCAAATGTGGCAAAAAGGTGTGTGGAATGAAGCTGTTAACTTTATCATCCTGAAAGGCATTTTGTGTTGAACTGAATGGGACTTTGTTGAATCTAACTCTTTGCAAAAGACTTCCTGAATTGATCCAGGGTAAGGGAACCAAACCCTGGTCCCAAGGAGTAGTTTAAGGGAATTATAAGTATGAACTTGTGCACTGCTTTGTTGAACTGAAATTCAATATATTTACCTCGTACACTTTGGTTGTATGTATTAGTGTGAGGGTCAGATACATTTGGAAACTAGGTCATCTTTCTTTAGTTTTAGTTTGCTAGGTATGAACATTCTTGTTAGGATAGGGATAGATATGCATTTATCTCACCCCTTTTTAATTTTAATAAAATGGCAAACATTGAGATAACTATACCTTTGTGTCAGTCTCACATTTTGGACCCCTCAAATTATCCAAAGAGGAAAAGCTTCTGGAATACTTTGGAAAGAAAGTATACATGAATACAGGGTTGCACCTCACAGAAGCTGATGCATTGCCCGTGGCTGCAAACCAAATGTTATAGAGCGAAATAGATTGTATGCCTGATCCACCAGTTAAGCGGCACGCTGCCTTTAAAGCAGGCCTATCGGAAGCAAAGGTTATTTATTGCTCAGGATATTTTGGAGGAATCAGTATCTAGCACATTAATACAGACAGCAGAGGCATGTGTGTAGCTACAGACCTGAGGAAGTCTGTGTGGATGCATGCCAATTGTACAGCTGACGTGCAAGACTGGATCCTAGATCTCCCGTTTCAGGGAACACAACTTTTCCATTCCAAACAGATGAGGAACTAACAAAGAAAAACAACAAGCACCCAGACAGCAAAGTCGTTGGCAATCTTGTCAAAACCGTTAAAAAGGTAATTTCCAAGCTCCCAGGAAAGAGCTCAACAAAGACCTTGTTCCTTTAAAGGCTTTAGAGTTTTTCAGGACAGAAGAGCCAGGAAACCTGACCGGTCACCCAGTACGCACCGTAGTCCACAGCAGCACACAGCAACCAAAGGGTTTTTCTCATCCCCCACGTCCTTCCAAGGCTCGCATCCTATAAAGCAATGATGCTGGTGTTTGGGTCCATGATACCACTCTTGAGGCATATTTGCCTGGTATGTGGTAGTAGGGCGTCACCAAGACCCATGGCTCAGATTTGTCATTTCCACTGGGTTTCCACTCCTGCATACTTCCCACCCTCATACATCACCTCCCCTCCTTTAAATAGGATCACTGGCTCTCCTCAGAGAGAGATAATCAAGCTGGTCCACGATCAGGCAGTGGCAAAAGGAGTAGGGGGTCTGGGCTACTACTTGAGAATATTCGTTATTCACAAGAAGAACCAGGCTGACCTGAGCATAGTCCTGGATCTATTGTACCTAAACCTTTTCCTCCCCAAACGTTCAGGATGGTGAAGGCAGCTCACGAGGTGCTCTGCGCAGGAGATTAGATGTGCTCCCTGCACCTGAAGGATGCCTATTTACATGTCCCCATGTGGCAGCCACACAGGCGAAGGTTATGATTTATGGTGATGGGGCATCACTTTCAGTACAGAGTGCTCTTGTTTGGGCTGAACTTAGCTCCACATGTTTTCATAGAAATAATAAATGTCATTGCTGCTCTTCTCAGAATGGAGGGTCACCACATATGTTGCTCCCTGAACGACTGGCTCGAACGAGTCAGTTCCCCACAGAATGCGACATCCTCATGCCTCAGACTGATGCAAATACTATTCGGCATAGGGTTCTCAATCAACGCCCACCACTACTTGCCCCTTAGTTCAGTAGTACAGCAATCTTCCTAGGGCCCTTCCAATCTGTTGACCCCCTACTGCCTCCTGGCCTCTTAACATTCCTCAGACCACCTACTGCCTCCTAGCCTCTTCTCATTCCTCAGACCGCCTCCACCTCACCCTCTTCTACTCCTACGGACTACCTGCTACAGCCTACTGGATTCCTCATCTCCCACGGTCTGCTTGCTACCACCTGGAACTTTCTGAATTGTGGTCCCCTAATTACTGCCTAACCTGCGGACCCCTTATTACTACGGACTATCTGCTACTCACTCACTTCTATTGCTACGGACTACCTGCTACCGCCTACTGGATTCCTCATCTCCTACGGTCTGCTTGCCACTACCTAGAACTTTCTGAATTGTGGTCCCCTTGTTACTGCCTAACCTGTGGAGCCATTATTACTATGGACTATCTGCTACTACCTACTGGATTCCTCTTCTCTTGCGGCCCACTTGCTACCACCTGGAACCTCCTGATCTGTGTCCCCTATTTACTGCCTAACTTACTTTTAATTCTATGGCTTGCTGATCACCACCTGGCCCCCCTATCTTCAGACTTCCCTGCCACCTCCTGGATTCCTCACTCCCCATTAGCCATCTGCTACTATTGACCCTCTCCGATCAGTGATCTGCGTACTCCTACCTGGTTTCTCTTGACTCCTAACCCACCACCTCTAATTCGCTTACTTACCCACGTCCCTCCCCTCCCTAGACCTCTGATTTGATGTTCACTTACCCTGGCCTGATTGACTTATCTCCCCATTAACGCCTTCTGCCTCTCTTCCACTATCCTTTCTTCTTATACCTCCCCCCAATCCTTCCCCTTTGCTCCCTCTTCATCACACCACTCTCTCCTCCCCTCGGTTATGCGTATTACCAGACTCCTCCCCTCCCGTCCTCACTATTCTCCCCCCTCCTCCTACTCCCCTCTCCCTTGCCCCCTCCCTCTCCTACTCTCCATTCCCCTTTTCCGCATGTCCACTCCCTTCCTCAACCCCCTCCCCCACTCTTCCCACACCTTACCTACCCTCCCTCTCCGTCCTAACCTTATCTACCCCCCTATTGTTCAACCCTCCAGCCTCATCAACATTGCTCTCTGGAACACCAGATCCCTCTGCAATAAGACCGCAGCCATCTTGGACATGTTCTTTCATCTTAAGCTTCACTTCCTACGTCTAACCGAAACCTGGATCCCCCTACACACCTCTACTGTCCCTGCTTCCCTCACCACCTCCGCTTCATCCTTCTTTCATATCTCTCGCTCTTCTGTTTACGGCGGTGGCATTGGCCTCCTTCCATCCTAAATACCTTTCCTCTACCTCCTCAACCCCTCTTCCTACCTTTTCCTCCTTCGAATACCTATTCAAATCCTTTACTTCCCCTCACCCTATTTCCTTTCTAATTATCTACCAGTCCCCTGGCCCTCTCAACTCCTTCTATGATGACCTAGACCACCTCCTCTCACTTCTCTCTCTCCCCCTCTCCTCTCACTGTACTTGGCTACTTTAATCTTCATCTCCCTTCTTCCCCTCAATCCTCCCCTCTTCTCTCAATCCTTGACTCCTATCTCCTTTCTCCTCTCCCTTCTTCTCCTACACACTCTTCAGGCTCCACTCTTGACCTTATCTTTAACTCAACCTACCCCTCCTCCACCGTCTCTACACTACCCATCTATCTCTCTGACCATGCTTTACTCTCCTTCTGCCTTACTCCCCTTCCCCATTCATCTACTCATGTACCCTCCCCTACCTTCGTGACTTTAGTCCGTCTCTCTTTTTTGACCCTTGCTCCTCCTCTCTCCCCCCCCTTCCTGATTTCTCTTCTCTCTCGGCCAATGATGCTCTATTCACTCTTTCCTCTTCTATCTCCTCCACTCTTGATCTACTTTACCCCCTCTCCACCTTCCGTCCTACTCGAAAACCCTCTCAACCATGGATTTCCCCTCAACTTCTCTCCATTCGTCGTCTCATTCGTTGCCTCGGGTGATTCTGGCTCAAATTCCCCTCACTGTCCGACCAAACCTCCTATTTCTCCTACCATTCTCTTTATGACTCCTGCCTCTGCTCTGCTAAACGTTCCTACTATTCTAACCTTCTCTACTTCCAAGCCTCTCATCCTCGCCGTATCTTTCAAACCCTCTCACGACTTCTCTCCCCGCCCACCCCTGACCCTTCAGCCTCATCCTCCCTCTCCCCTTCTGACTTTGCGAACTTCTTCTCCTCCAAGATTTTTTCTCTTCGTCAAAAGATGAACTGCTCTCCCTACTCCCCCCCTTGCCCTCCCCCCTATTCCCCTTCAGTTTGCATGTCTGACTTCTCGCCTGTCTCCACTTCTGACGTGTCCCTCCTCCTGTACAAAGCCCACCCTACATCGGCCCCTACTGACCCTCTCCCAACCCTCCTCATCCCAAAGATCTACCCTCTTCTTATTCCTTACTTAACCTCCTCCTTCAACATCTGTCTCTCTTCAGCTACCTTCCCTTCCGCATTCAAGCATGCCACTATTATACCTATTCTGAAAAAACCTTCTGCTGATCCCCTAGTGACCTTTGTCACTAACCTTTCCCTCCTTCCCCCCGCTCAACCCGGCTTCCGACCTAAACACTCCCCTGAAACTGCCCTCACTTATATTCTTAACTCCCTCCTCTCAGCTCGATACTTTAAACAATCCTCTATCCTCAACCTCCTCGACCTTTGTGTGGCCTTCGCCACCATCGATCACCCCCTACTTCGCAACACTCTTTCTTCCTTTGGTTTCAAAGGCTCTGTTCTCAACTGGCTCTCCTCTACCTCTCCTCCCGCTTGTTTGCTGTCTCCTGGGAAGGTCGTACCTCACCCACCCTCCCCTTGGTTTACAGAGTACCCCAAGGTTCGGCTCTCGGCCCTTTCCTATTCTCTCTACACTCTCTTGTTGCCCCCATCATCTCCTCCTTTTGGTATTTCTCACCATTTCTATGCCGATGACACACAACTCTTCCTTTCCTTCTCTTCCTTTTCTCCTGACCTCCACCTTAAACTCTCTTCCTGTCTTACAGCCATTAAAAACTGGTTGTCATCCTGCTTTCTTTCCCTCAATACTGATAAGACTGAAGTCTTATTCTTTCCCTCCAACACTCCTTCCCCTCCTTCTCCTTCACCTTTTATCCACTTCCCCCCTCTAATCTTCCCATCTCTGCCCACACTCGCAATCTAGGCATTCACTTTGATTCCTCCCTCTCCTTTTCCCACCATATTTCTCTTACCTCTCGTGCCTGTCGCTACCACCTTTACAACATTCGCAAAATCTGCTCCTCTCTCACCTTCCATGCCACTAAACTTTTAATCTCCTCCTTTATCTTCTCTCGCCTCTTCTACTGCTCCTTTATACTCTTTGGACTACCTGCATCTCATCTTGCCCCCCTCAAATCCCTCTACCACTCAGCTATCCGTACCCTCTGCCTCCTTGCACCTCATGACTCCATTTCCTCCTCGCTTTCTTACCTTGGTTGGCTTCCCTTCCACTTCCAACTTAAATTTCATTGTCTCTGCCTTGTCTTTAAATCTCTCCATGATCTTGATCCCCCTTACCTCTCCTCTCCTCTCTTTCTACACCCCTTCCCGTTTCCTTCGTTCTGCTGATCTCTTCCTTCTCACCGTTCCCCCTTCCCCATGTGCCTCCTCCCGTTACTGCTCCGTTCAGCTCCTAGCTCCCCTGCACTGGAACTCCCTACCTCTCTCTCTCTGCTCCATAACTACCTTTTCCTCCCTCCGTACTTCCCTGAAATCTCTCCTCCATCACCCACCCTAATACTTTCTCCCATTGCTATCTCCTTTCCCTCACATCTCCCCTATGCACCTCACCCCAACCCTCCCATTTTCCCTTACCATCCTTGCTTCTTCGCCCTAATGCCCTTTTCCCTCCTCCTTTCCCATCCTCGCCCCTCCTTCCCTCTTACCCTCACAGATTAATTGTTCTACATACTGTTTTATTGGTTTGATTCAGGTTTTGTAAATCGCTTCTACTGTTAAAACATGTTTTATGTACCTTGTTGTTATAATGTCCAGCGCTTTGGATTAAAGCGCTATATAAACACAATAAATACAAATACAAACCTAAAGAAGTCTGATCTAGTACCATCACAGAATTTGGTGTTTCTGGAAATAAAGTGGGACACTATAGCAGAGAGGATGTTCCCTACCCAGAACAGGTTCAGGGATATTGTATCAGCAGTCGATTACTTTATCACGATACAATCAACGTCCGCATGGTGGTACCAGCATATGCTAGGGCTCATAGCTTCTTGTGACCTCACAGTACCACTAGCCAGACTCAAGATCAGAGAGCACTTAAGATACATTTATCCAGTTCATGGGATTAGGAAACCAGAAGTCAATCAGACAAAATCTCGATTATTTATTTTATTTTTTTTCCCCTCTCAGCAACAGGACCTTTTATTGTGGAAGCTTGAGTCTAATGTTGTGAAAGGGGCTCCATTCTGTCAAAGCCCACACACAGTGATGTTTACCACAGATTCTTCAATGGAAGGCTGGGGAGCTACATTAGGCCGTCTTACCATTCACAGGAAATGGAATCTTCAAGAGAAGAATTTCCACATAAACGATCTGGAACGGTTAGCAATAGCACTAGCATTAACGTTTTCCAGCGCTTCATAAAAAGCAAAGCTGTCCTCATCAAGACAGACAGTTCCATGGCTGGGTACTACATAAACAAGCAGGGGGAAAACAAGTTCCTCCACCTCTCTGCAGCTTGGCAATAGAAATTTGGAAATGGGCGGTGAGCCATGGCATTGATCTTCAGGGGAGGAGAACACAGAAGCAGATAGGGTCAACAGATTGTGCTCCACATTCTATGAATGGGAACTAAACCACATAAATGGTACATAGTAAACAACAGAGTGTTAAAATGATGGGCTCATCCATGGGTGGACCTATTTGCAACACAGGAGAACACCAAATGCCCCATTTATGCCTTATAAACAGGTCAGGGCGCAAGATCTCTGGGACGGGATGTGGTGTTACAGGTTTCCCCAAACTCTGTGTTTCAGAAATTCTCCAGGATGGGGTCTGGCATTGATTCACATACTCATGAATATTCCCCGTCGTCAGGTTGGGAATCCTCAGTAAAGAAAAAATCAGTTTCAGTTTAGTTTCTGAACTGTCTTTCTACTAATAACGAATCACTGCTCTCTGGGTCATACTGCCCCCAGCCAATGAATGCCCTCTACCTAAGCCCCTCCTCTGGCAGCCATCTTCAGATTTTTACCGCACGTTCAAGTGTTGGGAGTCCTCGTGCTTAGCTCTCGAGCTTTTACTGCGTATTGCATTTTTTCAAAGAATTGAGCCTCAAGCTCCACCGATTCATCTTCCGATTAATGGGGACCTGTTATGGAATTCTGTACGCCCCTCAAGGGCGAATGTTCGTCGAATTTCACTTCTTGGAGGATTCCAGAAGATCTTCGAGGCCTAGCCCTCGTGGTAATGGCCGAAGACAAAGGAGACTTGACGCCTCTGTTTAGGATCTGCCCAGGATGTGGACTACAGAACGTCTTCAAGGAGGATGGGCACTCCCAGTGGCTCTACTGCCTGCACGCAGACACATCGAATGTGGAGGAGGCCTGTGCGTTCTGCAAGGACATGTCCTCCCGTACCATGAAGGGCCGTCACAAGCGACTTGCTGATTGGCTGGAGACGAAGAGCCTGGCGGCAGGTGAGCCCTGGCAACATACTTCTCCTAAGAGAAAATCTGAGCAGTCTTCTAAGACCTTTGAGGGCGCTCCGGCGACGGGGGCCCAACATAAGGCAAAGCACCGCGAGTCTGCGGGCACCGCGAGTGCCTTTGGTACGGGCTCCACGGCTGCCAGGCCGGGCGCTGCATCGCAAATGCTGCCAACCATGAGCCAATGCTTCTGGAGAAGGCCCGGTCGACTCCGATGGAGAAAGCCCAGGGGGAGCGAGGCGGTGGCCCTCCTCCAATGGTGAAGGCCTCGGACGCGCCTAAGGTCGTGAAGGCCCATGATTCACCAGGCTAAGGCTTCGATTGAGGGAGTGGTAGCGTCCCTAGTGAAGACCGCCCCAGTGGAGACGGCCCCCAAGCCAAGAATTTCCCTGCCCACCCGGAGGGAATTGTTTTTCCTGCCCATCGAAAAGACCCCAGTGAAGCCCCTGGCCGAGAAGAAGGGGGGACACGATAGTCCTACCAGACTTGGATATCTCCTCCGAGGATGAGTTTTTGGGCCTCAAGTCAGTTCTTGACAAGAAGTTCATCGAGGTCAGACCTTAGGGGAATGATCCCGACGAGGTTGTCGTGGAGAGCGATGAGGAAGACGACGAGCCGGAGGACACCACGCCGCTGCCGACGCTCCCGTCGCAACCGCTGCCACCACCGACGGACAGGTCGGAGGACATCTTACTAGTCCTGCACACCCTGTGCTCAGAAATAAGGACAAGGATGCCTTTGCCTCCGGCAAATGATCCAGCGGCCCTTGGACCACCAGGAAACCCTCCATCCAAGCGGAGGCGGGTCCATCCACCCCCACCCTTCCATCCTTAACCTCCATCCCCTCCACCGAGGGACGAGACGGAGATGACGGGGATGGACGACGGCGGCGACGACGGAAATGATCTCCCGTCGCCCCCACTCTAGACTTCCCCTCCTGACGAAATTGGCTCGTTCCATGGCATGATCGCCAGGGCCTCGGAGCTTTTTCAGCTATCCCCCGAAGAGCAGAAGGAGAAGGGATTACTTTATCAGCGACGAGAGGCCAAGAGGAAGACCGTAGTCACGGTCCCGCTGTTGGACGACATCTGGGACGAAGGGCTGTCCCTCCTGAAGAACCCATCCTCTGCCCCGGTACGAGAAGAAGTACCGGGTTCCAGACTCTGCACCTAGGTGCCTCAGAGCGCAGCCGTCCCTGGGCTCGGTGGTCTCCGCGGCTCCCCAAGAAGAAATATGCAGGGGCAACAGCATCGACTTCCACTTCCCCGCCGGACGGCGAGGGGAAGAAGCTGGACACCATGGGGCATTGGGTCATCTTGTCGGCAGCGACGACCATTAAGGCGGCCAATGCTCTCGCTATCGTGGCCTGCTACGATAGGGAGCTGTGGTTTAAAATCGCCCCCCTCCTGGACTTCCTCCCAGACGACAAGAGGGCGGAGGCTCTTGAAATCTTGCAAGAAGGCGAGGTGGCTTCGGACCACGCCATCACGGTAGCCACGGACATCGCCGACACCGGCTTCTGCCAGATGCGTAACAGCGTTTGCCTTCGCCGACATGGTTGGCTCAGGGCCACCGACTTCCATCAAGACGTACAGGCGAGGGTACTGGACATGCCCTTCGACGGGGAACAACTTGTTCGGCAAGGCAGTGGACGAGTCAGTGGAGGCCATCAAGGCAGACACCGAGACGGCTCGTGCCTTGGGCACGCTCCATCAACAACGGCCGTCCATTCGGACCTCCGGAGGCAAGTCACAAGGTGCCTCCAAAGGATTCAGAGGCAGCTGTTCTTCATACGTCAGACTGCCCATTCTTCGTCCCAGGAAGCCTACAGAGGCTGCATCAAGAGCACAGGACATCTTCGTCACCAAGGGGCCCAAGGTGGTAAGGCCTCGGCTCAATGTCGGGCCCCCACCCGAGCACCCCGATGGGAGGCCGGCTGGCGGACTTCGTCGGTGTGTGGTAGTCCATCTCCACCGACCGCTGGGTGCTGGATGCCCTGGCCCACAGACACACTCTGGAGTTCCAAGGGAAGTGTCCCCGTTTCCCACCGGTGCCCAGGAAAGAAAACCACATCCCGCAACTTCTGCTGGAGGTGCGAGCAATGCTAAAAAAGGGCGCAATAGAACTCGTCCCAAAGAGGCTCCGGGGCTCCGGAGTGTACTCACGGTACTTCCTTGTCCGAAAGAAGACCAGCGGTTGGCAGCCCATTCTAGATCTTTGCCACCTCAACAAATACATAAAATCCCAGAGGTTCCGGATGGTCACCCTTCAGCACGGGCTGGGACAGCTGGAGGAAGGAGACTTATTGTTGTCGCTGGACTTGCCTATTTCCACATCCCCATTTTCAAGGGACATCGAAAGTTTCTGCGCTTCATGGTCCAGGGGCGGCACTACCAATTCAAGGCCCTTCCCTTCGGCTTGAAGTCAGTTCCAAGGGTCTTCACCAAGTGCTTGGCACCGGTGACGGTGCGGCTGCGCCTGCAGGGGATCCATGTCTACCCCAATCTAGACGATTGGCTCATCCGAGCAAAGTCAAAGGAACTCGCCGGCGAACACACAGCGAGGACCGTCTGCCTGCTCCCGGAACTGGGGTTCTCGATAAACTATGCGAAGTCGTGCTTGGAGCCATCTTTTTTTAAAAAAAACTTTATTTATTGATTGATTGTGGTACACGTCGCTCCATTAACATAACACTCCATACAGTTCAATAATTTGGTTGTGAAGTATCGAAACACAGTAAAACATATAATGTCTACACAGCCAGTTCATTTCCAGGTCTAGCCGGGCTGCTACCAGCCAACCCCAATTCGCACAAGTATACTCTGAGCGGAGCCCAGATGTCTTTAGGCTTGCATGGCCTCGGGAGTGATATTACATACTGTTCCTCACATTCATTGACATAGGACAGTTCTTTAAGAAAATGATTCATGCGTGGCGCGTGTGCACTCTTCCATTGCTGTAATATAAATGTAATATACATTTTTTAGCCACTATGCACGCAACATTAAATAGTCGTCTGGTCACTTCTGAAATCTTCCCAATGTCCCCAAATAGATATTTTTGGGGCGTTAGGTCTGCTGGGACTTGCGTAATTTCTACTAGGATGAACGCTACTTCTCCCCAGAACCTGTGTATGGGTGGGCAGCTCCAGTACATATGGAATGAGTCGGCATGTTCGCTCCCGTATTTCTGGCAGCTGACAGGTCCGTCTCGTGTAAATTTAGCTATCTTCTCGGGTGTGTAGTGTAACTTATTTAATACCTTAAATTGGATCAGGCGGAGGCCTGCATTAATTTACACCTTTTGGTTAGATCACAATATCTTTTCCACGCCTTGTCCGATATGGTGGTTTCCAGATCAGCTTCCCGAGAAACTTTAATCTTGTTTGTCGTTGGTATGTTTGCCTGCACGACTGCGTACAGCCCAGAGACACTGACTCCCGCCTGAGTGGACAAAGCCGCGAGGCATGGGTGTGGGGGGGGCTCGTCGGGAAATAGAGGCCATCTGGCTTTAAGGGCCATTTGCATCCTGTGATATTGTAGTATTTTCAGCTGATCCCTCCCCATCCCAACCTTAAATTCCTCTAATGTTATGAATTTGCCATTGGGGTAGATATCTTTAACTTTGAATTCCCCCTCTGGGTCCCAGGTTGTTCGGACATCAGGGTCATAAGATGGTGCTATGCTGGGGAAGTTCCAGAAGGGTGCTTCTGAGTAATAAGGAGTCTCTAATTGAAGCCTACGAAAGAGTCTAGACCATGCATGTACTGTTGTGCTGACTGGGTCGAATGGGCAATCATCCTTATGCTTAACTTTAAAAATTATGGAGCGTAGGTCGGTTGGGCATGCTGCATGTTTTTCAATACCAACATGAGGTGAAGTGTTCAGTTCATCATACCAGTATCTAAAAACTGGGCCTGCGCCACCAGGTAGTATAGCTCAAAGTCTGGGGCTGCTATGCCCCCTTTGTTGTATGGCTCCACCATTTGTTCCCACTTCATTCTGGCCGTTCCCCCGCCCCACACAAACTCTACCGCTAAAGATCGAAGGGCTGCGAAAAACTGTGCACCCAGCCACACCGGTATGTTAGTAAATATATATAGTAGTTTCGGTAGAATTACCATTTTCAGTATGGCCACTCGACCAATAAGTGAGATAGGGAGTTTTGTCCAAAGGCGAAGTTTGGTGGATATACTACTCAATAGGTGTTCATGATTGTCAGCATAAAGGGAGGCTTTTTCTCCGGACACGATGATTCCCAAATATCTTATTTTAGTGGGGGACCATTGCAGGCCATGTGTGTTATTTGGGCATCGCGTGGCGGGGGGGTCAGGGGAAATCTCAGATTTGGATCTGTTGGTTTTGTAGCCTGAGTATTCGGCAAACTCGTGTATGCTTTCGATCGCTGGACCCAGATGTATATCTGGTTCCCGGATATACAGCAATGTGTCATCTGCGTATAAGGATATTGATTGGGTTAGGCCGGCCATCGTTATGCCCCTCTGTCCCTGATGTTCCCTGATTGCTGCCACGACTGGTTCCATTGTGAGGGCAAATAGTATGGGAGAAAATGGGCATCCCTGTCACGTGACCCTACCCAACCCAAACCAGTCGGACAGCGTGCGGTTAGTCAACACCCTGGCTCCGGGGTCAGAGTACAACAGACCGATGCATCTCAAAAAGTATGGGCCAAACCCAAATTTCTCAAGCACTTTAAACAAGTACAACCATGATACTGAATCAAACGCTTTTTCAGCGTCGAGCAATACCGCTACCGCCTGGGCTTCAGGTTTTATCTGGGCCATGATTCCGAGCAATCTCCTGAGATTGAGGGTCGTCGATCTAATGGGAATAAAGCCACACTGGTCTGGATGTACTAATGCAGGCATATGTGGTAGGAGTCTCGTGGCCAGGATCTTAGCAAAGATTTTGGTGTCGCAGTTTATTAGGGACATGGGTCGGTAGGAGGACATCTTGTTGGGTGGTCGTCTAGGTTTCAATAGCACTGTTATTATGGCCTCTCTCATTGATGGTGGCAGGGTACCCAGTTCTATAGCTTCCTCCCACACCGACAGCAGCACCGGGGTCAGTTCCTCGTTTAGTTCATTATACAACTCTGCTCCTAGTCCGTCCGAGCCCGGTGCTTTGCCGCTAGCTAATGACTTGATCGCCTCTGCGACCTCCTCAGTGGTCAATGGTTGGTCTAGTGCGAGCTTGTATTCTATAGGCAGCTTTGGGAGAGTGATATTGTCGAGGTACTTTTCCACTTCCTTGGCTGATTTCGAATCATGGTTGGAATAAAGGTCTGAGTAAAACCGGGTAAATTCCCTATTTATCCCCTCTTCACTAGTGGTCACTCTACCGTCCCCTGTTAGTATGCTGGAGATCGGCATGTTCTGTGTCTTGGCTTTTAGTAGGTTCGCTAAGGTACATCCTGCTCTGTTCCCCTCTCCATATCTGCGCGCTCTATGCAGGTTGACATATAAAGCAGTTCCCTATTCGCTAGTTTGAATTCCGATAGGCTACAGTTGATGTCTGAGAGGGTTTTATTATCATGTTGATATGATATGATATGATAAGGCATTTGTAACGCCCCTATACACAGGTGTTTCAAGGCGCGACGAGGCAGGGAGGGGGGAACAAGGGGAAGACAGACAACGATCCTACTAGGCCAGGTGTCATTCAGATCGCGCAAGTGCAGGGGGAGGGGGAGGGGGAGTGGAGAGGTGCATGGGAAAGGGGAGGGGGGAAGTGCAGTACAAGGTAAGTTGAATAAATAAATAGAAGGGCCAGCTGGTGGCAAGTGCAAGGTAAGTGCAGAACAAGTGCTGGGAAGGGGGGGCTGTAGGGATACAGAGACAGTCCCGCAGTGCAGGGGTTGCCAGGGAGGCAGTGCAAGTGGAGAGTGGCTGGGCCCAGGACCGAGGTCGGTGAGAGTGGCCCAGTTGCAGATTCAGTGCAGTTTCAGCGAAGAATTAGCAGGGGAGAGGGAGAGAGAAAGCAGAAGCAAAGAGGAAGGTTTTGAGGTGCTTCCGGAACCGGAGATGGTTCTCCTCAAGTTTCAGGGGGGCAGGAAGGCTGTTCCAGAGGGAGGCCCCTGCCGCGGAGAGAGATCTACCCCCAGCTCGTTGCTTCGAGAAGCGGCTGACCCTGAGGGAGTTGGAGACGGATGAGCGAAGGGCTCGGGAAGGAAGATATTTAGGAAGAGAGAGTTGAAGGTATTTAGGCCCCAGAAGGCCTTGTGGACAATGCAGAGGGTTTTGAACTTTATCCTCGCAGCCACTGGGAGCCAGTGTAGAGATTTCAGTCCTGGAGAGATACGGTCCCTGGGCTTGAGGCCAAGGACAAGTCTCGCAGTTCTGTTCTGGATGAGTTGCAGAGGGCGGAGTGTGGAGGCAGGCAGATTAAGATAAAGGCTGTTACAGTAGTCCAGTTTTGAGAGAACCAGGGCTCGGGAGACAGCGAGCTTCTGGGGGAAGGAGAGGAAGGGAAGAATACCTCTGAGGAGGTGCAGCTGGTAGTGTGACTTCTTAGAGACGTCAGATATATGAGGAGAGAAGGAGAGTGTGGAGTCGAAGATAACCCCAAGGTTATCTTCGACTCCACACGTGTATACGTGTATCGCGCTTCCAGGTTTCCCAGGGGTTTTTCCATCTCCGCCAGCTCTACCCTGACTGCCTTCAACATACCCGTGGACTTGGAGATCAGTATTCCTCTCACCCATACCTTGAAGGCCTCCCAAAGGGTGTAATTTCTATCCTCTGAACCCCTGTTGGTGTCGAAGAAGTGCTCCACCTCTATGTGCAGTGCGTCGGCTACCGCTGGGTCCTGGAGAATGTCTGGTGGTATCCTCCATCTCCTTGTTTGGGGGGGGGGGTTTATGTTTCCTAATGTCATTTCCATTGTGACAGGGGAGTGGTCTGACAGAGTGCCGGGGAGTATTTCACAGTTATCGATCTGGTGCAAGAGGGTTGCGGAGGTCAACCAGTAATCTATTCAGGACTCAGTGTCATGCACCGATGAGTAAAATGTGTATTGTCTCTTAAGTGGGTGTAGCGACCTCCATGCGTCGACCATTGTCAACTGTGATAGGATTTGTTGTAACATCACTGCGGTCTTGGAGGGAGCACGATGTTTGATAGTGGAACAGTCTAGTGTGATATCCAGGATTGTGTTGAAATCCCCACCCTACAAGATCTGTTCGCACCCCATGTATCCTATTTCATGTACCACGTCTATGTAGAACTCGGGGTTGTGTAAATTCGGACCATAGGTATTTACGAACACCATCTCCCTCAACACTACCCCATACTATGACATAGCATCCTTGAGTGTCCACCTTGCTCTTACCAAATCGAAAGCCTACAGAGGGGTGTATAAGAGTGAGAACACCCCTTGCCTGTGTGGAGTAGTCCGTGTAGTATCTATGTTGCCCCCAGTTCTTCAAAAAGTCTGTTTACCTTTCGGAGTGCATGAGTTTCTTGCAGAATGATCACCTGAGGGTGATGCCTGGTGACATAGGCTCCCACCTTGCTTGACTTAGTTCGATTGTTCAATCCTCGGACGTTCCATGTAAGAAGTTTCAACTACAGCCCCTAATTCATTGCTCCGGTATGTGCCATGACTGTGTGTTAATAACGTGTTTCTTGCTCCAGTCATTCTTGGGAAGCATGTCATGTACAGCGACGCAACCACCAGTTTTAACTTGCAGAACCCTTCCAACTGGGTTCCCGATCCACCTCCCCCCAACTTGAATCCCATACAACTCAACATAACGAAGTCTCATGTAGCAAATTGACCCCCCACCCGCATCATCTCCCCCAACATGACGATGTTGTCCAATAACTCTCGGGACCTTCCCGATGGGCATTCCCCCAAAACTGTTGGAACTTTCCTGAAGGTAGCCTGCTGCAGCTATCCGGCCTCCTTTCCGGGGACTCACGGCTCAAAGCTACAATAAACCTGTGTCCAGGCCGCTCACTGCAAGTGTTCCTGTCTTCCTGTGGCAGGGATTAGATGATGTACTCCAGTCAGCCTGCTGCGTCACGTCTCTCCGCTCCCGGCTGGATTCCGGCGTTTCGATCGTTTGCCCTGTCCCTGGGAGGCAAAGGGATAGAAGCCTCCACATATGTCATGGCTTACGTGTGGTTTTCAAAAAAGGGGCTCTACCACCATGTTGGATTCTGATCTTCGCTGGGAAGACGAGGGCATAGGGTACATTACGCATCCGCAGTTGTTTTTTCACTGGTTCGTAGGATCGTCGTTGCGCCTGTACCCCAGCAGAGAAATCCGGGTATATATGAATTCTGTTGTGCTCGAAATGTAGAGTACCTTTCTCTCTGGAGAGTCTGAGGACAGCATCCCTGTCACTGTAATTAAGGATACGCGCTATTATGGTGCGAGGCGGTGCCCCGGGAATCGGCGGTGGAGCCAGAGTGCGGTGAGCCCTCTCCACAAGAAAATGTTCTGAGAAAGATTCAGCCCCCAGGATATCCTTCAAAAGGTGTTCCACTTGTCGCTCCATGTCGCCCTTACCAAAGGTTTCCGCAACTCCAACAATCCGGATGTTATTCCTACGAGATCTCGATTCTAAATCTTCACACTTACTTTGAGTTTTACGAAGTTCTGTTTGGAGTTGGGCTATGTCGCGGCCATGTTGTGAGATTGTGTCTTCATTTGCGCTGATTCTATTCTCCGTTTCTGTAATACGCAAGCTCTCCTTCTCCACTCTAGCTTTCAGGGATTCGATCGTTGCCACTATGTCATCCAATTTGACATTAACTGCCATAAAACCGTTCTGGACCAGTGTTGCCAGGCGCTCTAAGAGGTCTTCTCCCTGCCTGTCGGGTGTTTGTTGCAACCCGTCGGCCACCCTGCATGGTTGGGAGCTGGCGAAGGAGTCCATTGGGCTGGTCTTTTTCCCTCCTTTACCCTTCCTCTCGGTGCGGCCCATATAGGTTAGTTTATCGCCTTAGAGTGGACTGTGTTCTCCCACGTGTTACGATCCGCCTCGTATTGTTCTGCGGGGAGGGACCGGATAGTGTGGAGGCTCTATATCCTCCTCATCCCCTGCTTGCACTGGGTATCTGCACTCTTGCTCTTGTTCCTGCTATTACAGCGGAGATTGCCACCAGGCGGGCCCCCACCGTCTGATCAGGATGGGTGTTTCACTATAGTTCTTAGCGGGGCGCCACCCTGGCCCATTCCGGGGCGAATGGGGTTTTAGTCCAGACCTTATGTTACTGAGTGTTCTTAGAGTATCAGTGCCCACTCCGCGCCGCCGCAGGGGTTATCATGGACCAAGCATCAGTGTCTCACTGCATGCCGGGGGGTACAGCCCTCGGCGTCCTACTATCAGTGCCTGCGCGGGCCCACAATTGTCATTCAGGGCACTCCCGATGCTCCCTCACCACGTGTCCTCTTTTGCACTCCCTGGGCCTTATGATTGTCCATACATTGTTTTAGCCCCTGCCCAAGACTTACCACAAGGGGCTACCTCCATGTCTCACTCTGTCGGATACCAATCCCGCCTTGGTCTTTATTACAGCGGCGGGGGGGCCTTCCATGCACCCCGCCCCACTTACTTGTTTTGCGGAGCCTGAGTGCGCCTTCCGCGTATCTTTGCACCGTTCCCGGGCGTTTCCGTAGAAGTGCCTCAGTGGGGGAGCAGGGCCTGGTCTCCCGGCAGCGGGCACAGCCACCCGTGTTACGCGCCAGCCAGAGCTATTCACAGCTCAGCCGGTGGCTCGATCCGATGTCCGCCTCAGCCTTTTACAGCACGATCTGCCTCGGTTTCTCATGCCCTCCTCCAGCAGTGTTTCCGTGCACCAGACTGAGGGTGCCGTAGCTCTCGGCCTCTTCCAGGGCCTCCGCAATACAGCGTTCACTGCTGTGGCCCTCCCCCACTGCAGCTGGGTCTTCCCTGTCACGCCTCCGGCCCACAGCAGATATCCTGCGGAGCCGCAGAATGGCTACGCCGCCTCCTCACAGCCGCTTCACCTTTCGGGCAGGGTAGCACAGCGATCCAGCCACGAACTCGCCCGTTTTTTCAGGGTTTGTGCAGGAATCTTCGTTTCGTCCGTGTGTAGAGCGGCGTTGGCAGGATATTTTTAACCAGGATTTTCGTTCGAGCCGGAGCTCTCCTTTCAGGCAGCCATGCTTGATGCCCGCAACAGCGCCCCCCCCCCCTGCCTGGAGCCATCTTAGGAGGCTCAGTTCCTGGGAGCCAGGCTCAACACGGTGGCGTGCCTAGCTTCATGGTTGGAGGACAGGATAAAGACCATCCTGGGCAAGGTACAACGGCTGTTGACCATGAAGGTTGCGAGGGTGAGGTCCATCAAGTCCCTGCTCGGCATCATGTCGTCATGCATCTACCTCGTTCGGCTGTGCAGGCTCCAGTTGGGGCCGCTGCAGGAGTTCCTCGACGCCTGTTGGATGCAAGCAGCAGGAAGCTTTGAGGACAAGATGGTGGGGGTCCGTGTGCATCTAGCGGCGGGCACAGACTTTCAGACCCCAGCGCATTAGGAGACAGTGACAACGGACGCCTCCCTGGAGGGATGGGGCGCACACACCGGAAATCTCCACGCAAGAGGCCTTTGGCCCCTCAAGGGCAAGGTGGTGTGGGTCTTCACTGACAACACCACCACTGTGTTCTACATTCGGAAGCAGGGGGCACCAGATCCCCAGCCCTCTCCAAGGAAGCGTAGGATCTATGGCACTGGGCCGTCGCCCAAAGGATGTTCCTGGTATCCTTTCATCTGGCAGGAGTGAAGAACACTGTTGCTGACTCACTCAGCAGGGAGCTGCGCTCTTGGCACGAGTGGGAGCTTCCGCAGGATCAGGTGGACCTGCTGTTTCGACGATGGGGCAATCCCCAGATCGATCTGTTTGTGACGGCGACGAACACCAAGTGCCGGAGGTTCGCCAGCAGGTTTCCCCAGCTGGGGAGCATGGGGGATGCGTTCTCATTCCCCTGGGATGGCCTGTTTCTCTAAGCATTCCCACCGTTGCCGTTGCGACTCATCAGTCAACTCCCGGTGACGGTCCCGGTGCAGGATGATCCTCGTTGCACTGGCGTGGCCGAGGCAGATTTGGTATCCGGGCCTTCTGGACATGTCATCATCCCCTCCAGTCAAGCTTCTGACGGACGCAGATCTTCCTGCCAGGGAAGGAAGTGAGATTCTGTGCCACGACTCGGGGTCGCTGAACCTGCAGGCCTGGCTCCTGCAGTGCTAGAGTTCGGAGGATACAAGATCCCGGCGGACTGCAAGGAGGTGCTTGCCAAGGCCAGGGCCTCTTCGACTCTTGAGTGCTACGGACATAAATGGAAGAGGTTCACAGTCTGGTGCTGTGCACAGAAGATAAACCCCCTAAGGATTATGGCCTCTCGAGTGCTGCCGTACTTGCTGTCGCTGGCCAAGGCGGGGCTGGCACACGCTTCTATCAAGATCCATCTGGCAGCTATCTTCCGCTACACCAGAACTCTGGGGCGATCGTTGCTGTGGTCGCATCGCCCGGTTAAGGAGTTCATGAAAGGACTTTTCCGCTCGTTCCCGCCGGTGAAGGCTCCGTCCCCGGCGTGGGAGCTTAATGTGGTGCTGACTGGGCTCATGGGTCCCCCGTTCAAGCCTCTGCATTCGGCACCTCTGAAATTGCTATCGTGAAAGACAGCGTTCCTGGTGGCCATCACCTCCGCACGACGAGTGGGAGAGATCCAGGCCCTCTCCTGTAAGCCTCTGTACTTGACATTCCTCGCAACAATGGTCGTGCTGAGGGCGCACCTCTCCTTCATGCCCAAGGTGCCGTCGGACTTCCATCTCAACGAGCCCTTGGTGTTACCTGTTTTCTTCCCGCCGCCTTCATAGCCGGCTGAGAGGACTTTGCACTCACTGGATGTGGCCAGAGCGTTAAAGTTCTACGTGGACCGCACAAAGAGTTTTAGGAAGACATCACAGCTGTTTGTGAACTTTGGACCTGTGAACCAAGGGAAGGTCCTCTCCAAGGCTTCCATTTCCAGATGGCTCTCCGGCTGCATCACCCATTGTCACTGGTTGGCAAACCGACCATTGCCTGGCCGTCCGAGATCCCATTCGACCAGAGCGATCGCTGCAACTACAGCGTTCCTGTCTGGTGTGCCCCTGCTGCACATCTGCAGGGCTGCTACATGGAGGTCGATGCACACCTTCACGAAATTCTACTGCAACGACTGGGATTCCTGGGAGGAGTCCAGAGTCGGCCAAGCAGTGCTGCGCAACCTTTGCTTAGATTCAGAGTTGCTCTTCCTCTCCTGTTTTTCTGTTTGTCTTTTAACATAGCACCAATAAATATTCAAAAAGCTGAAAATATTTTTATTTAAAAATCTAGTGCTCCTTTTCAGATGTTTGCAAACCTTCTTTTGGCCATAAGGCTGGGAATTATTGAGTTAGAGGTTTATCTGGCCAGATGCAGCACTTGCTTGAATGCAGATGCTTTACAAACACTGATGAAAAGAAACCAAAGTATGAAATGCCCATGCTGCTGCAACTGCGCTGCTTCTATTAAAGTGGATTAAGACCAAGGAAAATGAAGCAGAAATGCAGCCCTTGTTGAAGACAAATTTTATTTTACACAATGCTACCTGTGTCCTAAAGTAAAATGAAAAGCATGTTCATGATTCAAGATGCTTTAATAACACTGTACACCAACATTGACACCAGGGGGCGCTGAAGCTCGGATACCTGATCCGTCGTCTCCTCTCTCAGGCTGATTCAAATCATCTAAGATCAATGTCTATCACAATTTCCTCAGACTTCTTCTTGAACGTTTCTGCTATTCTTCTTGCCTGGCACCTCCGGACCAAGTTTCTCCTTGAAACGCTATATCCTTGCACCCAAACGCATCTCGCGGCCTTCTACCGCATGTGCGACATCATGGCCTCCCACCAGCAATTTCTTCCGGCAGTTGCCCTGCCCCCTTTTCCGGACCTTGCGCACCGCCAGAGGGTCCTGCATCTAGATCTCTCCATTCCGGAGCTCTCTGAGCGCTACCGCCTGCTTCTGAGGATCCCAGGACTGCCTCCTTGACCCACTGCTTGCCGAATCTGATGCACCGTTGGGCTGCCTCACCTACACCTCCAGAGCCTGATCTCTGACGGCGCCCCCATGCTCCATGCCTTCGGGCCGCTCTGGCACTATCTGAGCACCAATCATCTGCCTCCTCCGCCCGTGAAGCCTGGGAGCTCACGTCCAACAGGCGCCCCTGTGCTCGTCACCTCCAGGACCCTCTGCCGCCTCCTCCCGTGCAGCCTGAATCAGCTTCTCCACTCGCCTAATCAGGGAGCATATCCAGGCTGCCTCACCTGTTCCACCGGAGCTCTCTTACTCCAGGCACCCCACCAGAGCTCTCTGAGCGCTACTCGCCTGCTTCTTCTTCTGACGAGCCCAGGCCTACCATTTTGCCCCTCTACTTACTTGAACTGCGACCGCAGCACTCAACCAGAGCCTATTTCTTTCGGCGCTCCTATGCTCCCTACCTCCGGGCTGCTCCGGCACTGTTGAGCACCATTCCCATGCATCCCCACTCGTGAAGTTCGGGTCAGCTTCACCGCTCGCCTGAACCATGCTTGCACCCAGCCCGCCTCATTCGCCTCACTTGTGCTACCGGAGCTCACATTCTTCAGGTGCTCTACCGCTCCTCACTTCCTAACCACTCTAACACAGTTGGATCGCCGTTCTCCTGCCTCCTCCCCCATAGGGCTTTGGACTAGCCTCTGTGACAGCGTCTTTCCAGACTTAATGCACATGGCTGCGGCTCATCTCTCACCACTCCTCCTGCCTGCCCCCCTGCACCTGGAACCGATTCCTATCTGGCCTGTGCCTCTCTCCCCCCTCTTTTTCCATTGCTTCCCAGAGTATTCCCCTGGCTTCCACTTCCCTCAGCTCACCAGCCTTGCTAGTGCCTCTGCGGATCCTCCTCCTGCCAGCTCCCCTGCACCTGGAACTCATTCCTATCTGGCCTGTGCCACCCCCACCCCCCCCCCGACTCTTTTTCCAGTGCTTCCTAGAGTGTTCCCCTGGCTTCCACTTCCCTCGGCTCCTCCTCACCAGCCTCGCTAGTGCCTTTGCCATTACCCTCAGCTCCTCTGCGGATCCCACCTGCACTCCGGACTTCCATTTCCCTCAGCTCCTCCTCACCAGCCTCTCTAGTGCCTTTGCCATTACCCTCAGCTCCTCTGCGGATCCCACCTGCACTTCGGACTTCCATTTCCCTCAGCTCCTCCTCACCAGCCTTGCTTGTGCCTTTGCCTAGTGCCTTTGTCTAGAATCTTTGCCATTTCCCTCAGCTCCTCCTCACCAAGCGCGCTAGTGCCTTTGCGGATCCCAGCTGCACTCCGCCTCTAGGCACTCCCTATCATTCCCTCCATCTAGTTCACCACCACTGTAGCTCGTCTGTTACCGACTGCCCTTTCTCCCTGCCTGAGTTTCTATTCAAGATTACCCCGGTCCTGATCAGTCTCTAATCGCCTACTTCCTCCAGCTCTAACCAACCTTCAAACTACCCCTACATCCTTCCTGTCTACACTTGGTCTTGCAGCTGATCGTTTTCTACGCTCTGCACCTGCCAGCTCGCCCACAGCACGCCACCCCACTTATTCTTTGCTCTGTCCTGGTTCGTTTGGCTTCCTCCCCTAGTAAATCACCTATCTCGCCCCCCACCACAGTGACAACCTACCTGTCTGCATCACTCTTCAACAGGCTTCATCTGCATGCTCTCCCTGGCCTGCTACTCCTGTCCGCTAGAGTGCTGCTGTGCTCAGCTCCCAGCGGACCCCTGCCTTCCTGAGCCTGCTCCACTCTCAATAATCCTCCATCTGGTCTCCATGGCGCACTAATCCGACTGCTAGACCCCCCCTGCTCCCAACAACCATCGTCACAGACTGCCCCACGCTCTACATCTCCAGGGAGCTTCCATCATAGCAGATCGACTGTGTCACCCCCACCTGGGCTGACCAGCCCCCTGCTCCTGCCATCCAGCACCGCAAATTTCTCCAAGGACTCGAGAGTTATCAGCGCCTCACTCTCTTGTGTGCTCTAATGTTTGAATCCCAGCCTACACCCCTCCCTGTGACTACTCTAAAACCTCACTCTCCCAAGCCCTCTCACCCTCCCTCTCCCCCCCACTTAACTTGCAACAGCTCCTGACACCTATTCCAATTGTGGGCACTCTGCTGTGTGAACACCAGCACTTACTCTCATCCCCTTCCTGTCATGCACTCTAACTGCCTTTCCCTCCGTCGGCCTCCCTCCATCTCCCTCCCCCTCGCCCTCCTCCTCTTCCTTCACCTTCCGCTCGTCCTCATGTCCTCCCCTCTTTCTCACCTCCCCCCGCCCTTCCCTTCCCCCTTGCACAATCCCTTCTCACTCTAATCTTATCCACCTCCCCATTGCCAATCCCTCCAGCATCACCATTGCTCTCTGGAACGCCTGTTCCATCTGCAACAAAGCCACTGCGGCCCTTGATCTGTTCTTCCGACTCAGCCTTCACTTCCTTTGCATCACCGAGACTTGGATCCCCCCCTTCAATTCCACTTTTCCTGCATCTCTCTCCACCCCCTCTTCCTCCTTCTTTCACGTCCCACGCTCCTCAGGTCGCAGAGGCGGCGTTGGTCTCATTTTTCATCCTAAATGTCCTTCCTCATCCCCTTCCTTATCTCTCCCTACCTTTCCCTCCTTTGAATTTCTCTTCAAATCCTTCACCTTCCCTCACGCGATATCCTTCTTGATCCTTTACAGACCTCCCGGCCCCCTCTCTCCTTCTATGAAGACCTGGACCATCTTCTCTCTCTCATTTCTCCTTCCCCTACTCCTCTCTCTGTCCTCAGCGATTTTAACCTCCCCCTGTCAACCTCATCTCATTCTTACCCTCTTCTCTCCTTACTTGACTCCTACCTCCTCCCTCCCCTGCCACCCCCACCCACCCACTCCTCTGGCTCCACTCTCGATCTCATCTTTCTCTCATATTACTCTTCCTCCCCCGTATCGTCTCTTCCCAACTATCTCTCTGACCACGCCTTACTCTCCTTCACCCTTACTCCCCCACTCCTCATTGTCCTCACCCTCTCCCTCCTCTCGTCATGATCGCCGCAACTTCAACCCTTCTCTCTTCCTTGACTCCTGTTCTTCCTCCCTTCACCCTCTCCCCGCTTTCTCATCCTTCTCGGCCGATAACGCCCTCTCCTCACTGTCCTCCTCTCTATCCTCCAGTCTTGACCAACTCTATCCTCTTACTTCCTTCTCACCTTCTCACAAACCTTCCCAGCCCTGGCTCTCCTCTCACCTTCTGTCAATGTGTTGTTTCCTCTGTCGCCTTGAACGACGCTGGCTCCAATCCCCTTCTTTGACCAACCAATCCTCTTACTTCTCATATCATTCTCTCTGACTCTTGCCTCACATCGCAAGCGCTCCTACTATTCTAACCTCCGCCATTCACAAGCTTCTCATCCCGCCGTATCTTCCAGACCCTCTCTCGCCTTCTTTTCCTTCCTACTTCTGACCCTTCCACAAACTCCCCCCCTCTCTCCCTCTGACTTTGCTAACTTCTTCTCATCCAAAATTCTCTCTCCGCCAAAACATTCTCTCCTCTCCTTCCTTCTCCCCTCCCCCCTCCTTCACCCCTGCTAACCTGTCCACCTTCTCCCCTATCACCCCAGACTGCGTCTCCCGTCCAAAACTCACCCTACCGCTGCCCCCTCTGATCCCATCCCCACCACCCTCATCCTCAAAGTCTACCCTCTCCTCATCCCCTACCTAACCACCTTCTTTAACATCTGTCTCTCCTCTGCTACCTTTCCTTCAGCCTTCAAACACGCCACCATCATCCCTATCCTGAACAAACCCTCTGCTAGCCCTCTTCTTACCTCCAACTTCAGACCAATCTCCCTTCTCCCCTTCATCTCAAAGCTCCTCGAGCGCCTAGCCTACTCTCAACTCTCCACTTTCGTCTCCTCTCACTCCCTCATCCCCACCTCTCAGTCTGGTTTCCGCCCTAAACACTCCACTGAGACTACTCTCACTTACGTACTCCATTCTCTCCTCAACGCTCGCTACGCTAAGCAATCAATTCTCATCCTCCTTGACCTCTCGGCAGCCTTTGACACCGTAGATCACCCCTTCTTAGCTCTCTGTCCTCCTTCGGCTTCAAAGGCTCTGTCCTCTCCTGGCTCTCCTCTTAGCTCTCCAACCGATCCTTCACTGTCTCCAGGGGCGGCCGCACCTCCTCCAACTTCCCCCTGAACTATGGCGTTCCCCAGGGCTCCGTACTCAGACCTTTCCTTTTCTCTCTCTACACCTCCCTTCTCGCCCCCATCATCTCTTCTTTCGGCATCTCCCACCATTTCTATGCGGATGACACCCAACTCTTTCTCTCCTTCTCTTCTTTCACCTCTGACCTTCATCACACTCTCTCTTCCTGCCTTACGGCCATAAAAAATTGGTTGTCATCCCACTTTCTTTCCCTCAACACTGACAAGACCGAAGTGCTGTTCTTCCCTCCTAACACTCTCACCTTCCCCTCCTCCCTTCATCCACTTTCCCCTTCCAATCTCCCCATCTCGACCCATGCCCGCAATCTTGGCCTCCATATTGATTCCTCTCTCTCCTTCTCCAACCACATCTCTCTAACCTCTCGTGCATGTCGGCACCACCTCTTCAACATCCGCAAGATCCGCTCCTCCCTCACCTTTCATGCTTCTAAACTCCTAATCTCCTCCCTTATTTTCTACCGTCTCTTCTACTGCTCCTCTCTTCTCTTTGGACTCCCTGTCTCTCACCTGACTCCCCTAAAATCCATCTACCACTTCTCTATCCGCACTCTGTCTTCTCGGCCCTCGAGACTCCATTTCTATCTCACTCTCTCAACTCGGCTAGCTCCCCTTCCTCTCACAATTGAAATTTCAATTCCTCTGCCTTGTCTACATATCTCTCCATGATCTCGCCCCCCCATCACTCCTCCCTCCACTCATTTTACTCTCCATCCTGCTCTCTCCGCTCAGCCGATCTCTACCTTCTCACTGTACCCCCAGCCCCTTGTGCCTCCTCACGCTTCCACTCCTTCCAACTCGTGGCCCCCCTCCACTCGAACTCCCTATCTCCCTCTATCTGCTCCACCCCCACCTACCCATCTTTCCGCTCCTCCCTGAAAGCCCTTCTTCTCCACTCCCCCCCTGATTCTCCTCCCCTACCTCTCTCCCCCCTCCAACCCCTGACCCCACTTCCCCCTCCTCCATTTGACCTCATATTGGATACTGTAACCACCATAGTGCGTAGGTCACCTGACTCCCCTTCCCTACCTCTCTTCCCCCTCATACCCCTGCCCCCCTTCCCTTCCCCCGTTGACCTCATATTGGACACTGCAACCACCATAGTGCGTAGGAGGTCACCTGGGTGCTCCCCCCCACCCCTCCCACCTCCCCCCTCTGAGTAAATTGTTGTAGATACTGTTCCACTGATATGTTTCACGTTTGTAAATTATGCTTCATTCATTACTGTATCTGTTGTTGTTCTGTAAAGTAACTCAGTAAACATAAACATTGTAACCTAAAAATGCAGGCAGTTAACAAAGTGAACAAAACACACATTCCCTTTTACATTACTCAGAAAGTATCTTGTTAATGTCACGATAAAATGCCATTACAAGTATAACAGCCCATATGAGATGTCTGTTCTGAGCCATTACAAGTATAGTAGTCCTCATGGTATGTGTGTGTTCTACTTCTGAGCCATTACAGGTATAGCAGCCCTGATGAGGTATGTATCCGGAGCCATTACAAGTATAGCAGCCCAGATGAGATCTCTTTTCTGAGCCATTACAAGTATAGTGGTCCTCATGGTATGTGTGTGCTACTTCTGAGCCATTACAGGTATAGCAGCCCTGATGAAGTGTGTATCCTGAGCCATTACAAGTATAGCTGCCCAGATGGGATGTCTGTTTTGGGCCATTACAGGTATAGAAGCCCTGATGGGGTGTGTGTTCTGAGCCATCACAGGAATAGCAGCCCTGAAGAATTGTGTGTTCTGAGCCATTACAAGCATAGCAGCCCTGAAGAGTTGTGTTCTGAGCCATCACAGGAATAGCAGCCCTGATGATTTATACGTTCTGAGCCATTACAAGTAGAGCATCCGAGATTAAATGTGTGTGTTCTGAATCACTGAACATTTGGTAGTCCTTTTGATGAGTCGAAAGTTGTCAACTCTGTTACAATTGAATGTTACCTGCATCTTAAATGATCGTCTCTGATGCAGACTCATTAACTCACCTATCAACAGGATGTGAACTAACAGGTTACACAATAATGTCTGCAGCAGGGTTATTGGCTCAATGAGCTGCCTTTCCCAACAGGCTGTAGACACTGAAAAGCACATGGGGTTAGGGCACTGGCAGTTCCGTGTGAGGCTTGCCTGACGTAGCTGGCGTGTGAAGAGCTCTAAGCCTGTTCGGACTATCCTACATTAGTCAGGAGATTCATAATGAGGCTTTGAAATGTGCTAGATTTGTGGCAATGGGACTCAGTAATCGGACATGGGAGAAACAGACGTTTTGAAAAGCGCAATACCGAGTAGAAGGGTTGAAGTATATGACAACAATGCCATCTTCTCACACTGTCAGGTTGGTGGGAAGAGCTCAGACACTGTTCTTGCTCAGTACTTTAGCTCGCTGCCGAAAATGCCAACACATGTTCGTGCTTCCTTAACATCTCTGTTCAGAAATTCAGGTACTGTCCCAAAACATGGGAGTCCTGCTAAGAAATCTGGGCATGATGCAATCAGCCCTGCTGTAAATATTTGGCATGTGCCATGACATGCGTATAGCAGCTCCGTTGATAAATTAGGCTACTTTTCCTGAATATATAACAGTCCTTTTGAGAGGTACCGGTACAATCTGTGCCACTGAAAATATATACAGCACTGCTTCTATCTGTATGCATTATACCTGTATGCAGTGGGTGGTCAGGAAGGGAGTTATAGCTATTAGTTGCTCTCTAAGAAAACAAACTATGCATGGTGCTCTTTCACGCATGCAAACACATGCATTCTTAAGACTAAAAAACACATCTTCGTATAGAACACCCAAAATGTTTTTCCTTCTCGTAAAAGCCAAACAACTGCTTGCTTGGAGCTTCTCTTCGAGAGATCAAGAACCCCAAGCCATTGAATGCAATCGAAGTGCTTCTATGATGAAAAGAAAACAGAGTATGAAATGCCCATGCTGCTGCAACTGTGCTGCCTATGTTAAAGCGGATTAAAACTGATGAAAATGATGCAGAAATGCAGCCTTTAAGACCATTTGCATTTTACACAATGCTACCTGTGTCCTAAAGTAAAGTGAAAAGCATGTACATGATTGAAGATGCTTTAATAACACTGTCATGGTTTTATTACACAGTTTTATTACACGGTACATTCCAGCCAGGGACTCCTTCCGCGACAATGAATGTGGCGTACAATAAAGCACTTTTTATTGTAATAAACCACAGGTTCTTTTATTTGAGTAGGCCTCCAGCCCGTCTCGCACCCAACCGCCACAAACACCCTGTGTCACAATGGACCAGGAATCGGGTCGGTGTGTATCAATAAGAAATGTATTAATTTGTTATTTAATGGAAAAGGAAAATAAAACAATTTTACAGCCACTACTGTTGTGGTACGCAATTGCACTAATCTATGCAAACCAATTCAGTGAAGATATACTGTTTACAATTCTCACAATCGTTAATGGTAACACAGAAAAAGAGCAATTTTTAGAAAGAATGAACCCCAATGGTTTAGCACGCCCCCCTGCAACACTCCCCCAAACATTAGCTAACTTGATTCCTTTGAATGGAAGGCAGTGGCAAGAAGTAGGCATAGAGAGGGAAAATCGGATTTTGAGTAAAGCCCACCACCCCCGGATGGGAGGCCTGCTAAGAAAGTGAAAACCAGTTTTTGGAGCAAAATGGCAGAATCGATTTTGATTATTCCTCACATGGCTAGGGGACAGAATGGAAGTTCGTGTTGCTACACTTGAGGAGATAGGGAAGCTTAGAGACTACTAATCAGCACACCAGGGCAACGTTGAAATAAAGTAGGAAAATCGATTTTGGGGAGAAAGCAGATGCAAAAGGAAAAATACAAACGGCAAATGGAAATATATTTTACACTGGATTTACGATGACAGGCAGCTCATGGAAGGGGTATAGCTCAGAATAGGCAAAACAGTTTTCATTGACACGGACAGAGACACATGATAGATTTGTAGGCAAAAGGGATTACTCTCAATGGGACTACGGTTAAGGGTTTTAATAGGACAGATGCAACTAGGATTTTGTGGGATAATGCACACAATGCACGGGCAAATTTGGTTTTCAGTTACAAGGAGACTAATTATTTTGAGGCAACACTTTAATGACTATGATTATTAAAGAAGGACACTAGGGACAAGGGGGTTAATTATAATTTTAACCAACTTGTACCGTGAATGCCAATGGGGAATTAATTTATTTACTTAAGAATATGCTAAGGATTTACACAGACAGAGAGAGGTTTACCAAAGGGAATATGCTAACATACACCGGCTAAACACAGATTCTTCTATGGGGAGGTGACTGAATTACACTAGCAATGTGAGGTTGTCAATGGGGTTTTCAATGGAGTTTTCTAGGGGTTTCCAATGGTTGCAATGCTACAAAAAGGAAGGGCTTATGCAATTTAGGTCTGGGGTTATTTGCTACTTACAAAGTAAGCCTTGGTTTGGGATTCTGGAAAGTCAGCTGGATCTCAGGACCCTCTGGACAGCTAGGCAAGGGGTCTGACCTCTGTACTCTCAAGGATGGTATGGTTCAGCTGCCTCCTCTCCGCCCTGCTTCTCCTGTCTCCCGAGATTCTTGTGTGTCCCCTGACCTAGTACAGAACCCCTTGTATAGCCTGAATGACATCACTCACTTTACAATCTAGGGGGGAGTACTCTATAATTACCCCTAGACCCCGGATAGGACAGTTTACTATTCCTCTCTCTGCCATCTGGTATGATTGGTCCAAGGGAAGAGAGCACCATCTGTCTATTGGCATTTTACTACCATTCTTTGTTCTCTTGGCCACTTTTTCACAAAAACCCAGTTATGTCTCATAACGCCATAGTTCTACTAGCCCCTGTCATATGCATTAGATATGTGGTTTGAGGGGGCCATAGGGAATTAGGTAAGCCGATCGCCAATTCCGTACGAGGTAGCATGGCACATTTTTGTCGTTTTCATAAAATGTATAATAGTTATGACTTTGCAAATGATCACACATTCCTAATTTCACCTTCCATCTTTCCATCAAATCTCATACTTGTCACATCTTGGGAGCAGCCAGAAAGTAGTCTTAACTGGCCATTTCAGTCCCCAAAGTCCTAGGAAAATGCACTATAGCTCTTAAAAACCACCTGGAAATGACATAAAACAAAATTATTTCTCATTCTAATTGTTACAAAAATGCCTAAAAATGGACTCAGTCCTTTAATGTCAATTTGGAGGATCCCTGTGGGAGGGGCGCTTTATTCCGCGCAGCCATTGACCAGAGATTTTGATTACCCCCTTTGAAGTTGCCAGTTTGTCCTTGGTAGTGGGTGCAGTAGGAACTTGCACCTCTCGGTCACGTTTTTAGCGACACATGCTTTCCTTGAACTCCCCGAGCCCCTGCCTTCAAGCCTGGCAGAGCAGGGACTTATAACACCCTCAGTACATCACATGTCATTGCAGGCTGATTTACTAGTAGATGCGACTTTCAGTGGAGAGCGAGGCTTTCAATTAAGAAGTTTCCTGCCTGAGCTCAAAAACAGTTTTTTCCAGTATTGTGAGCCTCTTCCAAGCTGATGAAGTCTTGTGGGTGGGAACATAATGTACATTGCTTAGCCAACCCCCTCCCCACAACATTTTTCACTGACATTTCTGTGCAAGCAAAGCTATCCTTTCACGGTGGCTTTTAAAAGTCATATCTTTATTTATTTTTTTACACGTGTCCAAGCCGTTTCTGCATCTGATGTTTTAACTCCGATCTTGTATGCCACAGGATTCTTTACTTTGTCATTTTTGAGTGAGTTGGCATTTGCTGTTGATCCATTGACGACAATGAGGGGTAGGCACCCTTCCGCAGGGTTCTTTGATTTGACACTGAATAAAAGAAAAAGCAAAGCCATTTTTCATTTGCAATGGTTTAAAGTGCAAATGTTTAAGTGAAATGAAAAGCAAAAGCTGTCTGGTTGTAGGATTGCAATTCTTGCCCCTCATGTGAATGAAACATACAATGAGGCCGTTTTTGATGTAGTGCATGACTTCATGTCATTCAAGTGAAACAGAAGCAATGCAAGGCCATTTTTGGATTTCAGGGTTCAACTGCTTGCCACTCATGGGACAGGGAAAGCAAATCACAGCCGTTTTTGGTGCCGAGTTTCAATGCGGTTTTTCAAATGAAAAGAGATTTCTATTTAGGGCCTTTAAATGCACCCCACATCACCTACAAAATGCAGGCAGTTGAACAAAGTGAACAAAACACAAATTCCCTTTTACATTACTCAAAGTATTATCTTGATAGAATCATGAACATGGGAGAGTGTAAAACAGGAGTCATCCCAGTTGCTTCTTTCAAGGAACTATGTGGATTGCTAAAGTAAAGAGTGGATTTGCAATCTTTAAAGTGAGCTCCATGATTTATGGGGCTGCTGCCATAATTAGCCTGTGTAAGTGGTATGCAAGGAAGAATCAAAAGGGCCGCATTGACAACATTTCTGTGCGCAAAAAGCCCTGATACGCTCCTTATCTGGTGGGGTGGGTGCCTCCCTATAATCAAAAACTGCATTCTAGCTGGAGCCTCCTCTTTCCCTGCTTGGACTGTTATAAAGCACCCATTATGCTCTTCTGAATCTGGTGAAAGGGTTCAACCAGTCCATCAGCCTAGCGTTGGTAAGTGGTGGAGAACGTATAGGTTGCCCCACATTCTATTCACAAAGCACTTATGTACAAACTCATCAAATTAGAACCCCAGTCCTAAATTACCTATTGGGGAAACCATCCCTTGTTATGATCCCCATGACAGCCCTCACCACTTCAATAGTAGTGATGGTCCTCATAGGCATTGCCTCGGGGTACCTGGCACCATGTTCTCCTACGACCCAAAATAACTTGTTCCCAGAAGATGTTAGCAAGTCAGTGGGACCAACAATGTCAATTCCAACACTTTCAAAAGGTATCACTACCACTACAAGTAGAGCTAAAGGCCATTTCACTTGTCCACAGGACTTTGTCAGATATGACATATTTTTTGTACCCTGTCTAGGGCTTGCATGGAAGGTCTGGAGAAATGATGTGCCATCCCCTGCATGGTTTGTCTCACTCAAATCTCCTGCTAAAAGCATCTTGTGGAAGGGGTGCTAGCCTTGTGGCACACACCAGCCTTAGGTGGGCACCTAGCGGATGCTCTATGGGCTCAATGTACAGTAAATTCTGTTTAGAAGCCTTTTTGAGTGCAAAACACTTCAGGGGATTTTCAGCAAGCAAATCTTGCACCTGAAGCAGGTCCCTTTGGTCAGACATCCCGAAACCTACAGATCCGTTAGCCTCCTTTCTTCCAAGAGCCAAACAGTCTTGAGTCTTCAGGGTCTTTCTCAGTCTGCTGGGTGGCAGAGCTATTTCCCCTTAAGCCCTTTGGGTTGTGTCTCTGCTGCACGAGCACAACTTTTAACAGGCTGACCCTTCTGTGTAACCAGTTGATCACAGACGCTGCCAAGTCTGTCTGCTTGAGCAATGCCCATGTTAATCAACTAATTCCTTACCAAAACCTTTGCAGGGACCTCATCTGCTACACTCAGTGGGAGAGTGGCTATCCCGTCACCAATTTGCAGTTATTATGGCCGTAGGACATCTACCGGAAGCCCACCAGCCTACTCTGAGGACTTTAGGGTGCCTTTTAACAAACCCTTTGGAGTGAGCAGTGTCTGTTCTACATAGCTGCCAAGAGGAAGGGGTGCTTTTCGTTTTCTCTTCAGTCTGGAAAGGCAGACTGGGCTATAGCTCTAGTCTTACAACAGATATCCCTGGGGCTATGGTCTCCACATTCGCAGCACCTTTGACCCTACAATGGCCTATCCTCCTGCGTGTCTGAGGAGCTTCCCTTAGCTTCTTCTGTACTTTGTAAAAGACGTGCCAGTCTGCACCTACAGCTAACAGCTTCAGGTCTTTCGGCTTCAAGGCAACTTGATGCTGAGAAGTCTGTGGGACAAGTATTTGAAATGTGTTCTAAGATTGAGATTTAGAAGCCCATCATTTTCCACTTTAATGCATCCATTCCGGCTTTGCATGGCACCATTCACCCATGTTCCCCAACGTACCTTCTTTCTTTCCGCGAATGTGTTAAACTGTTCTGATTCTCAAGGTTTTCAGAGGTTTGCACAATGTTTTCTTTAATGCAATTGTACTTTTCTGGTCACTCGCTGAGTACCAGAACTGTGTCACTACCACTCTAAGACAAGCACCTGTGTAAGCAGACTGCTTTTCATCATAATATAACATGTGCATAGTACCCCCACCCCAATTGAAAAGCTGCTAACCAAGAAAGCCTATCAAAACCAGCCACATACACACCCACCAAATCTTTCAAGAGAAGGGGATGCTATTCTACACTAGTTCACATTTTTCTGTTCTATCTGGTGAGCCCTGTCCTTCTCTGTGAGATCTTCACCAATTCTTTCCTTTCAAGTTTGGCAGTCCCTAGCAAGCTCCCGGGAATTTTGCTGTCCAACCAACTCTGCTGGTTGAACTTGCCGTTCTATTTGTTCCATGCGAAGGGCTTCTCTATCATCTGAACTCTGTGAGATTGGCATGCCAGAGAGGAGGGGGTGAGTATGTGGTGATAAGTGGCATCCTCTGTGTCCACTTTGTATTCTCCCTCTGCTGACTCATGCTGGCTCAGTCTTGATATTTTCAGAATGCTGCTGGCATGTTCGCCTTGTTCAGGCCACTGGCCGTGTGCTTCCTTGTTCTGCAGAGCATTCTCTGCTCTTCCTCGTTTATAGTATTCAAGCACTCTCTGGGATAACTGGCATAAAATGTGTCTTGGTTTCTTGTTAGTCCTGCACTGACCACTGTGAAGTGCTTATTGGCAGCTATAGGTGTTGCCTCAATGTTTTGCCAACGCCCCACCATTGGATATTAGGACACGCTTGCTCAGCCCTGGCTTCAGTGTGAAAGAGGAATTTGCACACCGCTATTCCTCATAGAGTCCCTTAAATCCTCCTGACTCCCTTAGGGTAGGCCTTGTAGAGACATCAAGGATAATTCTTAGAAGGTTAGTAGGGTGGTGAGGAACCATTCACATGGGAGGTGTTATCCAAATATGAATATGTTCTGTGCAGATGAGTAGAAATGTATGCAGGTTCCAATTAAGTTAACTGTTATGGGAGATGTCTTTTTACTTTTCAGAGTTTGTGACTTGAGCACTTGTGGCCACAGTGTCAAAGGTCAACCATTACCCTCAGATACCCAGTGAACTATTTGTTCTTTAGGGGCATGTTAGGACCAGCATACGCCTAACTGGGAGTTTGTCTCTCATACGAATGAATGAATGAATGAATGAATGAATGAATGAATGAATGAATGAATGCTAGGCAGGAGGGTCCGTGTGCTGCGGTTCCCTCAAACTTTCATTCTAGGCCTATTGTTGGATATAGGATATATATCCAACTAATGTTGGATATAGAGCCAATCTTAGAAATCAATCTGGTATGCTGGCCTTTGAGTTTAGTCAAACTATCACAGTACCCAGGAGTCCTGACAAAAGTTGAGAGTTTAAAAAGTCAAAATTAGGCAGTGAGATTGCTGGTCCCTGGTTCTCCTGTGATAGTTCCAGTGGTGTAATTTTGGTGCTTATGGCAAGCAGGATGACACAAGACTGCTTGAAGAGAGAAACTGGATCTGAAGTATGGCGTTACTGACATCACTGGTTTGTTTACTGCAGTGTACATTTGGGAATCCAGCAGATACAGTTCAGGTAAGATTCAGACTGCTCAGAGTCCCATCAACACTGCAGAACAATTCCTTTTTTTAAGAAAACGATATTATCACTGTTGGAAATTCTGCTTCACATTTTAGGATATTGAGCTCTGAACATATCCCTATATAGATCTCCCACCCTCCTCCCTTGTTTCCCGATAAGGATATTCAACATTTTTATTCACCCTGCCACTGCCCGACTCTATTTTACAACAAAACGAAATATTTATTAAGGTTTGGTTTGTTTTTAGCATAATTGATAAATGAGAGCCAGGTCGCCACGTACCTTGTATATTTCCTCTATGACAAAGCTATTAATTTATCAGAAACCACAATCTCCAATGTTTGACCCACCATATCTGGATAATGGGACCCTCTGGGGCTTTACAATTACTTACTAGGGTGAGTTTTGCTGCCAACACCAGATTAGTGCAAATAGTTGTTCTATTACCCCAGCAAAACTAACATTGGGTAGCACACCTTTAGCTGGCATTCTTTATCTGTGGTACATCGAGAAGCCAGGTGTTTGCGCTCCCATATATGCCTAGAGGATCCCTCATCAATCTGTACCCCCAAATCTCATTCCCAGCTCAATCTATAAGGCAGTTGTTATTGGTGGTCAGTATGATTTATTAGATTATAAAGTGTCGAGACTTTTGCTGTAGTTGGACCCAACAGGAATGTGAGCTCCAGTGCACTTAACTTTCTTGTTCCTCTCTTCTTAACTTCTGGGTTAGAGGCCCAATGGCGCAGCTGGCAGTATTGAAATCTCTTGCGCTCTGCCAAAGTAAAAATGTCTTTACAGTCCTCGAATGTTCAGGGGTTACCCTTTTTATATAGCTGTCCAAACTCTTTTAAACCACTGTTAACCCATCGACTCTAGTCATATTTCCGGAGTCCCGGAGAAATGCGGGTTGTTAAAAACAGGGGAGAGCGGGCCTAAGATGCACGAGAGACCCCATTTTTCAATCGCTTTATTGCATCATGCAAGTGAGAGCTGTGTTGATGATAGGAGAGGGAAGCATGATGCCGATTGAGCTATATTCGTGAATGGCAGTTGGAAAGTGCAATTTTAGTTAAGACTTGCTCTATATGCAGCCACCTGTGACCCAAAGATGGTTCCCCCCAGGTGAATACATGAGACCATTGTGAAGCCAGGTAGTAGCGATTCATGTCTGGGACTCCCAGACCCCCAACCCAGAGTTTCTTAGCACCTTCCATGTAATTTGGGTCCTTTTACCTTTCCAAATGAATGTCAGAATCTTATTTTGGAGATTATGCAACTTGCTAACCGGGATATGAACTGGGCGTGCCAAAAAACGATGCAACAATCTGGGTATCGTGTTCATTTTTACAGCTGCTATTCTGCCCAGCCAAGAGATTATCTTTGCTTTCCATCTATCTAGCCAGCTTTCCAGGTTTGCAAATAAGGGTGGGGGGAGTTAACTTCATAGAGGGCATTAGTATTTGAAGGGATTTTGACACCCAGATAGCTAATTGCATCTTTCTTCAGATGTATTGGTTGCAAGCCAGAATATCTGTCTCGCCCTGTGAGAGTGCGACAGCTAACCCTGACACCAGTCTAAAACCTTCCAATTCCTCCATTAGAGCGGGAGTCGATGTACCCACCGCCCATAAAATAACAAGGGAGGGTGGGTTTACTAATGACCCAGATTTTCGTCTTTGGGCTCACATAGCTAGTAAATGTTGGTAAAAGGTGGGGTCCAACCCACATGTCTGTAGGAGCAACCCAAGGTAGGACTAATCAAGCTGGTCAAACGCTTTTGTGGGCATCCAGTGCAATAACCCCTGACACATTTCTCATGCTCTTAGCTATTTCTAGCAAATTAAGGATTCTTCTGACGTTATCCTGTGTGCTTCTCTGGACGATGAAACCCGTTTGATCTAATTGTATCAAAGTTGAGAGTACCCTCATCAAGTGGGTGGCTAGTATTTTCGAGTACATCTTGACATCATTGTTGATTAGAGTTATAGGGTGATAGGAATCGAGTGAGGTAGGGTCTTTATTTGGTGTTAAGATTAGGATGGTCACCGACTTTTGCATAGGCGTTGTAATTATCCCGTATTCCGGGAAGGTGTTATAGAGCCTAGTTAGATGTGGAACCAGTAAGGAGCTAAATGTTTTTTAAAAATTGGGAGGTGAAGCCGTCGGGGCCTGGCGTTTTTGAAGGATTTAATCACCCTCTCTACCTCCTTTTCAGGATAGGTTGGTTGATTTGTCTTATTGCCTCCTGTGGGAGGACAGGAAACACAGCCTCTCGTAAGTATTTTCTCCGGACCTTGGAATCTACCGGTCGGCTAGCCATGGCTTCAGAGTAATATTGAAGAACCAGCTCAAGTTTGCTGGCATCATCCAGTTGCAGTGAGCCCGCTCCATCACTTACAGACAAAATATTGTTACAGGATTACATTTGGCTAATTTGCATGCTAAGAGTTTATTCACTTTGTTCCCTCGAGTGTAGTAATATTTAGTTTTCAGGAGTGCTTGAGAGGTTTCTCATCCAGGTGGGCTTCCAGGTGAGATCTTGCTATTTTCAGTCGGTGCATAGCTTTCAATGTGATAGAGGCTTTGTGTGCTCTTTCCCCTCCAAGTCCTTCCTGATATTTTCCCCAACTTTAGAGTAAGCTGAGGTAGGTTTTACTATTTCCCCTCTGACTGCCTTCATTGGATCCCAGAGGCAGGTCATCCTTAAGGTTGATCTTAAAATATGATGTAATGGCTATCTGTAGTTCCTGGTTGTTATTTTGCCACACACATTTTTTTTCAATCTATTTCCACTGAAGATCTTATGATTATTTATCAAAATGTAATTTTATTCATAGATCATAAAATTAAATTCCATTCTCATATGTACATTTTACAAACCACATTGAAACATTTAGACATATTTCTGTGACAAATACTGACGCTTAATTGGATTTTCCGACACAAGAACCCATACTTATAACATTAGACTTATATTCATCAGAGATCAACATATATATTTGAATTTTGAACAAAAAACCATAGTTTATTACAGAGACCTCTCCAACCTTGTTTATGCTTTTTCCTTTATATATGTGACCTGCGTGGTGTTTGCAGTTTTGTTGTAGTTTCATAGCAAGTTAACAGTGTGTTCCGGCCGTCTCATGAAGCAGAACTGAGGTTCCTATCAGTCGTGGCCTTCATCAGGATGTAACCCATTTTCCAATGCAACCAAATGTATTCTGGGTCTACAAAAAAAGCAACAGATATGGATGTACATTTTAAGAGGATGAAAGCGTGGCATGTTGTATCCAATAAGATTAATAAATGCGTCTAGGGTTATTTAGATAGTCGCAACGTGAACTGCTGCGCTCGCTACCTTGAGTAGTAGCCAAACCACAAACGGGGGTTCGAATAGCCCACTCGATTAGATTTGGTGTGAAATAGTGGTTCACCCAAGCCTATAAATAAATAGAGAGTATATGTCTGGTATCAGAGACTTGGATATTACAAATGTCTCAGTCCACAAGTCAAGCCCGGATAGCTTAACTGCTCACTGCAGGCTGATCTCTCTGGACGCTGACCTCTACTTCTCCTAGATATAAGTGCTCATAGAGTGCTGTGGGGCAATCGTACCCAACGGATAAATCCTACAATGTAAGGCAAATGTATAATAAGAGGACTGCCATATCATATTAGCAAGTTCCAAAATTATTATATTCCGTAAAGTGCCAGCAGGTGGATAGTTTGTGCATTTTCCTTTCACAATCGTGTCTCGGAACAGGACGGTCGCCCATCCCCCATGACATAATTGCTGTACCATTAGACACTAGTGGCCATTTATACTAGTGCCTGCAGTTAGGGAGCGGTGCTTCCCTTGTCCCATTTTACAGGTTGCGCCACACATAACAAGTAAACAAATAAAATGAGTGACTGGATGTCACCATCGGTGCCCCCTGTGTTCTACACCTGAGGGGACCAGTGCGCCCTACGCAAGAGGGCCCAGAATTACCCCCCCCAAACCCAGATGCATTTATATGCGTGCTCTGCCACAATTATATTTTTCTATGCTAGGGCCTTGTGCCGCCTCAGGCATCCTCATAGATGGCAAATAAAATAAAATGCTATGCAGACTGGCAATATCACAGGATAGCACCCCTGATAACAAGTAGAAAACAAGTGGCAGGATGTCGCCGGTAGTGCCCACTGTGTGCTACACCCGAGTGGGACAGTGCGTGCCACGCAAGGAGTCCCAAAGTACCCCCTAGCAGACCCAGATGCAATGGGATGCGGGATGTATTTTTACATAATATGGTTGTGCGCCACACATTTAAAAGCAACCATAAAAGAAACTCACTTACCGACTATGAATACGTGTCCCTCAGAGCTCAGCCAACCGGTAAGTGAAGGCAGACAAGGAATGGTTGCGAAGTAACCATACACAACACAAAGGCCCGCGAAATAGAGGAGGGACTCAGTGTGTTCACTGCAGGCGGCCATTAAGGAACAGCTAAACCGTAACCCCTAGTAAAGATGCAAACCTCATTAGTGGGGCCGGACTCATCTCAGACACTCATTCACAAAAAAAACTATTTAGAAAGCTTAGTTAAAGGAAATATGGAAAAAACATGAATTTTAATGCCCACTGGAGGCGCCGGCAAGGTGCTCCACAGCCCGTCAGAATACACTGTTACCGCATGAGCTTTCTTATTGATACGGCACTATATAATTAAATCTGTTCCGCACCCACACAGGAGCGCCTGTCTGGGAGTGTTATGAGGCCCATATCTAACCCACCCTCTAGCTCAGTCAACTCTGGGAGGGCTGGAAAAATAGTTACCCCCACCCAGAACTCGTTGGAACCTCTATGATCCGCTCCTAAATTAAATGGAACTAAGGGACACCTGGGATGCCATGAAGGCGGTGATCAGATGGAAACTCATAGCCCACGCGGCTGCTTACCTGAAGCATAGACTGGAGGCCACGCACAAAACTAGAGAAAGACCTTATAATAGCCGAAGGGAAACACAAGAAGGGATGGTCCCCGAGGGCCCAGCACTCCCTACAGGTTGCCTGAAACAGGCTCGAAGCCCTCTACGCAGAGGAAACTGCTAACTTCCTACCCAGAACCAAGCATGGCTATTATGCCAAAAACAATAAAGCAAATAAGTTCTTGGTAAAAAAAAAAACTAGCCAAGATAAAAAGACGGAATACCATAACAGGCTTACGGGACCTTCAGGGAAGGGTCCAATACACGGAAGAAGCCACATTGCAATTGGCTATGGCTCACCTCGCCGACACTATGACAGCGGCTCCCCACTATAGAAAAGAACAAGAGCAATATAACGAAGGGGCCACCCTTCCACACCTCAATAATCAGACACTGAAGCCCTGAATACCCTGATCACTAACAAAGAAGTAGATTTGGTCATTAAATCTCTAAAAACAAGGGCCCCGGCCCGATGGGTTTACATCTAGATTTTACAAGCTCTTTTGGCCCCCCTGACAGCCCTCTTTAACTCCTTCGGCTCGTCAGGCTCTGTCACCCCAACAATGCAAGAATCCATGACTATCCTCTTATTAAAGTTAGGTAAAGATCTCAGAGACTGCACTTCATGTAGACCTATCTCCTTATTAAATGTAGACGCCAACATATACTCCAAAGTCCTGGCTAACCGCTTGGTGGCAGTCCTTTCCAAAATAATTAACCAAGACTAAACTGGCTTCATACGGGACAGATCAATGGGAGGTGATATCCGGCGAGCACTAGATCTGGTGGAAATAGCAACCTCAGAGCACCATAAAACCACACTAGTAGACCTTGACGCATCCAAAGCCTTTGACAAAGTGGACTGGTCCTTCATGCAGCTCACTCTTAAGGCCTTCCAATTCGACCCACTCTTCCGTAAAATGGTTCTGGCCAAGTATTGTTTACCTAAAACCACCCTGCGGGTTAGGCAGAGACTCTTGGCGCCCATATCATTGACCTGTGGGACTAGGCAGGGATGTCCTCTCTCTCCCCTATTGTTTGTCCTAATAATGGAACTACTAACCGAACGGATATGGGGGGGATTCAAATATTAAGGGGTTGCAATGAGGCACCACACAACACAAAATATCACTAGATGCGGACAATGTTTTGCTGACCCTAACAAACATCCAGCCCTCATTGACACATTTTCTCAGAGAATTACATAGATTTGGCAATGCAGCAGGGTTCACAATTAATTATGGAAAACCTCAGCCCTGGGGGTGGGATTGAACTCGGAGGAAATGGAAGCCCTTAAACCGCTCTGTTCCATTCAATGGAAAGGGAAATCTATAAACTACCTAGGAGTGCAAATCCTGATACGACCGGGAGAAGTATATTCAGCAAACACCCCCCCCCCCCTCTCCCCCTCTTTAAAGAACTGGAAAAAGATCTCGAACAATGGGCCTCCCAAAAAATATCACTCATGGGACGAATTACAGCCTGTAAACTGAACCTGCTTCAGCGATTTCTTTACTTTTGCTCCACCCTACCCTAGCCATCCCAATCCCTCTCCCCTCCCCCCTCCTTGTCACTTAAAACAGAAAATGCTACGATTTATATGGAGGGGGGGAAAAATCCAGGATCCCATAGGAGGCCTAGGGGTCCCGAACCTACGTAAACACCAAGCAGTCTCACAACTGGCATGCTTCCAAGCCTGGCTCCCTTCAACGGAACCCCTGAGATGGGTGGAGATAGAACAATCAAGACTTCCACTACCTCTTTGCTACCTTCCCTACATCTCTCCCCAAGTACGGAAGTCCTGGCCAGGCATGCTTTCATCCACGAAATGCACCCTGCGAATATGGGCCTGGGCATTGAAATCCAAAGGCATCCCAGGTGGTTTGGGCCCAAACACCCTGAACTTTCATAACCAGTTCTATACTCCAGGTATCTTCCCCACAAACTTTAGAAACTGGGTAAGTGGGGGGGCTGCAAACCCTAGCACAGCTATTCAAAAATGGCCAACCAGGCACCTTTGAAGGCTGTGAAGCGGCCTTCCGGCTAACCGAAAATGACAGATTATTGTACGCCCAGCTCTGCCACTGGAACACTCACCCTTTGGTCCGACTGGGGGCAACACAGAACATCTGCCCCATCGAGCTCACCCTGCAGGGGGAACCAACTAGAGGACTAACATCCAATCTATATAAACTACTGCAAGAGGACATGCTGACCCTTCTTTCCAGATACATGACCCAACTGGAAAGGGACCTGGGACACGCGATTGAGGACCACTCCTGGGTGGACATTTGGACAAGAAGTTATTCCTCCTCGGTGTGTGTCACAAACAGAGAATGTGCCCTTAAGCTGTTCCTCCGATGGTAGTACCCACCAGTGCGGCTCCACCATATCCAGAACTCACTAGATCCACAATGCTGGTGCAAATGTGGGCTACGAGGCACCTACCTGCACATGTGGTAGGAGTGCCCCATCATCTAATCCTTCTGGAACCAAAGTCTGTCCACAATCAAGGCCATTATCCGAATCAAGCTTCCAAGGACCCCTGAGGTGGTCTTCCTCGGCTCCGCCAGTCCAGGGTGCTCAACCAGCTACTCCTCGCAGCGGGAATCTTGATCACCAGCACCTGGAAGACCCCAGAAGGCCCTTTGCTGGCCCTTTGGTGCATCAATATATGGGACATTCTGGTGACGGAAAAGGTGCCTGCTGCCAAGGAAGGCCTCCTACACAGATTCAGACATTTGGGCACTGATTGTAGACTATGACCGGCACAAATGCACAAGCCCTACCTGGCATGGCTGGTCCTAGGAGACAATGACTAAAAGTGATTGCTCTTTGACATAACGGTACAGTGGTGGAATGTGACAGGGAAGGGGGGTTGCCAAGCATGCAGGTAGGGGAGAAGGGAAGACGCGCTTTAACTTTGTTCCATCAAATCTCTAAATAACACTGCACTTGTAATGATGTACTGCTTTCTCATGTTTGCATCTGAACCAAAATAAAGTTAAATCTTCTTTTTTTTAAAATAATTATTTCACATGGATCAAAACTTTGCTAGTGAAGACAAACTAAATGCTAATACTTCCAATATATAAAATGCAACAAATTCAAATGTCTAAAAAGCAATTTACTCAAGCCCTGCTCTTTTACAGAACTGGGGGGCACAAAAGTACCAAGCTCAAACTTGTGCAATGTCATAACAGTTCCATGTATGCACATTGCCCCACAGCACTCTATGAGCACTTATATCTGGGATAAGTAGAGGTCAGCGTCTGGAGAGATCAGCCTGCACCAAGCAGGTAAGCTATCCGGGCTTGACTTGTGGACTGAGACATTTGTAATATCGAAGAGTCTCTGATACCTGACACATACCCTTTATTTATAGGCTTGGGTGAACCACTATTTCACACAGTGGGATCGGTTCTCTGCATACTCTTGTTTAGATTCGAACAGGGAGCGCATCAGTACACCTTGTGACTATCTAAATAACCCTAGACACATGTATTCATCCTATTGGATACAATATGCCACACTTTCATCCTCTTAACATGTACATGCATATATGTTCCTTTTTTGTAGACAGAGAATACATTTGGTTGTATTGGAAAATGGGTTACGTATTGATGAAGGCCGCGACTGTTAGGAACCTCAGTTATGGTTCATGAAACGGCCAAAACACACTGTGTTGACTTGCTATGAAACTATTACGGTACTGCAAATAACGCACAGGTCACATCTATATGGGAAAAAGTACAAACAAGGTTGGAAAGGTCTCTGTAATAAACCATGTTTTTGTTGTTCAAAATTCAAATATATATGTTGATCTCTGATGAATATAGGTCTAATGTTGTAAGTATGGGTTCTTGTGTCGGAAAATCAAATTGTCAATGTTTGTCGCAGAAATATGTTGAAATGTTTAAATGTGGTTTGTAACATGTATATATGAGAATGGTTTTTAACTTTATGATGTATGAATGAATAAAATTATATTTTGATAAATAATCATGAGATCTTCAGTGGAAATAGATGAAACCGTTTTCGTGTGGCATAACTGCCTTGATCATTTTGCTTTGTATTATTGTTGATAGCCTGGAAGATCAGACACTCTTAGCGTAAAAATAAAAATTGCTGTAGTTCCTGACAAATCACCCTGTCTTTTAATATTGGATCAAATAGTCTCCACGGTCTGTGGGCCGGAGGTTCAAGCCCAGAGACCAGAAGTATAAGGACGGCAGGAGCATGGTCAGAGAGAGACTTAATCTCTATGGTCATGTCGAACATTGAGGGGACTAGAAGAGAGGACACCAACCAAGGGTCAATTCTCGAGAAAACTTTGTGGACATGTGAGAAGTGGGTAAAATCTTCCAGCGTGCCATGTCGGAATCTCCGGATGTCTATAAGTTCCAGTTCCCTGAGGATTTTAGCAAAGGTGAGCAAGTTTCTGAAATCCACCCGTGTGGCTGGGAGTGTTTTGTCTAAGAAGGTGTCCAGAGCTAGATGACAATCTCCACCTATAATCATCAACCCCTCTGCAAAGGTCTGAATCCGAAGGAGGAAATCGGCTAGAAATCGGGCCTGTCTATCACAAGGGGCATAGAGCTAAATAAATGTTAATGTATGTCCCATAATATTACCCGTAATGCATATGAACCTTCCATCAGGGTCACGCAGGATTCACAATTTCACAAATTAGATCATCTCACAAATAGAATTGATGGTTCTCTGTTTTTTTAACCCCACTTGATGCAAAGAAGCTTTGAGAAAAGCTTCTGTGAGAACCTTTTTTTATCAACTTTGAGCAAGTGCGTCTCTTGCAAGAATACCACTGAGAGTGCCATCTCATTAAGACTCTTTAGGACCGATCTCCTCTTGTTCGGGGAATTCAGACCTCGCATATTCCAGGTCAACATCCGAAGTGTGTCTACCACTTTGTTTTCTGGGGGGCCTGTCATCAGATGGTATGGTATGGTAATGTTTATTTGTAAAGCGCCTATACACAAGGTAAGTGTTTCAAAGCGCTCAAGGAGGGAGGGAACAAGGTGAAAAACAAGTCGTTGAGAGGCCTTGAAATTCTGAAACGATAATAGTCTGCACAGGCAGAGTAAGTGCAAATAATACAATTAACAGTGGAGATAACGGCAAATAGGCCTGACGATGATTCTGCAGTTTTTCCAAGCGCCACCATGCAGGGAGTGAAGATAAGGGGGAACAGACATACGATCTTCAGGGATGGTGCATTCAGATCGCACAAGTGTACAGATGGTTACAGGGGAGGGGGGAACACTGGGGGGTCAATCCTGGGGGGTCCAAGTGCACCCAGTCAGTAGAAGCTGGGGTAAGCGCAGAGAGATGCCACTCTCTTGGGTCATTGATCAAGTGCAGTCATGATGAGGCGAGTGCAGGGCCCGAAGGCGAGTGTGAGAGGACTGGCAGGGTTGCCAGGGACTTGTAAGACTTTGAGGTACACCAGGCGGCCAGTCAGCAAGCTGTACAGAAAAGGAGGGAGAGAGGCAAAGAGCATAAAGATAGGTTAGCAGGGTAGAGGGAGAGAGAAGGAAGAGGAGAAGAGGAAAGTCTTAAGGAGTTTCCGGAACTTAAGGCGGTCAGGCCTGAGACAGAGGGCGGCACAGAGGCTATTCCAGAGGGAGGTCCCTGCTGGGGATAAAGATCGCCCTCCAAATCTCTGCTTGGAGAACCGGCTCACTTGCAGAAGGTTGGAGGTAGATGAGCGGAGGGCTCGGGAGGGACGACAGTATTTAGGTCGGCATCAATGCAGATAGATAGGTTGCAGGCCCCAGAAAGCCTTGTGGACAATGCAGAGGGCCTTGAACTTGATCCTTGCAGCCACAGGGAGCCAGTGGAGCGATTTCAGCGCCGGAGAGATGCAGTCCCTGGGCTTGAGGCTAAGGATAAGCCTCACGGTTCTGTTGTGGATGTGCTGCAGAGGGCGCAGAGCAGAAGCAGTGCGGTTGAGATAGGGGCTGTTTCAATAGTCCAGCTTAGAGAGAACGAGGGCTCTGTAGACAGTGAGCCTCTTGGGGGAAAGGGTGAAAAGGTAGAGTACCTCTGAGGAGGTGTTGCTGATAGACTTTTTAGATATGTCTGAAACATGAGAGGAGGAGAGAGTGGAGTCAAAGATGACCCCAAGGTTTTTAGCCTCGCAGATGGGTGTGGGCGCAGGGCCAAGGGAGGCCGGCCAGAGTGAAAGTGGGAAAGCGGGAGCAGGGTTCCTGATGCGAACGATCTCAGTCTTACTGGCGTTGAGGCAGAGGTTGTTTGCAGCACAGCATGACTGAATAGCGGACAGACAGTTGGGTATGAGCGAGGAAGAGAAGGCGGCTGAGGGAAGCCTGAAAGATAGTTGCGTGTCATCCGCATAACACTGGAAGTTAGAGGAGAAAGTGGCAATCACACGTGCCAAGGCAGCCATATAGATGTTGAAGAACAAGGGTGCTTGGTTAGATCCCTGGGGAACGCCACAGGTTGAAAGAGCGATGGTAGACAGGAGGCTGAGTTCCACCTGGGATGGGCGGTCGGAAAGAAATGAGGTTAACCATGCTAGAGCCTGACCTGTGATTCCCAAGGTGTCATGGAGACGTGCGATCAAGATGTGGTTAACCGTGTCAAAGGCACAGGAGAGGTCAAGGAGAATGAGGACAGAGGGAGTGTTAGTGTCAAGATTTGAGAGCAGGACTTCATGGGTGTTCAGAAGATCAGTTTCCGTGCCTCTGGATGCTCTAAAGCCAGACTGATGGTCGTGGAAGCAACCAATAGATTCAGTTTGGAGGGTCAGCTGAGAGATAAGCAACTTCTCCAGGAGTTTGCCCAGGAAAGGAGTGATAGAGTTGTCCATCAGTTGTCCATCGAATGTTGCACCATATCAAACAGCCCCATATATAAGCAGTCAAACATGTGACTATCAAATACCATCCATCCACCCATATGTCTCCACATTTTCCCCTCTAAACATAATACATCCCAACCCAACTAACTATTCCCAACCAAAGCTTAATTGAAGCACCATTCGGAAAATCTCGGGGCACATCTGAGAAACGCACTGGTAAGGCTGTCAATTATTACCCTCAACGTATTGTACCATTGCTAGAAAGAATACTAAAGCTATTATCCAGTCAACCCAAGATTAGAGAAATCATGAGAGCGTTTTTGCCGTGAGACTTGGTACTAGGTCCTACTACTGCCCTTAAGTCTGACTATTCCGATCCAGCTGGATTTTTCTTGTGTTACGGCTTTGTCCCATTTTAGTCAATGGGCCCACTCGTGCAGCGCTGCAACCAGTCGTGGAGGTTGCCGAGTTCATACTTGTAGGGGAATCCTGGGATTCTGGCAACAACAGCTTCTCGGCTTCTTCCATTGGCGTTATCACCCAATTGTGGTCTGAGTAGGAAAACAGAAGAGCCGTAGGGAAGCCCCATCTGTAGAAGATCTTTTTTCTTTCGGAGGCATTACGTCATGGGCCTCCGAGACCTACACTTGGCCAGTGTAACCATGGTTAAGTCTTGATATAACATGATTGTTGCCCCTCTGAAGATGGTCTCATTGTGTTGCCTTGCTTTAAACAGGATCCTCTTTTTAAGTGTATAGAAGTGGACCCTCGTAAGGACATCATGGCTGAGATCGGCCAGCAGGGTGCATTCTGTGGTTTTTGTCGTGCTCTAGTGCTTCATCTTCATTGGATGCTAATATATGATGGAAAAGGTCCTTCATATAATCCCCAGGTCTGGATCAGTTATCTGCTTCGACACCCTTCACTGATTTTCCAGTGCAAGAGGTTCTCTGCATCCTCTTGTCTGGATTCAAGCAGGTCTGCTCTGGTTTCTAAGGCTTTAATGTGTTGGGACCATTCACTAACTTCATATAATTGCTCACTTATGGTGGTTTCGGTCCCCTCAATGTGTTGCTCAGTCTCATTGAAGCGTTTATCTAGCAAGGTCCTTTTCCCGATCTCTCCATCAGACTTCCTTGTATTTCCGTCTTGATCTCTGATGGCCAGAGTTGGAGATCCGACTTTGTGGTCCACTGTGATTCTTCCATGAGGCTCTTCCCTTTGTGAATCTGGGCTCTTGTGGCGAGTTCCCTCTTTCCCTTCTCCTGTGCCTGTAGTAATGAGGCAACGAGGCAATGTCGATTGACTTCAGTCCTTTACCAGGTTGCGCCATATTGTGTTTGGTGAAATCAAGACCACCAATCAGATGGCCTAATTTCACTTTTCGCAGACATCTCAGTTACTTCACTGAACCGGCTCAGGCTTGGAGCTAGGTCTTAAAAGATAGTAGGGGGGGCTGTAAACCTGTTCCAGGACCTCCAGAAGACCCTACCACAAATTGAGCCCCATGGATGGCCCATTGATAACGATGCCGCCGCAGGAATTGTGCCCTCTACCCCAGTTGAGTGGCCACTGCACCAACAACAGGTCTTTTCCAGCCGCTATCAATCCACCCAGCACTGACGATTCTCACCTCGCAGCAGGAGCTCTGACACGTTTTCCCCCCGCTCCTGTTCTGTTATGACCTTGGTGGACCCTCTTGCTGTAAATGGCTCACCTTCAAGGGAGGCGAATTCCAACGGTGTGCTCTGCCGCACGGATCAGAGGGGTGGCAGATAGGGACATCCAGGTCATTGTATGTCGGCCATAGATTTTCTCCCACCGGGTCAGGAGAGCCTCCAGACCCTTGGACGCAGGGGCTGCCAGCCAGAGCGGGTCTGCCGCTTCTTTGGCACAAGCAAGCAGTAGATGGTCATGGACCATAAGACCTGACAGCAACGGGGCAGCTCCCCACTTCGGGTAGGCTGGATTTGTGTAGCCGGTGTGTCGTACTGGAATGAAGAGCCGATACCTCTTGTTGTTGCTTCTTCAGCACGAGATGCAACCAATGCCAAGGCTTCAGCTCAGGGCTCGGGCAGGCACTCAGATCTATGCATCGCCATTGCCCATGTTTTCTGGTGGCTGGGACTGTGCCAACCCCTCTTCCGTGAACTCGCTCCCAAATGTGAAGCTGAGCTAGCAACGTTGTGGGTCGGTGCACCGCACCTTTTAGTATTGAACGGTCCGGGTTGGAAATTAATTGAAGGTCAAACGATATCCTTTATATAGCCGTTATCAGTTTGATGCGGCGGAGGCACTCAGGTGGCCATATTGTTCATAGGCATGCTAGGCAACGCTTCCCAGCAAAGTTCTTAAAAGTTATTTGGCTTCTGTAACGATAGGCCTCTGGACCTCTCCATTATCCGTTCTTAGGCTGTGGTTTACTCCCAGCTCTTTGTGTCTGCAGACACGATCAGCTGGCTTGTATATAAACATATGAGTTTTTGAGTCTTGGAATACTACTGTGCCCGCTGAGTTGAAGGATGAAGGAAGGGAATGCTTGTTTGTCAGTTCCCACTGGACTTGTGAAGCCCAATGTCTGCAGACATTGGCAGATCTTTGCATTCTGCCAAGATGAAACATCAGGGCTTCCTCATAGGATACTTCATTTGGGTGGCTTTGGGGCTCTTCCGAGCGTTTAACAAAGGATGTGCATAGTAGCGCCAGCATTTTTGGAGTGATGGGTCTTTTGGGGTTTTGTTGAGGCTTTCTCAGGTTCCTGTTTGGGGGGGAATATTACTTGTTGTTCATGACTTGTACTTGTTGCACTGTCTAGATGGATAGTTTATACCTTTTAAATTTGGGCACAGCTTTCTGGAGGGTGGTCATGAATAGGTCTAGTTTTGTATATATTGTAACTCATAGTGGGCCCAATCGCTGTTGGGCTCTTTTTTGTTCAATTTACTTGTATCTTTGTGTCTTTTGTTTTGTTTGTCTGTTTAGCAAGGTGTGTGTTGTTTTTTGCTCTGACTCGATTATCCATTGTCAATTGCTTATTGTTCATCATTTTGATGTAATGCACTTTATTGAGGTCATGTGAATGGTGATTCTGCTGATTTTTGCTTTAGAGGGAACTAAAGTATGGGCTTATTGACTATTGGTACTTGGAATGTTAAAGGTATGAGGTGTCCTTCTAAAAGGAAAAAATTATATCCAGATTATGGAGGGAAAAGATTGATGTGTTTCTATTTCAAGAGACACACCTTGAGGATGGCACTGAGAACCTCCTTACTAATTCTAGATATACGAAGGTGTGGTTGAATGGTTATTCTACTAATTCACGAGGAGTTGGAATTTTGGTTACAAGGGGGTTGGGTGTAAGTGTTGATAAGATAGGTATAGATGATGCAGGTCGGGTCATTTTAGTTGATTTGAAATTTGAAGATAGGCTGTTTACAATCGGCTCAGTTTATGTCCCATGTGCAGTGGGGGGTCTCTTTTTTGATACTGTAACTAAACGTCTGGCTGACATGAGGGGAGAAGTAATCATTTTAGGTGGGGATTTCAATTGTGTTATGGACTTCAAATTGGATAGATCTTCGGTGTGCTCCTTTACTGGCCACAGATCTAGTAGAGAATTTTGTGATTTTGTGGATACCTTTGATTTGTTTGACTCTTGGAGAGTCTTGCATCCGAAGACAGTAGAGTATTCATTTTACTCTCCGGTTCATGATTCCTTTTCAAGGATTGACTATTTACTTATATCAGATCATATGGCTGAGACGATAATCGAAGCTAGAATGTGTGAGCGGCATCTTTCGGATCATTCTCTAGTTTTGGTTAGAACGTGTCTTGCTCCGCACTCTCCAGATTCTGCTAGGTGGAGGCTAAAACCATTTGTTCTGAAAGAGGAAAAAGCATTACAATCGCTTTCTGGTTTTGTGTCAGACTATTTTGCTGTAAATAAGGGCTCGGCTGATAGTTTAATGGTTTGGGATGCGTTTAAGGCCTCAGCTAGGTGTGAATTGATTACTTGGACATTTAGAGTGAGGCAGGAAGGGGAGGCAAAAAAGAGAGATCTTGAGCTGGATCTGGGTAAATCACAATCGGCTTATGCTCGTACTGGATCAGTGAGGGATCGTTTAAAGATGGAAAGGTTGTATGAGCAGTTGCGTCTGGAGTCTGAGATTCAAGCAGACCGTGGGACTTTTTATTCTAAACAACGCTTCTGGGAGAGAGGGGATTCTGGGGGTAAATTGCTTGCAAATAGGTTGAAGTGTTTGTGCGAGAGGTCTTTTGTCCAGAAAATAAAAGATGAGTCTGGTAGGATTATTGTGAAAAGGAAGGATATTGGCGAGTGTTTTCGCAATTATTATGAATTGTTATACTCTGAAGAGCATGAGCTGTTAGAAAGTGATCTGGTGGAGTTCTTTGATAAGATTGAAGTTCTTTGTCTGTCTGATGAGGCCAGAGAATTTCTGGATGCTCTTATTTTAGTGGAAGAGGTGATAGAGGCCATTATTAAAATGAAGTCTGGTAAGTCACCTGGCCCAGATGGACTGCCGACTGAGTTTTACCAATCTTTTGCTGAGCAGCTAGCTCCAGAATTATGTGAACTCTATAATCGCTTTCTTATGGAGGGTGTTTTATGTCCTTCAATGAGGGAGGCAGTGATTACGGTAATCCCCAAGGAGGGGAAAGATGCATCGAATTGTTATAATTATCGCCCCATTTCACTTTTGAATGTGGATGCAAAATTATTTACGAACATTTTGACTTCCAGGTTGGATAAATATATGGGTTTGTTAATTGGTAGGTCTCAAGTGGGTTTTATGAAGCAACGCCATGGATATGATAATATTAGGACTCTCTTGGATATTTTGAATTTGTCATCCTCAGGAATTGATGATTTGATTTTCATATTTCTTGACGCTGAGAAGGCATTTGATAGTGTAACTTGGGCTTTTTTAAATTTTACTTTCGTTAAGATGGGTTTTGGTCCACTATTTATAAATGCTGTTGGGGCATTACAGTCGGGTATTAGTGCAAAGGTCTGGGTAAATGGGGTACTTTCATCTTCTTTTAGATTATTTAAAGGCACACGTCCAGGGTGTCCACTATCACCCTACCTTTTTAATTTGGCTCTTGAGCCATTTTTGTCATATATTCGGCAGTCGGATTGCCTATCCAGTTTTATAGTTGGGGAAGTTGAAGTTAAGGTTTTGGTGTATGCTGATATAGTTATTGTTCTTAGTAATCCTGTAGAGGGGGGAAACATCTTGAAGAATATGATTTTTGAGTTTGGTGGGCTCTCAGGTTATAAAGTTAATTGGGAGAAGACGGTTGTGTTTCCAGCTCGAGACGCTCAGGTGTGTAGACGATTATTAGATTGCAATTGTAAATGGGAAAACTGTAGGGTGAAATATTTAGGTGTCTTTTTGTCTAGAGATGTGAAAGGTATGGTGGAGTTCAATATAGATAAAGTTCTGGAAAGCATGAGGACTATGCTCCGTAGGTGGAGTAGACTCTCCTTATCCATCTGGGCAAAGGTTAATGCTATTAAAATGGTGCTCCTACCTAAGGTTCTGTACATTATTCAATCGCTACCTTTAAGGTTTACGAAAAATGTTTTGGGCGGTGTGGATCGGGTCTTTCAGGAGTTTCTATGGGGAGTTTCAAGGAAACCAAGGATACCCAGGTACTTAATGGTTAGGAGTGTACATGAGGGGGGTTTTGGTTATCCTAACATTGAAAATTACTACAAACGTTTTTTGATTAAAAAATGTATATCGTATTTCTCGTTGAATGAATCAGACATTCCAGTTTGGGCTCAGATAGAAGAGTTTAAGATGAGACCCTTCCGAATTGAATCACTGTACTCTCTTGGAAAGTTACCTACATCGGTCAGTACACTGCAGGCTGTACCTGCTTCCAAAGATGCAGTCACATCATTGATTGTAAGTGGAGGGCAGGGACTTCATTTCCATGGGGAGGCCTCCATTTGGCAGAATCTGGGGTTGCAGATCAATAATAAGATGCTTTGCTGGAGGAGTTGGATGAACAAGGGTATATTACTTATTAGAGACGTATGGGATGATGACGGTATGATATCTTTTGAGTCTCTGAAGCGGAAGTTTATGCTACATAATAGGGAAATGGGGAGATATAGATTGTTGAGAGATTTGATTTCTGAGAGAGTATTAATGCTTACTGACCCTTTGTTACAAAGACCAGAAAGGTGTAGTTTTATTGTGGTTGCGCCTCGTGCAGTGTCTAGTTATTTGAGGTTGTTCCCGGTAGAAGAGAAATTTAGATCTTCATGGAATGCTCTTCGACTTATGTGGTGTGCTGAACTGGGTGATGATATTTCTATGCAGGATTGGGAGGTTCTATGGAAGGTTCCAGTTAGGATGAAAATTGATCTAAATTTACGATATGTTCAACAGAGGATTTTGGGGCGTCTGTTTTGGACTCCAGTTAAAATGCACAGATTTGGCTTAAGGGAGGATAATATGTGTTGGAGTTGTTCTACGGAGGAAGGCACTTTGCTTCACATGTTATGGAATTGTTCGAGGGTTAAAGGTTTTTGGAGTGAGGTTTTGGATAGAGTTGATTTGGTCGGGAACATCCCTTCTCCAAGGACACCATCATCAGTTCTTTTGAAATCACCAGTGGGCACTCGTCACTTTAGCTATGCGACTCTGTGTTGGGCTAATAAGGTGTTTTTGGTGGCGACTCGTCAAATTTTACGCCTCTGGAAGAAGAGAAAGAAACCAAGTATTGATGAATGGTTATCGCAGGTGCAGTTGCTGTCAAGATTTGAGAGGATTAAGTATTATGCTTTACATAAAGAAGAATTTTATAAGGAACAGTGGGAGGCTTTTAATGAACTCTGTGTGAATTAAGTGCTGATGGGCGATGGTTTTTTGTTTCAGAGTGGTTAATTTACTATTGTGTTCTTTTTATTGTGTTTGTCTTGTGTTGTGTGGTTGTGTGTTTGTGTTTTTTTTTCTTTTTTTTTCTCGTTTTCCTCTGATTTTATGCTAGTTATCATTTCAGATTAGGTTTGTTGCGATTAGTAGAGATAATTAATAGGTTTTTCTTATTTATTCTGTACTATTTGTATCAACTTGTATAATGCTTTTTTCGTTTCATTTGTCGTTTTCTTGTTATCATAATTGTTGTTTTGGAATGATATGTATTTCTTTTGGTAAATCTTTAAATAAAGTTGTCAAAAAAAAAAAACAAAGGATGTGCACCCTTAGGGGAAAATTGGGAGAAGAGTGTGAACTTTGCTTCCAATGAAAACAGTACATCCTTTCAAACTTTTGGCGACCACCCAATCATGTGGGAGGCTGCCATATTAAAACCATATATGAGCACATTAGTTTTCTTTTACACAAAGGGAAGACTGTTTAGCTGAGAAATTCACACTGGATTTTGTAACACAGTGGCACTCATCGGGCATCCTTTGGAAACAGCATAGTTGAAAGCGTGCAGCCACCAAGTAAGACATAGATAACTTTGCATAGTTACTATCACAGGGAACAGGGTGTCTATGATCGCTCTGGGGACAGTGTCTCATTCCTAAGGACCCATTGATTCAAGACTCTTTGGGGGGTGGGGGAATCGGTAATACCAGTCATAAAATTCTGAAGGTTCAAGGGGGTTCTCGCCATAAGTGTGCTTTAGGAGTTACATCCTCACACTAATTTATAGTGAGCTGGCAAATATTTGCCTGTCTACGCACCTGTAAAATGCGATCAATCCTTGGTTTCTGTTGCGAGTTCTCAGCTTACCTACTCCTTAGTAATGGCAACCATTTGGATGCTTTTATGGGGTGGTGTGATGAGGAAATGCTTCACGTGTCCGATATCTATAAAGAGATGTTAAACGTTTGGAGAGCACACCAGGGCTGACTGTTTATAAGACTGGTTAACGGATAAAGAATGCGAGGCTTAGAATGGCTTTTTTTCTAAATGAGCCCAGACAACTCTCCAGTACAGTTTTTTATGTTGTGATGATCTCCCCTTGTTTTTTTTTCAGACCTGGGACTGGAGCTGGCTGACCTAATGTTATTAATATATCTGCATGCTGAAACTGACCGAAATGGCAGAAGTCTGACCAAGCACTGAAGATCCATCGCTTGTGTACATCGTTGAAAAGACTGCTTTCTCCAGCTGGTCATGCGATGGACCCTTTCTTCAAGAATAGACCTTTTTAATCTGCAGGCTCCCAGAAGCTGCCGACGTCTATGGCCGACCTTTGTCTTTCATTGTTTCGTATCTAAATGACAGGAACGTTAAATGAGCAATGGTTCGTACTGTGGGGAGAATGGGTGACTGATTAACCTAAAAAGCAGGCCTGTGATGAAGTACATTTAGCACATTGAGGACCATTCCGACTAGGGCCAAGTCCTTTTGAGGTTTATGTGTAGAATACTTAATGTGACTGTTAACTGACATCTGCAAAGCGTTTTTATCCCAAGGCTGTCATTGCACAGGCATTCGAACACCAACCCCAGCGTTAGAAGCACTCTTAACAATTGCACAGAACCACAAACCAAATCCGCATGGAGTTCTTAACGCCATTATATATTTGACACTTGAATGAAGACATTAAACAATGAACTGTACAAGTCTCTTGGACGTCTGCATCTATTTTTTGAGGGACTTCAAAGGAGATTCCGTCTCTGTTGTGAGGCAGGATTTTACTGTTTTCTGACCTGGGATGAGGCAGCCTTCCATTGAACCGGTTCGACGTGTTTACATTGCGGGCATTTTACACGTTGTAGTTTTAAACGTGTAGTTTTCACCGCGGCCTTTTTCAAGGGTGGGGGTCCCCTCAACCACATCTAACACACCCCCACCACTTTACCCAGCCACCCACCACTCCTACCCCAAATAAACAGCGTGCATGTAGTTAAAAAAACAAAAACGGTGCAAACAGACGCAGTGCAAACTATACGTTTAAAATGACACCGTGTGCAATGCCCGAGAAGAGAAAACGGTAAGCAATTGAACCAACCATCCAACTGACTGCGAGTCTAACGTTTGGAGTGGCACACCTTACCAGCTGATGTTATTTCTATTTAACCTTGTCTCTGCTGCATTGACCTTTACAACGTGTAGCAACCAAGAATTGTCCAATTTGGCTTCCATGGGCACACATTTATTATTTTCTTGATCTACTTACTCTCATTGTCTCTGGGGACCTCATTTGGTTTTGATTGTCTTGTGATTGCATAGGCTTGGGAGTGGAAAGGACCAATGAAGGGGTGTAACACAAAGGTGCACCTTCCCTACAAGAGAGCATTTATCTGAACACCATCAATTGCTCTTTGGGATTGCCCAATAATGTCATTACTGAGGTTCTATGTTCGTAAAGAATTAAGCTGTTCCTTCCCAGGTGCCACATCCTCAGAACCGTTCTCATGGCAAGAACCAGAACCAACAACGTATCCAACTGCAGCATGAGTGTTGGATACGTTCAGCTAATAGCCAGATAGCCCAGAAGTCTTTTGCAAAGGAGCAGGCATTGAGTGGGGGAGAAGTTCTGATAAATGTAGCCTTTGCTTATTTCCCAGCATAATGTCTTTTCTAAAATAGTTGTCCATTGATAATTTGGTTAATTTTCAGTTTACATTCTGTGTCTGTAAATTAAACTGCTCATTTTTTGTTCATTATACTCACTTGTGAATATTTGTAACTATTTTGAGGTTTTAATAGCTTTATTATGGGAATGTACAGAAGATTAAAACAAACATTGAACAAGACTTTTAGTAATACTGTGTCTTGTGTGTTTATTGGACTGCGTCCTCGCCTGTGGTAGCTCTATTAGAGCAAGGATTACAGTTGGATTGACCTTACATTTTTCTAAAGCCTTAAGACTCTGCAGATCTTCAATTGGCCTCAGGGTTGGGTGTCACCAAACTGGGTATGTTTTGTATGCAAGCCACTACTTGAATGAACCATGTTCCTTATTGAGGGATTGCTTGGGTAATGTTCTGCTTTGTAATTAACAGATCATCAGTAACCCTCCAGACCATATTTAAGCCTGCCATGCCTTTATCGAAGGGGAAACACCATATTTATTTATTTTTGCATGTGCTGCAGTGCGCTTAACACTTTATCTAGGCACTAGTTAAAGTGTGAGACAAAAAATAAAATACGGAGTACAGCGAATGCAAGATACAAACTAGGAAACACGACGGGGTGGGAGGGGTGTCGTGCTGTTCTAAACGTCTTTGTTAGAGGAGTAGGGGTGGAGGAGGGGGAGACTGGTATCTGAATGTTTTAGTTAGCGCGCGCAGGGGCTCCATTGGGCGAAAAGCCATGTTTTTAGTTTTTATCTGAAGGTCCAGTAGGAGAGTTCCTTTCTCAGAGTGATGGGGAGACTGTTCCAGAGCTTGGCATTCATGACAGGAAAGCTCTGTCCTCCTGCTGCCTTTCTGGTGAAGGTGGGCACTTTGAGGAAATGGCTGTTCGTGGATCTTCGGGGGTTAGGGGGTTGGGTGTATTTCTCCACCAGTTGGGATAGGTAGGCCGGGGCAGTGTTCCTAGTGCACGTGTGTATGATGGAGAGGGTTTTGAATTTAATCCTTTCACGGATCAGGAGCAGTGGGCGATTTTCCTGGCCTTTGTGACATGGCCGTGTTTGGACAAACCTAGGGCTGCTCGGAGTGCATTGTTTTGGATGGTTTGCAGCTTGCAGAAGTTGCGTTTGGAGGTTCCTACAAAGAAAGCATTACAGTAATCCAGTTTGGCTCAGGTGATGGCTCTGGCGAGTCACTTAGTTGTGGTGAGGAATGGCTTGCTGGCGTTGAGGTTTGCGGTGTAGGCAGCGGAAGAAGCAATAGCAAATGGTTGACAACGAGGTTGAGTGCTGCTCATAGGTCTACCACGAGGAGCAGGGCGAGGTTGCCTGAGTCTTTGATATTGTCCAGCTGGCTTTTTTGGAACAGTAAGGCGGTTTTCGGTTCTGTGCCTTGGACGGAAGCCTGATTTGGCGGATGCCCAGGATGTGGTGTCCTCGAGGTGTTATTGGACCTGGATATATGTTGCGTGGTCGAGGATTTTAAGGATGAAGGGTACAGTGGTGATGGAGGGGTCAACAGAGTTTTATTTTTTTAGAAACGGGAGGATCCAGGCTTCTTTCAGGCTAGTTGGCATAGTATTTGTTGTGAAGGAGGAGTTGATGATAGATGTGATGATGGGTGTCAGCGTCTCGGAGCAGTCTTTAATGATAGGGGCCGGACAGGCATCTCCTTTGCATTGGGAGGGTTTGAGGCCTATGATTATGTTAGTGACTTCGGGTTCTGATACCGGACGAAAGTCAAATTTCAGGATGGGTCCTATGGTAGGAGAAGTGGGGGGGTGAGGAGGTAGCTGGTGGTAATTTGGCGAGGATGGCCAGTTGCTTAGCGCAGAGTTACGCCTGGAGAGAGGCACTTTTCCCCGTGAGGGCTTCTTGTACCTTGCCTAGCAGGCTTGGTTTATTAAAAAAAGGGGCAGTGCAGGCAGAACTTTTAGTTCATGTCCCTTCTGCCTGAGACCACAAGCAACATCCAAACATGTTTCAGCGTCATTAGGCATAGCAATTGAGGTGCAGTTTGGGTCTCTATTCTTGGCATGCTCAGGACTCGCATCTGGGCATACCTGTTCCACTCAGGGCGATTACAGCAAACTGCTCCAAACTGTGCTTGTCTAGAATTTAAATTTAATTTCTCCCACGGAGGCCTTTACAAACGGACAATATTATGGTATAGAGTGCCCTCATGTAGAGGATATTAGTAACATAATAGCAATGCATATATTCAGTTGCTTTGGTAGGGTATTATTAAAGAAAGGGGACATTTTTATCCAGGAAGGGGAGGTGCAAGGTGATTAAAGAAAATTGTAAAATGTTTTATGTATGGATTTCATGCAACATGCACATTTGGTTTGTGTTACCGAGTGGGTCACGGATTGGATTCTGCTGCACCCTTCTGCTCAGTCAGATCAATCCAATAGCATCTCCACTCTCATCTGATTTTTATGTGGTCAGAGATTATTTCGATTTTTATGCACATGCAAAAGTAGGTGGAGTCTACTTTTGCTGTCTGCCATGCACAGACAAGGCTGGTGGCATTTAAGATTTGGTTTGTGTGACAGATGGCCTCATTAACACACACAAAGTCCCAGGGACAGTTCAAAGTGTTTTACTAAACTTTAAGGAGGATTTCCAAGTTATGACCATCCCTTTCTCACTCCTCTACCATGGGATCCCAACACCCTAGCACAGGCTTCCTTAATTCTCATGATGATTGTCACTAGCGATCCCAACCCCTAGTATCTAAATGCTGCATGGCGAAGGATGGAGGCCTAGAGATCGGAGCCTTATCTAGCTTTCTGCCCCTGGGGCTAACCTTTTCTCAGATATCAAATGATGTTAAGATTGTGCCAAACTCGGACACTCTGCTCCTTACTTCATCCCTCTCTTTGTCCTGTCTCTACCTGTCAGGTTTGACATCACTGCAGTCTTCCGTCTGAAGGAGATTTTGTTTGGAGAATTGCTACACACTCATTGTGTAATAACGACCTCCACACACATTGATAACAAGTGAATAAGTGTGCCCTGCATTTATTTTCAAAGGCATATTTATACACAAAAGCCGCAGATGGAATGTACATGTTTAGATAAGATATAGTATCCCTTGCCACCAGCCCCCTTCACATGACAACATTTTCAAGGACAGAGATAAACTGAAGGGCATAATATACGAGTCATCCTGACTTGTGACATGTTTATAACAGAAAGATGTCCGGCCTTGGTCTGAACTGGACCTCAGGAGATTCTGTGCTTTATCATCTGCTAACAATTAGGTTTTCGTTCTATGGTGAACCTAAAGGCATCACCCCCGTTCATTCTGGGTCAAACACTGTTTAAGACGGGACTCCACCAGAGAATTTCCTGTAATTTTCCTTTCATAAAAGCTGATGGAATACTTCAAGCCGCCCCATTCAGTAAAGACACACCAGTTATATGTGCTGTGAGTACTGTGATGAGGAGGCCTTACAGGGAGGTGCAGAGAAAGGATCTACATTTCTCTAGTTGTTGGCCAATTACAGCAGACAAGCTTGCAAAAATAAGAACAGATCACAAAGAAAGAAGTAGTAGTAACAGTGGTAGCAGCAGGGGTCGTGGAGAGAGAAGCAACACCATCAGGAGTGGGAGCAGACAGCGTGGTGGTAGTAGAAAGAGTGAAGGGAAGAATAGCTGGGCTCGTGAAAGCAGGAAAAGAGGAAAATGCTGCGGAAGTGATAAAGGAACCGAAGAAGCAGAGGAACTGCAGAGACTGGGGCAGACAATTGTGGAAGTTGAAGTGCCGGCAGAAACCAGAAATTCCCACAGCAGTGTCACCCATGTATTTCCAAAGTACAGCAGAGGTGTGACAGTGCTCTAAATGAGCAACAACAGTGCTTTAGCCAGTTCACGGTGAAGGGGTAAGGTCTACCAGACAAGTGTTATGCTACAGCAGACAACCAGCTTGCAAACTCCGAGCCAAGGAACAGCTGGCAGCATGCAAAGGAGGAACCAGTGTGTGGCAGAAACGAAGGGAGGCAGAACACAGCACACTGTCCTCATCGGACCAAGAGACGTGCAGGGGAAATCTATACGGGAGAGCCGACGACTATGCATACAAGTTCCACGAAGAAACTGCATGTGGTGTCCCCCGGCCGTCACAACATTGAGAAGTGGCAAACTCGAGCCGACTCCCTCTTGTTCCCCAGAGAGAACAAGCTGTCAAGAAAAGGCCTGCTAAGGAATACGGACCCCATCTGTCTGACACAGAATAACCTTAAGAAGCTACCACCCGGTTAAGTGGGGAGGCAGCAAAAGCGCACACCTTAAGGAAGAAAACGTCAGCGCACCCCTGCTGGGTTGAAATTAGTAGCTTAGAGAGAGGGGACACCTGAGTTAGAGAGCCCAAGGAATGCACCCAGCTGTGGTCGGAAGAGGCCGCGGGTTAAGGTGCCCCATGAACAATCAGAGCCAGCGCGCGCAGGGGTCGAATGTCTCGTGCCCGAAGTGTGGCTATGATCTCCCGCACCCTGCGGAGTGCCCGGCGATGGGAGTCAAGTGTGGCAGATGCGGAGGCCCTGACCACTTCGCCAGAATGTGCAAATCTGCCGCCCCCAAAATTGTGCCGAGGGGACCAGTTCGAGCTGGCTTCTTCCGGCCCCAGAGGGCCTCCAACGTTGCCCAGGTGGACCAGGGTGACGAAGGAGCCCCTCAAGAGGAGGAGGAAGATGACGAGGACGAGGAGAACGTGTTTTTCGTGTCCAGCGTGAGCGTGCTCAAGTCCCGCTCTAAAAGACAACCCAGGTGCAACGTGCTGGTTAATGGAGACTCTGTGCCGATGCTAGTGGACACTGGTGCATCTGTGAATGTAATGGCCCGCCAGCATTACAAGAACATGGTGGCCCCGCCTGTGCTGGCGGCACCGAGGGCACGCATATTCGCCTTCGGCGGGGACCGGCCTTTGCCTCTAGACGGTGTATTCGTGGCCGGTGTGCAGTATGGGGACTCACAGATACGGGCTCGATTCTACGTTACACCCGTGAGTGACAACACCCTGCTCTGCTGTGCCGCGGCGGAGGCACTGGGCATTGTCACATTCGCCTACGCAGTGTACTTGGAGGACATCCAAGCCCTCCTCGCCAAACATGGATCCCTGTTTGAAGGCATTGGACAGCTGGTGGGTGAGCCGGTCCGGCTCCATATCGATGAATCCATACAACCAGTGGCGCTGAAGCACCGACGGGTTCCTTTCCACCTCAGAGATCTGGTGGATCGTGAACTTGACAACCTCGTGGGGTTGGACATAATCGAAAAGGTTGAAGGACCCACCCCCTGGGTATCCCCCATTGTCATCGCCCGCAAGCCCAAGCAACCCGATGCTGTGAGAATTTGTGTAGACATGCGGCTGCCTAACAAGGCCATAAAGAGGGAGCGACACCTCACCCCCACCATCGATGACATTATTGCGGAGCTGCAGGGTGCAAGGTTTTTCTCTAAGCTCGACCTGAGATCGGGTTATCATCAGGTGGTCTTGCACCCCGAGTCCAGGTACATTACTACCTTCACCACACATCGGGGTCTCTATCGATATAAAAGACTAAGCTTTGGGGTGTCCTCGGCAGCGGAGGTCTTTCAAAACATAATAAGAGGTGCACTGGCGGATCTGGAGGGCGTCCTTAATATCAGCGATGATATCCTAGTGTACGCCAAATCGGAAATGGAGCATTTGTCACGCCTGTCCAAGACCTTTGAACGGCTACGTCTGCTGGGCCTCACTTTGCACAAGGACAAATGCGAGTTCCTGAAGACGGAGATCGAATTCTTTGGATTCGTATTCAAGGCGGATGGGGTGTCACCAGATCCCCGCAAAGTGAGGGACATCAAGGAGGCGCGCCCGCCCGAAAATGTCGCGGAGGTGAGGAGTTTTCTGGGGATGGTCACGTACTGCGGCCGTTTCATCAGAAATCTCGCATCCCGCTCTGAGCCCCTGAGGTCGCTCACCAAGAAAGACACCACCTGGCAGTGGGGACCTCTGGAACAAGCGGCATTTGACGACATTCGAGGGGGGTTAGCGGCGCATGACACCATGGCATTCTTTGACCCGAGCCTGCAGACGGAGATCGTGGTGGACGCCAGCCCATATGGGCTAGGGGCAGTGCTCACGCAAGTGGGAAAAGACCAGGAGGTCCGGCCAATAGCCTACGCCAGCAAGGCCCTGTCTGACACTGAGCAGCGTTACTCTCAGATCGAGAGGGAGGCCCTGGCGGTGCTGTGGGGTTGTCGGCACTTCCGCCTCTACATTCTGGGCCGTCCCGTGACCGTGGTCACGGACCACAAGCCGCTGCTGCCGATCATGGCGGGCTCGTCATCTCGCCCGCCAGTGAGGATTGAGCGTTGGATGCTCGCCCTGCTGGAGTATGGGGTGTCATTGACTTATCGTCCCGGTGCCAACAATGCGGCGGACTACCTATCTCGACACCCCAGGAGCGACTCACAGGAGTCGGCATCGGCGGAGGAAGCAGACGAACACGTCTGCCTGGTCGTAGAGACGGCGACACCCAACTCCATGCAGGTAGAGGAACTGGAGGCGGCATCGAAAGGCGACGAATGTTTCTCCATCCTGAAGGAGGCAATGCAAAAGGGTGCCTGGAAGACAGTGCTGGAGGCGGTGGAGCGAAGGACATGTGAAGCCCGGGTCACTCTTGAGCAGTTGTGGAGAGTGAGAGAGGAACTAACATTCTCCGAGTCAGGGCTACTACTAAGAGGGGAAAGAATCGTAGTGCCCCAGGCCAAAGTGGCACAGGTCATCGCGCTGGCGCACCAAGGTCATCAAGGGGCCCCCAAAACCAAGGCTCGTCTCCGTCAGAAGGTGTGGTTTCCTGAGTTGGAGCGGAAGGTGGAGGCATTCGTGGCCTCTTGTGTGTGGTGTCAGGCGGCGGCCCCGGCCCAGAAGGAACCGTCCATTGAAGCTATGCCCCGCGGGACTCGACCATGGGAAGTGGTGCACGCCGACTCTGGGTCTACATCCAGAGGCACGCACTTTCTGGTGGTGGTAGACGAGTGGTCGAGATACCCGGAAGTTGAGTTTATAGACTCAGTGGCGTTTGAAAACGTGGTAGTGGCGCTGGAGAAAATCTTTGCCACTCATGGCCTCCCCTCTGTGCTGTGTTCAGACAATGGAGCCCCATTCCAGGGGGAGAGTTTCGCAGAGCTCATGAAAGAGTATGGAATTCAACACCGGCGGGTCACCCCATTGTGGCCCCGCGCCAACGGGGAGGCCGAGCGAATGATGCGCACCCTCAACAAGGTGTTCCGCATTGCCCATGGAAAAGGGGATTGTTTGCAGAGGGCGTTGTACGTATTCCTAAGAGGGTACCGCACCACCCCTCATTCATCTACGGGGGTGGCTCCGGCAGAAGCACTATTCCAGCGGTGCCCGAGAGATGTCATACCGGAAGTGGGGGACAGAGACCCCGCCGTCATCGACAATGAGCAGGTGGAAGAGGACCGACAGGTCAGGACACAGATGGAGAACATTCGGAGGGGGCTTAGACCCCCACACATCGTGATGGGGGATGAGGTACTGGTGAGAAATCGTCACCCCCATGGAAAACTGTCTCTCACGTATGAACCCGCCCCCCTGGACGTGGTGGCCGTCAAGGGGTCAATGGTGACTGCTTCGGATGGTAACTCATCGGTGACCAGGAACGCGTCGTTTTTCAGGAAGATTGGTGAACCCAGAGTGAACAACCCGGACAGCCAAGAAAGTGAAGGCGCTCTGGATGAAGGTGGGGGAGAACGCGCCGTGGTGGAATCGCCGGCTCGAGGCGGACCCAGTCCAGGGACACCAGCCAGGGACGGTGGCAGGAGGTACCCCCTGAGATCAGGGCGTGGGAAACCTGCCCGTCTCAGTGACTATGTGACGGACTGAGCTGGGAGGCTGACCGGGGATTAATGGTCAGGCCATGACAGGTACACACGGGGGATCCAGGGTGGCTGTCAATAAATGGGGGTGCTGTTAAAGTTATAGTGTGATATTGGTCATAGATGTGTGTGAGTTAAGTACTCCTGTTTCCAATTTGTTGTTATGGAAAAGGAGGAGTGTGGCGTGGCCCCTTTAAGGGTACGCACGCGACGGAGTGACGTCAACTCCGTCGCGTGCCTGTTTAAATAAACGGGGCGGCTCCTGGTGACGTCAGTTCACCGGGGAGCCCACACCAGCAACATCTCTGTCTCTGTGTCTGATTACCACAGGGGGTGGGGGGCTCACGGAGGCGGCTCACAGGAGACCGCTAACACCAGCCATCACCCAATGACCGCTGCATTAAACCAGCATCACAAGTACCTTGTGTGGAAAGTGGGGTTTTGGGGATTTTTTACATGTTGAACAGAATTTCAACTGCCACGGGTGACGTACACGCACTCAAAATACAATGCTACAGGCAATGAGGGGAATTGTCTAATGGTGTTGAGATCATATGATAAAAGTTTAACCTCCTCTTCTTCGTCCCAGTGACTCTGATAGTCGGATGTTTGGCAATATTTAACCGCTAAACAAGTCAAGCCTGCAGAAGATAAAAGAACACTATTTGAGCAAGTATTTACAAACCTAAGGAAAGACCAGGGGATGTGAATTGTCCCCTCCTGGCACTGTAAGGTCCATTTCTCAGGGAAGCAAAATCACTTCCCCCAAACAGTGGGGTTAACCAACCAGTCAGAGTTACTGGTAACATTGGGTAACTTTATTTCGGTACTACCACCAGTTGCTGGACTTGCGAATTGAAACTTGGCACAACTAAGTTGAGAAAGGTTGCAGGGAAGCAGTGAAGTACACTTTTATTTTCCTTTGTAGGTTTTCTTTTACCTTAGAGTGTGAAGTTCAGAATAGGGATTTAACACAGGACAGTGGGCATTATTTGTTTTGACATCCCGACGACTGTTACATCACTTCGTTTTGTTGATGCAGGGAAACTACTCAGTGTTAGGGATAGTTAGGCCTTTCTCCTACCACTTTTTTTGTTTAAATAAATGTATTTGGACAAACTGTCTACCTTCGTCTTTCTCCTTACTCCGACCCCTTCACATATGGTGTTAGAGGGGGATACGGCCTGGCGGATACAAACCAGGGATCCCTTGTCAACAGTAGCCCCAAGACTGCTATGCTAGAAGAGATGAAATAATGTATTTTTTTCTCGCAGTATGTCCGATGACAAGGACATAAAAGATGCAGTCCCACTTGGCGGGCCTAGGATCACGGGGGAGGAGAAACTAGATTAAAGGTCTCGTTGTAACCTGTCCAGGAGAGAATCAGTAGATGAGCAGAATAATCTTCCTAGTTTGCGTGAACCACCAGGAAGAAATGCTGGACATTGTAGATTCTCTCCAGCGTTTGCAAAGAACAGAGATTCCTCCCAGAATATTTAAAACCAGAGATTCATCTTCCCTTCCCATAGTTAAACAGGAGGAACCGCTATATAACAGAAACCCTAACCACATGTACGGCATGGAGAAAATACCGCCTGACTACACTCATTCCTTTAAAAGAACCTGATTCCTCATGGAAATAGTTTGGGTTTCCCCACGGAATATTGTCTGGTAGAAAATGGCTTATATTTACATTCAGCCGATAAGTTGACAATGTCAAAAGGGGAACAGGAAAAGGAATTATATCCTTAGATTCCAGTGAAGAGGAAGACGCCAAGGATTATTTTCAAATAGAACATCAGAAAGAAAATTTTTTGTTCATAAATCGTTTGTCAACGACCTTGGACATGCTTTCAACTAAGACAGCCCAATATCTGTGGGCAGGAAATAAAACCACATATAAAATCTCTGCAAGTATAAAAATCAAACCTGTGTTGGCCCAATTACACACTGGCTGTAAAAAGTCTGCAATTCGACCAGAGTTGCTACCAAGGTTAGAGAATCACAAGCAAGAAAGAAGTCGGCCATGAGCATGGCAACACCCATGAGTACCCGGTAACTGAACTCCCTATTATAATTCTGGGAACACAAGTTTGGATAATTGTCTCAATAATTCCGACGTTATCGGTACATTTAATAATTGGGAGTGAAGTTCCGTGATTTTCATACTCGGTCTCTCAGGTTACATAGACAGGCTGTGGAACAAGACCACAGGAGGTAAACTCCCTGTTGATAAGCCATACTATATGAAAACATTGGAGATCATGGTGTCTTCTTTAGAAGGGGAATCCATGGAATTAAGGGAAAGGGTATATGGTGAAGCTAAAGGCATCACCCCTGTTAATTAGGGGTCAAACATGAAACCACTCTGTAAGAAGAAACACCACCAAGAGAATTTCCTGTAAATTTCCTTTTATAAAAGCTGATTGAAGACTTCAAGCTTCCCCTTTCATTAAAGACACAATGGTGATAAGTGCTGTCAATACTGCGACAAGGAGACCCTATAGGGAGGTGCAGAGAAAGGATCTAAAATGCTCTAGTTGTGTGCCAATTACAGGAGACGCTCTTGCCATAGAAAGAGGAGTAGAGCACAAAGAAAGAAGTTGTAGTAGCAGTGATAGCAGCAGGAGTTGTGGAGAGAGAAGCAACAGTCACAGGAGTGGGAGCAGACAGCATGGTGGTAGTAGAAAGAGTGAAGGGGAGGATAGCTGAACCTGTGAACGAAGGAAACGAAGAGGAGAACGCTGCAGAAGTGATAAAGGAACAGAAGAAGCAGAGCAAACTACTTCAAAACTGTGAAGACTGGCGGCAGACCACTGTGGAAGTACAAGTGCCGGCAGAAACCAGGACTTCACACTTGGTACCGCCAGCATTTTTCCAAAATACGGCAGAGGTGCGACAGTACTCTAAATGCGCAAGGACGTGGCTGCAGCCAGTTCACAGTGAATGGGCAAGGTCTACCAGACCAGCGTCACGCAACAGCAGGTAACCAGCTTGCAAACTCAGAGCCAAGGAACAGCTGGCAGCCCGCAAAGGAGGAACCGGTATGCGGCAGAAACAAAGTGGCTCTCCAAAACCCTGGCGCAGGAGCCGGCGCGACAGGGAGGCTGACCTTGGCACACTGGCCTCGGCGGGCTGAGAGACGTGCATGGGAAAGATCTGCACAGAGAGCCGATGCCAATGTTAGCAGAAGCCTACAAGTTCCACTAAGCAACTGCATGCACCATGCCCCGGCCGTTGCGATATTGAGAAGCAGAAAACTTGAGCCAGCTCCCACTTGTTCCCCAGAGAGAACAACCTGTCAAGAAAAGCCCTGCTGAGGAATATGGACCATATCTCTCTGACATGCTGCAACCTCGAGAAGCTACCAGCCGGTCAAGTGGGGAGGCAGCAAAAGCACACACATTAAGGATGAAAATGTCAGCTCTAGCCCCCTTCATGCCGGGTTGAAATTAACGGCTTTAAGTGAGAGGGGAACCAGACTTGGAGGAGAACCCAAGGAATGCACCCAGGCATCACCCAATGACCTTTACGTTAAACCGGAATCACAGGTACCGGGTAGGGAAAGTGGGGTTTTGGGGATCTTTTTCGTGTTGAACAGAATGTAAACTGCCATGGGTGACATGCCTGCCCTCAGTATACAACGCTAGAGGGAATGAGGGTAATTGTCTAATGGTGTTAAGAGATCACATGATAAAGGTTTAACCTCATTCGGGGGATCTACTCAAGGTCAGGGGTGACAGCTAAACTAATTACTCTGCTTCTCCCAGTGGGGAGGATCACAATCGCCCGGTCTTGGAAATCTCCTGAGGGCCCATTGATGCCCCTATGGTGGGTAAAGATTTGGAACATCCTGGTGGCGGAAAAGTTCATAGCGGCCAAGGAGGGCCTTCTGTACCGCTTCACAGATGTGTGGGCTCCTATATTGGAACATGATCAGAACTTTCCTGCTCAGTAACACAAACCGTGGCTCCCAAATCAGTTCCTCCGTGGCAGCATTTGAAATGGGCCCTCCAGATCAACATCTGCCAGATTGGGGGACAACACAGGGGGGAGGACAATCATTTCGAAGAGAGGGGGAGAATATTCATATTGGTAATGAAATCTGAAATGTGACACTGTACTGCGCAGTCCATGTTTGCAACCAAATAAAACACAATTGTTTAAAAAGTGTAACCTCCTCTTCCTCATCCCAGTGACTCTGATAGTTGGATGTTTGGCAATATTTAACAGCAGAACAAGTCAAGCCTGCCAAAGATTAGAGGACACTCCTTGAACAAGTATTTACAAACCTAAGGAAAGACCAGGGGATGTGGAGTGTCCCCCCTGGCACTGTAAGGTTCACATTTCCGGGAAGCAAAATCACTTCCCCAAACAGTGGGTTAACCAACTAGTCAGAGTTACTGGTAACCTTGGGTAACCTATTCTGGGACTACCATCAGTTGATGCACTGGCGAGTTGAAACTTGGCACAACCAAGTTGAGAAAGGTTGTAGGGAAGCAGCCAAGTACACATTTATTTTCCCTTGTAGTTTTTTTATTTTTTACCTTAGAGTGTGTGAGGGTCAGAGTAGGGTTTTGACACAGGACAGTGGGTATTATTTGTTTTGACATCCCGATGACTATCAAATCAGTTCGTTTTGTTGGGCAAGGAAACCCCTCATAGAGTTAGGGGTAGTGAGGCCTTTTTTCCACCCCTTTTATCGTTTAAATGTATTTGGACCAACTATCTACCGATTTCTGTCTCATTACTCCGACCCCTTCACAGTTCCCATTGCATCAGCCTGTAATCCTGTGCACATTTCTCAAAAACCAACTTTTCAAACTGCAAGCCTGATTTAAGCTCATGTGGGCATAGCTTTAAGAATGTAGCAAGACAAAAATGGCAAGCTAACATACCTCTCGCCCTCCTCTCTCCTCTGCTCCCCTTTCTGTTCCCCTCACCTTTCACTGGACCACACCCCTTAGCTCTTACTACACCTTCTCTGCATCTCACTACACCCCTCTCCTCACACTATACCTCACCTCACTACACACCTTCTCCCTCCACCACAGCCCTCTCCTCACCACCTCTCCTTACGTCACATCGCCCATCTTCTCACCTTTCACTATGCCCTCTTCTCTGTGCCTTACCCCACACTCTCATACCACTAACTTCACCCCATTTCTTCTTCACTCCACCCATAGCTCTACTTCCACTACCTACCTTGCACTCTCTCCACATCCTCTGCCATTCACTCACTCACAATCCCCCTAAACTTCACGTCTTTCTTTCTCACTTGTTTTTTACGTCCCCTTCATGTTACACTACATACAACTGGTACCACTCTCACAACCAATACTTCACTGTCATTCTCTTCCTCTAATCCAACTGCCTCCACCATCTCCTTCTCCACCTGGTACACCATCCTCGCCTGTCCCTCTCCTCTACACCTGACCTCACCTGAACAACCCGCACTCTCTGTCACCTTAAATACAGATATCTTCCTGATTGTAACTCCCCCAATCCCCCACCGCCTTGATTGGCTCCAGCGCCCACCTGACTCTGTGGGCAATCTGTGTCGGTCTTTTCCCCAGGCACTGGGTTGCACAGGAAAAGATTCAAAACCTCTCTAAGATTCACCCATTTTACAGTGTGCTTTTGTTTGCCGCCTCTGATGGTGGGGTAGCAGCCAGGGTACCAGGCTGCTCGTTTTCCCATTTAGCTTTTTATCTGCTGGTGAGTTATCTTCCCAGTTTGGTATGCAGAGGATTTTTGTTTCTCCTATCACCTACAGCCCCATTTTAGTCCGTTGTTTTTGTTGCTCTACCATTAACCTGGGGTCTGTCTTCAGTTTGTAGGTAAGGTGTTGGGTGTCTCATCTTTGTTTGACAGGAAGCATGCCAGTCCTTTCCCCTCGTTCCAGTCTGGGTTTTCTTACTGGTGCCCAGGTGACGTCCGGGCGTTGTGGTTCTGAAACACCAAAAAGAGAACACTGGCCAGAACACATTCTGTTAGGCATTGGGTGACACAGGGTGGTACGCCCATAAACATTCAAGGTTCATGGGGTGGTTTTGACAGAGCCCTGCTTCGTTGACAGGTCCCAACAACGTACCCTGACCTATTTGTTAATGGTGTAAATACAACAAGCGAAATATTTGTCCACCGCGATTGCCATCTTAAATTTGCACCTATTAAAACAACTTATCAAAATAGCATGCAGAGGCCTTTTACACAGAAGTGTAATTGCAAGCAGTTCCCTCTGTGCTACTTATGTGCTCATCCAAAATAAGCCGCTAGTGTTTTCTAATTAATATGGTTAACTTTGCACATTTTTTATCTTTGAAAGCCTAGCAACTGGGGTATGTCAGTCTCACAGTGACAGTGAGGCACCACCTGTATCTTAAGGCATCAGTCAGATGTTACATCACACTAAGGGAGCACATGACACCACCCAAACATAAGCTGGCAGTTCATTTTCCCACAACACAGGTGTGTGACATCATTACACTATTTGGTGGCTTTGAACACCAATGTTTACTCAAGTTTAATTTCAGTTTTCATAATTGTTTTTATTTTTTATTTTCAGTCATCAAAAGGTCTTTGGGATTTAAGCCTGCAATAGATGCTCGCGGATAATGTTACAAACAGACAACAGTAGCTGCTGCATGTTATGTATTTCTATTGTGCCAAATATTTTCACTATTGACAGGTATTTGCAGAGCTCTTTGTTAGATTGTTGCCTCTAGCAGAGTTTCTGTATAGAATAAGCTTTCACAATTAGTGTGTTTCAAGTTACAAAACTTTTCAAAAGTCCAGAGTTTTAGGATTCGCATTATTTCCCTTTTTCACAGTACATCCAGGGTTCACAGCAATTATCTCCCTTAACATCAGTTTAGACTCAGAAGAGGTTTCCTTTTGATATGGATAGCAGTTTCTTATTTTAGCAACAATAGCCTCTCTAGAGGTTTCTCCTACTTCTCATCAGAATGGTAGTTTTTTTTTTTAGCAACAATGCGGACTCTGCATGCCTGTCTCCTTCTTTTCCTTTATTCAGTTGAACCTTTTTCACAGAGGCATTGTCCAATCTCTTGCTTTTTTGTTTTAAATAAAATGGTTTTAGGTCCCTTTCAGGGTTCATAGGATTATTGCTCCGTTTGTGGTGTACAGCTCTTTCCGGAAGCACCACGCACCATGTTCCAGGGTTCACAGCACTCAAGGGGTGCCCAGTCCTTTAAGTGTTCCAACAGCATAGACAAATGGCCTATTCAGGCTTCTAATGGTGGCAGTATCAGCACTGGCCCCTCTACCCCAGGCGTTATCCTCTTAACTGGGTTCAATCTTGTTCATCACTTGATAAGAACAACCCAAGTGACAAATGTTGGGTAGCCATTTTCAAATTCCAAAGGGATGGTTTGTCATGGAAGTTTTCTGCTTACTCGCCAGTCCCCTTGCAATGCTGCCACTCATTTCCCTATGCGAGCAGACTTGCTACAGTCTCAACTCTAACTGCAAAGAGATGCCCCAAACACTGCATTCGAAGGGATTGTGTCCTCCGACGTATTCCTTATCTTAGATATCTCTTTCGAACTTTGCTGGCCTCGGAAATTTTTTCTCAAGAGGGCGCTGCGCGTCGACGTCCGCCGAGTCGATGTCCCTCGATAGCCGCCGCATCGACGTCATCCTGCCTATAAAGGCCGCGCGCAGCGTCCGTTGTTCAGTTCCGTTTTTCCGCGCTTACTCAGTGCCTCGGAATATCGTTGCTCAGTTTCGTAGAGAATCCAATTTCCTCGAGATATTCGATCCATACTCGATGGCTTCCTCGTCAGAACCGACGACCCCTCGGTCCGGCTTTAAAAAATGCCGAGACTGTGGAAAAAAGATGTCGCTGACTGACCCTCACAGAGTTTGTCTATGGTGTTTGGGAGCTGAACACCATTGTTCGGAGTGCGAGGACTGTATGTCCATGACAGCTAAGGCCCTGAAGGAGAGTAGGGGGAAGCTGGAAAAAGGTAAGACTTCTAAAGCTTCTTCTTCCTCGACGAAGTCGAGACATTCGTCTCCTCGTCACCATTCGCGCTCCAGGTCTCGAAGCGGGTCCCATCACTCCTCGAGATCGAAGCACTCGAAGAGGAGACATCGAAGATCCCCTTCTTCGTCCTCCTCTTCCTCTGTTTCACCTAAGAGAATCCCTTGCCCCACGAAACATAGTTCCCGTGCTGAATGGGAGGAATTCCGAAAAAATATGATGAGCGTCTTCGAGAAAGCGGCCTCGACCCCCTCGAAGACTGCCGAGAGCGATGCTCTGGTCGAAAGACCCGAAGGTCCAAAACGCCGCGAGTCGCAGTACACGGCGAAGGAAGCTTCTCGAGCGCGTCACGAACCCTCAAGTAAAGCTAAGACCTCGAATCCTTCTTCGAATGTACCGTCGACGCCGAGGTCGGTGTCTTCGACGCCGTTGTCGAAGGGACCTTCGACACACGGGTCTGTCAACTCGACGCCATCCTCAACACCGGCGTTGACGCCAAGGAAAGTCACGGTTGCGGCGCACCCAATGGCTATTCCCAGGTCTTCGATGACGATGTCGTTGAGATTGTCGACATCCTCAAGCAGAATTCCAATTCTATCGAGGACCTCAAGGCCTCCGCCTTTGTTTTCGACGCCACGTTCGAAGCCTTCGGCGTCGACGACATCGACGTTTTTGAGGCCGATTACAACAAGTTTGGCACCCTCTGCCTTGGAGATGGGTTTCACACCCTTTGTGAGTTCAGACCAATTGAGAACAATGTCCTCAATTATGGAAGAGGGAGAACTATCAGACCAAGAAGAGAAATTTGAGTTCCAGGGAACTGCAACCCCAGTTCAAGAGGAGTTATCCTCAGAGGAACGCAGATTAAAGGAACTCCATGATTCCTTACATGAGGCAAGTGGTTTAGACACTTCCCCTGAGGTGGAGTCCGCTAGGCCAGACCCGGGGGAGCATGCTGAAACCCCTTATAGAGCCTTAATGGCCAGGATCACAGAATTTATGGGGTGGTCAACACCTTCACAGGCTTTCCAACAGGATGACCTCACGGATATTCTTGATAAAGGTCCACAGGAGGATCCTGTAGTACCTTTTCATAAAGCTCTTCAAAGGAAAATCATGACGAACTGGGAAACCCCAGATGTCGTCCCGGCAGTAAATAAAAAACTGTCTACTAAATACAGGGTATCTTCTGCAGACCCGGAGTTTTTGTCCAAACACCCATCCCCAGAAAGTCTGGTGGTACAGGCAGCATCTTCTACTGACATCAAGACTGCTTACCCTACCGTCCCACAGGACAGGGACGATAAAAAATATGATGCTATGGCTAAGAAAGTCTTTTCGGCATGTAGCATGGCGTTAAAATCTATTAATGCTATTTGCACCCTTGCTAGATTTAGCCATACACTTTGGGAGTGTGCTTCTACAGCGGCTGACTGCATCCCGGAGGGAGAAGAAAGGGAGGCGTTCCTAAATATCATACAGGACGGTAAAGACGCTGACAGCATCAGCAGAGCAATGGCGGCAAGTACAACAACCAGGAGATTTGCTTGGTTGAGAAAGTCTGGTTTTGCCCCAGATGTGCAAGCCAGGCTCTTGAACATGCCATTTGATGGCTCTTCTTTGTTTTGGAAAAAGGCGGATGACAGTTTAGAAAAACTGCAAACATCAAAGGCAGCAGCAAAATCCCTAGGCGCTGCAATCCGTCAGACACCTTTTCGTCCCACAGGAACCTCTGCGAGAGGCAAGTCCTTTCGCTTCTACTCCGCATTCGGAAGAGGTAGAGGACGACCGGCTCAAAGGGGACAAAGAAGAACTACCCGAGGTGGACGTGGTAGATATTCAAAAGCCGCAGCAACAGCAGGTGCCTCTTTACCATCTGCATCAGCCACCCCAAAACCACTCCGAGGACTTCCCTCACAAGACACCTGTAGGTGGCAGGTTAACTCAACATCTGGCGGAATGGCAGGCTATCACGTCAGATGCTTGGGCATTGGAGACAGTTGCACAAGGTTACTGCCTGCCTCTCCTACGCATACCTCAGAGTCATCCACCGGGGATCAGCTCTCAAAAAGCTCCAGATCCGCTCCTCTTGCAGGAAATTTTAGACCTGCTAGAGAAAGGTGCCATAGAACCGGTACCTGTAGCGGAGAGGAACAGGGGCTGGTACTCCCCTTACTTTCTCATTCCAAAGAAAGACGGAGGACTGAGACCCATCTTGGATTTGCGAGAATTGAACAAATTCCTCAGGAAAGACAAATTCAAGATGGTAACTCTTTCTCAGATCCTTCAGGCCTTCAGTTCCAGGACTGGTTGGTATCTCTGGACCTTCAGGACGCTTATTTCCATGTGCCAATCCATCTCAAACACAGGAAATACCTGAGGTTCGCAATTGCCAACTCTCATTATCAATTTCAAGTGCTGCCATTTGGGCTGACCTCCGCCCCGAGGGTCTTCACCAAGTTATTGACGGTAGTGGCTGCAAGTCTAAGGAGGGAAGGGATTCACGTCTACCCCTACCTGGACGATTGGTTGATCAGAGCTGTAACTTCGGAACAAGCTCAGATCCAGCAAGATCATGTTTGCCACTCCCTTCACAGACTGGGCTTCTCCCTCAATTTAAAGAAGTCACAAATGATAGCATCGCAGAGACTCCAGTTCATCGGAGCGATCCTGGACACTTCTCTGGGAAAAGCCTCGCCACCAGAGGTGAGGGCTGAAGATATTCTACAGATGGTCACCAAGTTTCAAAATGCCTAACGTCTCCCAGCCTTCGACTTTTTGAGGTTGCTAGGCGTCAAGGCATCCTGCATTTTCCTAGTGCCAGTGGCTCGCCTGAGAATGAGATCCCTCCAGTGGGCACTGAGAACTCAGTGGTCACAATTCTCAGGGAGAAGGACAGATCTTCTTCAGGTTCCCTACAGGGTGGCTCGAGACCTTCAGTAGTGGGCCTGTCAGGAGAACATTCTGAAAGGAGAGCAGTTTTGGCAACCCTGGCCGGAGATAACAGTAGTCACGGATGCCTCACTCACGGGGTGGGGAGCCCACGCCAACGACTTGACCATCAGCGGTCGTTGGTCTCCATCGGAGTCCAGACTACATATCAACCTGTTAGAGCTGAGGGCCATCAGACTTGCGCTGAAGGCTTTTCTGCCATCTGTACAAGGAAAGAATGTCCTGATAATGACGGACAACACAGTGGCCATGCATTACCTCAACAAAAGAGGAGGCGTAGGATCACTACCTCTGTGCAGAGAGGCGATGCAGCTCTGGTTTTGGGCAATCCAAGAAGGAATCTCTCTATCGGCAGTTCACCTAGCCGGAGAGAAGAACTTGACAGCAGATGCTCTGAGCAGGCAGAGCACAGTCTCCCACGAGTGGGAACTAGCTCAGGAAGTCCTTCAAGAGATCTTCGCCCTTTGGGGAACCCCTCAGGTGGATCTGTTCGCCACCAGTGTCAACAGGAAGTGCGATCTGTTCTGTTCAAGGGAATTTCCCCCGAGAGGAGCTCTGGGAGACGCGTTCATAGTGGACTGGGAGTTTCCGCTTCTGTACGCGTTTCCACCGGTCCCTGTCATTCCTCAAATGATCAGGAGGTAGAGAAGATTCCGGAAAACCATGATCCTAATTGCCCCGGATTGGGCCAGGAGAACGTGGTACCTGGACCTTCTAGACTTGTCCATCTGCCCTCCAATTCGACTTCCACTCAGAGAGAATCTGCTCTCACAGAAGGGAGGTCAGGTTCTCCATCCAGACATCAAAACCCTCAACCTTCACGCTTGGCTTCTGAAAGGCTGAGGTAGAAGGATTGGGACCTCCCTGATGATGTTATGGAGGTGTTGCTTTCGGCAAGAAGGCCAGCAACAAAATCTTTATACCGCTGCCGTTGGAACAGATTTTGCAGCTGGTGTAGAGAAAAGAATATCGATCCCTTTTCATGTGGTACACCAATGGTTTTGTCCTTCCTACTTTATTTAGCGAATTCAGGCCTTCAAGTTGGCACCATCAAGGGCTATCTCGCAGCGCTATCCATCTTTAAGCGCACTGCGGAAGAACCATCCTATTTCAAGTTACCCTTGGTAATACAGTTTCTAAAGGGGTTAACTAACGTTCCTCCCCCAAGACCATTCCAGGTTCCCCTATGGGATTTAAACTTAGTCCTAACTTTCCTGATGGGCACACCTTTCGAACCACTCCACTCTTGTTCGTTAAGTTTTCTTACCCTTAAGACTGTTTTATTAATGGCACTTACATCTGCTAGAAGGGTGAGCGAGCTACGAGCTCTTTCTTGTAAACCCCCCCTCATACAATCTTTCACAAAGAAGTGAAGCCTAATTTCCTCCCAAAGGTGGTTTCTGAATTTCATATCACTCAGAAGATTACCCTTCCATCTTTCTATCCTCCTCATCCGGGGAAAGAGGAAGAGAGGTTACACAGGCTGGACCCAGGAAGGGCTTTAAGTTTTTACATTAGTAGACTGGCTAGGATAAGACAAGCAGACCAGCTGTTTGTAGGCTACGCAGGTCACAAGCTGGGGTTACCGATAACTAAGCAGACCATTTCCAGATGGATCATTTTAGCCATGTTGGAATGTTATAAACTGGCAGGAAACGAGCCCCCTCAAAATCTTAGGGCTCATTCGACCAGAGGTATTGCAGCTTCATCGGCCCTCAAAAGAGGAGTGCCGGTTAGAGACATATGTGCGGCTGCCACATGGTCGTCCGTCCATACCTTTACACGGTTTTACAACTTGGATTCCTCCTCCAGTCAAGAGACTAGGTTTGGAAGGGCAGTATTGCACTCTATTCATCAATAAGAGGAAGCATGAAGTCAGTACACCCACCTCCAATATCAGAATACTGCTATGGGAGCCTATCTAAGATAAGGAATACGTCGGAGGACACAATCCCTTCGAAGAACAAGTTACTTCTTACCTTGTAACGGTCTTTCGATGGGATGTTCCTCCGACGTATTCCTTATCGACCCTCACATCCATCCCTGCAGTACTACTTCCCTTGTTGTTGCAGCTTACGCTCCTTCAGGGTGATTAGTCTAGTCCAGAAAGAATTATTGTGGGCTACAAAACGGAACTGAGCAACGGACGCTGCGCGAGGCCTTTATAGGCAGAATGACGTCAATGCGGCACCTGTTGAGGGACATCGACTCGGCGGACGTCGACGCGCAGCGCCGTGTAGAGAAAAAATTTCCGAGGCCAGCAAAGCTGGAAAGAGATATCTAAGATAAGGAATACGTCGGAGGAACATCTCATCGAAAGAACGTTACAAGGTAAGAAGTAACTTGTTCTTCTCTCCATAACACTCAGTGCAGTAATACTGGTGAGGGGTTTCTGAACCATTTAAGGTTGGGGAATAGACAATTTGCCAATTTCTTACAGTTGTGAAGGCATCACGAAGTAAGACACAGACAAGAGACTTAAAGTTCAAACAAAAGTTGTTTATTAACTAAAATGTCAGGATGGTTAAAGGCCTAACTTGCCCTATGCTAAGGTGGGATTTCCCTACCCGAACGGAACTAAGGAAAGTCTGAGTCAAAGAATTCAACTTAAGCGTCTGTCTGTGTCCAAAACCTATCCTTGACTTCACAACTAAAGCTAAACAATGTGTAGGGATGTCATTAATGAAAGTAATAGTGACCAACATAAAGTTCTGAACTTCTTTCAGCTCTTAGCTTCTTCTTCAGCTTCCCCTTCCCCAAGTTCCAAGCAACAAAGTTCATAGCAAAAGGTACTTGAGGGTTCGTTCTCAAGACAAGATTCACATTTTCTTGAGTCTCGGATGCCCTTCCCCAAGTCTTTAGTTTACACAGTGTCTTTGGTTCTCAGTCCCAGGCTCACTGGTCTAGGCACAGTTGACTGACTGCACGGTCCACCCATCACAGGTCACGTAACCAGGATCCCTAGGCTCCTCAGCCCACACATGTCTTCCAGACTTGTCCCTGTGTATGATATGATAGTTGAGATATTGTAGTTTATTTGTATAGCGCCTATACACAGTGTTTCATAGAGCTTCAAGGCAAGGGAGGGAACACAGGAAAAATACAAACAGTGAACATTCTTACAAGGCCTTGAACAATAAGAATGTGAAATGTACTATCATGCTCTGCCTTGCGAAGTTTGAGATAGTGCAAGAGCTAAGATACAGATAAGGGAGGGAGGAAGTGGGTGGAACGGGAAATGGAACAGACAGGCATCTAACGTACTAGGCCTGACAACATTTTTGATGGAGCCGGAGGATTACAAGAGGAGTGGGTGAGGGGAAGGAGAAGGAAGGAGAGGAACAAAACGAGGGACTTTCGTACTAGGCCTGACGACATTTCAGATGGTGCTGGAGAGGAAGGGGAGGAAGAGAAACGAGAGGAGGGGTGTGAGACAAACAATGTAGCTATCATACTATGTCCGAGGACAATTCTGATGGAGTAAGTGCATAGAGTAAAGAAGGGAAAGGGGGAGAGGAGAGAGGGAAAAGGAAGAAGGGGAGAAGATGAGAGAACAGAGTGAGCAGTGAGAAAGAGTGGCGAGGCAAGTGGGGAGAGATTTATGCAGTTGCAGAGTCAGTGATAACACATAATTTTGCATTCAGATTCAGGATGAAAATGGCAAAGCATGATACAAGAGTCTAGAGTCCACAAAGTCAAAACCAAGCGTTTGCAACAACAGAGTGATGGGAGAACAATAGTGTATCAAGACAAAACTCCTGCAGTGGTATGATGTAGTGGGGGGGCAGAGGGAAAGGGCTAAGACGGATGGGAAGTCAGGATAGACAGGAGTAGGCCAAGGCAGGAAACGCAAGCAAACATGAAGGGGGAGGGGCGCATGGGATCGGCACACAACATCACAGCCTGCTTACCTGCTGTCTGAGCCGGGATTTCATGCCCTCGGTCCTCCTGGGTCGAACAGGTCCAAACAGGAATTGTGCTTTTCTTTGGCTGCACTTTGCTTTGCACTTGATCTAAGAGTTAAGAGAAGGAAGGGTAGGTAGAGGCAGGGCTAAGAAGGTGGGCGGGACCTAGGCCAGGTGACCTTGACCCACTTGCACCTGCTCCCCATCTGCAAAGGAAGAGAGGCTGGAGGGCTCCTTAAGTAGAAGGAAAAAGAGCGGCAACCAGGAAGGCACCAGGTGGGCGGGGCTTAGGCCAGGTGACCTAAACTCACTTGCACCTGCTCCGCATCTGTGTATAAAGTGGTGCTCTTGTAGTCTCTCTTGGTTAGCCTCTTGGCTTATGTGCAATAGTCACACTCCTTTGGCTTCTCTTGATTAGCCTCTTGGCTCTGCCCCAAAGTGTCTGTCACACACCTCTTGCCAGTCTTTGGCCTTGCCACACTGCAATTATCCTTAAAGGTCACTCTATGGTGGTCTTGCTTATAATCCCACTTTCCTATAGCACTCTTTCACACTTGCGCTCTTTTCTGTGCTCTGTTTTCCAGTGGACAATTTATGTTTGGCTGTCCTCTTTGTTGCCTGTAAAAAGTGTTATTCAGTTCTATATTTAATAAGTGAAATTGCAAGGTTACATTCAGTTTGATATTCAATGTGCATTTGTTATGCTTGATTTCAAGTGTTCTTCACTGTGATGTTTATATATGCACTCAATATGTTTTCCAGTTCAATTTTAAATATGTATTTTTTAAGGTTTTCCTTAAATTTGGTATTCAGTATGCATTCGGTATGTTTTAATTATAGGTTTTTATTCAGTTTGGTATTCAATAAGTATTAATTGTGCTTATTTTCAAGTGTCCGTGCAATTCGGTAATTGGAATGTATTAATTCCCCAATCGCAGCCTGCTTAGGAATGTCCTGGTTATCAAATCCCTCTCCCCGACACTCGGCTTCATTCCCGAATGGCTCCTGCTGCTTCTTTCTTCGTTGCAGGTCATGGAGCAGTTCCTGCGAGCCCCGCTCATGTACCATGTCCCGCCTCTGACAAGCTGGTAGCATTGCTGCCTTGATGGAGATGCGGACGGTGGCGTCCTTCCTTCTGCACAGTTCCACAACACAGAGGCTGCCTCTCTGGGCTGCTGGCCGGCGTCCTGGCTCCTCCACAGGTCCCACGACAGCTGCCTCCTCCTGGAAAGTGTTTCCTGCGGGTCTTGTTCCCACAGTCTTCCCAGTTTTTTCCATGTCCTGTCTCTGGTTCTCATTTTATACACCTGCAGCTGCCTAACAGGTTGCAGGTGTGGACCCTTCATTATGTTTGCCTGACTATGATTAAGGGGACATGCCTAACTCTCACCATACTCTGCAGGCATCTTCCTCGTCCCAGTACCAGAGTGGTAAAATGTAGGTGTAGTGTTCATCACTCTTAGTCTTCTCCTCGTGCCAGTATATTCAACTGTCAAATGCAGGGAAATAAAGGAATAGGTTTTGCAATACCCCATAAAGGTTGGGGGAGGGTCAGTTTGGTCATCAATAGGGAAAGGGGGATACCATGTCTCGCCTGCAGGCGCCGCACTCCCAATCTGATGACCCTCCACCCGGATGATCCTCCCTCGCATCTCCACCCCCAGGGTCGGTATGTAAGAGTGATGGCCTTTCCCTGGCCACCTGAGCCAAGGATCCCGGGGAAGTAGGAGTGAGGATACTCTCAGGTTTCTGAGACTGTCCGAACACACACAGGTAATTTGTTGAACAATTTGAAAATCGTCATGAGAATGTAGAATTCCTTATCTTGTGGAAGATCCCCTTGATGCAGTGAGCTCTGGAAACTTTTTCTAATGGATTGTGTTCTCCCACGGATTCCTCATCTTGGATATTTATTCTCCTACTTTGCAGCTCTCAAACTTTTTCCCAGCAGGGAGCGTAATGCCCATTGGTGTTGATGGCAGTCGAGGAGTCGTCGCCGTGACCCGATGTGATATCAATGCAGGTACAAATAGCGTGCTCGGCGCCCTGTGACCTTGGTTCCTTTGTTCTGCATGCCCAGCAGGCTACTCAGGAACTTCACATCAGAGAAATCCTCTAACACAGTTCTTTTCTTCAGAAATTCTATCGAGTGTTAGTAGACTGTCATGTCTACTCTAAAATCCTCCAGTTTCAAGAAGTGCTGTGATTGCGGTGCAAATATGTATCTCACCGATCCCCACAGAGTTTCTGTGGTGCTTTGGTACCGACCACGTCATGGTGGATTGCTTCCCGTGTCCGATTATGACACCAACATCCTTAAAGGAGAGAGCTGCCAAATTGGCCCTAGGTCGTTCATCTTTGAGGGCAGCCAAGTACGACAGCATCGAAGATCCAAACGGAAGATAAGAGCTCCGCAGTCGATAAATCAACCTAAAAGGATAAAAACCAGTCAAAAAAAACTTCAAGGGATCCCACTCGAGGAGCAACTCCCGTCATTCCTCTTCTTCCTCATCGAAGAAGAGAAAGAGAAAGCATTTGTCGACAGACTTATCCCCAGAGAGACAGGTGTGCCTCAGCGGAGAAGTGAGAAGTTTTGCGTCAAGAGATATGATATGGCATTTATAATGCACCTATACACAAGTGTTGGCTTCATTCGTGAAGATGATGCAAGTCTTTGAGAAAACTGGCCAGCCCGTTCCCTCTTTCCCTGGGAAGAAAACCATCAAACCCACTATGCCCGACAAGGTTGGCAGGGATTTGTCTCACCAACCTGCACCTAAGAGCTCGATACGGATGAAATCCTCGATCTGACTGAAAAGGCCATCGACTTCATTGGCGGTAGATGTGTTTTTTGAAGTTCCATCGGCAGCACAGATGAAACCATCGGAGCCAGTCAAGGATCCCTCACGTAGATTCATTCCAGAATCTACTAGGGATTATCAGGCCATTTTTTATGCGGATGATGACCCGGTTCCTTACGGGTTCAAACCCATGGTCCTTCAACATCCTGAGGAGATTCAGAACAAGGAAAAAGGGTTTTCTGACATGGTTTCAGCCCTGCACAACGCAAGTGGCTTGGACACCTCCTGAGGTGGAATTCCCACAGGGAGATCCTAGAGCCCATACAAATGTGACATACAGGAGAATGATGGCTAAAGTGTTGGATGCCTTAGGTCGGGGACCTCCACCTGGCGACATAATAGAATGTGATTTGACTGACATATTAGATAAGGCACAACTGTTGAACCTGTCCTTCCACTACATAATGCCCTAATGTAGCTGGGGAAGACACCCTGCTCTGGGCCAGCAGTCCACAAGGATTTTTTAAACAAGTACAGACCTGGAATTCCTAACCAGGGATCCGGCACATGATAGTCTGGTGGTACAGCCTGCAACTATGAGTAATAAGGCAAGCGCCTATCCATCTTTATCCCTGATAGGGATAACAAGCAGTACAACGCGTTGGCAAAAATGTATGGCACGTAAAGCAGTCAATGCTTCCTGTGCACTGTCCAAATACACGCACACTTTTTGGTCTGTGATAGCTGAGACAGCTGAACATATCCCTGAGGGTGAAATGAGGAAAGGTTTCCTCAACATAGTAAAGGATGGAAAGGAAGCAATGTGCCAATCCCTGCAGTCAGGACTCAACACGGCTGATTGTGTTGGGAGATCCATGATGGCAAGTTCCGTCATGCGTAGATTTGCCTGGCTCTGAAAGTCGGTGTTTGCGTAGGATGTCGAAGCACATCTTTTTGGCCAAAAGGCTGAGGCAAAGTCCTTAGGTGCAGCAATAAGGCAATCTGCTTAACCTTCTACTCAATGGAAGAGTGAGCCTTTTTGTTATTATGGTTATGGATAGAAAGGCAAACAGCCCGCTTCCCTACTCCTACATCCCATGCCCTTTCCTCCATACTGTATGGATGTCCGTCCCAACGGATGGGACTGGAACCTTTTTTCCCACCAAAAACACAGCATTTTCCCTTTAAATTTCAGAGGTGGCTACAGGAGTGACCGCGCCATCTTAGCCATGCGATCAGGCACCTGACCTCAGTCCTCTTTTCTGCGCTGTTGGGATCAGACCTTCCTTCGCAAGCTCTTGAGAGGTTTTTCTTTCATTTATCTGGCTTTCCCTGAGCTATTTAGTTTTTATATTCCGACCGGCCTCCGGTGCCTTGTCTGCCCCAGCGCATTTCGGCCCGGTCAGGCTTCAGCAGGTGTTCCTCCTGCGACAGTTGCTCTCCCTCATCAGACCTTCATTCACTTTGCCTCCAGTGCTTAGGTGTGGGCTGTCACTGGGAAGATTGTGCGGCATGCCACTCTCTTATGCCGTGCTCATTAAAGAATTGGTTCGCTCGGTGGAGGGAGATCTTCGTGGCTTCTCCCCCAGACCATCTGAAGAACTTTGTGCGACGAAGAAGCAAATTGGACAAGGTAAGTGCAAAACTCTTTTCTAAAGTACCCCGTAATGTGGGATTCCTTGCCAGGGGATCCTTTGAGTGGGAGGAGTTCCAAGCACCCTAGTACCAGCCAGGGTCTCGAGGCTCCACGAGCTACTGCTCCCTGGACAGGGGAGCCTACAGATGCACCCAAGGCATCGTCTGAGGGGCGGAAACGCTTGACACCGGGGCTTGTCCTGAGGGGCATAAATGCTCTAGTACCGGGGACGCCTCTACGTACTCTGACTACCAAATGCAAGTCTGAGGGTTCCAATTCTGCCATTCAGCTCCCTGAGGTCGCACCCAGCACTGAGCCTCCGCCTAAGGCCCCTTCTGGAACCAGGGGTTCAGGCTCAGAACCGGGCATTTCTTTACTGCGCAACCCTGAGGAAACCTCTACACATAAGATAGGGTTGAGCGACAAAATGGTGCCTCGTCACGATTCAGCACCCAGGCCTCGGCAGAACCCTACAGCCAGTGACGCAGCAGGAGAAAATACGGAACAACCATCCCAGTGGAGGTCAGATTTCACCCAGTGGGTGTAATGGTCTGCGGCTCAAGTCCTGTGGTGCACCTCATAATGTATCCTGACCACCGTGCTGCCCTACACCGAGAGTGGGGGGTCCCAGGTTAGTGGCTCCACCTCAGCAGGGGCCATTGCTGTGACAATGCCATCAGCTCTGCCATGCGAGGACAGGTTCTTTGACTACTTCATGGGCCTGATGATGTCTCGGCAGATGACTGGACTCCTCAAATCCTTAGTCAAGGAGGTCATTCCTCCATCTCCAGCTCTTCCACCTGTAGCGCTCACCTGACTCCCACGGAGGCGCTGGCCTGGTTCGCGCTGCTGTGATCTCTTCTAAGGTGATGCGCAGGGTTCGGAAGACGAACTGGACCGGGCCCCCAAATCTGGCTTGTCTGGCTCGCAGAAGTATCCTTCTGTAGGCGAAAATAGGGGATTAACTGTCTGCGGGGTAATGCAATCAGCCTCCCACTTTCCCCTCTCACCCTCCTCGAAACCCTTCTGTGATTCCTCGTAGCGTCTCACCTTAGGGTCTGGAAGGACGAGTTCTCCATCCTGCTTCTGATGCAGGGGCGCGTTGGTATCCAGTTACTTCACTGGATTTTCGGATTGGTGAGAACCAAACTTGCTTGGCTTCCAGGTAAGTTTTTTGATAAGAGGTTCCCCTTGTGTCCATGCATTAATGTACTAATGCTAGTGTCTTTTTCCCCATGGGGCCGGGGTACGGAATGCCGGGGAACAGGCACCGACCCGAGATGAGAGGTGAAATCCTTGTAGAAATCAGGTAAGTCTTTAATGAGCGTTTTTTGGTAATGTCTTTTCATTCGCTCATTAACGCTGATGTCTTTTTTTTCCCCTTAGGGGCCGGGGTCCGGAAATGCCAGGATGCGGCGCGGACCCGAAAAGAAGAGGGGATGAATCAACAGGTAAGTCTTAACATGGAGATTTAGCTTTCCTTGTTTCCTTCTCTCTCTCACCTTTTGTTCTGGTCTTTTTCTCCCTAGGTGCTGGGGCGTGACTGCGAATCCGGATGATCGCTGCTGAACATGGAGGCGCCCTGTAAAGGTGAGTGGAATGCGGCGCTGCAGCGATTGACGCGATGAGCTTTTAAATAAGTCTTCCTTTTCGGGATTGTCGGCGAGATGTCTCCGGGATGCGGATTCAGCAGGTAAGGACTTTTCCTTCTTCTGTTCTCTTCTTCTCTTCCTTTGCAGGTGATCCAGGATGCTGGCAGGCGTGGCAGAAGTCAGGATGCAGGAGCAGACACGGTGAGCGTCCAGCTGCTAGATGCAGAACAATGCGAAGCACGTGTGGCTGTTCGGGTGGGGTTTAAATAGCCTTGGAAGAAGTTCCAGGTATGTATCCTTCCTCCAATCTGGTATGTATCCTTCCCCGACCACGCCCGGATGGTAAATTAGTCCCACAGGTAAAGTAATTCCTTTCAGGCCTCAAGGAGGCCGGGATCCTGCAGCATGGTCTGCATCAGGTAAGTGCACCCAAGCACTTCCATAATGAGCCTGGCGCCCATGGCGCCAGGACTGATGTCTTTTATGAGCCTGGCGCCATAGGCGCCAGGACACTGTCCAAAGGGCCCCTATATGGGGTTGCTGGGTCCTTCCTTGGGGACTGGATGTCCGCTTTCGGGGACGCAGGGCTTGAACCGGCTCCCCGGGACCGGGCATCATGACACCACCTCCAGCTCCTCCACCTCTGGTGGTACCCATACAGCAGCAAGTTCAGGCTCCTCCTGGCGGCACCCTTGTAGTGAGGGACGGTGATCCTGCCGGCATTCTGACACAGCAGGGTGTGGGTCCCGCACTAGACAGCGATTCAGCTCTGCAGGCTACAGCGGATCTAACCCCCAATACTAGGCTCCCAGGCAGACTTGCCACAAGTGGACAAGCGGGCAGGGCAAGTGGACAAGGACACAGATGAGGAAGATGACCTAGAGGCCTCAGTTTCCTTTAATGCTTTTCACGACAGATTGGAGGACCTTCGTAATTCTTCATTGTGCCTCCGCCACAACAGGTGCAGCTGGAGTCTGGCTTGCTCACAGAAGTGCTGGGCCTTAGGGCACATAGCAAATCTAGCATTAACTTGCAGAAAGATGTGGTGGCCTTGGTGAAGAAGGGATTGCTGAAGCATTCGGCACAGATGCTCAACAAGAAGCTGGACGCCAAGTACAGGCAGGTAGAGAGGGAAGCTATCCTCCAGTCCTCCAAACCACAGCTCCACTCCTCTGTCATTGCAGCAGCGTCATTGTACGCCAAACCCCAGTCCTCCGGGACATCAGGATCTTCTGCGGCATCCCTCCTAGGGAAAGAGGACAGGCAATTGGAGACGTATGAAAAAAGGTCTACCAGAATTTGTGCCTGCACCTTCGACAGGCCAACGTGGACGTGATATTGGCAGCCGCCAACCACAATTTGTGGCAGGAGATTGCCAACTTCCTACCAGACCTTCCCTCCCATAAGCAGGCCACGTTCGAGGCCAAAGTAGTGGCACAGGATTTTCTTGAATATATGGTGTCTCACATCGATGCGGCAGGGAGAGGCATCTGCCGGGCTACCGATATGCGCATAGCCGCATGGTTGCATGCTACCAGATTTAACATACATATCAAGGGCAGGATACTGGGTCTCCCCTTCGAAGGGGCTGAACTCTTCCACTCCTCCACAGATGAGGAACTCAATAAGACAAAGATCAGCTTGCAGAAGGTGAAATCACTGGCAATCCTGGCCAAACCACTGGCGAAACTGTTCAGCCAGTCGCCAGGTAAGTCGGACCAGATGAGCAGGGCATTTGGTGGATTATGGGGCTTTCAGGACTGCCTGGCCAGGCAACCGGACAGATTGCTCAACCCACAAAGGCGCAAACATCAGCGCACCTCGCACAAGGGGTTCTTCCAGTCTCCCTCCTCCAATCCAGCCACAGAAGCCATGAAACAATGAGGGTGGCATCCTGTTACATCCCTCCCCCAGTGGGGGCTGGGGTCAGACTGGCTCTCCACAAGATCTCAGGGCGTTCGCTTTATACAGACCCCTGGGTGATTTCTGGGGGGTTTTGACTCTGTTCCTTCTCCTCACAGTGTTTTGCCCCTTCCGTTTCAGATAGGCTCACTGGCTCTGTTAACAGAAATCTCTTACCTGATACAGAACAGGAAACTGGAGGAAGTACCCCCACATCAGAGGTGATCTGGCTACTATTCCAGAATTCTTGCCATCCCCAAGAAGAACCAGCCGGACCTGAGGATGATACTTGACATATATTTCCTCAACCGTTACTTCTCACTCAAAAATGTTTATATAACACCAGCGCTGATCGCAGAGGCTCTCTGCAAGGGAGATTAGATGTGCAACCTGGATCGCAAAGATGCATATTTAAACGTCCTGATTTGGCTGAAGCACAAGCAATTCCTGCGGTTCACAGTAATGGAGCGGCACTTCCAATATCGAGTACTGCCATTCGGCCTCAACTCTGCCCCTCGCGTGTTCACAAGGCTGATGAATTAAATAGCGGCACTGCCCCAGGCCAGAGGTCAACACATATACCCATATTTGGGCGACTGGCTACTCAGGGACAGCATGCAGGAAGGGCGAGCCATACCTTGGAGGGCCTCATGGACCTTCTCTACAACCTCAGCTTTTCAGTATGCCAGACCAAGTCGGAGTTTACTACCAAGTCCCTGATATTCCTTGGATAGTCATTGGATACAGTCAGGCAAATAATTTTCCCCACACAAGAAAGGGTCAATGCTATACCTGGAGCCATGAGCCAATTCCTTGGCAGGCAGACATCATCTGCATGGTGGTATCAGCACCTGTTAGGGTCATTCACTTGGGGTCATTCCCACCAAATATGGAAAAAGGAGCCCACAGATGCGTTGCACCGCCAGCAGTTGGGAGGGAGAGTCTGGGTCATTCTGTGTAACTGCTCTGGGGTGAGCTACCAACGGAGTAGTAGTTGAAAGCCAATTTCCCGCAGTTGGACCACCTGAGACGTCTTATTAGCTCTTGTCCATATGTCCATATGTTGAGCAATGTAAGGTCATCTATGGGTCTTCCTATGTCCTTTTCCCATCCGACCATGCACGTGTGTGGGGGTTTGAATCTGACCTTATTGAGCACCTTGTAAAGAGTTGTCAATTTAGCTTTGGGGGGATCACTAAAGAACAAGGCTTCAAATATAGTAGTTTCTTGTTTCCCTTGTGGTGCTATTCGCGGGTGGGTGGCCTAGTGATGTAACTGCATATGCTCAAATCTATCCCGCTCTCCTACCCCAAAAGCCTGTTTGCACTCCTCAAACATGAGGGGCGGTTGTCTTTAAACAGCTTACCCAGTGTGTGTAAGCCCCCTTCTTTCCAGCTGGTGAATCTCCCTTTATCAAGCCCGGGAAGGAATTTCCGCATTGCTCCACAATTCTGTCCTAGGTGAGGGGTATGTGATTACCTTGAATTTACGCACTGTCTTGTCCCAGTATTCTAATGTAATCTTGGAGGGTTGAAGGGTCCATCTCCCAATACTGCGAATTTTGGGGGAGCACCAGCATACCTCATGTAAAGGGATCCCAATTGCTTCCTGTTCAAAGCTCACCCAATGCTTAATTCCTTGTGTTCGAGATACCTCACGGCTCATTTGAACCAGTGACACCTCGGCGGCATATAAATAGCTTTCCACATCTGACACCGCTAGTTCCCCTGCAATTGTAGACACCATCAACGTATGCCGGGCAACTCTAGGTCTTTTCCGGGACAATATAAAGTTAAATATCCATGGTTGCAGATCTTTCAGGGGGGCGTTTGGTATCGAGACTGGCAACGACTGAAAGGGATACAACAAGCGCGGTAATAGTCATCTTGACTGTCGTCATCTTCCCAAACCAGGATATTTCCAACCCAGGCCATCTAGCTAGATCTTGCTTAACTCTACTGAATAATGGGCAGATATTCTCTCCTTACAGGTCTCCAGATTTCAATGTTAAGTTCACCCCAAGCTATTTCAAAGTTTGCGGGCCATGAGAAAGGGAGATCTTCTTTAATCTGCACTACCATATCCGTTGACTCTGTAATTTTAAGTATAGTTGATTTAGTCAAATTAATTTTGAAACCTGAGACCCGACAGACTTTTTCCAATTGCACGAGAATATGTGATAGAGTGGTTCTGGAGTTCTGCATACAGAAGGGAAGATCATCTGCATATAAAGCTAGCATGTGGTGGTATCCCGCTATTTCAAACCATTGAATACCCCTCGAAGAGTGAACCAAGCAGGCCAATGGCTCAATAGAGAGGGCGAACAACAATGGGGATAGTGAACACCCATGGCGAGTACCTCTGTATAAGCACACTGGCTCAGAGAGTACCCCGTTTACTTTAATCTTTGTAGATGGCAACACAAAGTTAGCTAGTAGTAGCTTGCTAAACGCTGGCCAAGCCCAAAGCCCTCCAATACCTTGGATAAATATGACCAATCCACCTGGTCAAACACTTTCTCTGCATCGATCCAGAGTAAGGCCATTTCTCGCTTGTGTTTGTGCACCCTAGCAGATACGTCTATTGTTCGCCGCATGTTGTCGTGTGCTTGGCCCCCGGGTATAAACCCTGTTTGATCTGGTAGCACCAGAGTTGGTAAAAAGCGGGCTAGCCTTGTGTCCAACACCTTTGAGTAGATTTGTGTATCGTAGTTGAGGACCGCTATCTGCCGGTAGGATGAGCACAGGGTGAGGTCCTTGTCTGGCTTAGCTAATAGGGTTAAATACTATTCACCCATAGTGGGCGTTATCGTACCTGTTTCAGCAAAGGAATTAAACCGCATTTCAATGAGCGGGGTGAGGACTGCAGAGAATTTTTTGAATAAGGCAGCCTTGAAGCCATCTGGGCCCGGCGCCTTATTGCCAGGGAGGGAGCAAATGGCCCATGCAATTTCCTCTGATGTAATCAGAGCATCGAGAGATTGCCTCTGTTCCTCTGTGATCTGTGGAAGCTAAGCCTCATGTATAGAGGCTTCTTGTTTCTGGCCAGTAGATGGGTCTGCTGCAAACAGTTCAGAATAGTAATGCAACAGGATTCTTCTTTTCTCAGTTTCCTCAGTGTGTAACTGACCTCTGTTATCTTTTAAAGCCCCTATCATAAAACTATTCCGCTGAGCCCGGTATTTATAAGCTAGTAGTCGAGACGCTTTGTTAGAGGTGCTAAAGTAAAATTGTTTCGTACGGAGTAGTTTATATGAAATGTCCCCGCCCACAATGCCTTCAACTCCGCCCTGGCTACTTGAAGTTGCCGATTTGTTTTCCTGGCCCCATCCCGTTTACACTGAGACTCCCATTTGGCTACCCTCACCTCTGCCTTCACTCTTTGGGTGGATAAAAGCTTTTTCCAGGCCGTTGCTATACTAAACAGTTCCCCCATAACGTGGGTTTGAGAGCTTTCCACCTGAGATAGGCACCTCCCCTGTAAGATTTTCTTGAAAATACTGAGTAATGCGCTCAGTGATGTCTGTGCAGACGGCTAAATCAGTGAGCAGCGAGTCATTCAACTTCCACCCGTGGAATTTCTACCTCCCAGACCATACCCGTCTAAGCCTAATGTGATGGGAGATTTGTCTGATATTAAAGCTACCTCTATGGTGGCTGCCGTGATATCGGGAGCCAGGTTTTGGGAAACCAGGAGGTAATCAATTCTGGAATATGTGCAGTACACATGCGAGTATTGAGAATAATCTCACATTGAGGATAAAGGTTCGCCAAGCATCAACCAGTTGTAAGTCGGACATGGCCCTTTTAAGGGGAGATGCCTTTGCCGACTCTGCCGATGACTCTGGGCCCGATCTGTCTATGCTCCCCTCCAATGCCACATTAAAGTCTCCTCCTATCACTAACTCCCCTTGCTGAAAGTGTGCTATTTGGGGGAATAGGTCAATTTAAAACTGCTTGCTGTTGGTTGGGACCATATACTAACACCACCGTAAAGTCTTTTCCAGCTATGTGTAAAAATACCCCTATATCTCTACCCTTAGCGGCCTTTACCATCTTCACATGCTCAAACTGTAGGGATTTCACTATTAAGATGGCCACTCCAGTCTTTTTGGCAGCTGATGAGGCAAAATACTCATGCAGGAACCACAGCGATCTCATTCTAATTTCATCTCGGCTCAAAAAATGAGTCTCTTGTAGGAGAGCAATGTCCGCTTTGAGCTCAACTCATTTCGATAAAACACTTTTCCTCTTTCTGGGTGAATTGAGCCCCTGGACATTTATGGGATACTATTTTCACTTCAGCCATCACCTACACCCCTATAGCACCTGTCCAGCAGTCCATGCCATACATTGAGACCCTTTGTGTAAGTAGAATTGGTACTAGACTATGCTCCTCAACCCCATCCCCTCCATTTAGCATAACGCCCCTCGTTCCTTCTCCCACTCCTTCTCTGTACATGTGACCACACGGCCAAAGTATAAAAAATAATAATGAAAGAACAAAAAAAACTAAGCAACAAAATACTTAGGCAAACCAAAACTAATGCAACCCCATATGAGGTCTTCATCAAGCTCTCTGCTTGAACAAGGGCATGTGTTCCTATTGCTCTTGGAACTATAAACAAATTGCAAAAATAACTGAATTGCTGCTGCCGTCATAACTATCTTCATTAGTATGCAGCCCCTGGTGTCCCAGTTTCAAGACTTCCTGGCCACCAAAGTCACAGAGCGGCCCTCTAAAGAGCAACTGTAAAGAGGGTACGTTTCCTTTTGTCTGTTTTTTGCTGCTGCCGTCACAATTAACATCATTGATATGCAGCCCTTTGATGTCTCAGTATCAAGATATCCTGGCCCCCAAAGTCGATAAGTCGCTTTCTAAAGAGCCACTGTTAATGAGAAAAGTTCACTTTGCCCATTTTTCAGCCCTGTGCTTCTTCCTCTCTGGTTCTCTCTCTCTGGCCCATTGATGGTCTCCTACGGTCGTGGCGCCTGCTCCTCCTCGATTTGGGTTGTGACCAGGGGGGTATCGATGTTTCTGATGCCTGTTCATCCGGTACTCGTATCTTCGCTTCTGCGATCTTCAGGGTTTCAACTGCTGCCTTCAGCGATGTATACTGATGTTGAAACCAGTCTATCTGGAATAGGATCTGGAATGGGCAGCCCCATTTATAGCGGATCCCCTTCTCAGTAAGCCACTTTGTCAATGGCTTAATTTGTCTGCCGCGCTGTATTGTGCCCTGGGAGGGATTTTGAAACCGTTGTATTGTCGATTCCCTGAATAGTATGTCGCCCTTCGCTCTGGCCCTTTGAAAGAGGAGATCTTTGGTTTTGAAGAAATTGACCCGGTTAAGACGTCTGGGATAAGATTTTGTCTTGTCTGAAAGTTAGAAAACACTCTGTGTGTGATCCAGTGTGAGAACTGCCACTTCTTCTCCTTGTAGCTCTTGGAATAGATCACGGACGTACCCTTCTAGATCACGGTCCAGAACATCTCTCGGTGCACCTCTTATTCTTACACTGTTCCTGCAGGAACGATTTTCAGTATCCTCGAGTGTCTCTTCCGCTGTGCGCCGGTAGGACTCTGTTATTGTAATTTTGATCAATGGATGTCCCTTGAATCCTTAATGAGGCTCCTCCAATAAGGGACCCGGTACATACTGGCTCTTCTCCAGCCCTTCCTCTTTCTTTGGCAATCTGCAGCCTTGTCTAGCTTCACCTACTTCAGAACTGATAGATTGCTGATATAACTGAACCTCCGTACCCTCAGAAAAGTCACTGAAAAAGCTCCTGAAAATAAGAAGATAGGTATGTTGGGTCTGTTGTAATTTTTTAAAAAGCGTTCAGTGCATATCTCTGCTTTTGTTCACATGTACATCCAGGTGAAGGATAAAGCTCTCCTCCATGTCTTCAATAGAATCACATCTCCCTGACTTCTCTAGTCGGGGGAAAACTTAATCTATAGCAAGACTGGAGGCAAGCATTATGCTAGTTCAAAGCTTTTCTATTACCGTAGATGATAATCCTGTGATAGGTTTAAAATAGAACTTTCTAAAGCTAACAACACTAAACAAATCAGCAGTATTAATATTCTCAAGCATAGGGTCTGACATGGATTCACATGCTCATGAATATTCCCTGTTGTCAGGCTGGGAATCCTCAGGTCCTCTGGGTCATACTGCCCCCATCCAAAGACGGTCCTCTCCCTAAGCCCCTCCTCTGGCAGCCATCTTCAGATTTTTACCGCACGCTTCAGTGTTGGGAGTCCTCGAGTTTGCTCTGTGAGCTACTTCTATGTTTTTTCGGGTTTTTGATGGAAAAAAATTCTATTTTTGTTCCCAAAGAGCCAGTGTGCTCTCTTCCCCAACTGCCGACAGCAGGGATCCTTTGTCGGTAAATTTCAGCGCCACTCAAGGTCGAAGATTTCAGAAGGCCATCAGGCCTACTTTACGCACTACGACCATGACGGAGGAAAAGGAAGGAAGGAAGGAAGATCCCTCTTCAAGTCCTGCACCAAGAATGTGTTTGTTGAAGACGAACACCTGCAATGCCTCTACTGCCTGCATCCGGACTGCAAGGAAGGAGGCTACGAGATTTGACTCAGTTTCTCCAAGAAGACGAAGAAGGATAGACACAGTAGACTAGCTCAGAGCAGTTTCATGCCTCACCCAGGACCGGCCAGTCAGAGAAGCCGTCCTTTGAGGGTGTGTCATTTGTGGGGGCTCAAGACAAGGCCAAGAACCGCAAGTCCGGGTCCACTGGGGTTGCCGCAGAAGTGGGACCCACAGTGGACAGGGCGCTATCGCCATCACCCTCCACTCCATTACCAGCCGGCAATCAAGCTCCTCCTGGGAAAGGAAATCGTCCAACCTGACTAAACTGTGGGAGAAGCCTGAGAAGCCACGGATGGAGGAGAAGGCCGAACTGCCCAAAAGGCCCTATCGGCACAGGATAAGACTTTGTTGACGATAGAGTTGGTGGCGGCTGCTCTCACGAAGGCTAAAGGGGCTGACCCTGTGAAGGTAGCCCTTGCAGCGCAGAAGGTATCCCTGCCCCTGAGGTGCAAAAATGCTGCAGTGACTTTGGCACAGTCTGCTGGCACGCCAGAGAAGGGGACACCATCTCGGAACCCTTTTCCGGCCCCTGAGGGTGGAAAAAAGGGGGGGCAAGGAGGCCCTGGATCAGTCCCAGGCTGTGGCCCGAATCATGGAGGTTTCATCCACAGTCGACGAGGACCTGCAGTCCTTACACATGGTCCACGAGGATGTGGAAGAGGACGACGGCGTAGGCCTAGTGTTAAGATCATGCTAGCTCAGCTGAGGGATGTGTCTCTGGACATCCTGTCGACCCGCCACACATTGGTGTCGAAGATCCTGAAGAGCATGCCACAGGCCCCGGTTGCAAGGGTCCCCCAGACCCCTGATCAGCCGCCAGCAAAGAGGAGGAAGCGTCATCCGATGTCCCCATTTCAGCCTCCACATCCCTGTTGGGTCCCCTCGTCCACAGCAGACCCAGACATGGGTACAAGGACGGATATGACAATGACGACGATATTGTTGCAGTGGGCGGTGGGTCTCCGCAGCCTAGGGTGTCCCCACCGGATGAGGTGGGATTGTTCCATTCCATGATTGCCGGAGCCTCCGAGCTATTCCAGCTTGTACCCGAAGAAACCAGGAAGACAATCATGGCGGTGCCCTTTCTGGACAACATGTGGGAGGAGGGTCTGGCCCTCTTGAAGAACTCTTGCACACCATCCTGTGTGTATCTCAAGCTTCTCCCCACATCTGATTTACCTCCCCTCATTCGTCTGCATATTCTCCTTGTTTCCTCGTACCTGTGTGTGCTCCCATATCCTGGGATTCACATGTCTTGTGTTCCTCAACACCTTTCTTTGGGACTGTTTTCCATCTTCCAGGCCGTCTGGACCCTTTCTTGCTACCACGTGGTCCTTCTCGTTCACCATCTTCTTCCTCCTGCAGATTAAGGATCTGTTCACCTTCCTCGCACGTTTTGACCCTATGTTGGCGTCCTTCCCATGTGAACAATAATCAAAAAAGAAACGTCCATTTGATCTGTTGTGTGATTAAAAATCTCACCACCGGGCCCATTCCTCTTCTTTTTTGAAGTGTTATCTTCGCTAGATGAATTTCTTCTCCATTAATCTATGATTGTCCTGCTGTTCTTGCCTTTCTTAAAATCTGTTCTTTCTGTGCGTATGACGTTACCGCCACCAAGACGTCTGCTGGGCGTGATCCCGGGCCCACCCTCTGGTATCTATCCAGCTGCACCTTCACCTTTTGGTCCTCTGCCATTACTTCTGCGAATAGTTGCTGGACGGTGATCTTCAAGTCCTTATCCTCCTGATTCGGGAATGTTCTTTATTCAGACATTTGATCTCCTTGAGCGATTTTCCAAGTCCTCAAATTGGAGTTCTAAGTTGTTTGCAAGATAGGGCAAGTGTTCAACCGCTTCATCCGTTTTCTGCGTATCCTCTTCAATATGCTGGACCACCTTTTCATAGGTATTCCTCTTTTCCTCCAACTGCGCCACGTCCAGTCTTATTTCCTGGACCATCTGCTTCATATCCTCCTTTAGTGTTTCAAACTGTCTGGAAGGAGGCCAGGAATTGTTCTTGAAATTCCTTAAACCATCCTTGCATGTCCTTGCAGTATGCCATTGGCTCCCCCTTCTTTGTCTTCCTGTGTCTGTACTGGTTTATTAAGGGGGCTTCCTCACTCCTTCTCGGGCGTCCCCTGTCTGGGCTCCACAGTTGTTTAAGGTTTTTTGCTGACTTGACTTTGAGGGTTTGCTGGGTCACACTCACCCCTTTCGCTCTATCTTTGGATTTATGGGCTCCACCAGTGGATCACTTTTCTCTCCTCCACTCGCTTGTTCCTGTCCGTTGTCTTCTATGGGGGCACTTGCCCTGATTCCTCTGTTTTTCCCCTTGTACTTTCTTTTGTGGGCTTTTTTTTCTCCCCCCCTGCTGTTGCCTGAGTGGGTGTTATACCCCACTGTTCATCCTGCCCCTCTCTGGTGCCAATCCTGTCCCTCATGCAGGGTTCCAAACGTTCTGTAGTCTTGAGGCGGGTGGGGCTCTTTCTGTGTAGCCCCTTTCCCTCTACCTACCTAGTCTGATTCAAACCCTTGGCCGTAGGTTTACCTGGTTGGAGAGTTTCCATCTTTGTCTGAAGTTCTGCCTCTGCCCTTTGCCTTTTCCGCTTCCTCCGGGAGCTCAACCCTATCAGGACCCATCTAATGGCCACCTTGAACCCCTCCCAAACAAATCTGGCACTGGTCTCCCCTTTATCAATTAACTCAAAATATTCTATAGTGTCTCCAAGCAGGGTTTGCGCTGTCTCCCTATACTTTAATAACAGATCATTATAGGTTCAACCCCCACTCCACCCGGGTCTTCGAGTCTGCACCTCTCCAAGCACCACCAAACTAGATCGTGGTATGACCACAGAATGGGGGTCACAGACACGTTAACAAATCCTTTCAGCTCAGAGTCAACGGCACAAGGTCAATTCTGGAGTAGGTATCGTGAACCCGTGAGCAAAAGTTGTAAGGGGACTCATCATGCGCCGCTAAAGTCAGGGAATCGGTCACCACCAACTCTTGGTTAAACCAAATTTCCTAGCCTTAGACATCTCCACCCGGCCTACTACAGAGTCTTTCAGTCTTTTCCTGTCTCTAACCAGGTCTAAGACCATGTTGAAATTGCCCCCAATTATTAGAGGACCTTCCGCAAACACCTTCAGCTCCTCTTCCAGAGCGCTCCAAAAGGTGATCTGACCGTCGTTCGGACAGTAGAGACTATCATAATCGGACATCCCTGTATCTACACTTTGACTGCTATATACTGTCCCGAAGGGCTTTAACCACCTTAAGCCCCAGCCTAGATGAAGTGACAATGGCCACTCTTTTTTTTTTTACTCGCGCAGAGGCTTGGAACACTTCAACAGTATGTCTGGATTTCAAGCCTCGAAGGTCCCCTTTGGGCCAGTTTGTTTCCTGTAACAGGAACAGGTCCAACTTAGCGTGCTGGAATTCCCTAAGAATGAGAGGGTGCTTTGTGGGGGAGTTTAAACCACAGGCATTGAGAGAGACCACCACTAAGTCAATGCAGGAGCCAGCCATGCGAGCATCTACACCTCCAGACTCTCAGAACCCTCAAAGAAGAGCTTTGACTGCCGAGAAAAGCAAACTGTAAAACTGCCCGCACCCCCGTTCCGGGTACCCTAGGAAAAACACATTACTCCGTGAACATTTCCTGGAGGCTCCTAAGGCCCCCACCTTCATGGCGTCCAGTCCAGCCGAGACAGCATCACCGGCCTAGGACTGAACCACCAAACAAGCCCAGATCACCGGGACATAACTATAAAAAATGCTCACTATAGAGCTACTCTACCCCCCTCCAACAACCTCTCCCACAATTTCAATGTAAGAGTCACCTTCACACTGCCGCACCTTCTCGCCAACAACCTCAACAAACTCCCTCCCCACACTGGCAAAAGCCAGCTTACCAAAGCACTACCCCTCTGGAAAATACATTCTTAATTTATTTATTGAGCTTTTTTAATGTGCCTATACCCAATGTGTTTCAAGGCCCAACAAGACAAGAGGGTGGGGGAACAGGAAGGATCCTACTAGGCCTTGTGACATTTGGATCGTGCAAGTGCAGTAAACTAAGTGCAGGGGAGAGGGGAAGGGGTAAGTGCCAGTCATAGCGGAAGTGCCTGTGAGAAAAGCGAGTGCCAGGGTAGGCCAGGTAGACAGAGCCAGGGGAAGGCAGAGAGTGCAGGGGACGGAAGGTCCACAAGCTAAGTGGTAGGGTCTGGAAGGGCTATAAGGGGGCAGGCCCAGTCAGGCAGGTGCAGGTGGAGGGGGCCAGAAAGGGCAAGTGCTGGTCAAGGGGTAGGGAGTCATGGGAGATCAAGTGCCAGGGGTGTAGTGGACTAGGGGGGGGGGGCTGGTGCCCTGAAGAAACCAGGCAGCCAGTCAAGAGACAGACGCAGACATTAGCGGGGGAGAGGGAAGGAAGAAGAGAAAAAGAAAGTCTTGAGAAGCTTCCAGAATTTAACAGGATACAGCTCAAGTCTAAGAGATCAGTGAGGCCATTCCAGAGGGAGGCACCTGCTGCGGAGAGAGATCTACCCCCAACTCTCTGCTTGGAGAAGCATCTAATGTGCTCCATGCCTGAATAATAGACAGGCAGTCAGTAATGAGAGAGGAAGAGGAGGAGGCAGAGGAGGGAAGCTTGAAGGAGAGCTGTGTGTCATTCGCATAACACAAAGTTAGGAGAGAAGGTGGAGATCAAATGGGCTAGAGTGGGTTCAGGTAGATGTTGAAAAGCCAATGCGAGTGGCCAGAGCCCTGAGGGACACCGCAGGTGGAAAGTGAAAAGGTGGACAGAAAAGGATCCAGTTGAACCTGGGAAGGTCGGTCTGAGAGGAAGGAGGTCAACCGGTGCACAGCCAGGTTCGTGATTCCAAGGGTATCACAGTGCTGATTTATCAGGGTGGCATGATAGACCGTATCAAAGGCAGAGGAAAGGTCAAGGATGATGAGAACGGAAGGAGAGCTGGAATTTAGATTAGAGATCAAGTCTTCACAGTGTTCAGGAGAGCAGTTTCCATGCCTGTGGCAGTTCGGTAACCAGACTGGTGGTCGTGAAGACAACTAACAGATTCAGGTAATCCCCCCGCACCCGCACCTGCACCTAGAAACTGCTCTAAGATCAACACAGGAACGTACTATGCAATTATAGGCCCCCCAGACGAGGTTGAAATTGTCATAGATTCAGCCATTTCAAGAGTTACCCCATGGGGGGTATTTACTTTTTTGAACTTCCTGGAATCAGGTACTTGGCGATGCCTGCTCCCCTTCACCTTTCGGAAACCCACATCGAGAGAACCCTTATCCTCCTGGGCTTGCACATTTTGAGGTCCCAGGAACTCACCCATGACCCTCTGAATATCATCCTCAGCGATCAGTTTATATTTCTGGCCCTCGTATTCAAAGGAAATAGAAAAGGGGGAAACCTCAGGTGTACCAGGCTCCCTTCCCATTAAGCCACTGAGTGAGTGGAGTGCACATTCTCCTTCTCGCAAGGGTGAAAGCTGAAAGGCCTTGAAAAATAGTTCATTTAGAGGAGCCAACTGTCACGGGACCATCTTCCCTCGCCTTCTCAAGAATGTTTGTCTTTTCCTCATAGTAGTGGAAGCAGGCAAGTACAGACCTCGGTTCCCTACCCCTCCCTCGCACCAGCGCGCTGTGCCCCGTCAATCATAGGTCCAATGGTTGTATTGCTACCAAAGAGGAGCTTCAGCACCTCGTGGATGAATCTCTTGATGTCCCTTTCGATTTCTCTGTCTTTTTCCTGAAAGCCAAAAAAAAGAAGGTTGTTCTTTCTCTCTCGGTTTTTAAAATCGTCCATCTTGAGTGTCATCTTGGATTCCCTCCTTTCCATTTCCGAGAGCCTTATATCAATGTGAAGCTCTACTGTGTCCAGTGAGGTTGGATTTGTTTCCCGATTAAGCAGTCTGTTGTCGATTTTATCGATGCATTTTTCCAAGATATCCAGCCTTACTCCTATGTCTGCGCAAAACCCCTGGACCTCCTTGAACAGCCCCGATATGTCCTTCTTCGTCTCTGCTGCATCAGGTGATGCCTATGCCATGGTCAAGTGCTCTGACAAATGCTCAATTGGGGGGTACTCAGGAGAAACAAAGTGAGACCTCTGCAGCAATGTTTTCCAGTCCAACAGAAACACATGCCCCTATGATCTCCGTACCGGACTGTTACAGGCGTTGAAGAGATATTAGTGGTAAGACCAAGTGCCCCTAGGGCAAAGCCCTCCAGTGCTGTTCCCATCAGCCTGAGCTTATGAGCACACCAGGAGCACCGACAAGGGAGAAGAGGTCACACACCCCTATGTAAGTGGGGTAATCCTTAGCACTGTTGCACTCAAGCAGTCCAGGGGCAGTTGCTGCTTGTCCACCAAAGTGGAGCCCTCATTATCTCTCCGGAGACTCCTTTCCACCACAGAGGCTCCAACATGGGCCGGACAGCCAGCTCATTCACTGGAAGACCCCCCCACAGGAAGGTCCCAACCCCCGCCTCAGAGGGCTCGACCTGCGGGGCCCTACAGGCGTCTCACACCAGGTTTAACTCCCACCGAGGGGTGACTAAATGACAACCGCTGCAAAGGGCAAACACTCCCCGAGGATGCCTTTACCTCAGCAGACTGTTAAATCCTGTGCAATGTTGGCGGGCGGTATTAGTGGTACAGACTCTGCAGATGGCAAGCACCTCAATAGGGCAAGCCCCAGACCATTTAAGCAGCACTTTGCCCACCTAAGCGTGATGGGGCCGCTACCCCTCTATGAATCAGGACAGGATCTCGCAGGGTGCTAGACTCCGTCTGTGCATGGTGAGGCTGACGGCTTTAGCACAGGATGCCTGCTCCTTTCAGCCCTGTGAGTCTCCCCAATGGTGAGGGTCAGAGCATGTGGGGACAATGCCCTCACCCAGACCATAGAGCACACAAGCTGTCCCCTAGCACCCAGCCCGAGGTCCCGCAGGAGCAGGATGGCACCACACCAGACTTGAAAAATCCACTTCAGCCCAGGGCTTACTCCACCAGCAACTCTGCAGACCCCAGAAGAGGGGGCATAGCACCGTCCATAAGCCCCCACCGATGTCCCCCTTACCGGCACCAAGGCTGCCACAAATGGAACTCCAGCCAGCGGATTTGCCGCTCCAGCCCCGGGTCGCACTGGGAGCGCCCATCCAGCACCACACATCACCGCCTCACACCCCACTCATACCAGGCTGCCCCTTCGCTGTTTCACAATCACCACTCCATGACCTCCGCCGGGCAGGGGCCATTTGTGCCTTCAACAGTGTCCAGATCTCCAGCAACCATGTTTATGGCAGCGGCCCGGTGTCACAGGACCCAGTGTACACACCAGACCCAAGTCAAGGCCCGCCCCTGTCAGCACGGAGCACTGCCTCGGGTGCAGTGTTTTTCAATGAGACGGAGAGTCTCTCGCTGCAGATATCTCGGCCCCTTATGCACCAACGCACACACAATTGCACCGAAGTGTGCTGAAGTGTGCCAAGGTGCTCACGTTGGGTAATCTTGCTCCACCACCATCCCAGGGTGGGAGGGGCAAAAGTGTGGGCTCTGATCCCTTTTTGACCCTGTGGAAAGGAGCGAGCGGCCTAGGCTCATACCATCATCGTGCCCCCTGGTGGCCTCTGTGTTTTTGTTTTCTTAATAAACTTTTAATTTCATAACGTTTTGTTCCTGAAAATGTGCGGTTTGGGGATGCCCCTGACAAACTTTCTTTGAAAAATGTCATTCAAATCCATCCAGCAAGTTGAAAGTTATTAGCAATTGAGTTTTGGGAGAAAATGACTGCTTTCTCATTTCTGAAATGCCTCTCAGCCTCTCTGCTTCAAAGCACTATGGGAAATATCAACATTTTTGGTGGATAAGGGTGCACGGCCTTCTCTGTCAAATATTTGAAAACACTACTGGACAGAGTAGCCCCAAACCACAAAAGGATTGTGAGTCAACGCTCCTTGCCCAAGTTGTTTTGGACCTGGTCCAAATCCATCCAGCCGTTTCCCAAAGTTGACCTTTTCTGTCTATGGGACAATGAATAGGGACTAAGCTGAAAGTGCTTTTTTTGTTTTCTTAATAACTTTATTTTGTACTAGATTCTTCCCACAAGTTGCGGTCTGGGTGGGCCCGCACGTACGAAATTGTCTACGCAATTTCAGCCAAATCTGTCGTCTCAGTCAAAAGTTATTAGCTATTAATTGTTTCAATTTCCTAAGGTACTCAGTACTCACATTAACTACAGTACAGAGACCGCCGTACTATAATATATATATGTTCGTTACACGGCCCACGGTAGCCGCCGTGTAGTTATGGTTAAGTTGCTAAACTCATAGGAAGAGCACTTTTTCGGTGGCTTATAACTTTGCTCCCCCTGGACGAATCCTCACCAAACTTAGTAAAAAAGTATGTGGCTAGCTCTGAATTTGCTCGCCAGGTTGGGTGAGGTTTAGTGCATGGGGGGCAAAGTTATAGGGGGTCCCAACATTTTTTTTCCCCATAGACTGAATGGCTTGTTGGATTTTCACCAAATTTGCGGCAGGAGCGGGGGCTTGGGTCAGAAATTGTGCTTTTGTGTGTTTGGTGGAAATCCGATCAGTACTTTTGTTACAAACTATTGAAATATACATCCCAAAAAAGTATGATATCAGGGTCCGCTCCGCAGACCCATTTCCCTGTTCGCTTTGCGGACCGAAGTGTCATTGGCCTGCGGTACGCCGTGATGTCGGCGAACGTTGGACGCGGTCGGTGGTTTATTTGTTTGTTTATTTATTTAATTTATATAGCACGCAAACAGCCCAAGGGCATTGAGGCACTGTTACTTGCAAGAGCTTAGTTAACTGGTTGACTGGAGGGAAGCGTGCTGTGCGTCAAAGTTTTTGGGAAACGCTGCCATGGTGTGTTGGAGGATGTGCGCCACCGAAAGGGACTGACAAACATAATGTACAGCATGTGGTGGTGGGAAGAGGGGATGGAAAGGGTGGGGGAGAGAGAAGTGGTTCATCAGAGATATGGGATTATTAGGTGGACGAAGATCGAGAAGTGGCTGTAGGTTTGGTGCGTATTGCGTCAATTCGCAGGTACATAGACAGCCAACTACTTTGTGTGGTGATTGTAGACAGCTGTCGTACCGGCCTGATAGCTTGTGCCGCTACCTGTTTGTGGCAACCACTTTCCGTGGTGAGGGGTGGCAGGGTAATTTTAGAAGGGGAGTGAATTGCACATGGCATAGGGTAGGTGGGAACGCAGATGCCTGTGCTATGTGGATGGATAGCGGTATTTGGCCACATGTGGCATGCATGGGTGCATGATGTATCGGTTGGTCTGTTGAAGGATTAGACTATTGGGTGCATGGCCGAAGGCCGTAGGCCGGCAGCCATGCACTGAAGAGCCAGAGGCTTGAGCTCACCAACCGTAGACTCTCTATCCACTAGAGGGGGGGTGCAGGCATAGTGTGGTGTTGCAGATTGTTTGGAGTAGGGTTACTGTTGCAAAGAGTATGTGGGTAGGCTGGTAGTGACGCAATACTTAGTTAATGGAAGTCGGTACGTCCGTAGTATGTGAATGTCAGTGTGCAGGGGTGCAAGAGACCGTGTTTTATTTTTACAATATGGTAAATGTTGCAAGTTTGTACTGAATAGCTGAATGGCGGTGCAGAGGTTGGGTAGGAGTGCTGTGTATGTGGATTGTGTTAGTTGGTGACATGGTGACATGTATGGTGGCATTACGTTGGTGTGGGTGTGTGCAAGGCCTAGACTATTGGGTGCATGGCTGAAGGCCTTGCACTAAAGAGTGCAGGCGTTGAGCAGAACAATGGCACTAATTTATTCTTGAGTCTGCATCCTGTCAGTATGGTAGAGGGTATGGTTGAAGGGCAGCTTATATGTGGTTGGTTAGTGTGCTATGTGCAGATTGCTTGTAATATGGGCACTGTTGTGAGTAGTTTGCGGTTAGGTTGGCAGTGACACAATACTTTCTGAGTGGAAGTGGGTAAAACAATAGTATGTAAATGAAAGGGCGTAGGGGTGCCGGAGACAGTGTAATGTCATTACATTATGGTGACTGTTGCATTTAACGCTGTGCATATGCATTGCGGTGTGGAGGTTGGGTAGTAGTGCTGGTGCCAGTGGTGCGTATGTGCATAGTGGTGCGTGGTGAAATGCTGACATGAATGATAGTTACGGTGCGGGCAATGTGTGCAAGGAGCACAGCCACTGCAGCCTTGCAGGTTTGACAGTACATTAGGCACAGGGTGGTGATGTTTGTAAAATGGGTGTGGAGCACATTGTACACGTGTTACAGCAGCACAAGTGAGTTCTAAAGGTTGTATTGTGCGTTCCATGGTTGTGGTGAAAGTTACAACATGGCACAGTATTTGGTGTACGGCAGGAGATGGTGCAGTGAGAAGTTGTGTAGTGTGGCCACAGGGTGCAGTGTTTATGTAATGGGAGTATGGAAGAGGGTATGGTCGAAGTGATTATTATTATTATGTGCTTGGTTACTGTGATGGGTGCAGATTTATTGAAGTAGGCCCAATGTTGTGCAGTTGTTGTGAAAAGGTTGCCAGTGACAGAATACTTAGTGAATGGCAGTGGGTAGAGGTGGTGCAGGCTTTGCTATGTTTGTGGATTATGCTAACTGAGACACTTTTCCGTGAATGGGTGTTATTTGGTGTGGGGGAGTTGGGTAGAAGTGGCGCTAAGTATGTGCATTATGTTAGGTGGCAAAATGGTGGTATGCATGGATCCATAGTGTTGTGGGTGTGGAAAGGGCTGCACTGTTGTGTGCATGGCCAAAGATGTGGTGGGTGCGTCTCTGGATAATTGTGGATGCTGCAATCTTGTATTCTTTAGCAGAGTTTTCTGGTGGAGGGGCTTTGGAATGAAACGGGACGTGTACTGAGAGTGTGTAACAGTAAATATGGAGTGGTGTGCAGAAATGATAGAGGTTTTGTATGTGAATGCTGCATGCGTGTTTGACAATTTGCCAGCACCTAATGGGGGAATGGAGTAAAAATGCTTGTGCAAAGGGAAGAAGTATTGTGGGTGCGTTACTGGGCTGTGGCCCTAAGTGTAAAAGGAAAAGCGCACGTGCCACATTATGCCATTATGAGCATGGTGGAAATGGAAATGTGGGAAATAGGCAATTAGGTGTTTAGGGTGTGGTTGCCAAGAAAGGGCGTTACCAAATCGTCCCAATACTGTCTGGTGAGGTTCATATTACTTACCTCGCCACACCCCCCGCCCCCTCCTCACTATCACGAAACGGGTGCGGATGGTGCAGTACTTTAAGGATTACACGTGCCACATCCTGGGTGGCCATGTGGATATATGCGGAAGAAGAAAGCTTACATAGTTTTACAGAAATTTGTAGTGGACGTGCTTTGGTATGGCACACCACTTGTGCTGTAAATGTGTGATGGTACATTTGAAGTGTTGTACAGGGGTGACCGTGTTGGATGATGGCGGCTTTGATGCGATTGGTGGATGCGTGTGTGCCTATTAATGCATAAGCCAATGAGGTAGTGCCGCAGAGAAAATAGTGCCAAGGGAAGAGGGACTCCTCCTGCTTTACTGGGGCGCGGCCATGCGCCACTTGGGGAAAGACTCATGCCACATTCTGCCCTTCACACCATGCAGGCCAATAGAAACGGGACTATGATATTTGGCCAATTAGTTGTTCAGGGTGTACGTGACAGGAAAGAGCACCAATAGGGAGAAGGAGTCGTCCTGCTTGCCTGGGGCCCGGCCCTTGCGCTAGTTCAGAAAGCGCACATGCCACATTGTGCCCTTGTAAGGATGCTGGGCAATGGGAATGTTATAACTTTCAACCATACCACCCATATCAATTTGGACAACCACAATTTCAGGGCCTTCCACCTCAACCATTCCCTTTTTTAGGCAGAAAAGGACAAGGAGGGGGATGGGGGCCCCCAATTTGGAACGTACTATATCAGGGACAACGGAGACGCCCAAGACAACAGAGACGTTAGAATCTATACCTGACACCAACCAACTGCCCATTTTCAACGTGGTGAACTTCAACCTTTCACCATGCCAAATTTCCCTCCTAACCAAAGGACTTTCCTTTGTGCCTACCAGTAACACCAACTGGTATGAGGTCGAATCGGAGATGCGCTGATTTTTTCGGAATATAAGACTCTTGAGTATTTTTTCAAGAACATAACAAACAAATAACCGATTTAGACACCGGTTTACACCCGCCGTCATCGTTCACACCCTTGGACAATCAGGTTCCAGATGATCTACTCACGTTTGAGAAATGTGTTCTCAAAGAAATTAGGCAATTGAAGAAAAACAAGAGTAAATTACATTTTGTCGACAGTCAAATTAACCAGTGGCACTCCAAAATCCACCATTGGCAACGATGCATCGATGACATTATTTTTATCTGGACAGGTGATGAGACTTCCTTTAAATACTTCCTGGATTGGCTCAATACATGTAATGACAACATCCAATTTATAATGGAATACAGTAATACACAGATTCATTTTTTGGACCTTGAGATTTCATGTCGACAAAACAAACTAACATGTAATTTGTTCAGGAAAATTACTGATCGCAATACCATCCTGCATTATCAGAGTGACCATCCCCAACATATTAAACAAAACCTTCCATATGGCCAGCTGTTGAGAATTAGAAGGAACTGCACTACCCTGGAAGATTTTTATGAGAATGCAAATGCATTAAGCACACGATTACGGGCACGTGGATACCGAAAAGAACCTGGTAACCAATGCAACAAAGAGGGCCAGATTCACCAACAGGGATTCACTTCTGACACCACAGAAGGACTCTAACCAACATAAAGAAGAAAGACTAGCCTGTTATATCACACATGGTCCCAATACTTTCAATCTTAAAAAGTAATTTGGAAATACTGGCCTATCGTCAGATTACAACTTGCAGACAAACCCATACCGAGGTTCGCCTTTAAGAGAGCGAGGAATGTCAGGGAACATTTGGTCCATTCTGCATTTACCCGGGACCCACCCCGCACAGGACTATGGAATTTACGGAAAGTAACCGGGCACAACCCCTGTGGTTCATGCTCGGTGTGTAAATTCACCAAGAAAATACAAACATTTACAATTGGGGACAAAGAATGGTCTCTGAAAAACCAGTCTAACTGCAAAAGCAGTCAAGTCATATACTGCATTGAGTGCCCATGCGGCCTCCGCTACGTGGGCCAAACAATGCGCAAAGTGGGCATACGTATCTCAGAGCACCTGTCCAGAATCCGCTGTAAAAACATCACTGCACCCCTAGTAACACACTTCTTGACGAATCACCATACACCAGACGACATCCTCTGGTGGGTTTTGTAAAGAATCCAAACAGGTCAAAATATAGAGAATAGACTCATCAATTTGGAAAAAAGGTGGATCTATAGACTGGACTCTTTGGAAAATGGGCATAATGAACAAACTTAATAAAACCAGAAAGGATCACTTTGCCCAGTTTCGCGAAACTTTAGATATGCATTGGCGCACCCCCGTGGCTCATGGACTAGGTATATATACTATATCTAGCGGAACCAGGGGGACTCCCACCTTTGGACCAAATCATGTCTATCTCCTTCGGTAACACTACACATTGGCACCCTCTGCAGCTCGGGCTGTGGTATTTCAGTTTCATAAAATATTTTTTTTTCTCATTCATTCATTCATTCATTTTTCTTCATTTTTCCATTATTCAATTACCATCTCCCATTCCGTAATTTTCTATTTGGACACATTTACTTACATTTCCATGCACAAATGTCTTCACTGCGGGATTACCAGGACAGTTGCAACATGGAGGCAACAATCTTATCCGTATTATTTTTCGAGTGTTTTACTCTCTCATTCATCATGTTGTGCTAGGACACCCATTGGGCCCGCTCTGATTGACATGCGATCTCATGCTTGCATATGCGGATCGGCGTCCCCTATATCCGCACACCCACGCGGCAATTAGAGGATGCTACGAGACCGGATTTCGGTGCAATTCTGGGGTCTCCACACTTTTTAACACTTGCTTTAACAGCATTGTTGGTATTCTTACTTACCGGCCCATTGAGCGCCCCCCATTGTCTCCACTGATACGTCACCACGTAGGCCTCCCCCTTGAACCTCCCACTTGCTGACGAGCACCAATCAGCAAACACGGCACGTCACAGGCCCCCATATGCTACGTGGTCTCCATAGCTACGCATATAGCCTTTCCGCATTCCGAATTAGCTTTTGGAAGCTGCCACACTCGGGACCCAGGACAGCGCACCCATGGCAAACTTGGACTCCTACACACTATAAGGAGGTGTGCTCTCCCAGTGCTCCATCAGGTACGTTATTGTCCTTATGACATGCACTCGTACCACTCACGTCAGAGCCTCCGCCCTCCAGCTCCACATGAGGAGGTTCTAAGGCAGGCACGCACACACTCGTACGCCTGCCATTGGGAGCTGTGTTGAGTTTGTCTCACCGCCCCCCCTTTATTTTATTTATTATTTTTTGTGTGTTTTATCTCCGTTCCAGACAATCCACGTTGTTATTCACGAGTACCTGATGGATGCTGCATCGGAGAACCCCACTAGCCAGACATTGTCCTGATTTGCCCACTTCAGGGTGCAGGACAACAGCTGTTTTCTACACCACATATGTTAGCAGCTAACAGTCAGCTAATACAATTCAGGTACTTTGTTTTTCTCGATCTCTCTTTACATGTCGATTGATGGACAGTATATACCCATATCACCCCATGTGCATATATGCACAATTATTGGGGGAGTATATATAGTTCTCTAATCTCTTCAATGCAGAGATATGGTCGGAAGTCTACGCATAGGCATCACTATACATTTGTCCACACAGGTGCACCCGATCTGGCAGAGATTGTCAGAAGTCAGACTACTGCGACCCCACACACGTGTGGCAGTTTTTGCAAGCACGTATTTACCAGGACCTCGATGTCTGCACACGGGTCTTCAATGAGCATAGGTGAGTTTGGATCCCGCATGCCGGACCGCACCTAGTCTTCTTCCCAGCATCTTCACCTTTGACTTCCCTTCTCCTCTGTCCCCCTCCCCACACGAGGTGGGCTTTTCTGGTCGCAGTTTGGCCGTGGGATCCATGCCAGGGGTTTTGGTAGCAGGGGCACGGAAACCATGATTTTATTTCCCCCAGGTAGTATTCCTACAAATAGTTAGATTATCCCCGTAATTGGGATTTAAAACTTGGTTTGGAGTTCTTGTGCCAGCATTATTATGCTATTTGGGACACTTCTAACTAATTATGTTACTGCATATTCTATACATATAGACCTTGCCACCTTGCTAGACACTATTTCCCTTTCTACTTTGCTGTCCTTTCCGCAGCAATCCTTCATTTACTTTTTCTGTCCTCTCCTTGAGTCCATTTTGGACCTTGGATCATTGAATGGCCACCATTTTAAGAAAAAATCCTTCTAGTTTCTCTTCTAGTTTCCCCCTTTTTGCGTTGGCAAACCCAAACCTCAGATTAGAACAATTCTAATTATGGTTTTTTGTTGTGAATTTTGTAAAGTAATAAGCCTTATTTCTGAGTGAACGGATACATTGATGCGTGAAATTGATTGATGCCTTTCTCCATGCTCAATTTGCTCTTTATATTTCCAATTTTTTCTTTGATTGTTTCTTTAATTTTCCCTTGAATTTTGTCTTGAGGTTATGTCCCCCAATGTATGTATTGTATGTCTATGTCTAAGAAAGGTTATCCATTTTTGCTAATGTTGTTTCAATGCACTTTTACAGGTTGGATTTCACTGTATACAATCTTTCTCTAGCATATGAAAAGTTGTTTGTTTATTATTTTTTGTAACTATAACCTATCAAATGACATTTATTCATTCTTTTTGCTCTGTTGATTTGATGGTGTTTTTCTTCTTTTTTTCAATAATATCACTGTGCTTTTTGAAAGGATAGGGTGATGTCAAGGTGTCCTTTGTTCTGTATGATTGAATAGAACTAGAAGGACCTTTGTGGCTTAAGAGGACTGGACCAAGTAATTGTATTGTAAGAATTTAAACCTGATAGTGCCGATCCACGACGCACCAGCACCTTTTGTTGTTTTGTGATCGGGCAATGGAAATGTGCCTGTCGCGATTATCCAATTAGCTTCTTAGGTTCCGCCTCACAGGAAGGGTCGGTAACCAATTGTTATTGTACTTCGTGCTCGCAGACTGGTAGAAATGGAGGGATGCAGAGTGCTGTTACTGGGTGATGGCTTTGTGGTAGATTTGCACAGGTATGCCCAGGAAAAAGACTTGGATGGCAATTTCGGGTTGGAAGGAGTGGAGGCATTATGGTGCGCTGTCGACGTCTGTAATTTCGGCATTGTCATTGACCTTTACAAAGAAGTGGTCACTTTCGGGCCTTTTGAAGTTGTCGTGCTACGCTACAGAGCTCAGCATGTGGGTCGCACTTCTTCTTCATATGTGGTGCATCAAATGAAGAGATTGTTGACTGCAGTGAGGCATTTCTTTCCCACTGTGAAATTTCTTTTCTCATCTATACCGCCAAGAAGAATGTGAGCCTATTGGAATGGAGTTTCTTCTCACCCAGAGGACAAAAGATGTACCATCAATGGAAAAATCGCTACTTTTCTTTTATAGGAAAGTTGGAATGTTCTTCTGCAACAATGAGATCAGTGGGTGTAGAAATGACAATGGTATGTCTTTGTCCAACATTGGCAATGGTATTTTGTTGCAGCATTTACAAAATGCATTGAAAACCTTACTTTAAGAATGGGCGGCATACAGGAAAAGAAAAATCTGTACAAAAAGTGAAAATCCTTTGTATTATCCATACAACTAACAAGACTATGCACTTGTTCTAATGCAGTGTGTTCCTGCGAGAGGGCGTAAGATGTGTCCGCAATGGAAGCATGTCTACATTTTTGTATGATGCTGCACTGTTTTTCTACAAGATTGTCATTATTCTGTTGGGATCTCGCATGTCGCCAAAGTCTCGCCTAACCTCAGCGACCCCCGAAGAGCCTGGAAGAAAGAGCGCAAAGCCGTCACCGACTAAGCCGGCAGAGGACACCGAGCAGGTCGAACTTCCGGCCCTCCTTGCAAATGAACTGTAAAACGACGCCAGAGTCTGCATTTCATTGCATCACCCTGCATTGTTGAAGGCTAGCTATCTTTGGACTAAATGCTGCACTTGTTGTCTTTTTTCCACTGCTGATTTTGCTGCAGTAATAAAGAGTTAAGCTTGCAACACAAGAGCTTCTGCTACATCATTTCACAACACATTGCTTCAAAAAATGCCGATTTATTCCATGACAATGGCATTTCTTTGTGCAATATTGATAATGGTGTTTTGTAGTTGCATGTACAGGATGCAGTGAGGAGGTTGTTGTAAGAATGGACGGAGTGCACAAATATAAAAATCTCTATTCGAACCACAGAAAGAATGTTCCCTTAAAAGCATCTACACAAACAAAACCGCAACCGCCTCTTTTTAGAGCCACTTCTATATATAAAATATTCTGTCCTGCTTGAAATGTATACCGCCACGTCTGCACACAGCACGAAAAGTATGTGTAAACCCTGTTACTTTCGCAATTGCACGTGTACATCTGGGCCATTTGTAGAATGGCAGGCATGGAACTGGGTCTGTGGAAGCTGCAGCATTGTGAAATAAGGCTTCTGGGTATGGTGTGAGCAAGAATATGTTGGAAGCGTAACTTTTGTAAATTAGTCACCAGCAGAATATTACAGTACTGTATGTTAGCAGGAAATTGGAATAGCTACTGCAAAGGGTGGGCAGGGACTTGGACACGCATTGTGATTGAAAGCCGTTGACTGTAACTAGGTTCCAATGCGCATTCAGTTCCTTTCTTCTTGCCTGTGAACAAAGGGCCACTGTAAAGGTTGCTATCAACAGTACAATAAACAGCGAATGTACATATCCAACGTCTCATGCACTTCTCCTACACAGCTTGTGTAATGGCGCTGCCATATGTGTGAATGTCTCACCATGGGTAATTTGTTCTCATACTTCTTGATGTGCACCATATTCTATGCCATATATTATGCCACAAAACTGCTATTTGTGCGTCTTCTAATATAGCAATCTGTGCATGCAGGCAAAGGTTCCCTCACTTGATGGTACGATATTAGTGGTATCTGTAGTATTCATGGAGGTGAGTACATTTTGCCACATAGAAATGCTTTTCATCAGGAGACGCGCAGTTTCATTCGGAAGCGCAATAACACAGTTGTTCAGGCAGCGCCACACGGCCACAATACTTTTGTAACCGGCACTGTTAATGTTTGAGAATGCAAGATTTTGTTTTTTACTCAGCTGTGCTCACATGCAACTGTCTGGGATTTCGCAAGCAGCAACAGAGTTCATATTTTCCAGAGTCACTACTGTTTCATATGTGCAGTGCATTGTTTTATGCACTTGTGCAAACGGTAGTGAGGAACTTCCTACGTACCCTCACGTTGCTAAGTGCAGAGACGGTGTGTGAGTTTCACACGTAATGGAACGACAAGCAGCTCATCAATCAAGGCAAAGGGCCCTTTAACACGCCCACTGAACACTGGAGCATCCTGTTCTTTGCTCCTAATGGGCCCCAGGCAGCCAGCCGTGACGCAGTCATAAATTGGTTGCTTTGCAACACGAAATCCGTAGGCGGCAGCACAGTTTGAAATGAGGTAGTGTGTGGCATGATTCGGTAGGTGTGGTGACAGGGGTGTTATTACCAGGAGACAGAGGATGGCATATGCATACGTATAGCTGTGCAACTGACAGGCGTCCGGCGCCACGACTAATTAAAAAGGGAATGAGAAGATGTGGACATGAGGCCAGTTCTGTAGTCATATGGACACTTCCATTGCGATTGAACATACACTGGCCACATGCACTCTCAGTAGGGACCTCAATTTTGTTTACCTGCAGGAATCTGGGGCAGCACTGTGCGCTACAGAGTCACAATGCATTGACAGCACCAAGGCAACAAATATGCACTCAGTCACAAACAGGTTACATGTACACGTTTAGTTTGTAAGAAACATCAGCCGTATATGGACAGGGTAGGGGTACTAGTAATTGTTTAGCAATTGTTCCATTTTTACGTACTGGCTGTGTACATTACTTTTTACATTGTCTCATAGATTGCATGTGGCTACATGCTGTTGTGGAAGAGGTGCCACTATTGATACGTTCCTTCAATGTAAAGTATGTCCTCTTACACACAAACATATGTGTGAAGTGTACATAAAGCAATAAATATTACCTACATTTCTTTTTACACTGTGCTGCTTGCCCATGCAGTTAGTATCCTTACTTATTTAGTGAAGAGGCACGTTCTTTTCCAGCTATTCCAGGGTGCTTGGCATTGTGAGAAAAAAAACAAATATCACAGTTTGCTATTGTGGTACACTGCAGAAATTAGGCATTAATAGGAGACACTTCAGTGTAATTTCCACATTGGGGTTACGTTTGCTGTCAATACTTTGCATTCCTTACTCTGTTATTTGTTTCTTCGTTTTCATGTGTAGCGGCAGTGTGTTAATATTGCTGGACGCACACTTGACTTTGTGTACTGGTTTTTTCCATTATGGTGCATACTGTATGCCTTTGGTCTGTGTGTTTCACAAGTACAGAGTTTGCACACTTACCTTACTTCTTTCTCCTTGCGATCTACATACATAGTGCTATTTATACATGTTTATTCACTTTGATGAATGGTAGCAGTATGTAAGACAACTAATGCTGTTTCCAGCAGTTGGAATGCTAGCCAGTATATGCGCTTAGATGTACATTTTGTGGTTATTGTGCTCCTTGGTATGGAGACATCAATTTCCTATGCTGTATGGTACATCTACGCAACGCAGTGGCTTTGTGGTCAAAATCTATAAAATTCAGTGAAAAACGTTGTTAAAGGGAAGTTATGTTTACGTTGCACTAATAAAAACCTTTGAAATTCAATGGAAAAACGTTGTTACAGGGACGTTATGGTTACAGGTTTAACCGAAACCCCCAGAAATTTGCCAGGCAAGCTAAGCAACCATAACTTGTGCCACCAGTGTGCACTGCAAGGACTAACACCCATGACATCAATGATGCCATCATAAATCTCATTGATGACATCACTGATGCCATCACATTCGCATTTAGGTTTTATGGAAAGCCGCCCCATTGCATTGTTATTGTAATAGTGGCAGAAAACTATCAAAGATCATTGGAAGAACTGTCATGAGATAAGTAGTTCATTGAGCAATACCTTGGTATACACACCATTGTAGTACAGACTTCTTTGCATAATCTTCCCATGTTACATAGTGAAATCATGAATGCTTTTGTTTTGGAGTTTTGGGTACGGTGCAACATGTACGAAGTAGCTAGCATTGCCTTAATAAGTACATAATTGCACTACTGCACAATAAACATAGATGCCACAATGCGTGCAAATACCAGCATATATAGGGAAATTGAAGTAAGCAAAAAAGGAACATTATTACCAGAAACTGTTCATAACATAACTGATTATCTTGGTGCACAGAAATGATTGCTGTGTTGTACACTTCTTCCCCTATATGTCTGTTTCATACAATGTGAGTGAACCTTTATGAAAGTAGTGGAAGAACATATGAGAAGGGTACCATACACGTAGATAGAACCTTTTGAATTGTTAGTTCCTGACTGTAAGTAAAGAAAAGCACCTGGCCTACTTATGTCTGTGACCATAAAAGAGGAGCCACACATGTGATGTCATCAATGAGATTTGTGATGGCATTTTTGATGTCATGTGTATTAGTCCTTGCAGTGCACACTGGTGGCACAAGTTATGGTTGCTTACCTTACCTATATATATATATATATAACAAACACAAAATTGTTAAAGGGACGTTATGGTTACAGGCAAAACCGAAAACCCCCAGATATTCGCCAGTTATGGTAAGGTACGCAACCATAACTCACTCTACCACTGTGCACTGCAAGGACTAACACCCATGACCTGAAAGATGACATCACAAATGTAATTGATGACATCACTGATGCCATCAAATGTGCCTTTAGTTTTAATAACAAGGCTCCCCAAGGGATTGTCAATATAAAGTTGCCACAAAACTTTCCAAGACCATTGGGAGAACTATCATGAAGTACATAATTCAGCACACAATCCATTGCTATAAACACCATTGCCCTACAGAATTCTTTCCAGTATAGCAATCACCTCATGCAGAAACGTAGGCATTGTCTGCAGAATGCACCATAGCGGTCCAACATTCAAATTTTTCCATGCTACATAGTATAATAATGAATGCTTTAATTTCAGAGTTTCACCTACTGTGAATCATGAAATAAGTACCTAATACCCCCTCACTGACTACATATTTGTACTACTACACACAAACCATAAAGAGACCACAACGCACACAAATATGCCTCTATACCAGGAAAGTAAAGTAAGCAAAAAAGCAGCGGTATTACCAGAAAGTGTTCAAACCCTACCTGATCTCTTCATGCACAGAAATTATTGCTGTATTTCAGACCTGCCCCTTCCCCTATGTATATGTATCACATGATGTGAATGAACCGTTGGGAAAAGAGTGTAAGGACACATGAGAAGGGCAAGGTCTACAAATATAGTACCTTTTGCATGTTCACTTCCTGCCCGTCAGTGAAGAAAACCACCTGCCCAACATATGTCGGTGAACAAAAAGAGGGAGCCAGTCATTTGACGGCATCAGTGATGTCATCAATGACATTTGTGATGTCATCTTTGAGGTCATGGGTGTTAGTCCTTGCAGTGCACAGTGGTAGCGTGGGTTATGGTTGAGTACCTTACCATAACTGGCACATTTCTGTGGGGTTTCGGTTTTACCTGTAACCATAATGTCCCTGTAGCAACGTTTTTCCATTGAATTTCATAGGTTTTTTAGTATGCAACTTAACCATAACGTCCCTTTAACAAGGTTTTTTCTTAGTGATATATATATATATATACACACACATACACAGGTACAGATATATCCCAACCTCGTTCCACCAAACACTAGAATGTATACTCAACACTGGCAGATATTTCTCGATATTGATGTGGTTAGGGGTATTTATGACCTACCTCTAATATCTTCCATGATCAATTATTCTGTGTATGATTTTGTCATACAAAATGCATCACCATTGCCACATGTAGAGATTCTGTTTTATTTTTGACCTGAGCTCTGAAATTCAAACATGGACACTTCTTATAGCTATCCCTACAGAGTGTTTTGACAGGGAAACATTGTGGATTTTGCAATTAGAAAGCTTTTTAGTCCTGAGGTCTTTTGTTTGCATGAAAGTAGACTTTTTTGCAAAAGATGAAGCAGAAAATCAATGTCCTATTACATTTCCGAGTCCCTACCATCTGTAATTGATTGGATGTCAATGGTTTCTTTCTAGGTTGATCCCACCAATAAGTCTTTTAGATGTGTTGCTCTTTTAAAAAATGTGTCTCTTTCTACCCATTCTGGTTTTGGATGAGCTTGCAGGTCTTAAGAATTTTGTTATGAATATGTGTGTTATGTTTAGTAAATATAGTTCCAAAGATTGTTCTTTCCCATTTTTCTCTATTGAGCTTTACTGTGAGCAGGTCTTTTCTATGCCAGATTTGTGCTCTTTTTTGTACCTGCGTTATTACATTTTTAGGGTAACCTCATGCTTTGACTATTTTGGAAAATTTGTGACTTTACTTTGCGGTCTTTCAATAATGTACTGGTCCGCATGGAGGTTTGCCTCTAGGGATTTGTGGTGATGTCTGTTTTATACAACTGTGTCAATCAGTTGGTTTTCTGGACAGTGCTTTGGACAATTTATGGTCATGACATTTAATCCAGATGCCAAGAATGCTATTGTCTCAGTTTTGTGTATCACTGCACATTTGAGATTAGGGTTTCTAGAGTTGAGCAATTCATGAAAGCTGTGGAGTCCATCTTGTATCCTGTGCTATATCCTGATGACCGCATCAATGAATAGTTTCCAGATGAAGATTTCTGAAACGTTTTGTACTGAAAAAGGTTTTATTGTTCCAATAATGCTGTGTAGTGTGTGGCCTGTTTGGGAGCAAACTTTTCTTCTGATGTCATGCCTTTAACCTGTAAAAAGAATCCTTGTTTATACATAAAGAAGGTTTGAAATTATGCAACTTCAAAACATTACATTATAAACGATGTCTGTATCCAATGGGACCAATCACATTTGTACAGGAAGGGGAAAGGAACGTCAATCATTGCTTAGTGTGGAATACTACTATATCATTTTTTGTATGTCAAAGGCTGCCAATATTTCCAGATTAGGGTCAAAGCTCAGGTTTTTTACTAGGTTGATGACCTCTCTAGTGTCTTGGAGAAAAGACGAAATAGTGTTGGCAATGGGTTTTTGATAGAGTGCTATGTATTTTCATAAAACCGACAGGGCAGCACAAAGGAGTTGGACTTGAGAAGTGGTATTACAGAACTTTATTTCCCAATAGAACATGGAAAATCAGAATGAAAAGTGGAAGGGCATAACACCAAAATGAAGTCTCTTTATAATCCAGGCTTGGCAAAGTCTTACTTACCAACTCAGTCTGGGTTCGTAGTCGGTTTTAGGGTTTCCCAGATCATCAAACCTTCTTCCAATCGTTTCCAAACCCAGTAAAGTTCCAAGTTCATTTCAATGGATTCTGAGATGAGACAATCTGAGTACAACCAGAAGTCCTCCGTTCTAAATGCTTTGTAGTTGTTAACTCTATCCCCCATCAAGCACATGTAAAGAGACCTGAGAGCACGACACTCCGTCATAACATGATGCGCTGTTTCTAGACAGCCACGCAATTGACAATCCCTTGAGTGCCACGGGATCCCCCAATGCGTGCCTCTGATTGTCAACAGTGGGAGCTGGTTAGTCCTAAATCTCAACATAAAGTAACGAACAGTGGGATAAGGAAAGAGCATTAGGTACCTTTGGGGCTTCATGTACGTACCTATGCGTGACCCTGGATGCCGCCCCAAAATTATGCAATATTGCCAGGTGGGAATAGTTCTTGGCCCAAACCCATAGGTTCACCAAGAATCTTGCTGTGGGGGCCAATTCATATCCTGGAAGAAGTCCAAGCGAAGTGTTTAAAATCTCTTGCCTTGAGCCCACGCTTGTATTCATGGTTGTCCCCCAGTTTCTTTAAATGAGGCCATCACATATTTGTTTTGAATTTTATGTATAACTCCTTTTTTTCTGTAATTGGTTACTCAATGAGACAACCTCGAGTTCGAGCCTCAAATATTCCATGGACACTGAAGTTGCTAAGTTTAAAGCTGTGCGCCAAAAGCGACCCTCCAAACGGTCCAGCAAGGCAAGATCCTTAATAGCAAAGGCCCACAGACCATATAGTAGCATCGGGCTAAAACACTGCTTGTAAAATATTAGGGTTCCCTTAATGGTGTAACCTGCTGTTGACTTAATTACTTAATTACACAGGAGCAAAATCAGTTGTCTCGTCTTAGTCTCAATTATATTAATATAGCCATTCTTATTGCTCATCTCAAGACCAAGATAGACCTAGCTCTCCACATAAACAAGCATGCCCATTTGCGTTTTCATGGATACCTTATTTACCGTTTTCCATGCCACAAGCATACATTTGGTTTTAGTGATATTAATTACTAGGCCATTTTCAATGCCATACTCATTCAGTTCATTTAGCATGTTTCTCATGTCTCTTTGTGTGTGGTCGAATATCACATGGTCGTCAACATATTGCATGCTACCAATATGTTCTGAGCCAAGTTGTGGTGGGCAATTTGACTTGCCCAGTGGGCGGGCAGGTAGATCATTCAGGTAGAGATTAATGATCAGGGGAGCCAGCACACACCCTTACTTGACTCCCCTGCTGGTGCCAATCAATCCTGACATTCTCCTGTGGTTATCCAAGTGTACTCTAACTTGAGTGTTTGTGTGAAGTAACTGAATTGCATAGACCAGCCAAGCTGTGTAACCCATTGTTTGTGTAACTTGTGCCAGAGCTTTGCACGATCAACACACTCAAAGGCAGCTTTGAAATCCACTTAGGCTATATATAGTGGAGGCTTGTTTTCCCCCTGGCCTTCCTAACCAACATGTCCAACATCTTTATGTTATGACTAATTGCGGAACCTGTGCGAAGGCCTGTCTGATATTTATACAGGACTCCCAATTCCTCAGCCCAGTTCTGCAACACCTTTAGCAGGAAAGTTCCAAACAGTTTACTGGTTACATCCAGTATGGACAGCAGCCTGTAGTTATCCGGAAAATTTCTGTCACCTTTCTTATACACCAGTAAAAACACAGGCTGCTGCCATGAGGACGTTATCTTGTATCCCACATAGATCTTCTTATACAGCAACAGCATAATGGAGGCACAGGCTTCCTTGGAGTTTTTCAACACCAAGTTGGACAAACCATTTGGACCAGGCGTTCGTGAGGTGTTAAGATTTGCTATTGAATCAATCATACATCTAACATAAAATTCAATGGCCATACCTGCATAGGGGCCAGTCCATTGGGTACACCAAAGGCTCGAGCAGGCCCCCAGTTTTTATGTTTTTCCCAAGTTTCCTTATTAATTGGGCTGAGGGTCGTTTTGGTGTTACTATCCTTGGCTTGCGTTAGGATGTGCCATATGGAGCGAGACTTCCTAGATATAAGGGTCCCGAGCATTTGCTGCCACTGAGCATTACTAATGGAGTTTTTCCAGTATCTAAGCCAATTTCTATAACTCTTTTTCTCCTTTTTAACCAATGCCGTTAGTTCCTGCTGATTCAAATTGGCCCTTTTAATAGCTTTTAGTTCTCTACGTAGTTTTCGCTTAGCATCTCGAATAGCAATATCAAAAGTTTGCTGCAGTGTTTCTGACTTGTGCTGAGTCTGTTTGCAGTCTTGCTTGTTTGAGGAGGTGCCTGCCCATTCAAATCCTTTCCCCTCGGCGGAGCACAGCAGTGTGCTGCAGTGTTTGCGTGGGGTGTAGGTGTTGGATGTGATCCCGCCCCGTGCTATGCTCTGCTACCCGGAATCATTGCTTGGCTGTTTGGTATGGCGAAAAGGATCTACCATCGAAGCCCTGATGAAATCCAAATAACCCTTCGACGTCAGGCGCAAGTAAGCAAAGGAAACAAATGTGCTGCCAATGCCTACTAGGGCTGTGACTTTCACCTGCATTAAGCACGCTTTCGATCTTTATCTACAACTTGTTTTAGTACTGATGATTCTGCCGGGGTCAATTGACATATGGTGTGCATACATTTTGGCCCACTGCCTGAGGAGGGGCTGAGTCCCACCCTTTAATCTGGCCCCAACCCAAAACAAAAACAATGCGCTCATTTGAACGAGTGTCAGCGTTGTGCGCTGTACTGGGGCGCCATTGGCGCATATTGATTGGTGATACATTACATTGTGCCACGTTTTTGGGCAGATACATTGCACGCTAGTTGGCCTGCCGGCCATAGGGATCTACTGTATTGAAACTTAAGTCAACAGGGAGGTTGGGTCTGCGCAGTAACACTATATGCAAGGGAAAGCACGTACAGAGCCCTTTGCACATAAGGAAAATGCAAAGGGATGCCCCAAAAAGGAAAAAAGGAAAGAAAGACATGGGGTCTTCTGGGTCAGTGTGTCTAACGCTCAACCAAGGATATCTGGTTACTTTGCCAGAACGGGGTCCTCTAACACCAGCCTTGCAAAACACTGTTCCCCTGCCAGAACTTTAATACCTGACACTAGTGTGGCCATTGGGCTTAATAAAATGATAAATAATGAGGTTCTGGACTCTGATGTTGACCCTGACATGCAATTGTCCTGTTCCTCCCAATCTTTGGACAATAATGGCTCCCTGTTGGCACTATGTAAGACCATTCGCTGTAATTCCTTTGGTCCTCCACCGCCCACACGAGACGCCTCTCTGATCTAATTTATCTGCCACTCCAAACCTAGAGGCACTGGTGACTGGTCAAGAGGGGGGGTATTGGTCCCCAATAATAATTTGCAGGATCCAATACAGCAGGCTGCTGTGAGTGGTGTTGATGGGGTTTATGCTCATTCTAATTTGCTGATTACCATGATGGCCAAGGTTGAAGCTTTGTTTGACCTTTGTTCAGTAATGGCAACAGACCAGCGGACCTTACATACCATGATGGTACAACTCTTGGACCCTAGCAGAGGGATCTATGCCACTTCTACCCCACCTGGGTGGTGTCTTCTTCTGCTCACGAGTCTGCAGCTCCTGACAATTATTCAGTCAGGGCCACTGAAATTGTGCCAGTCACCCTGGCAGAGAGTACACGTGGGGCAGCTTTGATGGGAGAGGGGGACAAGGATTTCAGGACTTTCAGGGCTCTAGGGTTCATGTTAAGACCTTATTCATGCTGACAAAGGTTTTGGGTCATTCAGAGATCTTGTTTTTTGGCCCACCAAACTTTTCAGAACTTTGGTGGTCTTGGATGCATTTAAAGCCATTTTTGGGGCTTCCAAAGATTTTCTAGATTTTCAGGGGCCTATGGTGCATTTAAAGGCCTTTTTTGGGGCCACCAAAGTCTTCTGGACTTTCAGGGGTCTAGGATGTGTTTTTTAGGCTAAGAGGTTTTTCATGAATTTTTATTGGGACACCAAACTTTTCTGAACTTTGGGGGGCCTATGATGTATTTTAATGCCTTTTTTAGGCCACCAAAGATTTCTGGACTTTCGGGGGTCTAGAACATGTTTTTCAGACTGAAAAAGGTTTTGGGACTTTTAAGGGTCTACAATGATTGTTAAGGCCTTATTCATGCTGCAGAAGGTTTTGGGACATTCAGAGCTCTGCCACATTTGTTGGGCCACCAACATTTTGTGAACTTTGAGGGGCCTAGAATGCATTTAAAGCTCTTTTTCATGCTTCCAAGGTTTTCTATATTTTCGGGTGCCTATGATGCATTTCAAGGCCTTTTTTCGGGCTGCCAAAGTTTACTAGATTTTCGGGGGACTATGATGCACTTTAAGGCCTTTTTTGGGCCACCCAATATTTCTGGACTTTCGAAGGTCCTAGGACATGTTTTTCAGATTTAAATATTTTTGGGACTTGAAGGGGTCTACGATGCATGTTATGGTCTTGTTCGTGCTGCCAAAGTTTTTGGGACATTCAGAGCTCTGTCACTTTTTCCGGGCCACTCACATTTTTTGACCTTTGGGAGGTCTAGGATACATTTAAAGCCTTTTTTCCAGCTTCCAACGTTTTCTAGATTTTCAGGGGCCTATGGTGCATTTTTTGAAGGCCTTTAATGGGCCACCAAAGTCTTCTGGACTTTCCAGGGTTTAGGATGTGTTTTTTAGGATGACATGTTTTTTGTGAATTTCAGGGGCGTAGGATGCATGTTAACTTCTTAATCATGGTGCTGACGTTTTTGGGACATTGAGAGCTCTGTCACATTTTTGGGGACCTCAAACCTTTCTGAACTTTGGGGGTCTAGGATGCTTTTAAAGCCCTTTTTCGGGCTTTCAAAGTTTACTAGATTTTTGGGGGACTTTGATGCATTTTTAGGCCTTTTCTGGGCCAACAAAGATTTCTGGACTTTCAGGGGTCTACACTGCATGTAAGGTCTTCATCATGCTGTTGAAGGTTTTGGGACATTCAGAGCTCTGTCACTTTTTCTGGGCCACCAAACTTTTCTGAACTTTAGGGAGATCTAGAAAGCATGTAAAGCCACTTTTCAGTCTTTCAAAGTTTAATAGATTTTTGGGGGCCTATTGTGTATTTTAAGGTCTTTTTTGCCCACCAAAGATTTCTGGACTTTTGGGGGTCTAGGACATGCTTTTCAGACTGGAAATGTTTTTGGAACTTTCAGGGGTCCTAGTATGCATGTTAAGGTCTTATTCATGCAGCGGAAGGTTTTCGGACATTCATAGCTGTCACTTTTTTTGGGCCACCAAGCTTTTCTGAACTTTGGGGGTCTAGGATGCCTGTAAACCCCTGTTTTGGGCCTCCAAAGATTTCTACATTTTTGCAGGCCTAAAATGCATTTTAAAGCCTTTTTTGGGCCACCAACATTTTCTGGACTTTAGTGGGTCTAGGATACCTGTAAAACCCCTTTTTGGGCCTCCAAAATGTTCTATATTTTTGCAGGCCTAAGATGGCTGCCAACATTTTCTGAACTTTCAGGGGAGTAGGATGCATTTTCCGGGCCAAATATGTTTTTGGGAATTTCAGGGGTCTAGGATGCGGGTTAATGCCCCTTTAAGGCTGTGTAACGCTCACATGATTCTCGCCGAGGCGCCGGTCTTGACTGGGCGACTACCGTATCTTCAAAGGTGATGTGCAGCACCCGGTTGGCTCTTTGGGCTGGACCTCTGTGCCCTGTATGCCTGACGTGCTGAGTAAGATGTCTGCAGATAGAAAATACAGGGTTAATGAACTGGGGTTATTGGGGTGTCCCTATCTCTTTCCTCTTCTCCTCTCCTGTAGACCCCCACAGGTTAACGCTCTCACCTTAGGTAAGTGAATGCCGAGCTCTCCATCTGCCTCGGGGCAGGGTGCTGTAACCAGTTTCTTCACTGGATAGGTAGCGCAGGCCTCTTGACTTCAGAGGACTGCTGTCCGTCGTTTACAGCACGAACGGTAAGTTTCGAGTAACTCAAATGTCTTTAAAGTCTTTTATAATGATGTCTCTTGTTTTGCAGGGTTCCGGCGATGGCGGATGACGGGCTGAAGTGAGTTGAAGATGGAGCCCGTGTGATGAATAGAAGCGCCTGGAAGCACGTGAGTAAGCGCTTGTTGCCAGCTTCACGATGCGCTCTAACTGTCTTTTTATTTTGCAGGTACAAGTTCGGAGCGGCTGCAGGGTGCCGGGATACCCACTGGGTTAGATGTGGAAAGGAGTAATGGCACGTGAGTATTAAAGTTCCCCAATGTCTTTAAACGCACCTTGTTTTGTCTTTCAGATGCCGGAATGCAGTGTGAAGACCTCCGGAGCGCACGAAGGGTAGGTAAGCCTTTGCCTTTCAGATGCCGGAATGCTAACCTGTTCTTTCTTGTCTTTATAGGTGTTTCTGAAGACTGGATTCAGGATGGTAAGCCTTTGCCTTTCAGATGCCGGAATGCTAACCTGTTCTTTCTTGTCTTTATAGGTGTTGCTGAAGACTGGATTCAGGATGGTAAGCCTTTGCCTTTCAGATGCCGGAATGCTAACCTGTTCTTTCTTGTCTTTATAGGTGTTGCTGAAGACTGGATTCAGGATGGTAAGCCTTTTCCCTTAGGCCCAGGATCAGATGCAGAAGACACGATGAGCGTTCTGCTGCAGAGGATGCAGAATAACGCAAAGCAATATTCATCCACCGGGTGTGGTTTAAATAGCCTCCTGTAGTGCTTAGGTGTCTCCTTCCACAGCCACGCCTAAGTAAGAAAAGAGTTCCTGGTAAGAAAAGAGTTCCTGCCTTCCAGAAGAGTTCCAGTGTTCTGAATCTAGGGAGTGGCTCCAGCCCCACCCAACAGGAAAAGTAGTTCCAAACAGAAGAGGATCAGAGGCTCAACTGGCAGGCAAGTAAGCAGCATGGTCTGCTGCAGGTAAGTCCACCCAAGCATTATGAGCCCAGCGCTTCCAGCGCTGGGACTGGGCATATTTATGAGCTTGGTGCCACTGGCGCCAGGACTGGGTCCAAAAGGTCCCAATTGGGACTGGTTGGCACTCGGAACCTGGGTTATGGATCTGCTTCCAAGGGAGTTGGGAAAACCCTGACCTTTTGGAAGCAGAGATCATAACAGGCTGCACATGTTTTTGGGACATTCAGAGCTCTCTGACACAGTTTTTGGGCCACCAACATTTTCTGGACTTTAGGGGGTCTAGGATGCCTGTAAACCCCATTTTTTGGGCCTCCAAAGTTCTCTACATTTTTGCAGGCTAAAATGCATTTTAAGGCCTTTTTTGGGCTGCCAACATTTTCTGAACTTTCAGGAGTGTAGGATGCATTTTTCATGCCAAAGACATTTTTGGGAATTTCAGTGGTCTAGGATGCAGGTTAATGCTCCTTTCAGGCTGCAAATGTTTTTCGGACATTCAGAGCTCTCTGACACAGTTTTTGGGCCACCAAAATTTTCGGTACTTTAGGGGGTCTAGGATGCCTTTAAACCCCTTTTTTGGGCCTCCAAAATTTTCTACATTTTCGCAAGCCTAAAATGCATTTTGAGGCCTTTTTGGCTTGCCAACATTTTCTGAACTTTAGGGGGGTCTAGGATGCCTGTCATCCCCTTTATTGGGCCTCCAAAATTTTCTACCTTTTTGCAGGCCTAGGATGCATTTTAAGGCCTTTTTTGGGCCACCAACATTTTCTGGACTTTAGGGGATGTAGGATGCCTGTAAACCCCTTTTTGGGCTTCCAAATTTTCTACATTTTCTCAGGCCTACAATGGACTTTAAGGTCGTTTTTGGGCTGCCAACATTTTCCGAACTTTCAGGGGTGTAGGAAGTATTTTTCGTGGCAAAAATATATTAGGGAATTTCAGTGGTCTAGGATGCGGTTTAATGCCCCTTTCAGGCTGCAAATGTTTTTGGAACATTTAGAGCTCTCTGAAACAGTTTTTCAGTTTTTGGGCCACCAACATTTTCTGGACTTTAGGCGGTCTAGGATGCCCGTAAACCCCTTTTATGGGACCACCAAAGTTTTCTACATTTTGGCAGGCCTGAGATGCATTTTAATGCCATTTTTGGGATTCCAAAATATTCTCGACTAATAGGGGTGAAGGATTCATTTTTTGGGGCAAACATGTTTTTGGGAATTTCAGGGGTCTAGGATGCGGGTCAGTGCCCCTTTCAGGCTGCAAATGTTTTTGGGACATTCAGAGATCTCTGACAAAGTTCTTGGACCACCAACATTTTCTGGACTTTAGGGGGTCTAGGATGCCTGTAAACCCCTTTTTTGGGGCCGCCAAAGTTTTCTACATTTTTGCAGGCCTAAGATGCATTTTGAGGCCTTTTTTGGCTTGCCAACATATTCTGGACTTAAGGGGGTCTAGGATGCCTGTAAACCCCTATTTTGGGCCTCCAAAGTTATCTACATTTTTAGAGGCCTAAGATGGACTTTAAGGCCTTTTTTGGGCTGCCAACATTTTCTGAACTTTCAGTGGTGTAGGAAGCATTTTTTGGGCCAAAAATGTTTTTGGGGATTTCACGGGTCTAGGATGCGGGTTAATGCCCTTTTTAGGCTGCCCATGAGTATGATGCATTCAGAGCACTCTGACACAGTTATTGGGACATCAACATTTTCTGGACTTTAGGGGGTCTAGGATTCCTGTAAACCCCTTTTTTGGGGCCTACAAAGTTTTCTACATTTTGGCATGCCTAAGATGCATTTTAAGGACTTTTTTGGGCTGCCAACATTTTCTGAACTTTCAGGGGTGTAGGAAGCATTTTTTGTGGCAAAAATATTTTTGGGAATTTCAGTGGTCTAGGATGCGGGTTAATGCCCCTTTCAGGCTGCAAATGTTTTTGAAACATTCAGAGCTCTCTGAAACAGTTTTTGGGCCACCAACATTTTCTGGACTTTAGTGGGTCTAGGATGCCCGTGAACCCCTTTTATGGGGCCGCCAAATTTTTCTACATTTTTGCAGCCCTAAGATGCCTTTTGAGGCCTTTTTTGGGCTGCCAACATTTTCTGGACTTTACGGTATCTAGGATACCTGTAAAACCCCCTTTTTTGGTCCTCCAAAATGTTCTACATTTTTGCAGGCCTAAGATGTCTGCAAACATTTTCTGAACTTTCAGGGGTGTAGGATGCATTTTTCATGCCAAAAACATTTTTGTCAATTTACGGGGTCTAGGATGCGGGTTAATGCCCCTTTCAGGCTGCAAATGTTTTTGAAACATTCAGAGCTCTCTGAAACAGTTTTTGGGCCACCAACATTTTCTGGACTTTAGTGGGTCTAGGATGCCCGTGAACCCCTTTTATGGGGCCGCCAAATTTTTCTACATTTTTGCAGCCCTAAGATGCCTTTTGAGGCCTTTTTTGGGCTGCCAACATTTTCTGGACTTTACGGTGTCTAGGATACCTGTAAAACCCCCTTTTTTGGTCCTCCAAAATGTTCTACATTTTTGCAGGCCTAAGATGTCTGCAAACATTTTCTGAACTTTCAGGGGTGTAGGATGCATTTTTCATGCCAAAAACATTTTTGTCAATTTACGGGGTCTAGGATGCGGGTTAATGCCCCTTTCTGGCTGCAAATGTTTTTGGGACATTCAGAGCTCTCTGAAACAGTTTTTGGGCCACCAACATTTTCTGGACTTTAGGGGGTCTAGGATGCCCGTGAACCCCTTTTATGGGGCCGCCAAATCTTTCTACATTTATGAAGCCCTAAGATGCCTTTTGAGGCCTTTATTGGGCTGGAAACATTTTCTGGACTTTAGAGGGTCTAGGATGCATGTAAATCCCTTTTTGTGGGCCTCCAAAGTTTTCTACATTTTTGCAGGCCTAAGATGCATTTTAAGGCCTTTTTTGGGCTGCCAACATTTTCTGAACTTTCAGGGGTGTAGGATGCATTTTTCATGCCAAAAACATTTTTGGGAATTTCAGTGGTCTATGATGCCAGTTAATGCTCCTTCCAGGCTGCAAATGTTTTTGGGACATTCAGAGCTCTCTGACACAGTTTCTGGGCCACCAACATTTACTGGACTTTAGGGGGTCTAGGATGCCTGTAAACCCCTTTTTTGGGCCTCCAAAATTTTCTACATTTTTGCAGGCGTAAGATGCATTTTAATGCCTTTTTGGGCTGCCAACATTTTCGGAACTTTCAGGGGAGTAGGATGCATTTTTCGGGCCACACATGTTTTTGGGAATTTCAGGCGTCTAGGATGCGGGTCCTCTGGTTTTTGTAACATCCGCCAGGGAGACCTATTGTAGCAGGGACAAATAGTATTCTACAACCCTTAGGAGCCTATATTGACTATTTCTTACGACCTCTAATACAGAAAACTTGTACGTACGTCAAAGATACAACACACTTCTTAAAATATCTGAATGAAGCAACACACAGAGAAACAGACATATTGGTTACAATAGACGTGAAAAGTTTGTACACTTCAATTCCACACGATCTGGGAAGAGCTGCGGTGGAATGGCTGTTGTTACAGGAAGGAGATATCCCAGCCCAGAAAGAATTCATTATGGCCCTGTTGGAGTTCATCAGTGAAAATTCATATTTTCAATATAAAGGTATGTTCTTCTTTCAAACAGCCGGAACGTCTATGGGTGCAACAATGGCACCGGCCTACACTAATGCGTTCATGTACAAATTTGAGGTAGACCGTGTGCTGAAAGTGACAAGATGGAAAAGTAAGATCGATCTATTGATTAGATACATAGAAGATATCTTTGGGATCTGGCATGACACAGAGGATGAGTTGAAAATATTTTTGGAGTATCTCAACAATATTGATGAACGTATCCAATTCACATCTAAAAGTTCATGGGAAACAATACACTTCCTAGATGTCAAGGTTACTAAGGAACAAACTGGCTACGGAACTAATATATATCAAAAACCTACAGACAGAAACAACTTTCTACACAAGTTAAGTTTTCATCAGCCTAGTCTAATCAAGAATTTACCCTACAGTCAAATGCTGAGAGTTAAAAGGATAGCAAGTGATCCAGGGGACTATGAGGAAGCAATCAACATGATGGGAAAGACATTTTTGACTCAAGGATACGACGGATCAGAAATTGAGGAAGCGAAAGAAAGACTGAAAGGTAAAAGAAGAGAAGAATTACCTCAACCCAAATTGAAACAGGATGAAGCACCCCCAATAGTATTCGTATCAAAATACTCTAAACAGAGCAAATTGATCAAAGATATAATCAAAAAGAACTGGAATATATTTACACTAGATGAGAGAGTTGAGCCTTTATTCAAAGAACTTCCTACATTCGCATATAAAAGGAGCCAAAATTTGAAAGACAAGTTGGTCAGAACAAAAAGCCTGAAGATGTAAAAGAGAACTACCAGAACTGGAACCTATCCTTGTCTAAGTTGTTCGAACTGTTGATACGTATTGAAAGGAAATATCGTAAATCACCCAAACACTGGAGAAAAGATTAAATTGAGACATTTTGCAACATGTAACTCCATCAACACCATCTATTCCATCAAATGTCCATGTGGGTTATACTATGTAGGACAGTCAACGAGAGCAGCGAAGACCAGATGGAACGACATCGCTCGTGCATCCGAACACATAGTAAGACTTCAGCAGTGGCACGGCACTGGGATCACAAAAAACATAATTTGTCCGAGATAAGGTTCCAAATTTTAGAGGTAGTTCAAAAAGAGGAACCTCACATGAATCTACAGCAAAGACTTGATCAAAGAGAATCATTTTGGATAGACCGCCTTGGAACCCTTACCCCTAAAGGGCTTAATGAAGAGATCAATTTTGCTTGCTTTCTTTAATGTAATGCATGCACTGAATGTAACAGTATTCTGGTTTGGTACACAATTTTATCTTTAAGAGTTTTTTTCCCTCAGGATGTAATAGGTATGCCCTTGGGACTTGATGGGTGTCGGTATAGCAATTTGTTGGTAATGCAATGATTATTGACAGGGTGAGTCACCTTGTATTGAGAAAATCACAAACAAACATAAAGTGCCGATTAGTAATGAAATGCTAAATGTATAATTTATAATTGTCTTTATCTTGACATATTACATGGATGGAACCACAGTGACAAGCAGTAAGATATGCAACTATATAACACAGTTTGTGACTCTTCCCATCTCCGCACACACCAAGAGGCCGCACTTACGGCCTGGTTACGTGCGCAGATGAAAGCCACACGACATTATAACTTTCATACTGCCCAATATAGATCTGATGATGGAAATGCTTATGTGGATCTCTGTACCTGGTGTAAATGTTCATTATGGATTGAAGATAATCTCGCGATGTGATGACGACACGTTACCTAGGAGACACATCATCCCACCCCCACGCTTACGCGAGGTGGTGGGGCTGGAGGCACGTCAGTCTTGTCCAATCGTGGACGACAGACGGTGCCAGTATCTCGAAGGTGATGAGGTTACTAAGTCGCGCACATCCATGTGCAGCTGCAACCATTTCTATGAACAGTTGGATTGAGAGCAGAGTCAAGGGAGGAAGTTTTGCCGAGCCATGGCAGTTCCACGCTAGTGGTTAATGTTACTAAACTAGACAGTGAGCTTAGAGTATTTCCTCTTCTTTTAACAGAGATACTGCATTGACATATCTACAGTTATGAGGCGTTCACGCGCATACGAGACAGCTCAGGTAATTAAAGTTTTGTATGCATAGGTTCAGTAAAGATAAAGACAAAGATTGTGGCACACATAATGGCACTAATATACGCATTATATTTTTCCTCTTTTTTATGGGATGGAACTAATCTCAATGCTGGTATGTACATTTATTACTTACATTTGTTATGTATGATGTTAATTTATGTTATAATTTAGCCCTGAAGATGGTGCTAGACACCGAAATGCATTGGCAAGAGCTGTGATTTTGAGTAGAGGGATTGGGAAAACGCCTTATGCATTGTGTGATTTGAACACAATCTCCTGAGTAAAAGCTTTGATAAACCAAGTGGCTAAAATCGCATTTTTTCGAAAGAAATAAATCAAATAATTCAACGAATTCTACAAAAACCAATTAACTCATTTAACAAAGAATGGAATTGAGCTTCAAGTACTGAATTTAGCCTCATGATACGAGGCAAGCAGTGAGCGCTGGGTGCTACAGGGTGGTTTCCACTCTGTTTTTCAAATGTAGACTGAGAAGCTTCCCATGGACAATGATAGTGTAAGTCCATAAAATCTGGATTGGGTCTGAAGGAACCTGCCTTTCCAAGCATAACCCTTCTCATTCCCATGGGCAGCCAATCAGACGAAAAGACCGCAAGAGGCTGAAGAGGAAGGGGCGGTGATCCCGAGGTTCTAGAGAGGAAAAGATGGGAGCGGTGAGTGAAACAATAAACTCGTTACTTTGGCAAATGCCTTGTAGGCATTAGAACAAGTAAGGGAAAGGTAACAGAGGGTGGTGGAGAAAAAATAAAATAGTCAGAAGTAGAGAAGAGTGTATATATATAAGGGGTAATGACTCGAGCATAAGAGATAAAAAGTGGTTACTGGGGGGAGGGGAGGCACCCGAGAGAAAAACGAGTGGTTACCGTGGGGGCACCCGAGAGAAAAACGAGAGGATACCAGGGGGGCACCTGAGTTATAAACAAAAAGATTTGCCTTGTTCCTGCGCTTTAATACAGCGGTCAGAAGAAACGTGAACTCATAACCCACATAATGGGGGACAATTAGACTACAGTGACGTTTAAAGACGCATCAAAGGAGTTTGTTTAAACTCCATGACGGGGTATTGATTAGAAGGCAGGTATATGTATGACCAGCTGGTGTCCATCTATCTGTCAAGTGTCTGTCATATGTGTTCTGTTGTACGTCAAATGTAAAAGAACTGTATCATTGGTTGTTTGAAATGAAATTTGGTTTTATGCGATTCTGTAACTAAGAGGGAATCGCCAATGAGTTGATGGTTTTGAGTAAATTGATAGTATACATTCTAGCGGGAAAAGAGTGGATTGGGGCTTGCGTATTTGGTGCTCGCTCATACTATTGGTAGGATAAAACCTGCATAAATACTGGTGGTGACGAAATTGAGAATGGAGGTTAACCCACTTGCGCATCTATGTAAGCAGTTACCCAAACATGCACCTAAACTTTAAAAGTACAGCACAGAGTGGGTTAAGGGTACCGCCCACAAGATGTTTATGCCTTGGCCACAGAATATGTCCCTATCTAAAGCCGTCTTACAACATATGACAACTTACCTACATGCCACATACACAGGCAAAACATTTCAGAAACTCCTCGCTGTTCTAGAACTTTGGAAAATGTTCGAACAGATGAAGGAGAAAGAACCGCCCGCAGACTGGATATTAAACGTATGCACGGAGGGGGGTGAGACGCCTACCGCGCCACCAGCCCCGCCTGAGGCAGTCATCGAGGGAAGTAAGTCAGAGGGACTCTACCCACTAAGAGAACTTAAAGCAGCCACAGGGTATAGCAATCCCGCATATGAGTCGCCTACGTACAGTAGTGACGACAATAAAGGAAAGGAACAGGAAAACAATCTTGCCTCCGCAGTCCCGAGGGACAAGGAGAGACGCGAAGATGAAAGGAAGGACCAGGCACAGATTAGTGCACCTCTCGTCAAGGAGAGAGAGGGAAAGAAATGGAAAGGAAACGAAGGTAGAACTGATGAGCTAACATTTGCAAAAGATGAATGGATGGGAGGTCAGATATTGTTGAAACTTGATGGAAAAGGAAGTTATGATGTGAGACCGAGATAGAGGTCTGATGAGACGCAAAGGAGGGAGAGAGAAATAGAGATGGAAATGAGGGACCAAAGGATAAGAAGGAAGGATAGGCTGAGGCGAGAACAACTATATCGCGAAGAGCAAGAGAAACAGCTTGATCGCAAACAGAAGGCAACCAATGACCAGTACAAACAGAACAAGCAAAAGTTGGAAGAAGAGCAAAGAATACGTGAGAAGAGAGTGAAGAGAAGAGAAGATGAAGAAATTAGAAGGGCAAAGGAACATAGAAACGAAAGGATGAGGAAAGTAGATAAGGCTAGAGAAGAAGCGAGGAAGCGCAAGGAAATAGATGAGGAAATAGAACATAAGAGCAGACAGAGGGCACGGGACCTTGAATATTTGGACCGGGAAGTTAAAAAACCCAATCCTCTCATAGAATGGGAAGACATAGAAGAATTATTTCCTGCAAATGACTCGGTACCAGGTGCAAGTGGAACAAATATCGAGGATGACTTCGACACCAGAAGCATCGGGGAAACGATCGATAAAATATATGATGAGATGGGGTTGGAACAAATTTCCCAAGGTGGAAGAGAAGACGAGCGCTTGGAGAGCACTCAGCCATATGACGCTGAGGATGTCACCCGAAGTACTGGGAGCAGGGGACTGTCCCTAGACAGGCTGGAGATTGGTCAGAACGAAGAAGATGCAAGGAGTTGTGTAAACTCAGAGCATTCAGAATCTGACTCCGGTGGGGAAACAGAGGATGAGGCACACGAAGAAGGGAGACACTGCGAAAAACGGCTCCCAAGGGAGCAAGGGGTGCGATGGTCAGACGCCAGCGAGTCCGCAACTAGGACACCGAAGTCTGCCGCGCAGTCCGGCCGACATGAAGGAACACCCCACGGTCAGAGGGGAGCGCCAGCACCTGCCTATGCAGATAGATTAAGGGCATTGCCAGGTAGACGGCAATGCAGGAATACTACCCCAGCGGTAGACAGGAGATCAATGGTAAGAGAGAAGGAAGACTGCGCATTCCAATTCCCGCTGCTAGAAAAGGGGGAGCAAGACCACAATATATTACATGGCCACACATGGATCGAGAGAACTTGAAAAATAAGCTTCTGAAGAGGGAAAATCGAGATCAAACCCATGCCCCCTCACCCCAGGCGCATATACAGAAGAACAGCAGGAAGAACAAGGAGCGCACTTATCATTTGAACCAGGCCCCAGCGCACCCATGGGTGACAAATATGCTGAAAGACACCCACTTCACCAACAGTGCAACTTCCATGCTACATTACAATCAATGCAGCAATATCACAATCTACAAACACAAAAATCCCTGTTTAAAGGCTTGCAAATGCCTATATGAATTAACATGGTCTAATTGCACAGTGTAAAGCCATGTTTCAGGAAAATTACAGCCAAGTTCATTTCTCTCACTGAACACTAGCTGCAGAAGCCTTCAGCAATGCTCCTCGCAAAACCAACGAGCAGCCAAGGTCGCGCAGTCAGATAACATTGCTTTCTGCAGACAAACATTTTTTAATTCTCCACTAATGCGAGAAAGCCACGGCAACCCAGTGTGTTTTTTTCCTTTTCTTTCTGGGAAAGAAAGACATTTTCGCAAAGACTTGCACAACATTTGAAACATAATTGTAACAAGAATGGCCCAGCCCTAGCCAATGAGCACTCAGAGCTCAGGTGCAAAATGCTTGCTTCAGCTAAAAAGTTATGGGAACAAATTCATAATGCAACAAGCTAGAATTAGGTAATGGTGGGCTGGCACAGCTAAACCTACCCACTGTCGCAAAAGTCTAACATCCAATTATCAGGCTCTCTATAAGGGCTAGATAGGTAACCTATTACTCAGCAGCCAATAGCAGGAGGAGATAGGTTTCTGGGAGCTGATCCAATTCTGTGAGGTCAGCCTGCAATGTGATTACAAAGCTGGCTTGCAAGCCAGCCCCGGGGGAGACGGCGCCTGAACTCTGGATGTGCACGACGGTCTGCATGTTTTTTTCTTTTTTGCTGCCCAGGAATAAACGCAGTTTGGAATATGTGGCTGCCTGCTGGGGTCTCTGTTGCATTTCTGGGGGCCATATGGGAGGTGTTGGGGTCTCCCACAGCTGGTGAGGGTATGGTTGCTGGCCCCCACTGCCCTGGTGGGGGGTCCAGCTTCTCCCCAACACTTCCAATGCTGACATCGGGAGCTGGGAAGTGGATACATGAGTTGGAGAAAATGACAGGGGGTGTCACCTTAGCTATAGGGGACATTAAGGGCCTCTTGATCGCCATACTCGGTGAAAGAGCAGACGATGTATGGAAATGGGCAGGGTACCCTAGGGTAACCATAATTAACACTTCTCATCACGGAGCACCATTTAATAATTGTAGAGCAGCAGTGTGGAAAGCGCACGAACTCTATTCCCAGAAACATCTGATATGGAAGCTATAATGACTTGGAAAATGAAAGAGTCAGAGGATCCGTTGAGTTATATCCAGAATTTTCAAGACGCGTGGGTGCTCGAAACGCTTGAGTCTTGGACAAAATCTATCCCTGTATTCTACCACATATTGGGTCGAGGGTTGCCTGAACTGGTGCAAAAACAGCTCAAGAAATTAGTAGGAGTAGAAGCTAAACCCTGGGCCGAAATACAGTTGACAATCGTGCACTACTGTAGATTGTTGCAAGGAAAGAACTGGAAAAAAGAGGCAACTCGTAAGGGTGAGGATGCGAAGCTGGTGCAAAAGAAACTCTCAAAGTATGCTCTCGAGGGAGCCATGTTGACAAGCCCAGCTGAACCAAGCACACAATCAACAGCTAACCCATCCCAGAATAACCAGGGTAGCGTGGGATTTTACCCGAGGGGTAGGGGTTTCGGAGGAAGAGGATGGCAGAGTAACCAGGGAGGGTTTCGAGGTAACCAGGGTGGGTTTAGAGGTAACCAGGGAGGTTTTCAGACTAACCAAGGTGGATTTCAAAATGTGCAGATGGGCAGTCCAGCTACGCCAGATGGACAGATGGCCCGACCACCGCCAGTGTGTTGGCTGTGTGGAATGACAGGACATGTGGCACGTGAGTAGAAGCCAATGCATGTGGCAAAATGGCCAAGGAATTGGGGCAGGCGTGGAGAATCAGCCTGCCGTCCCACAACAGGGCGGTGCACAAAATCACACAGTGCAGCAGCAGGCGTCAGGCTTGCAGCAAGGTGCACAGCAAGTGGGTCAACCCTCGAATATTGGGAACCTGCCACAAGGACAATCCCAACAGGCACTTCCGCAAATGTCTCAGGGCACTAACTCCAGAGGGGGAGTCAACCCTGGAAATGGGGGAAATCCACAAGTATACAGTGGGCCGAACTTATATATTAAATAGGACAGCTCACGGGGGACTCTGATGAGCTCTATCCTATCAGTGACACCAGACCCTAATAGGGAACCTATGGTGAATGTCGTCATAGGGGGCAAAGAATATTCCTTCTTAGTTGACACGGGTGCAACGCGCTCGTGCATACGAGAAGGCAAGTTTTCCTCCTTGTCCGGCAAGGCCATAGATACTCAGAGTTTCACAGGAGCTTGCAGTAGAGTTCCCTTTACAGACGCGCTCCCAGTCTCTGTAGGAGAGTGCGAAATTAATGTAGCCTTATTGTATTCACGTCAGACCCCAGTAAACATCCTGGGTCGGAACTTGATGACAAAGTTGAATATGACAATCTTGTTTACCGAGAATGGTATAGTGTGCTCCACTCCAGGAATGCATTATTCAAACGTATGCAAAATGATTAGAGCATACTCAGGACGCATAGCCATGAGAGCAATACCCTTCAAACCAGAAGTCTTCGCATTAGGCATGCGTGTGCTTATGGCGGGATTGCCAGGCCTCACAGATAAAAATATGAGAACCGCTGATGAGTTCCTATTCAGACTAAGAATACCTATGCATGAAGAAGAGGTACAAGTGTTTTCCCTTAATGATACAATCTGCCGCAGTGCGAGGGAAAGTGGTATTGGTCGAAGGATACAGTGACAAAGGTAGACAATGGTGCGCGATTATCGCCATCGAAGAAGGGTATCGAGTGACTGACGTCACCGATGACGATCTGTTCGAAGAATACCATGACCTAGAAGAGACAAGGGTGGAAGTGAGTCTCATATTTTGGGTCAAAATGATCAAACGGGAAGTGCCACAAAGAATGATGTTGGCACTGATTCGTCCAGAATACTTTGATGATGACATGGCCCAAGTACCAGTCACAGTATGGACTACAGGGCCCTATGACGTAGGCCTCTTGAAGGGGGCAGGTGAAGTGAAAATTAAATTGAAACCAGGAGCAATTTTACCAAAAGCGCAACAATATCCCATGTCCACAGAAGCAGATGAAGGGATCGCAAAGACAATTTCAGCCATGATGGAGTAGGGCATCCTAGTGACGTCAGAATCACCTTGCAACACAGTGATTTACCCCGTCAAGAAATCGAAAGGAGGGTCTTGACGTTTAATCCAAGATTTAAGAGCATTAAATGATATTGTTGAAGCCGAGTTTCCTCTAGTCCCTAATCCATCCACAATTCTATGCAACATACCCACTGAGGCAAAATATTTCACGGTGATTGACTTGAAAAATGTGTTTTTCTCAATCCCGTTGCGCCGTGATTCGCAAGACCTGAAATCATTTACTTTCAGACAAATGCGTCTGAAAAGCACAAGATTGCCGCAGGGGTATTGTGAGTCTGCGTCCATTTTCAACAGAGTCCTGCAAATGGACCTAAGCAATATTGCAGTAGACGGTGTCGTTTTGCAGTATGTGGATGACATTCTGATCTGCAGCGTCACTGAGGAACAATGCAGGCACGACTCTGTCCAGCTACTGACTATCTTGGCTGAGAAAGGATATAAAGTTGATAAGGAAAAGTTACAATACTGTCAACAAGAGGTGCTGTACATAGGCCAGCTAATCTCACACGAAGGAAAAAAAGTAACCCCAGGAAAGTGTAACGCTCACCTGGTTCCCCCGGAGGCGCAGGTCTTGATCTGGCGAGGATACTGTCTTCAGTGTTAGGCGCAGGGTTCGTTTTGCTCCCGGACTGGGCCCCCTTCCCACCGACAGTTTAAGCTGAAGAGTGAGGTGTCTGCAAGGGTAAACCAAGGTATTAGTGTTTGGAAGGTTCGGAAAGTTCCTAGCCCCTCTCGCCCTTTCTTTCCCCGTGGAACTGGGGTGATATTGCGCTTACCTTATATAGGTAAATGCCGGGCTCTCCATCCTGCGTCTTATGCAGGGGCGCTGGATCCAGTTGCTTCACTGGATGCGAGCTCTGCCTCTTGATAGCAGAGGATTTGCTGAGAGCGAAGACGCCGCTAATGCACGAGCGTGCCTTGTAAGTATTAAAGTTCCTTTTGCCTTGTTCTCTTCTCTTTCAAAAGTCTTAAGTCTGTAAAGTCTATGTCTTTCCCTTTTCAGATGCTGTGACGATGAAGATTATCCTTCTAATGGCACGTAAGTAGAAAGACTGCACTAGCGCTGGAGAATGCTCCGTAATGTCTCTTTTGTCTTTGCAGGTGCTGAGGTGCAGCGCGAACAGATTGAAAGCGAGCATAACACAGGTAAGCAGTCTTGTAACTAAGCGTTACTAACCGATGTATCTTGCCTTACAGGTGCCGGAATGCAGCGCGAGCTGAGTTGGAACGGGCGTAACACAGGTAAGCAGAACTTGTAGTCGAATATTACTGACCGATGTTCTCTCTCTTTGCAGATGTCGGATGCCGGAAGAGAAAGGCAGAAAAAGGCGCCTTGGATGCTGCCGTTGGATTAGGTAAGTAGATTCACTGCCTTTACTTTAGCCTAACCTGTGCCTTTGTTTTGCAGGAGCTGCAGAAGACTGAAGATTGGATTCCAGCAGGTTATTTCGTGTTCACAGGATCTGGAGCTGGAGGTTTCCTGGAGCTGACACGGTGAGCGTCCTGCTGCAGATGCAGAATAACGCGATGCACGTGAAACCAATCGGGTGTGGTTTAAATAGCCTTCTGTAGTGCTTAGGCGTCTCCTTCCACGGCCCCACCCAGGTAAGAAAAGAGTTCCAGATTTCTAAAAGAGTTCCTGTGTTCTGCTTCCAGGGAGTGGCTCCTGCTCCACCCAGACAGAAAAAGTAGTTCCAGGCAGAGAAGGATCAGGAGACCAGTTAGCTGGTAAGTAAGCAGCATGGTCTGCTACAGGTAGGTCCACCAAGCACTCTTATCCAATATGAGCCCGGCGCTTCCTGTGCCGGGACCAGTCACCATCATGAGCCTGGCGCCACTGGCGCCAGGACAAGGTCCAGAGGGTCCCTATAGGGACTGGCTGGTTCCTGGGATCAGAGTCATGGGCCTGCTTCCAAGGTCGTGGGGCAAGTCCTGACCCCTTGGAAGCAGGGATCATGACAAAAGGGCTGAAGCTGTCATGAACACGGTTAAGCCACACACGATAAAACAAATGCAAAGCTTCTTAGGCTTGTGCAATTATGTCAGAGCATGGGTCTTCGATTATAGCTCCTATGCCAAGCCCTTGCTTCAGGCCCTAAAAAAGGCTCAGGTAACAAAGGAAAAAATCGAATGGACTGAGGCAATGGTGAAGGGGTTTGCAGAACTCAAGGGGGAGATTTGTAAGGCCCCAGTTCTAGGGATTCCAAACTATGCAGAGGAATTCTACCTGTTTTCACATACTGATGGCAATTTTATGACGGCAGTACTCGCTCAGCAAACCTCGCCCCTAGCGTATTACAGCGGGAGTCTGGACCCGGTTATGAGAGGCCACTTCCCATGCAAACAAAATGTATCTGCTGCCGCATTCCCCATCGAGAAGGCATCATCCATTGTAATGGGGTGCTCCATGACTTTGTACGCCGAGCACTCATTATTCGCCATACTAGAAAAACCAAAGGGCACGCTGACTTCTCAGAGAGCATCCGCCTATGAGGTGATTATCTCTAACCCATTGATCAAGATAGTTCGATGTAAAACTTTAAATCCTTCTACGTTCATAGCTGAGCAAGTCACAGAGGGAGAACCTATACACGACTCTGCGAATTATGAGGAATTCTATGATGAAATCCCCAGGGTAAAGGAAAATGCCCTGGCGGGTGGTGAGATCGTGTTCATTGACGGTTCATCAAGAATTGACCAAGAGGATGGATAAAGATACACAGGCATGGCCGTGGTGAAACACCTAGCGAATGGAGAGTTTCAGGTACTCGTCAGTGCGCGAATACCATCTCATTACTCAGGAGCACAGGATGCAGAACTATTGGAACTGATACTCGCCATTGAGAATCATGCAGACCAGGAAGTAACGATGTACAGTGACTCTGCCTATGTGACATCCACCGTACACGCAGGTCTAGCACGCTGGAAAAGGAGGGGCTACCTCCGAGCAGACGGCATGCCAGTGCAACATGCAGCCTTATTGGACAGGTTGATAAAAGCACTACAGCTCCCAGTGGGCATAGCAGTCGTGAAATGTGCTGCCAACACCAAAGGGACAGATTTCGTGTCATGTGGAAATCATGAAGCGGACACGAAAGCCAAGCATATGGCATCCAAGAGTGAAACAATCATAGACGTGGAGGTGGCACGTACCCATGAGAGGATGATGGTAGCACGAGCCACACCGAGGCCTACAGCAACATGGGGCAGACTCAGCTAATGGAGCTCCAAGGGGAGGCACCTCAGGAGGAGAAGAATTTATGGAATCGTTGTGGGTGCTCTTTAAGCCCCTCTGACGGATTGTGGAGGCAAGACAGCACTGGTAAACCAGTAATGCCTGTCACCCTACTGAAGGTAGCATTGGAGCAATTACACTACCCTATACATATGTCAAAATAGAATCTCGCTGCAACGCTCGCAGATGACTATTTTACACCGAATTTAGCGGAGCATGTTGCATTCTTCATGGTGAACTGCATTATCTGCCAGCAATTCACCGCTGGGCACACATTGAAAGTAGCGAGAGGAGTATCCCCCGGCCCGATGGGCCATTCCAGCACTTACATATTGATTACGTCGACATGATTCAAGTGTGCAATGGGTACAGGTATTTAATTGTGGTGGTGTGTCTATTTTCTAGATGGATAGAAGCAGGTCCGTGTACACACCCAGACTCTACCTGTGCTGCCAAATTTTTGGTGAGGGAAGTGTTCCCTAGATGTGGGGTGTGTGAGGTAATGAGGTCAGATAACAGGGCTCACTTTGTCAATGCAGTATTCGAGCAGATCAGCTTGTTGCTTGGTATAAAGCACAAGTTCTCATCTGTGAATCATCCGGAGGGTAATGGCATATGTGAGAGGCTCAACGGCTTGTTAAAGGAGAGCCAAGCTGAAACTCACATTAAAAAAGCGATGGCTGCACTGTCTACCACTGGCATTCAATGCACTTCGGAACCAACCCGGCTCCGACCATCATCTCACGCCGCACAAGATAGTCACGGGCAGAAGGATGAGGACCCCTCTTATCCCCGAGATAGACCTAGATGTGATGCCCAGCCAACAAGAGAGGTCTTGGGGACAGAAATGCAGTAATACTTGAACTGTATGACATCCAGCGCCTCTGTCATTTCAGGCCAACTGCAGCGACGGCAAAAAGGGTGCAACGCAGTACAAAACACAACAGGAAGTGCTGAAACAGACACCACGCAAGGTCTATGTGCGCCTCTCGTCTTCCCTGGTGATGTGTGCTTATAAGGAACTTTACAGGGAAAAGGTGGGACGAGCCACGATTGAATGGCCCTTTCATCGTGGAAGACTCCACTCCTTCAGCTGTCAAACTCCAGGGCAGGAGGGCATGGCTCTTCCTAAGTGACATTAAACCATCTATAGGGGAGAGACTTCCAGCTGCATCTAACCGCAAATAAACCACAGACAACGGGGAAGAACCTCAGCACTTGCAGACAAGATCCATGGCGAGGAAGAAGGACGCATGAGCAGCAAAATAAAGGCAAAAGAACTCTGTTTTAAATTGTGGCTTTTAAACAGGACATTTTCTCAGACCAGAGAAAGGTGATAAAAAGCAATAATACGGACACTCTGTCCACTACAGTTGCAGGGTGAAGAAGAGGGCTACATATCCAAAGCCACAACAACGTTTATAAAATGAACTTTTGAATCACGTCACACTCAAGTAGCGTAAAGAATGAAGACTCTGATAGACTGCAAATAAGACATTTTCTGAGAGCGTAACACAGTATCCTGAAGTAACCAGTGTCAAGACTCTGTTTACAGAACTTATGGTATCTCCCAGCAGAAACCTCAAGTGGGATGTGCTCACTTATTTCCAGTTGGTGGTGATATCATATCCGTCACTCGTAGGGAGAGAAACCAGTGTAACAGACTTTATTCGAGATCCTGCTAACAAGAAAGTAATCTGCCAACTGCCTTCGCCGAGCTACCCGAGCACAGTGAAAAGGGCACAAATGCTTCCACCACAGACAGACATTGAAGAACTCGCCTTCACGTTGTTCTTTCAAATAATCGAGAAATGCCCGGGACTCGTCGGGAGAACGACTGATACACGTGCATTCATCAGAGATCCAAGAAACATTGAACGATTAAACCAGCTGTGGACTGAGCTAAACTATCTAGTGGCAATCCACGCATGAGGAAAGTGCAGTGACTGTTCGAGTCAAAAGAAAAGCTTGTGATCAGGATCCAGCAAAACTGGACAAATGTCCCTGTCACCCGAGGACACCCAGCTGGCACATAACGTTTTGTTCAGACTAGTCACAGACTATGCAGAAATTGTGGGAAGGCCTGCAGATGTTGACGTCATAATCTTCCTTAGAGATCCAGCCAATATCGCGCTCATGGGCACACTCCTCCACGGAATTATGCTCCAGGTAAAGCTATCTACCTTCCAGTGAGAATACTTGAGGAGATTACAGTGAGACTTTCCGCCAAGGGACAGATCGAGGAGATAGAAACACAGTTCTTCAACTTTCCGCCATGGGACAGATCGAGAAGAGCAGAAACGAGAACTACACCATCTTATTTTTCTTTTTTTACTTTTCTTCTATTTTTTCTTATTTTTATTCTTATTTTTCCATGTTTACTTTTATTTTTATTTTTGTTTTTATTTTTACAACATTTTATTTTTGTGTGATTTTTAGCAGTTCCATCTTTTCATTCCTTCACATTGAACATGTTCCAGCATGTCCTCAGGACCAAGGCAAATTCGAGGAGTGCACTGGGACTTTACCTACTATAGATATGCATAATGAATGTGACGTGCCAAAGATGCTTGCCTAACCCTTTTCCATAGTCTAGCAAAAGAACTGTACTCCATATCCAGAGACTACCATCATCACTCGCAAGAGGGGGGACACTTGAGAAGCACTCGTCACTTTAGTAATTCACAAACTCTTGAGCAACGAAATCAGAGTAATAAAAAGAAGTAAACGCTGAAAATAGACTTATATTCGAGATGGGGGCCCGAAACAGTAACTTGGTTTTCCCACCAACAGAGGGGCGCCCCCGATTCCCTGGAAGGAAATGCTGCCAACTGTCCTACAAGTCAATAATGTGTATATGCGTAGTCATTAACATTGTGTTTCTGTCTTTGACTATCAGAACTGCATTTTTTATCGGTGCACGAAGCGTCCCAATTTCAGTGCTCCCGCCAGATAATGAACGCCTGGGTCCCACAAAAGCACCCAGACCCTATATAGTTATCCCGGTTCCAAGAAAAGCTGAAGGTAAAGTTAAAGAACTAAAATTGAATGTAATTAGCAGTGGCACATACACACTTGAGGTGATGAATGAAGAGAAAAGCTGGAGACAGAGTCAGCACGGAGTGAGTGAGAATGTAGCGCTGACCACTGCACGCACGCACACACTGAATGCACACGAACAAGGGCAAGTGTTAATGGCAACAGGGCCTCAAACAAGGACAACGGGAAAAGAGAAACTGCCTACTGAACAACCAGCCCCAGAAAATAGTGTAAGTAACGAAGAGGAGCCAAGAGGGAAACCAAAGAGAGAGGGCATAGCAAAATCCCTCAAAAGAACAGAAGTAACCACAAAGGAACTCACAGAGAAAACACAAACGCTGATAGATCATTTGTTCCCGTTCATATTTAGAGCAAAGAAACTGCACGAGGAGCTGAAAAATAGAACTACAGAGACTATAACAACAAGCACACCAGCTCCAATGCAGGAACAAGCACCAAGCCCACGACACAGCCACGCGTTGGGAAGTTGGTGAGCCAATGGTGGTTGGAGGAAGTCTATGAAAGATTACGGAAGGGAAGGGAAGGAAAGGAAACCTAAAACCTTCTCCTACCACAGCGATACAGCCAAGGCACCTGCTCCACCAAGACGCCCAGAGTGGAAAAGCAGCACAGACGCATTTAAAGACATAGTCATAGCAAACTACAGAAGAACGCTGAGAATCAAGAGAAGCCCGCATGAAGATAACAATGAACTCAACGATTACCTGGACAGCACAGCCCATCTCGGAAACAACATATGGTACCAGCACATGAAGGAAGCAGGACAAAGGCAATCGGAAGGAGAATGCTTTGACTGTGCACTCCTACCGTACAGCATGGGAAAATCCAAGATCTTTGTAGCTGTAGAAATTGATGTCCCCACAGCACACTGTATGTCACACGTAGCAATGTGCAACACCAGAGGACAATTTATGGGAAGAGACGCCTCACTGATATGGGCCAAGGAAAAGGATTACCCGGATGAAGATGGCTACGTCCAGGACATTAAAACAAGAAACGGGGTGCACACCAGGAATCACGTGATCAGATACGAGAACCCTGACTTCAAAGGATCAGGAACAAGAAGGGAAATAAACCCGAGACTGAACGTTCAAGGAAAAACTGCAGAAGAGGCTCAAATTTGGAAGAACAGAGGCCAAATGCAGATTTGGGCAACAGTGGTTTCCCCAGATGTATGGGAAGAAGGAGTAGTAATCTGCCGAGCTTGGATGGTCCTTGGAGCCTGCCAAGAAGCAATAGAGAATTCACAGAGGTTATGCAAACCTCTATGGCCAAAGTTGGTAAAGCTGCTGACATGGGTCGAGGACAGAGGAGGACCCCTGCAAATAGTACCACTGGAAAGCCCGAAACTATGCTTCAGAAGCAACGGCATGAGAAAGATGGTGGAGAATCAAAACTGCAGACAAATTTATGAGGCCCCAGGAATGACACAAGGAACCACAGTTATTATGGACCATTACTGGGCGTGTGGATCCAAGGCATATATAAGACTACCGAAGAACTGGGGAGGCATATGCACACTGGTGAATGTCCACGTTCCCGCACTAGTGATCCCAAAAAATGACCTGAATTTGGACAGTTTCCCGAAGGCAGATGCTCACCTAAGAAAAAGGAGATCTGTGGAACTGGTGTCCAGGATGAAGAGAGAAAATTACTTTTCTGCCAAATCAGAAGAGGCATTCCATGCGAACCCATATGAGCACAGGCTGTTCAGCCTCACCTCAACAGTATTCACAACACTACTCCTGCCGCGCATCCAAGTTGGAATGAATGCTAAATGGTTGCAGATAACCAGATGGGAGTTTTTGCAGACCATCAACTCTACCATAAAAGGATTTAACGCGATCAAAGAGGAACTAAGAGCAATCCGACTGATGACCCTCCAGAACAGATATGTACTAGACATGATCACAGCGATGGATGGATGGAGGTGTCTGCGCAAAAATCGGAGAATCGTGTTGCACATTTATACCATCGCACGATGAAGAAAATGGAACTCTAACAGAAGCCATAGGTATGTTGACAAACCTAAAGAACCAGATGATCGATGAAAGTGATGAGGTGGACGATGACAGTTGGTTTAGAGCCCTATTCCCATGGGTCCCACAATGGATGGCGGATTGTCGTACTCTGTATGTTCCACCGTAAGTCTGGAAAACCACTTGGACTAGATGCCACTGAAGTAATTCAGACTTCCTTCCTGAGAGCACAGCTTGCAGGGTAAAAAAAACCTGTCAGGCCAAAGGCCCAGGGAAAAAGGCAGAACGCACAGCGGAGCTAGAGGGAAGAAACAAACAAGGCAAATATTACATACCGTTTGTTGATGGCAAAAAACCAACCCCTCTACACCCTCCGAGGCCCACAAGCTTACCTGTGTATTCCTTTTTCCTGCGGAATACCTACTTGTGATAGACCACAAGACCGGATGTGAGCGAAGGTCAGATGGCGACTTTAAGAGAGTGCCAAGGATGGTGTCACTGATGTCCCAAAACCCAGTAAGTGCTGCGAACAGCAGAGCGTCCCAAAATCCAAGGAGTGATGCAAACAGCAGAGCGTCCCAAAATCCAATAAGTGATGCAAACAGCAGAGCGTCCCAAAAATCCAATGAGTGATGCAAAGAGCAGAGTGTTCCAAAATCCAAGGAGTGATGCAAACAGCAGAGCGTCCCAAAAGCCAAAAACAAACCAAGCCAAAATGTCACCAGGTGTAAGCAGTCAGCACCGTTCTTCCAAGTGCAGAAAAACAGGTTTCAGGAAGAAAAGACGTGGTGTTTACTTTCTCAAACACCTGAATGCAGGTTATTTCCTTCTTCTTTCGAAGAGCGGGTAACAAGGAGCGGGTAAGGGATGCAGGGTTAGGAATCAGAAAGGGAGCCGGGAGCCAGACATGAGAAGCGGAATCCCAAAGACAGTCCGGTACGAGTTCCGTGGTCGAGCAGCGGAAGGCAGATCAGACGAGCGCCGAAACAGAATCAGAAACCAGGCAACGGGGTCCAAAGGGTAGGCAGAAGTCAGCAACCAGGTACACAACAAGTAGGAAAACATTTTCCAAGAAGCGCTGCTGCGTAACACAACGGTTTAGGAGCACCGGCTTTCTGGGGGCGTGACTAGATATAGGAAGTGGATTCGAAGGAGGCGTGGAATGCAAGCAAAGGAAAAAGCGTTCCAAGGGTTCTTGCCAAGCGCAAGTCCCATTGGGAGATGTAGTTTTTACTGGCGATAACGCCAGCGTTGATGTAATCGCCAGGACAAGCGCCACAGGCTTCCCCCATGAGTATGAGAATGCTGTAGGAATCCGGAGGGCATGACAGTACCCCACCTCAAAGATGGGCTTCCCCCGGGTCGCAATCCACGAGACCGGAGAAACGCCCGCAAAAGACGCGGAGCATGAATGTTGGAAGCGGGCTCCCAGGTACGGTCTTCCGGGCCGTAACCTTTCCAGTCTACTAGATAACGGCGGACACCCCGGACCACTTGTGTATCTAATATGGCCTGTACCTCGTATTCCTCTTCACCCTGAATCGTAATGGGAGCTGGATGATCGAATAGTCGCGTACCAACAATGTAAGGATGCAATAGGGAGACATGGAACACGGGGTGGATTTTCCAACTTGAAGGTATGCCCAAGCGATAGGCGGCTGCGTTAATGCATTGCGTGATGGGATAGGGACCCACGTAACGAGGGTTTAGTTTAAGTTTGCCCAGTATATGAAGATGCACAGTGAATAGCCAGACCTTATCCCCTGGGCGATACTCCGGGGCTGACCGGCGGTGCCTATCAGCATGTTTTTTCATGCGATCCTGTGCTTGATGCAGATGTTGAAGCACAGCGGTGCGGATAGACAGCAAAGATTGGGCCGTTGCTTGAGCTGCAGGCACCTGTGCCACCGAAGGAAGGGCGGACGGTAAAACCCGCGGATGTTGGCCATACATGGCATAGAAGGGAGAACAGCCAACCGACGCGTAACAAGCATTGTTGTACGCGAATTCCGCAGCCCCCAATACGGACAGCCAGTCCGACTGGTATTGCAGACACAAACATTGAAGGTACTGCTCCATGGTGGCATTAAGTCGTTCTGTCTGTCCGTCTGTCTGAGGATGGTATGATGATGAAAGGCGAACGTCGATGCCAAGAAATCGGGTGAGAGCCAACCAAAAGCGTGAGGTGAATTGGGATCCACGGTCTGAGATAAGAACCAAAGGAAGACCGAACAGACGAACCACCTGTTCGAAGAATAACTTGGCTAATGCGGGAGCAGAGGGGACGCCTTTACAAGGGACAAACCGAGCCATTCTGGTGAAAGTGTCTATGACCACCAAAATAGTGGTTAGCCCCTGGACCCGTGGAAGCTCTACCACGAAATCAAGTGACAGTGTGCCATGGGCGTGGCGGGATGGGCATTCTCTGGAGAAGCCCTACAGGTTTCCCAGGTACTGATTTACATTGTGTGCATACGGCACATTTTGATACAAAATCTGCCGCATCCGTTTTATATTGGGCCACCAACACCATCGGAGGAGTAGGTCGGGTGTCTTGGTTTGCCCTGGGTGGGCGGCTAAACGAGTATCATGAGACCAGCTTAGGACCTGCAACCGAGTCCGGACATCAGGGATATACAGGCGTTCCTGTACATATGGCAGTCCTGATATCAAACTTGCTTGCAACCCTTGAAGAATCGTTCCATGGTCCGCTGTCCAATGATGGATCCGTTCTAGTAAGGAACTGGTCGCAGCACAAACACACATAACGGTGTTTCTTGGCAAAACAGGAAGGACTGCCTCCTCAGGGGATACATCGACTCTGATGTGAGAAAGCGCATCGGCTTTGCCATGCAAGGGGCCTGGCCGATGGGAGAAGGTGAAATTGAACTGTGCAAAAAACAGATGCCACCTGATTTGTCTAGAATTGGTACATTTCACCGTAGACAGGGCTTGAAGGTTACGGTGGTCCGTATAAACAGTAACAGGATGCCGTCCCCCCAGTAGGTGGTGTCGCCACTCCTTAAAAGCAGCTCGTATAGCCAGTAGCTCTCGTTCCATTATGGTATAATGCTTTTCCGGGGAAGTCAATTTTCTGGAAAAGAAGGCTACGGGGTGTAGTTGTTGAGTTGTGGGACATTTCTGAGACAAGATAGCCCCAAGGGCAATGGCAGAGGCATCAGCTTCAATGATGAAAGGCAATAGGGGATCTGGGTGTAGCAGGACTGGGGCCGTAGTAAAAGCCTCTTTCAGGGTCTGGAAGGTGACCTGGGCCTGAGTATCCCAACAAAAAGGAACTGAGGGGCTGGTAAGGCGTGTCAACGGGGCTACAATAGACGAAAATGATGCAATAAAACATCTATAAAAGTTAGCAAATCCTAAGAAGGATTGCAAACTCTTAAGCGAGGTAGGAGTAGGCCAGTCAAGGACTGCTCGTATCTTTGCATCATGCATGTGAACGCCCTGAGATGATATCACGAAACCTAGAAATTCCACAGAGGAAACGTGAAAGACACATTTTTCGGCCTTCGTATACAAACCGTGTTCACGAAGACGGAGTAATACCGCCCGTACGTGCTCCTCATGTTGCGATAATGTTTCAGAGAATATTAATATGTCATCCAGATATATCACAACAAAAACATCCGACAGGTCTCGGAAGATGTCGTTGACGAAGTGTTGGAATGTTGCGGGGGCATTACATAGGCCGAACGGCATCACTAGGTATTTGAAGGGGCCGTATTTGCACTTAAAGGCCGTCTTCCATTCGTCGCCTGCGCGCACCCTCACCAGATTGTAGGCCCCCCTCAAATCCAATTTTGTAAAGATTTTGGCGGTAGTGAAGCGATCCAATAATTCCGAAATGAGGGGTAATGGATATTGATTTTTTATGGTCACCGCGTTGAGCGCACGGTAATCCACACAAGGGCGGAGATCCCCCTCCTTCTTTGGGACAAAAAAAAATGGAGATGCAGCTGGAGAACGGGAAGGTCTTATATGACCAAGTCTTAAAGACTTCTCAATGTAACCCTTTAAGTGCTCCTCCTCGGGTCGTGCCAAGGAATATATCTGACCGTGAGGGAGAATGTCATTGGGTACCAAATCAATCGGACAATCATATTCCCGGTGAGGCGGGAGTTGTTCAGACAAACCCTTGTCAAACACCTCAACCAAATCCCGATATACGGAAGGTATTTCAGGTGCCGCCTTATTGGTTGCATTAACAGTGTGTGTGCTTGATATTAGAGCCATGCATGGAGAGGCATCCCCTGAACAGGAAAGCAATCCCCCTTACATAAGGGAGAGGAAAAAAGTACTGTTTGTGTAACCCAATCAATGATGGGGTTATGTTTTTGCAACCAAGGGAGGCCCAAAATAATCCCAAATTGAGGTGCAGAGATAAGATCGAAAGACAGGTATTCAGTATGCCCTTCCGCTGTACTCATTTGCAAAGGTTGTGTTTGTTTTGTGACACGACCCAAAACCAGACAGGAGCCATCTACTGCATAAATGGCTTCTGGTTTGTCTTTAGGGTCTACCGGGATACCATAGGTTACCGCCACTTGTTTGTCCATATAATTACCTGTTGCCCTGGAATCTATCATGACTGGACTAGAAAAGGTTTGAGAGTTGGGCAATAGAAAGGACATATCCAAGTATATGTGTGTGGCAGCTGGACAGAGGAGTGAGCCATTGGAAGGCTGACCGGTCACATCGGCTCGATTTAGGGACGGGTCGTGGCGTTTCCCGCCCGTTTAGCAGGGCGTTTAGGACATACACGAATGAAATGTCCCGTCTGTCCACAATACAGACATAGATTGTTCTGTAGTCTTCTCTCTGCCTTTGAAAGGGGACCTTTCACTGCCCCAATCTGCATGGGTTCTACATACCCAGGGACTGGGGAGGGTACCAGTTCAGGTTTACCAGGGCATAGATCAGGATGTCGGCGTTCTCCACGCCTCTGTTGCAGACGGGCATCTACCTGCAACACCAAGTCAAGCAAATCAGAGAATACTGAAGGAACAGAGGGGACAACAGATAATGCATCCTTCAGTTCGTCTGACAAACCCCTATAGAAGACCGCTGCCTTTTTCTGTTCAGGCCAAGAGGTTTCTGCAGCCAACTGATTGAACCGGGCTAAATACGCCAAGAGGGGTTGTTTACCCTGAGACAGTGCCAGGAACTCCAGGTCTGAAGCCTGAGCTTTATATCTGGCATCAAAAACCAGGTTCATGGCTACTAGTAGGGCGTCACAATCATACAAAATAGGGTCATCAGACTCCAGTAACGGATTCGCCCAGGCCGCAGCCATACCCCCTAAATGAGAGAGCACAAAAGCTGCTTTTGTTGTGGAATTGGGAAATGCCAAAGGACGGCATAGAAAATGTAGACGACATTGATTGATGAATGTCCTATTCGTTTTGGGGTCTCCCGTGAAGCGTTCTTGTGGGGCCAATGGAAAGGGACCAGGTAGCACCACCGGAGCTAAACCGGCTTGGGGTGTCGGAGGAACGGGTGGCGGTACAGGAGCGGGAGCATCCCCAAAGTCCTCGTCCGCAGGCAAGGGCTGCACAAAGCTTTGCATGACATCCATTCGTTGATGCAGGGAAGCGTGTGCTGCTGCCATGTCTGTGCGGAGCGTGGTAAAGGCCTGCATCATAGCAGCCATAGGATCTGCATTAGGATCCATCACAGACAGACAGTCACCAATGTTAGGCTCCTAAATCTGTCGTACTCCGTATGTTCCACCGTAAGTCTGGAAAACCACTTGGACTAGATGCCACTGAAGTAATTCAGACTTCCGTCCTGAGAGCACAGCTTGCAGGGAAAAGAAAACCTGTCAGGCCAAGGATTCAGGCAAAAAGGCAGAACGCACAGCAGAGCTAGAGGGAAGAAACAAACAAGGCAAATATTACATACCGTTTGTTGATGGTAAAAAACCAACCCCTCTACACCCTCCGAGACCCACAAGCTTACCTGTGTATTCCTTTTTCCTGCGGAATACCTACTTGTGATAGAACACAAGACCGGATGTGGGCGAAGGTCAGATGGCGACTTTAAGGGAGTGCCAAGGATGGTGTCACTGATGTCCCAAAACCCAATAAGTGAAGCGAACAGCAGAGCGTCCCAAAATCCAATAAGTGATGCAAACAGCAGTGCGTCCCAAAAATCCAATAATTCATGCAAACAGCAGAGCGTCCCAAAAATCCAATGAGTGATGCAAAGAGCAGAGTGTTCCAAAATCCAAGGAGTGATGCAAACAGCAGAGCGTCCCAAAAGCCAAAAACAAACCAAGCCAAAATGTCACCAGGTGTAAGCAGTCAGCACCGTTCTTCCAAGTGCAGAAAAACAGGTTTCAGGAAGAAAAGACGTGGTGTTTACTTTCTCAAACACCTGAATGCAGGGTATTTATTTCTTCTTTCGAAGAGCGGGTAGCCAGGAGAGGGTAAGGGATACGGGGTTAGGAATCAGAAAGGGAGCCGGGAGCCAGACATGAGAAGCGGAATCCCAAAGACAGTCCGGTACGAGTTCCATGGTCGAGCAGGGGAAGGCAGATCAGACGAGCGCCGAAACAGAATCAGAAACCAGGCAACGGGGTCCAAAGGGTAGGCAGAAGTCAGCAACCAGGTACACAACAAGTAGGAAAACGTTTTCCAAGAAGCGCTGCTGCGTAACACAACGGTTTAGGAGCACCGGCTTTCTGGGGGCGTGACTAGATATAGGAAGTGGATTCGAAGGAGGCGTGGAATGCAAGCAAAGGAAAAAGCGTTCCAAGGGTTCTTGCCAAGCGCAAGTCCCATTGGGAGATGTAGTTTTTACTGGCGATAACGCCAGCGTTGATGTAATTGCCAGGACAAGCGCCACAGGCTTCCCCCATGAGTATGAGAATGCTGTAGGAATCCGGAGGGCATGACAGTACCCCACCTCAAAGATGGGCTTCCCCCGGGTCGCAATCCACGAGACCGGAGAAACGCCCGCAAAAGACGCGGAGCATGAATGTTGGAAGCGGGCTCCCAGGTACGGTCTTCCGGGCCGTAACCTTTCCAGTCTACTAGATAACGGCGGACACCCCGGACCACTTGTGTATCTAATATGGCCTGTACCTCGTATTCCTCTTCACCCTGAATCGTAATGGGAGCTGGATGATCGAATAGTCGCGTACCAACAATGTAAGGATGCAATAGGGAGACATGGAACACGGGGTGGATTTTCCAACTTGAAGGTATGCCCAAGCGATAGGCGGCTGCGTTAATGCATTGCGTGATGGGATAGGGACCCACGTAACGAGGGTTTAGTTTAAGTTTGCCCAGTATATGAAGATGCACAGTGAATAGCCAGACCTTATCCCCTGGGCGATACTCCGGGGCTGACCGGCGGTGCCTATCAGCATGTTTTTTCATGCGATCCTGTGCTTGATGCAGATGTTGAAGCACAGCGGTGCGGATAGACAGCAAAGATTGGGCCGTTGCTTGAGCTGCAGGCACCTGTGCCACCGAAGGAAGGGCGGACGGTAAAACCCGCGGATGTTGGCCATACATGGCATAGAAGGGAGAACAGCCAACCGAAGCGTAACAAGCATTGTTGTACGCGAATTCCGCAGCCCCCAATACGGACAGCCAGTCCGACTGGTATTGCAGACACAAACATTGAAGGTACTGCTCCATGGTGGCATTAAGTCGTTCTGTCTGTCCGTCTGTCTGAGGATGGTATGATGATGAAAGGCGAACGTCGATGCCAAGAAATCGGGTGAGAGCCAACCAAAAGCGTGAGGTGAATTGGGATCCACGGTCTGAGATAAGAACCAAAGGAAGACCGAACAGACGAACCACCTGTTCGAAGAATAACTTGGCCAATGCGGGAGCAGAGGGGACGCCTTTACAAGGGACAAACCGAGCCATTCTGGTGAAAGTGTCTATGACCACCAAAATAGTGGTTAGCCCCTGGACCGGTGGAAGCTCTACCACGAAATCAAGTGACAGTGTGCCATGGGCGTGGCGGGATGGGCATTCTCTGGAGAAGCCCTACAGGTTTCCCAGGTACTGATTTACATTGTGTGCATACGGCACATTTTGATACAAAATCTGCCGCATCCGTTTTATATTGGGCCACCAACACCATCGGAGGAGTAGGTCGGGTGTCTTGGTTTGCCCTGGGTGGGCGGCTAAACGAGTATCATGAGACCAGCTTAGGACCTGCAACCGAGTCCGGACATCAGGGATATACAGGCGTTCCTGTACATATGGCAGTCCTGATATCAAACTTGCTTGCAACCCTTGAAGAATCGTTCCATGGTCCGCTGTCCAATGATGGATCCGTTCTAGTAAGGAACTGGTCGCAGCACAAACACACATAACGGTGTTTCTTGGCAAAACAGGAAGGACTGCCTCCTCAGGGGATACATCGACTCTGATGTGAGAAAGCGCATCGGCTTTGCCATGCAAGGGGCCTGGCCGATGGGAGAAGGTGAAATTGAACTGTGCAAAAAACAGATGCCACCTGATTTGTCTAGAATTGGTACATTTCACCGTAGACAGGGCTTGAAGGTTACGGTGGTCCGTATAAACAGTAACAGGATGCCGTCCCCCCAGTAGGTGGTGTCGCCACTCCTTAAAAGCAGCTCGTATAGCCAGTAGCTCTCGTTCCATTATGGTATAATGCTTTTCCGGGGAAGTCAATTTTCTGGAAAAGAAGGCTACGGGGTGTAGTTGTTGAGTTGTGGGACATTTCTGAGACAAGATAGCCCCAAGGGCAATGGCAGAGGCATCAGCTTCAATGATGAAAGGCAATAGGGGATCTGGGTGTAGCAGGACTGGGGCCGTAGTAAAAGCCTCTTTCAGGGTCTGGAAGGTGACCTGGGCCTGAGTATCCCAACAAAAAGGAACTGAGGGGCTGGTAAGGCGTGTCAACGGGGCTACAATAGACGAAAATGATGCAATAAAACGTCTATAAAAGTTAGCAAATCCTAAGAAGGATTGCAAACTCTTAAGCGAGGTAGGAGTAGGCCAGTCAAGGACTGCTCGTATCTTTGCATCATGCATGTGAACGCCCTGAGATGATATCACGAAACCTAGAAATTCCACAGAGGAAACGTGAAAGACACATTTTTCGGCCTTCGTATACAAACCGTGTTCACGAAGACGGAGTAATACCGCCCGTACGTGCTCCTCATGTTGCGATAATGTTTCAGAGAATATTAATATGTCATCCAGATATATCACAACAAAAACATCCGACAGGTCTCGGAAGATGTCGTTGACGAAGTGTTGGAATGTTGCGGGGGCATTACATAGGCCGAACGGCATCACTAGGTATTTGAAGGGGCCGTATTTGCACTTAAAGGCCGTCTTCCATTCGTCGCCTGCGCGCACCCTCACCAGATTGTAGGCCCCCCTCAAATCCAATTTTGTAAAGATTTTGGCGGTAGTGAAGCGATCCAATAATTCCGAAATGAGGGGTAATGGATATTGATTTTTTATGGTCACCGCGTTGAGCGCACGGTAATCCACACAAGGGCGGAGATCCCCCTCCTTCTTTGGGACAAAAAAAAATGGAGATGCAGCTGGAGAACGGGAAGGTCTTATATGACCAAGTCTTAAAGACTTCTCAATGTAACCCTTTAAGTGCTCCTCCTCGGGTCGTGCCAAGGAATATATCTGACCGTGAGGGAGAATGTCATTGGGTACCAAATCAATCGGACAATCATATTCCCGGTGAGGCGGGAGTTGTTCAGACAAACCCTTGTCAAACACCTCAACCAAATCCCGATATACGGAAGGTATTTCAGGTGCCGCCTTATTGGTTGCATTAACAGTGTGTGTGCTTGATATTAGAGCCATGCATGGAGAGGCATCCCCTGAACAGGAAAGCAATCCCCCTTACATAAGGGAGAGGAAAAAAGTACTGTTTGTGTAACCCAATCAATGATGGGGTTATGTTTTTGCAACCAAGGGAGGCCCAAAATAATCCCAAATTGAGGTGCAGAGATAAGATCGAAAGACAGGTATTCAGTATGCCCTTCCGCTGTACTCATTTGCAAAGGTTGTGTTTGTTTTGTGACACGACCCAAAACCAGACAGGAGCCATCTACTGCATAAATGGCTTCTGGTTTGTCTTTAGGGTCTACCGGGATACCATAGGTTACCGCCACTTGTTTGTCCATATAATTACCTGTTGCCCTGGAATCTATCATGACTGGACTAGAAAAGGTTTGAGAGTTGGGCAATAGAAAGGACATATCCAAGTATATGTGTGTGGCAGCTGGACAGAGGAGTGAGCCATTGGAAGGCTGACCGGTCACATCGGCTCGATTTAGGGACGGGTCGTGGCGTTTCCCGCCCGTTTAGCAGGGCGTTTAGGACATACACGAATGAAATGTCCCGTCTGTCCACAATACAGACATAGATTGTTCTGTAGTCTTCTCTCTGCCTTTGAAAGGGGACCTTTCACTGCCCCAATCTGCATGGGTTCTACATACCCAGGGACTGGGGAGGGTACCAGTTCAGGTTTACCAGGGCATAGATCAGGATGTCGGCGTTCTCCACGCCTCTGTTGCAGACGGGCATCTACCTGCAACACCAAGTCAAGCAAATCAGAGAATACTGAAGGAACAGAGGGGACAACAGATAATGCATCCTTCAGTTCGTCTGACAAACCCCTATAGAAGACCGCTGCCTTTTTCTGTTCAGGCCAAGAGGTTTCTGCAGCCAACTGATTGAACCGGGCTAAATACGCCAAGAGGGGTTGTTTACCCTGAGACAGTGCCAGGAACTCCAGGTCTGAAGCCTGAGCTTTATATCTGGCATCAAAAACCAGGTTCATGGCTACTAGTAGGGCGTCACAATCATACAAAATAGGGTCATCAGACTCCAGTAACGGATTCGCCCAGGCCGCAGCCATACCCCCTAAATGAGAGAGCACAAAAGCTGCTTTTGTTGTGGAATTGGGAAATGCCAAAGGACGGCATAGAAAATGTAGACGACATTGATTGATGAATGTCCTATTCGTTTTGGGGTCTCCCGTGAAGCGTTCTTGTGGGGCCAATGGAAAGGGACCAGGTAGCACCACCGGAGCTAAACCGGCTTGGGGTGTCGGAGGAACGGGTGGCGGTACAGGAGCGGGAGCATCCCCAAAGTCCTCGTCCGCAGGCAAGGGCTGCACAAAGCTTTGCATGACATCCATTCGTTGATGCAGGGAAGCGTGTGCTGCTGCCATGTCTGTGCGGAGCGTGGTAAAGGCCTGCATCATAGCAGCCATAGGATCTGCATTAGGATCCATCACAGACAGACAGTCACCAATGTTAGGCTCCTAAATCTGTCGTACTCCGTATGTTCCACCGTAAGTCTGGAAAACCACTTGGACTAGATGCCACTGAAGTAATTCAGACTTCCGTCCTGAGAGCACAGCTTGCAGGGAAAAGAAAACCTGTCAGGCCAAGGATTCAGGCAAAAAGGCAGAACGCACAGCAGAGCTAGAGGGAAGAAACAAACAAGGCAAATATTACATACCGTTTGTTGATGGTAAAAAACCAACCCCTCTACACCCTCCGAGACCCACAAGCTTACCTGTGTATTCCTTTTTCCTGCGGAATACCTACTTGTGATAGAACACAAGACCGGATGTGGGCGAAGGTCAGATGGCGACTTTAAGGGAGTGCCAAGGATGGTGTCACTGATGTCCCAAAACCCAATAAGTGATGCGAACAGCAGAGCGTCCCAAAATCCAATAAGTGATGCAAACAGCAGTGCGTCCCAAAAATCCAATAATTCATGCAAACAGCAGAGCGTCCCAAAAATCCAATGAGTGATGCAAAGAGCAGAGTGTTCCAAAATCCAAGGAGTGATGCAAACAGCAGAGCGTCCCAAAAGCCAAAAACAAACCAAGCCAAAATGTCACCAGGTGTAAGCAGTCAGCACCGTTCTTCCAAGTGCAGAAAAACAGGTTTCAGGAAGAAAAGACGTGGTGTTTACTTTCTCAAACACCTGAATGCAGGGTATTTATTTCTTCTTTCGAAGAGCGGGTAGCCAGGAGAGGGTAAGGGATACGGGGTTAGGAATCAGAAAGGGAGCCGGGAGCCAGACATGAGAAGCGGAATCCCAAAGACAGTCCGGTACGAGTTCCATGGTCGAGCAGGGGAAGGCAGATCAGACGAGCGCCGAAACAGAATCAGAAACCAGGCAACGGGGTCCAAAGGGTAGGCAGAAGTCAGCAACCAGGTACACAACAAGTAGGAAAACTTTTTCCAAGAAGCGCTGCTCGCGTAACACAACGGTTTAGGAGCACCGGCTTTCTGGGGGCGTGACTAGATATAGGAAGTGGATTCGAAGGAGGCGTGGAACTCAAGCAAAAGAAAAAGGGTGCTAGCAAGGCTCCCATTGGGAGATGTAGTTTTTACCGGCAATAACGCTGGCGTTGATGTAATCGCCAGGACAAGCACCACAGGCTTCCCCCATGGGAATGAGAATGCTGTAGGAATCCGGGGGGGATGACACGGATATATTCAAGTTTCTGGGAGCCTTGCTAGCAATGATACTGCTAGGATTCTGTGTTATCAAGATAACCATCGCACAGTGCCAGAAAACTGCAAAGAAAGCCATTGGGATGAAAATAATGGTTGATGTCGAACCAGGATGGAAGCCCAGAGATTTGGCTGATGGAGAAATAAGAGACTTTGTGAAGGCTAGTGAATTTGCGCCAGAAGGAACAAAGTTTACATATCCCAGGAAACGAAGAAAGTATGAAGGGAAATTGATCTATTGCAGCCCAAATAGACAATGCCAGCTAATAACATGGAATAAAGTTGAACATGTAAAAACCGCAGGAAGTTTGAAGGGCTTGATAAAAATATGGACTCCAAAGACGCACACATTCACACCATTATGTACAAAACCTGAAGACGATGAACAGGACACTGAAGAAACTAAGGAAATAAATACAAAAGAAGAAGCAGAAGTGGTTGATGAACTGACCAGAGGGGGGAATGTAGAGAAGGTCCCGGGCATGGCCTGCACCCCTGCACCCCATTTCGAGGTACCAGGAGCGCACTCGCCAAGGTATGTGACATATGAGGAGCAAATGAACCAACAGAGAGCCGCGCTGGGACTCTGCCCAGTGTACATCAGAAGAGCCATACCTGGTTGAAGCGCCCATAACCAGACAGCAATGGGCTGCTCGGTACCCTCTTAGGCAACCATACCAGCAGCTGAGACGAAATGAAGAGTACCTACAGACGGTCCACGAAGAGACCCAAAGAGCCTTAATGGATGGCCAGTGGAAATGACACAAGGGCCTGGACAGACTCGCAAATGAACAAAAACGGCTATCAAGGATAGCACGCCAGTGCGAGCAGCTATGAAAATAGATGTAATGGACACAGGAAAGAGACGATGCTAAAACGTAAGGAAACATAGCTGAGACACGATGGAAGTAACCAACCAGTTAACGTGTGTAAATAGGCTTGGAACACAAGAAGCTAAGAAAACAATACTGTTGGCAAGGCTTAGTAGAAGAATAGAGCGGCAAGCGCCAACCAGATATCTACCTCAATAAGGCACATTATACAGGTGTGACTCCATTTTGTTAAGCAGAAGTATGCCCAGGCGGCCAGAGGCCTACTAGGCCAGGTTTCTTATTCCAGCTGAAGCCAGGAAGAAGAGCGGAATCGAAATGCAACAAAGAGCAGCTCATGCCTGGGAATTCGAGGTCAACCCAAGGAAAGGGGGAGAGCAGCAACACTGGAGAATCAAAACTTCAGAGCATACCAGCCTGCCCCGTGAAGGTCAAGATAAGGGGGGCCCAGGCAGGTGGCGAGGCTAAAGAAGAATCAAATACACGAAAAGCTGGAAACTAATGCAGATTCACAGTGAACAGACATGTGACCAGTCAGGCGCAAAGAATTACCAACGTCTGATCTCACCCAGATCCAAGGGTGCCATAACTTCTCTAGATAAGAGGCTACAGCTTCGAGGCCATGCCCAGCCAATAATTGACACATAGCTCAAAAGCCCTGATTGATGGAAGGGAGGCAGGGTGAATCTTGGAACACTAGGCACCTGGGTGTCCAGTCTGCATGCAGCAAATTAAAATGGAGATTTACGACTAGGGGTGTAACCTGCCCAATCACAATGGACCAAGTTATTTAGGGTCCTATAGATAGTAGAACCAATGAGACGTCGTAGTTGTAGTGACGTCTATCACGTGTGATGTAGAGGGTTGGGCGTAGACGCCCACCCGATAAGAGTTATCCAATCCGCATGCTCTGTTAACATATACAGATATAGCACCTATACTTAAGTTACCTTTCCTAACAAATTATATTTTATGACGAATTTGTAGAGATAGACGTCAGTGATGACGAGTTTTATGTATAAATGTTGCTGTTCAACTGAAGTTCGAAGAAGTTGGAGTGAGACAGGCGATCGCAATGATGCTGATTTCCAATTGTTTCCCTGTTTGATGTACTTGTCATTAAACGGACATCCCTTTGCCAAACTACTGAGTCCATATTATTGAGTCGTGTTGGAGTAAGTGAATCGTGCACCCCCATTCCTCACATGGTGCAGCTATCTTGTCTTACAGGTACTAGAGGGTGAGCACTGACCTATGGGTACGTCAGTGGAAACACCGCCCTCCTGTACACCAGAAGTCTGTGTCCACCAGTTTGCTAGGACGTTCCTCTTCCCCCGACAAGCGTCAGACCTTTCTGCTCCCTTCTTGGTGTCCCGGACTGCCTCTTGTGCAACCCTTGCGGCTCTTCCAGGAAGTATTAGACAACCTATGATGTCCTTCTTCCCTTTTTATTGTCAGGTTGGACTTGCTTGTTCCAAGGTATCTAGGCCACTCATGTTGTTTCAGCGGGCCACTCTGCATTGCTTGGCGCCTCTTCCTCGTCTCAGTATTGGTGTTCTCATCCTCAACTAGGTCACTTGCGCTCTTATTCGTCCCAGTTTCCACATATGACTCACATAGGTAGTCACTACTATTCCTCGTACCAACACTTTTTAGGGAGGTCAAATCATCTACCCTGCAGAGGTATATGGAAGTATGTGGGATTATGGAACCCTGTATAGGGTAGGAGGATGGGGGAGGTGGTGATATATTTTGGGCATACCACATTCTTGCCGGACAGTCATCCGTAGTCCCATAGGGGGAATCCCTCACCATGAGATCCATCTGTTGAGTACCACCCCCAGGGGGACTATTGGGTAGCAGCCTCCCCTCCCTGCCCTCATGGGAAGTAGCTCCCCCTAAGGGGGAAGGGACGCCATCCAAGGATTCATCACATAAGGAACACTTTTTTAGAATAGGGTGGGTCAGGTTTTCTTTCCTTATCATTTAGTAAACGTTTGTAGCCAAAATGCCACCTCTTTGTCGGGCTCCTTCCTCCAGTTTCTCACAGTAGCCAATGTATTGCATTTAGATGAATTTTGAGGGTACCCATAGTATTGCATTCAGAGGAATCTTTGAGGATAGGCAATACTGTACTATACTAGGTGCATTTATATAGCCAATGGGCACAATTTAGCCACGCTTTGATTTCACCCCCTTGTAAATCCAACTGCCTCTACACAACCAAGAACCAGCCAGGACACTCGGGCACGTATCACACTCCATGTGTAAGGATACTAGCTGAAGGCATGGCCACCACACCCGCAAGCATCTGCTACTATGCACCACTCTAATACACATTGATCAACACCTCTACAATAAGAATGCAGCTAACCCCAGAATATAAATTCAGTCTAACTGCACGCATAATATCTGTGCTGCTCTCGCATACTCTCCAGACTTACTCTCAGCACCCATCCACTACATGCACTACTCTAAGGCACATTGCACAACACCTGTGACAAATCTAATGGAGCCCTCACAGATTCCCCGTCAGTGACCTTGTCTCATGTGGCCAGAGGACATCAGCCGCTATCTGATCCTGACCCTGGGGCAGTTACATGAGGGAGGATCACATAGAAGGAGACAACTGAGGCTTTGGAGGAGCTGCTGGCTTGCTCCACTGTCTCAAGTTGGGGAGTGTCCCTTCTCTGAATTTTGTTTTGATGACCTGTGTCAAACAGCTCAAAGTATTGAGCATTACTCCGCTGGGGTGGGAGGTTTGGGAAAAATGTTTTGCAACATTGGATCTTTCATGGATTCACATGCTGTGAATATTCCCTGTCGCCAGGCTGGGAATTCTCGATTGCCTCTTTGTTACCAATTGTAAAAAGGAAAATCTGGACACCTTTCTGCAGCCTCTCTTCAGTTTCTAACCGCATATCATGGTGGAAGGAGTCCTTGAGTTTTCCCTCCACAAGGAAAATAATTTACTTCAAAAAACCTGAACAGTGTTTTCAAACATTGACTTCTACTACTCCAAGGGTGCAGATTCCGGCAAAGCAAATATGTGTTCTACTTATTAAGGGATGGAGAGCAAGTCAAAAAAGTCCCTGTTTAAGGCCTGCTCCACCTGTTTTTGAGGGGGGACAAATATGCAGATTGCATATATTGGGGGTAATTATACATTGGGTGGTATTACCGTTACCGCAGTGGTGTCTTTTGGAATTACCGCCAAAATGGAGGCTTCAACTGCAAATCCGGCAGAATTACCGTTACTGCAGTACTTTCAACACTACCTCTGCCGGCGATATTGGCATCATTGCCAGAACGGGAAGCAGGGCCATTTTGAAAACCAATTCGATCTTAATCCACCCCTTCCTGTAGCCATCCACAGCAACAGGACACAGGAATCATGTCCCAGGACAGAGCCAAGGCTAAGGTGCCTGAACACAGGCTCAGAAAATCTAAATTCAGTGAGGAAGAGCTACAGGTCCTCACTGATGAGGTGGTAGCCCATGTGGAAGAACTATATGGCAGCTGCCAAAACATCAGGGCAGTGTAGGTCAGCCATCTGGGTGTCCATCTGCCAGAACGTGACAGCTGTTGGGCACATTCCCTGGGATGGGTAGAACTACAGAAAAAGATGGAATGACCTCAAGGTCAGGGTGTGCAGCCTCCTCTCACAACACCGGCAGGAGTTATTGGCCAACGGAGGCAGCTCCATGGAGGGTCTTGACCTGACCCCGTGGGAGGAGAAGGCCAGCTCCATCCTCTACATGGAGGGGATCGAGGGAGTCCGGGGAGCTGAGGCTGGAGCCAACAGACAAGACCAACCTGATGAGTGTGACGTCGCCTCCATTGAGATGCCACCACATGGCCATAAGAAACGCCACCCAATGCATACCCAAGCAGAGCCGGGTACAGACATGGGTGATCCAGTCAGTCGCCCGGGGTGCCACATCAGCCCCACTTACACGCCAGGGGGAGGGACGATGCACAAAATATCATTGTTCCGTGTGCACTGCCAAAGCCAATGTCATAATTGCATGCAGGGGTAGGTGGACAACTGCACATAACCATGTAAAGCAGTATGAATGTGCATGGGTGCAAAGGCAACTATGTGCCGCACCCATGTGTGCTGATAAAGGGCAAGTGCCAAAGTGGACCCCAGCCCAACTGCACGGAAAGGCCACCTTTGCAGCAAAAGGGCCAAAGAGCAGCTGCCAATGGGGTGTACACACTCTGCAGCCAAGACAGCCACCATGCTGTGGTCATATGCAATGGCCTGAAAACGACCACACCCTTCAATCAAATGTGTGACATGTCCCTCCACCGTGTAGCATGTGTGACTAGAAAGCCAACGTACAAGTATGCATGTTGACTAACAGCATGTAATTTCTCACCCACCAGGGTCGCAGTCTACCTGTAACTACAGTTTTGGACGCTGGTTTCAGCCTTCACAGCATTGTATTTCATCTGACTGCAGCCACTGAGTTGATTATGTTTCACCCTCTGTTTATTTCCTCCTTATTGCTATGCAAACAGTTTTTTCATACCTACCCCGCCACCTTTTCCCTTCTCACTTGCGTGCCTCCCCACCATGCATTCATATTATAGCACTTGTTACCCTCTCCTTCTTCCCATCCTGCACCTCCCTTACTCCTGTCTCCCCCTTTTTTGTTGCAGAACTTGCATGTTTCAAATCGTCTCACAGCCAAGTAGGAAGGTTTTTTATTGTTTTTCACCACTTCCTCCCCACCTTGCACTTCCCCTCCTCCCCCCCCTCTCCGCTGCCCTCATAGTATAGCACTTGCACATTCTGAATGTTTCAAGACCTTTTAAGAATGTTCTATTTATGCTGTATACCTTTCCTCATCCCTATCCCCCTTGTCTTCATGCTCCTTGAAACAAAATGTGTGCTGTATAGTGCACATTACAAATAACCAATAAATGAACAAAATAAATAAAACTACTAGGGAGATGTCATGACTTCATTGGAGGAGTCACAGTGTTCCCTGCTTCCCCATGAGGAAGACCCTCTGATACCTGAGTTCTTAATGGCCTATTGCCATTCTAACACGAAGCAAACAATATCCACAGTAATATGGCATTCTAGTCAGACCTCCACTTTCACTCTAATACACCACTCACACTTAATACCTTTTTTTCTGGATGCGCCTTTTTATGAAGTCTGTGAGAAAAACCACTCTGGAGTTAAAAGCCCAAAGAAAGTTATGAACTTCAACTCCCATAAATACTCAGTTACCGGGACAAGGAGGAGGACAAAGGAGTTTATGCACAGTGACAAGAACCCGAAATACAATATGCGGACTAGTTGTTTTTCCAAACCTGCAATTAGCAGGACATTTAAAAATGGCCACCGCCTTGTGAAAGTGAGAGGTGCAGCGAGCAGTACAGAAGAGGGTGTTGCCAGTGTGATGAATCAGAGACGATTCACCCAGAGAACCTGGTCCGGGACCCTTCTCATGTGGCATGGGAAAGGCAGACGCTTTCTGATCCTGACCCTGGGGGCGGTGTTCTGCTGGAGAATCACATGAGGGGGGAGCAGGTCAGGAAGAATGGGAAAACCTCTTGTATAACTTTCCCCAAGATCCCAACCTCATAATGGTCTATTGTTAGATAGAAAATGTTGAAAAGTCCGATTTTGATGTTAGGGAATTCAAGTCCCACAAATCGCCGGGTACTGGGACGAAGAAGAGGACTCCAGAGGCACGGGACTGCAGGTTGTAGTCCATTAAGAATAATGACCCCCACCTGGCGGAGACTGGGTGACATAAAAGGACCCCTCAGGTGCAGGTCATTAGGAAGTAGAAGTAATGCAGAGTAGCAGAAGGTGGAGTCATTTTGAAAACTCCACACAGCAGCAGAAACAGACATTGATGAAGAGCTGAAATGCCAGGACCATCGGGTCGTGTGAGACTGCTGCCAGTCCTTAGAGGGTATCTTGTGCTCGAATTTGCAGTTTAAGAGGTCGTGCAGCAGAAAGTGCACCATTTTGCAGTTTTCCCAACTGTCAGATGAGCACCGGTGGCAGGCCAGCACTAGATAGCTGTTGGAGCCAGAAGGGCTCTGAAATTGACATTTGCTGGTCACGGGAAGCAGCAAAGAAGACGTTGCAGAGCCATGCAGAAAAACTGAAGCAGAAGTCCTGGAGGCAGCGAAGCAAGCGCATCCGGAGCGCTCTGTAATCGCCTGCTAGTTCAGTGATTTGAATCCCAGAAATGTGAGAAACAAAGTATGTCGAAAGAAGTTGTTCTTTTGAATACTGAAACAATGTAAAGCAGATTAATTATTCTGTTGAAAACCAAGCTGACTTAAAAGGGAGCCGATGCAGAGCAAGATCTTAGTAATCAAACCAGAAAGGTGTGATTATGACATAGTAGGTTATATAAAATGCCAACAACAAGAAATGGTAATAAACCAAGAAGAAATTAAAAACTGCAATTGCCAATGCCAAACAAGAATAATAGCAAGGCAATTTGTTAACGACCAGTAATGCCCAATTAAAAAGAAGACAAATTGAGAATTTCATCGTTTTGAAAGACTGTTGTCCATATGCGGCAGAAGTCATAAGAGGAGATGGCTTAAACCTACATTGCCAAAGCTAAAGAAATGTAAAAGTGAAACAGAATCATTGTCAGCAGTTGGTTAATGAGGAAGCAAAGAAACAAGAGTAGCAGGAAAGCTGCCCTTCTGATAGAAGATATTCAGGAGGAGTGGACAATAGCCTGTATTGCAAGGGGCAATCACAAGAGTGTATCAAACAGCACCAATGTGTTTCTTGTTCTCCCAGAAATAATATTTGAATTTGAAGTTGTGAAGCAGAAGAAGAAACAAGAGTGGCAGGAGAGGTGCCCTCTGATAGAATACATTCAGAAGGAGTAGAGCATAATCTGTATTGCGTGTTCACATATGTGTAACTAACAGCATCAGTGTGGTTTTTGTTTCACGTGAAGAAATTAATATACTTGATGTAGTGAAGCAAAAGACATTTCTAAAATATTGGAAGTGAAGTTGGCCCTTACCACAGAAGTATTTGTAGTTAGTAATTGATCTGGCCTGGCAGGAGAGTACACCAGGTCAGAAGACTTTGCAACAATCTGTTCTGTTGTGGCAGGAGAGTACACCAGAACAGAGAACTGTGTAGTAGTAGGCCTGGCAGGCAAGTAGACCAGGTGGAAGCCAATTGAAGTACTATGGTGTGGATAAAAATTACTGAAGAAGCAGATAAAGAACCACTAAAGAGTTTTTGTGCAATAATACAGAAGCAGCCTGACAAATTATTATCACTGAAGCAAGTGTTGTATGAACTGCTGCAGAATTATTGAAGATTGTCAAATAAGAGGTTTTTATAAACTGGTACAGAAATATCCTGACAAAGGGCCTCATCAGGAATTAACGCTATTACCACCTCATTTAAGGGCTGCCCAATCTCGAGTTGGGCGGTAAGTTGGAGTTTTACCTCCAGCAAAAAGCTGGAGGTACAAATGTCCACTTACCGCCAATTTTTGGATGTTTTTAGTGCTATTACCACCAGTGGTAATAGTACCCCCAATCCCATTGGGTCCCATTGGGTCCTATGGACCCAATGGGGAATAGGCAATAACCACTCAAACGCTACTCGTGATCCGGCTCTAATAGCTCCAGACCGAGTAGCAGTAATGCTATTTGCGCTGGCGATATCCCAGCGGTATTACCACTGAGATACTGCCAGACTCCTGATGAGGCCATCAGACATTTTTGTTGAAACTAATGAAGTACAAAATGATTCCTTGCTGATGAAGATAAGTGTTTCAAGATTTTGGTTACCAGTAAAAAAGAGGAACCCTTTGTTGAACATTTGTGAACTGTTGGTCGAATTCAAGTTAGAATTTTGGATTATCAATGTGGAACTTTTTATTGTGAGACAGGATTCCTTTATTGATATTGATATTTTATTTCTATCGTGCTCGTACACAAGTGTTCCAGAGCACGACAAGGCAAGGGAGGGGGGGAACAGGGGAGAACAAAACAACAATCTTACTAGGCCCAGTAACATTGAGTATGTGCAAGTGCATCGGAGAGGGAAAAAGTGCATGGAAGGGCAGGAGAAGTGGTAAGTGTGGAGCAAAGGAGAAACAGATAAATAATAATAAATAAATAATAAAGGCAACAAACAGTGGTAGTGCAGCCACCAAGTGGCAAGTGCTGGGTTTAGGCAGCAGACAGAATATGTCTGATAAGTGCAGGAAGAAGAGGGGGACTGTATGGGTACAGATACAGACCCCAGTGAAAGTGGTGGCCCGGAGGCAGTGTTGGGGGGGGGGTGGCAGGTTGAGCAGATACCTGGCCAGAGGGTAGGCCAGGTGCACGGTTCCGAGAGAGAACAGATCATCAGCGGGATGGGGGGTGGAGGCAGAAGCAAAGAGGAAGGTCTTGAGGTGCTTCCGGAACCGGAGATGGTTCTCCTCAAGTTTCAGAGGGGTAGGGAGGCTGTTCCAGATGGAGGCCCCAGCTGAAGACAGAGATCTGCCCCCAGCTCGTTTCTTTGAAAACCGACTGACCCTGAGGGAGTTGGAGGTAGAGGAGCGAAGAGCTCGAGAGGGGAGGTATTTGGGGAAGGATAGCTGAAGGTATTTTGGACCCAGGCCCCAGAACGCATTGTGGACAATGCAGAGGGTTTTGAATTTAATACTTGTAAGCCAATTGAGAGATTTCAGATCTGGAGAAATACGATCCCAGGGCTTGAGGCCAAGGACAAGTCTTGCAGTCCTGTTCTAGATTAGTTGCAGAGGGCAGAGAGTAGACGCAGGTAGATTTAGAAAGAGGCTGTTAGAATAGTCCAACCTTGAGAGAACCAGAGCTTGGGAAACAGTAATCTTCTGGGGGAAGGAGAGGAAAGGCAGAGTACCTTTGAAGTAGGAAGTTTGACTTTTTAGAGACATCAGAGATGTGAGCTGAGAAGGAAAGTGTGGAATCGAAGATGACCCAGAGGTTCTTAGCCTCGCAGGTGGGGGTAGGAGGAGGGCCAAGGGAGGCCGTCCAGAGCTTGAAGGGAAAGGAGGGTGGAGGTGAGCCGATGAGGAGGATCTCTGTCTTGCTGGCATTCAGCCAAAGATAATTTTCTTGAATGGCAGTTAGGCAATCAGAGATGAGAGAAGCAGAGGAGGTGCCGAGGGCAGCCGGAAGATGAGTTGAGTGTCATCAGCATAGCACTGGAAATTGGAACAGAAAATGGCAATGCAGTGGGCAAGAGTTGCCAGCTATTGGTTGAAAAGCCAGGGCAAAAGATTATAACCCCAAGTTGGACCTGGGAGGGTGGATCAGAGAGGAAAGCGGTCAGCCAGGCCACAGCCTGATTCGTGATACCCATATTATCACAGAGACGGTTGAGCAGGATGGTATGGTTGACCGTGTCAAAGGCAGAAGAGAAATTGAGTAAGATGAGAACAGAGGGAATGTTAGAGTCGAGGTTGGGGAGCAGACCTTCACAGACATTCAGGAGAGCAGTTTCCTTGCTTCTGGCAGCTTTGAAGACAGACTGGTGGTCGTGGAGACAGTCAACAGAATCAGAATGAAGGTTAAACTGAGAGATGAGATGGGCAGCTTTTCCAGGGGTTTCCCCAGAAAGGGAGTAATGGGAATTGGGTGCTAGTTAGCCAGACAAGAAGGATTAGCTGTGGGTTTCCTGAGAAGAGGATGCACAAGGGAGTGCTTCAGAGGGGAGGGGAAGAAACCTGAGGCAAAGGAGAGGTTGCAGAAATCTACAAGGGCTGGAGCGAGGGTGTCATGATCTCTGCTTCCAAAAGGTCAGGGTTTTCCCAACTCCCTTGGAAGCAGATCCATAACCCAGGTTCCGAGTGCCAACCAGTCCCAATTGGGACCTTTTGGACCCAGTCCTGGCGCCAGTGGCACCAGGCTCATAAATATGGCCAGTCCCAGCGCTGGAAGCGCCGGGCTCATAATGCTTGGGTGGACTTACCTGCAGCAGACCATGCTGCTTACTTGCCTGCCAGTTGAGCCTCTGATCCTCTTCTGTTTGGAACTACTTTTCCTGTTGGGTGGGGCAGGAGCCACTCCCTAGATTCAGAACACTGGAACTCTTCTGGAAAGCAGGAACTCTTTTCTTACCTAGGCGTGGCTGTGGAAGGAGACACCTAAGCACTACATGAGGCTATTTAAACCACACCCGATGGATGAATCTTGCTTTGCGTTATTCTGCATCCTCTGCAGCAGAACGCTCATCGTGTCTTCTGCATCTGATCCTGGGCCTAAGGAAAAAGGCTTACCATCCTGAATCCAGTCTTCAGCAACACCTATAAAGACAAGAAAGAACAGGTTAGCATTACGGGCTTCAGTGACAGCTCTTCACTTACCTGGTCCATCGGCTGTCACCAACGCCACGCGCTGCATTCCAGCATCTGAAAGACAAAGGCTTACCTACTCTTTGTGCGCTCCGGAGGTCTTCACACTGCATTCCGGCATCTGAAAGACAAAAGCTTACCAACTCTTCGCACGCTCCGGAGGCCTTCGGCGCTGCATCCCTCATCTGAAAGACAAAACAAGGTGCGTTTAAAGACATTGGGGAACTTTAATACTCACGTTCCATTACTCCTTTCCCCATCTAACCCAGTGGGTATTCCGGCACCCTGCAGCCGCTCCGAACTTGTACCTGCAAAATAAAAAGACAGTTAGAGCGCATCGTGAAGCAGGCAACAAGCGCTTACTTACGTGCTTCCAGGCGCTTCTATTCATCACACGGGCTCCATCTTCAACTCACTTCAGCCCGTCATCCGCCATCGCCGGAACCCTGCAAAACAAGAAACATCATTACTAAAGACTTTAAAGACATTAGAATTACTCGAAACTTACCGTTCGTGCAGTAAACGACGGACAGCAGTCCTCTGAAGTCAAGAGGCCTGCTCCCCTTATCCAGTGAAGAAACTGGTTACAGCACCCTGCCCCGAGGCAGATGGAGAGCACGGCGTTCACTTACCTAAGGTGAGAGCGTTAACCTTTGGGGTTCTACAGGAGAAGAGAAAGGGAAGAAGAGAGAGACATTCAATAACCCAGTTCCTTAATCCCATATTTTCTACCTGCAGACATCTTACCCTTCGAATCAGACATACAGTGCACAGAGGTCCAGCCCAAAGAGCCAGCCGTGTGTTACACATCACCTTTGAAGGTACGGTATACGCCCAGTCAAGACCGGCGCCTCTACGGGAATCAGGTGAGCGTTACAGAGGGTATCAATGTGGTCCTTGATGGTATTAGAGGAACAGGGATGAACCTGTTTCGATGAGGCTTTCATAGATCGGACTTGTCTAGCGACCTTGTCAGGGGAGAAAAGAGGAAAGGACGAGAAAGAGGGTGGGGGGTGGCAGAAGGAGGGTCAGCATCCACAGACGGTGAAGGGAGAGGGGTGGGAGGAGAAGTTGGACAAGATGTCCTGGCTTTTTGAGATAGTGTCAGTCAAGGCTATTGCAAAGAGCCTGGGAGGCAACAGGAGGTGTAGAGACTGCAGCAGGGTTGTCCAGCTCCATGCAGATTTTAAAGAGTTCAGCCAAGTTCTTAGATGCCGCAGAGACATGGGCTTGAATGTGGAATCTCTTCTTGGTGAGGACAGAGAGTCGGTATTGCCTTTGGAGCAGGCGACAGGCCATTTTGTCAGATGATGAACAAGAAGCCTTCCTTTTCTTCGGAGACATACGTTTAAGTGTAGCTCGGTCGGTAGGTCAGAGTCAATTGCACTTGACTTTGGACTTCAAACGGATTCTCATGACAGGGACAAGAGCATCAAGAGCATCAGAAATAGAGGTGTAGAGCAGGGACAGGGCTTTGTCAGGATGTGAGTCAGCCAGAGGTGGAGGGGGGGTGAGTGGGAAATGTGGCAGCGAAAGCCTCAACTGACACACGCTTCATGGGCCGGATGTCCGAGAAGGCAGGTGGCAGTGTTGGGATAGGGTTGGCCGCGGGGGAAGAGAGGGAGAGATGAGAGGAGAGGAGGGAATGATCGCTCCAGGACAGAGGAGCGGTCAGGGGGATGTTGAGGGGGAGGTCAGAGGAGATCAGGACATCAAGAGTATGCCCTTCAGAGTGAGTCGGGCCAGAGGGGAGGATGGACAGGGAGAGGGAGTCACAGAGGTCGCGGAAGAGTAAAGAGGAAGAACAAGGGGAATCTAGATGGATATTGAGGTCACTAAGGAGCAGAAGTTGAGTGGTAAAGGCCAGGTGGAAGGAGGAGAGGTCAGCCCACTCAGAGAGAAATGAGGTGTTTTGACCAGAAGGCCAGTAGATAGTAGCCACAGTAAGTGAATGGCTAGGAGAGAGAGAGAGCCTACAGACAAGGCATTCAAAAGAGGAGTAGGTCTGAGTGGGAATGATAGAGGCAGAAATCTACTCAGGAAAGATCAGGGCTACCCCCCCTGCTCCCCCCCCACCAGACCAGGAGGATCTGGGTGCAGAGACTATCTTGTAGTCTTCTGGGAGGAGAGTGTCAAAGCTTGTGTCAGAGCTGGCCGTGAACCATGACTCATTAAGACCAAGGACATCAAGGTCAAGTTATTCTAGAAGGTGACAGATGTCAGAGGAGTGTTTGACAGCAGAGCGAGCGTTGAGAGTGGCAAGATGAAGAAGGTTGCCAGCCTTAAAGACTTTCCGGGGAGGGTAACAGATCAGAGGAACACTCTGCAGAGGTGAAGAAGGAGTCCTAGGAGGGGCTGAGGAGGAGAGACAGGGCAAGGTAGCCAAGGGGGAGAGGAAGGGACAGCAGGAGATGAGAGGAAATTGATGTGGCAAGGGAAGCACCTATCAAAGAGGAGGAGTTTGTCACAACGCTTATCCCAGACCCCCACTGGCAAGTCAACCTGCCAGGTAAGGCCAGGGTTCAGGGGTTCCATTAGGGCCTCAGAGGCCTTACATCCCCTTCCAAGACTCTCTGGTGTCAGTCCTGGCGCCTTTGGTGGCAGGATCTGTTAGGGAGGATTCTCATTCTATGGCTAATTTCCCTTACCTATAGAGTCCCCCAGCAGCTTTGCTGGATTTGAAGGGTTTGTTTTTTTCTCCTGCTAACAGTGTGACCCTTTTTTCCCACTCATAGGCATATTTGCTATGTGTGTTCTGGGCTATTTTTCTGTGTTTAAATGTCTATAGGGTTTATCTCACCCTCATAGGAACCATCTTTATCCACATGTGTTACACAGCACCCTCAGTGCAGTGACACAGGGGTGTCGTAGCGACCCCCAAACATAGACTCCATACCCTGGGACTGACTACTGTCTCCCAGGGCATGTAAAGTCCCCATTGACTTTACTAGTCACTCTTTATGAACAAAACCAGTACAACTGATCTTACTATGGAGGTACTGGAAAGGGTTAATAGTTTTCCCCCTATGTTCATTTTCGAGAGTGTACCGTATAGTCCCTCTCTCAAAAGTTTCTGGCTGGTGGCAGTGGTTACTACCAAAAATATTCAACCGCAAACATTTCCCTATGGGATTTTCCCATTGTTCGAGGCTACAACATTTACTGACAGCCTCTAACATACCACCAGTTTATTCTTATATTAACTTTACGGTAGGTTTTATTTGCCAGAACTTTTATATAAATTCTTTCTCGTGTCTTTCTCTAAACTCCTAACCCAGGTCGGGGATCCTTTGTTCGTCCTTTTGGATGGCTTCTGCCAAGAAGCCCTCTTTTCGACGCCACTGAGTCTGGGGTGGGTCCACTGTGTGGAAGGGGCAATAGGACCCTTGGACAGGGTTGCCGCAGCAACCCATGTCGCACTCTGTCCTGATAGGCTGGAGGGTCTCCTGCCAAGATGGCCACTCCACTGTGTGAGTGACAGCTAGGCTGTATGAATGGGGATCTTTTTCCATAAAAGCAGGGTCCTGAGGACTGGAAGAGGAGGATGTCGCCACTGGCACTAAGAAGCCGAAGAGGAGAGAAGCCAAAGACATCTGCATCAACTGTGACACCGGTGAAGCCCTGCTACAGCGTCTAACCACTTTTCTCCACGCGACGAGAGAAGATCTTCATCTGCAAGAGCCTTCTTCCCTTGAGCTGGTGGGGCCAAACAGTTTGCCAATCGCCCTCCTGAACCTGCCTTGGTCGAACCGCCAGTGCCCTGCACTCAGAGACCGGATAGCCAGGCACCCGTCCACCCGGACCGCGATTTAAAGGAGCATACCTTTTATTTCGTTTGGCAGCACCGCGGCTGGTTTCATCCATGGGTAGTGCAATAACTCGAACCTTCCTCCACGATGAGAGCCTCTCTTCCTCTGCTGGATCTCCCGAACTGCAGGAACTACCAGGAACAACCGCCACCGCAGGAACCTCTTCTTCATTTTAAGGTACTTTGTTCCGCCAGGCCACCCTTTTCGTTTGGTAGTGCTAAAGGTGTTTTAAATCCTCTACCTACCTTTTGGGTTGGCCACCCCTATCATCTACAATTGTCTTTCACCTTCTGCTTCCACCTTTTTGAATCGTTTAACAAAGACTTGACTGCAGTTACAAGAACATTTTGCTCCTGGGCTCTTTGCCCTGTACCACTGACTCTGGCACAGGCCTATTGACTCTGGCTGAATCTGTTAGAACTGCCTTCTCTAGATTGCTTCTCAACTAGAACTGTGTTGATGCACCTAATTCTTATAACCACCTTTTCCTGCCCTCTTTTAAAACTTGTGAAGTGCCATTTTGCTCGGTTTTCATTTAAGTATTCTATATGCTAAAGTACTGCCTTGCCTAACTTGTTCACAATCTTATTGGGAAGTGTTGCTAGGGTGTCTAAGAATATATTCCTGTATAACTTGTGCTTTCCCTCCCTTGTGAGAAATTGCTAGTGTGCCATTTGTGTTTGGTTTTCACTGTGCCGTTTTGTTCAGTTTTCACTCTTGCTCAAACTTGTCTACAATTTAACTAGGGAGTTGTGTATACTTTTCTTGACTGAACTTAACTTGCTTTAATAACTGTGATTGATGTGTTGAACTAGAAGTGTGTAAATAAATATATATATTCTTTTTAAATACAAAGCTTTGGTCAGTGTTTCCTTGTGCCATAGTACTATAGTCCTATTGTGTAAACCCTGAATACTGCTCATCCCCCTCTTGAGATAGGTCTGACTGCTTAGCCACAGCTACCAACTAAATCGTTGTGTTACAGACGGATACCAAAGGGGATTTATTGCTCATACCTGTAGATTTCATCTTCTGTAGTGCTCCCTAAGGGAACTGCACAGAATTCTGCCTAACAGGCTCATATTCAGTATGTAGAACATCTTTAAATGGGGACTACTTTTCTTTGGGCCTGCAGTCAACATGGAGGCCCTCACATAGCCCAGTTTCCAAGAACTGAGCTATGCGGTATAGTGTTTTGGGTGTGGTTGCCTGGCACTACTTTACCTGGACTACTTTACTGGGAGGCTACTTAAACCATACCCAAGCAGCAGAACACGCTTCATGTTATTCTGCAGCGTAACGCTCACCGTGTCCAATGATACCAGCAATCCTTAGAGCAGCAAGCCTGCAGAGGGGAAAAAGAATATCATTATTAGAACCTTACCTATGAACTCCATCCTGTCATCAGCCCGGCTTTAATTCCTGACTCTGCTTATTTGCAGGCTGTCTATCCAGCGAACTACATCTTCTGGGCACTGCATGCTTTCCGGAATGAAGCAACCTGAAAAAGAGAGAGAGAGAGAAGGACAACATTAGTGAACGCATACCAACGGCTTTGCGTAAACAACGGACATCACGAGAACCCCACCTGGCTAGTCGCCTCTTGGCCGGCATCGTTCCGGAACACCACGCCCGCCGGAGAAGAACATCACGACCTGCAAAAGAAAGAGGAAGACACAGATTAGCGTATACAAGATGAAGCAGCGCCGCGCATTGCGCATTACTTACCGGATTGTAGCGCGCATCTTGCGGCATCCATTACCGGCAGGTGCTCAATGCAACCAGCACAAAAATGCCAAATCTCCCGCACACCTAAGGAGAAAGAAAAAGACATTAACCACAAAAGAAAGGAAGGCAAGAACAGTATTGTATACAAAGACTGCAAGGCAGCAAGACCTACCTTAAAGACACTTGAACGGGCTTGCACCAGTGAAGTAACTTGGTCGCCCACGTCCACTGGAGACTATGCACCCCTACCAAGAGGGCAGGATGGAGAGCACGCCTTATACCAAAACAAGGCTCGACTTCCATCGGAAGCACCACCTCTCATCGGGGAGAGGGTTCCAGGCGCATATCATTCAACCAGGGCTGAGTGGCGTCCCTGTGGATATCAGGTGAGCGTAACAGAACACAAAGCCTACAATAACATAATCCACCTGGGCGCCATGGAGACATCAGAAATCGACCAATTGGCTCAGTTATTGGGACAGTTACATGCCGAAGTTCATTTAGCCAGGCAAGAGACCAATGCTCTCCGGAGGGATCTAGTTGTAACCAAGGATTGTACTGAGGAAATCAGTAGGCAATTAATACAATCACAGGCAGGACAGACTCCATTGCCTGGAAACAACCCGGCGGCACAAGCATCCACTTCATCAACCGCTCCAGTACAAATAACTCTTCCGGGAGCAGTTCCTTTAGCATCACAGGAACGATTCTCAGGCGACCCCAGGAAGTATGCTAAGTTTATGAATCAATGTCGTCTTCATTTCCTTTGCAGACCTGGTGCATTCCCCAACGACCAAGCATGGGTAGCTTTTGTTTTGTCATACCTGAGCGGTAGTGCAGCGGATTGGTCGGTGCCGCTTGTAAGCCATGATGATCCACTATTAAAAGACTTTGGGAGGTTCCAGAGGGAAATGGAGAAGCTCTTTGCTCCTCATACCCAAGAGCAAGCAGTAGACAAGAAACTTCCTCAAATATTTCCCAGTGAAACCTCCAAGGAGAATTGTAGGGGCCACAGAGAAGGACGACAGCAAGGAGTCGGAAAACTACCAAGCTCGACAAACGTAGAGGTCAGTTTGTCGAGTGAGAAGAAAGAGCCACTGACCTCACACTTTGCAATACCAGTGATCCTAATCAATCACCAACAACCTTCTCGGATGCACGCCGTTGAGGCATACATAAACAGCACAGCAGTTGGGAATTATATAGATCAAGAACTCGCAGCAGAGATGGGGCTTCCCTTATGTTCTAAGCCGACCACTGAAAAGGTTACCACCATGGATGGGACAGAAATAGCTTCCGGACCAGAAACCCAATGTACATCAGGATTAACCCTACTGTGCCAGGATGGAAACCGAGAATCTATTTCCTTTGATCTCATCAAGGCGCCTCAGTTCCGGCTAATATTAGGGATGCCATGGTTAGTTGCTCACAATCCTCAGATAGATTGGCGTGCAAGGAAGTTGACTTTTCCCGATGACTGCGCTCCTGCCTGCTATTACCAAGAGGAGGAACCTGACTTATGCACCTCTGTGACTCCCGGAACAGCAGCATTGACACTTGGTGTGACTAGCACTTTACCAAGCGAATACCAAGATTTCCAGGAAGTGTTCCAGACAGAACAAGGTAACACACTACCGCCGCACAGGCCCTATGACTGCCAGATTGACCTCATACCTGGTGCACAAATTCCTTGTGGCAGAATCTATGCACTCACAGAACCAGAGAACCTCCATTTGAAATCCTATCTAGACCAGTACCTGGCAAACAGGTTAATTCGCCTATCTAAATCACCGGCAGCCAGTCCCTTATTCTTCGTACCAAAGAAGGAAGGGGATTTGAGGACCTGCATCGACTACTGCGCATTAAACCAGATCACCGTAAAGAATCGCTATCCCCTGCCACTCATTCCTGAAATGTTAGACCATGTCAAGGATGCCCAGATTTATACCAAATTAGACCTTAGGGGAGCGTACCACCTGGTCCGAGTAAAGAAAGGAGATGAATGGAAAACCGCCTACCGTACCAAATATGGCTTGTATGAATACCAGGTAATGCCTTTTGGACTTTGCAACGCTCCCACTGCATTCCAGTACTTCATGAACAATGTCTAGCGGGAATGAATCAATGTTTGTGCCTTGGTTAACATAGATGACATCTTAGTGTATTCAGCCTCGAAACAAGACCATGTCAAGCACGTCCGCTCCGTTCTCACCAAGCTCCGCCAACATCGACTGTATGCTAAGCTCGAAAAATGCTTTTTTCACGTATCCGAAGTGGAATTCCTTGGTTTCATCCTCACTCCGAAAGGCATCAGAATGGATATGCACAAGGTAGACGCCATTCTAAATTGGCCATCACCAACTTCGCTAAAGGAAATCCAGAGCATGCTGGGTTTTTTGAACTTCTACCGCCGATTCATCCCAGACTTTTCTCAAATTGTACATCCGATTACGTTACTACTGCGAAAAAACAATAAGGAGGGCTTTCCAAGAGCTTGAGAAAAAATTCACCTCTGCCCCAATCCTACGACACCCTCGTCCAGACCTCCTTACATCGTGAAAACGGATGCCTCCAGCATGGCTATGGGGGCTGTCCTCTCACAAAGGGACCCTGAAACTGGCCACTTACATCCGGTGGCCTTCTGGTCGCGAAAATGTTCACCTTCAGAACTCAACTATGCTATCAACGACAAAGAACTCTTGGCTATTAAATCCGCTTTTAAAGCATGGCGACATTATCTCCTGGGAGCCAGACATACCGTTACAGTAATGACGGATCATCAAAACCTGCAATACCTGAAAACAGCGAAGACTCAATCCTCACATCAACTGCGGTGGGCCCTTTTCTTCACTGAATATGATTATGTAATCACATATCGACCGGGAGTCCGGAATGGAAAGGCTGATGCCTTGTCCCGCATGGGCATTGATGACATGGTATATACAACTCCGGATGGGGCGTGGCCAAGCAGCCATCGCGTAAGACGTGCCTCTGACCGTCTCCTGCCGATCCGTAATGATCCTTGGGTGTATGGACACCTTAATCCTGAATATTCGCTACCTGAGATAGACCGGAGGCGGTGGGAACACTAGCTACATTGAATAATGGCACTCTGCTCAAAATTCATCAAGTATTAGTGCGGCTACTGCAGAAATTGTGCCGGCGGTGGTGGACGGCGCTCGGAAAAAAAAAGATGGCGGCTGTGCGAATTCGCCGTACAAAGGAACGGGAAGACTGAGGAGGAGGGCTTGCTGCGTGCTTTGAGGGAAAGCATCCATCGCCAGCCGGGAACGTGGCACAAGCGGCAACGTGAAGCGCACGAATACCTGGGACGTGCTGCTGGGGAACGCGGAGGAGCGGCCGCTTCAGCTGAGGCTCCAGACTGGAATTGCACGAACGGTGGGGGTGCGCCTTGCCCTTTATCGCCGTGTGCCCGGTGCAGAGGACACAGGCGGTCCGCGAAGTTGGGAGTGCACACCTGCTCCACTGACCCGGCAGCGCACAAGCGCTCTGCAGATCCGACGCAACAAACATGGGACACTCCCGAGGGGGGGGAGACGGAGCCTCCCATGCGCCAACAACTGCCCACCAGTGAGGGTGGGCTGTGAGTAAGACGTGGCCCCGGCACTATGGGGGCCCCAAAGGACAAGGCAACAGTGGGCACTATCCCTCCTCCATACATGCTGAGGAGGTGCGAGGGGCTGTAGCTGCCCAACACACAGGCAGCCGGCCTGGCAGCAACAAGGGAGGGACTGAGGCAAGTCCAAACAACATAGCCAGCGGGGAACCGCTCTGGATGCCCTGGGACACAAGCCCTGGAAGCGGCTGTAAATAAGGCAGCACCCGCCTGAGACTGGGAGACAGCTGGTGCCAATGGAGGGCCCCCAATGTATGGCTGGCCCGGTGGCTGGTTAGGAAGACTGCGATAGCACTAAGCCAGGAGACTGGCAGGCAGCCCCCTGTGGCACAGCATCACAGCACTAGGTCGGAGACATCGAGCCGAGGCACCTTAACAGAGCCCAGGGGTGTGTGCGAGGGCCTTTATAGTCTGACAACGTCGCAAGGGGCCAGCAAACCTCACCTTAAACCGGGGGGATGCTGGACGGCAAGATGACATCCAAACTCCCAAAATCCAGGGGGAAGCAGCCCACAATGGAAGACTTCACCAAGACCCCGCAACAGGCGGAGGGGGCGAGACCAAAGGACAAAAATCCACCAGAGGACACCACCCCGACGCGCGTCGACCAGCAGATCCTAGAAGCAATTGCAGACCTTAAGGCCACATGGGAAAGCAAGCTAGAGGCAGCCACTTTCGAACTTAAGGCAGTGCTGGAACTCAAAATTGGCGCAGTACAGGAGGAGGTCAACTTACTCAGACTGGACGTATGGAAAATGTCAGAACGCACTGATGAGCTGGAGAAAGAAGTGACCATAAATATGACAGCCCAGACTTCTCATACCTCGGAGATCGACATCCTGAATGGGGCACCATACAAAGAGCTTCTGCAACCGTTTCGGCATATCCCGACTACACACTTCAAGTGCAGGGACAGAGGTTGAACTATGGGACAGTGAAGAGGAGATTGCGAGAGGCTGGGATGCGATATATGCTGATGTACCCAGCAAAGCTGAAAGTGTTCCACAAAACTAAAGCTCTGTTTTTTGAGAGTCCGGAGGATGCGACAGAATGGTTGGACGTCCAAAATTGCCCAGAGGGAGCGGACAGCCGGAAAGAGGATTGTACGGACAAGTGAAGCCCGATCCCGGGACTGAGGTGCTGTATATATTGTGACTCTGGGACTTGATTATAATATAGTGTAGAGATGTGTTGAATCTCAGGGGCGACAAATTTAGATTGTGACATGGAGGATGCACAACGTATCGTGGCAATCAACAGGAGACATGTAGGAAGCACTCTTAGCCCCATAAGTTAGGACATTAGTTAGGTCACCAAAATATTGGTGACACCCTGCCGGGATCACAATCTCGGCACTCCGAGGTGGGACCAAACGCGGGGAGCTGAGATCCAGGGATGGAGCTGGGCACCAGTTGGGGCATGGTTGGGGGGTGGGAGGGAAGGGGAGGTGTGCAGTGGGGAACAGTTGAGTTGGTGGAGGTGGGGGGGTTAGTTGGAGAGTTTAAGTTGGGAGAGGGAGGGGTACGAGCCCAATTTCATGCTGATCGGGACTGGAGCGGTACAAACCTCGCATGGCTATGGATAGTCTCAGAATTGTAACTTGGAACGTGAGAGGCCTCAATAGCTACCTGAAAAGGAAAAAAGTGATGATGTACCTGAGAAGGCTGAAAGTGGATATAGCATTACTACAGGAGACCCACCATACCAGGGACAAACTGGAGTTAGTCAAGAGAAAGTGGAGGGGGACCATCAATCTATGCCAGACCCAGATGGAAGAATGCTAGTGGTGCGGGGGATGCTGGAAAACAGGGAGGTGAGCATCGTAAACACATACGCCCCTAATCAAGATACAGCGGCCTATTTCAGGGCCCTATATGACAAAATTAGCCCCCTAGTGGGCAGCGCTACCATCTGGGGAGTCGACTTCAATTGCACATTAGACCCCAGAATGGACAGGTATGACAAGAAACTAGATAGACGCACCCCAGCTGCGAAGGCACTATTGGCCCTCCTGCGGGACTTTGGGCTAGAAGACATGCTGCACCCGGGAGACAGACAGTATTTGCATTATTCAGCCCCCCATAACCTATACACGAGACTGGACTATATGTTTGTGAACCTGGGGATAGCTGGGGAATTGATAGGTTCGGAATATAAGGCCAGAGTACTTTCAGACCACTCCCCCTTGGTGGTGGAGTGGAGGCACCAGCCCCCTAGGGCGAGAATCCCGACGGGGAAACTCGGAGCTGAAGCTTTACAGGACTCGGGATTCCGAGAGGATTTAAGGGAGGCTATTACCGAGTATTTTGACATTAACACTGGTAGTGTGCAGTCGGAGGGAACCCTATGGGAGGCGTTCAAAATGGTAGTACGGGGCGCGGCCATATCTAAGTCCAGAGGGCTCCAAGGGGGCATAGAGCGGGAGCTACAGGAGACAGAGAGGGAGCTGGAAGTTATAATACAGAAGGAGAGTACCTCACAGGAAGATACGGCAAGGGTAAACATACTCCAGCAGGCTAGCAGGGGGGCACTGGGACAGGCTCTGCAAGTTAAACTACAAAAAATACATTGAAAGGCAACATGCAGAGGGAGATAAACCGGGCATGCTGCTGGCTTGGCTATATAAGAATGAAACGCTGCGCCCAGAGATCAGGGAGTTAAAGGATGAAGATGGCCAGACCTGGGATACCCAAGAGGGAGTTAATGAGGGTTTTCTCAGATTCTACAGACGCCTATATGAGGATACGGACTGCCTTAGCTGAATGACCAGGAGCGGGAGGATCTAGATGCCTTAATCACTCTTGAAGAACTAGAGACGTGGGTACAGCACCTACTCACGTGTAAGGTCCTGGGGTCAGATGGGCTCCCGAGCGAATTTTACAAGACGTACAAGCAAGAGGTGCTCCCCCTGCTGCTCGCCATGTTAAATGAGGCGTTTGAACGAGGGAGGCTGCCAGAGTCTCTCAGGGAGGCTGTGATAATCCCGCTTTTAAAGCCAGGTAAGCCAAGCTCAGACTGCGGATCATACCGACCCTTGTCCATGCTCAACCAGGACAGCAAGATCCTTATTGCCACGCTGGCAAACAGGCTTAAACGTGTTATCGGGAAACTGGTTCACCCCGATCAAACAGGGTATGTCCCAGGCAGGAATATAACAGACAATCACAGAAGACTCCACCACATAATTGAACAGACAGAAAGGGACCCGGGCGAAATGGCGATAGTCTCGCTGGATGCCATTAAGGCGTTCGACTCAGTGAGGTGGCAGTGGTTGTTAGCGGCACTGAGGGAATATGGCATGGGGCCGGGGTACCTGAGGTGGGTCAAAACGATTTATAGCTCCCCAATCACCAGGGTTAAAACCGGTGCTATAATCTCAGACAAATGGCAACTCAGTAGGGGCACGGGACAGGGCTGCCCCTGGTCGCCCATGTTGTATATCCTTGCTCTGGAGCCACTGGCAATCTGCCTCAGACAACAGTATGGGGAGATCGGTATCCCCACAAAGGGAGGGACCCACCTTACATCACTGTATGCGGACGATATCCTGCTATACCTGCGCTTCCCATAGGAAAACCTGCAATATGTCTTAGAGGTGATGGAACGCTATGCCACCCTCTCGGGCATAGCGGTAAACCCCAGGAAATTGAGTATGTTCCCCTTGGGGAGATACAGAAGGGTCCCACTGAAGCACTTACCGGTCCTGCCGATACCCTGGCAGATTAGGACATTTCGATACTTGGGTATCGACATATACCACTCGGCCGAGGACGAACACAAACACAACACGGAGCGGGCAGTGGCAGGCATTAAGAACAGCATGGGGTTCTGGTCCAGGCTACCTCTAGCCATGATGGGTAGGGCGGCGCTGATCAAGATGGTGGTCCTGCTGAGACTGCTGCATTTCTTTATGAACATTCCATACATGCTCCCTAAACGGTTCTTCGTGAAACTCCATAGCTTATGCAGGGGCTTCATCTGGCACAACTCCAGAAATAGGGTGGCCTTATGGAAGTTACAAAACCTGTGTGACAAAGGGGGCATAAACCTACCGAATTTTGAGCTATACTATCTGGTGGCGTAGCTTCTGTATGTGGCTAGATGGTTGTTTTAAACGGGAGACTGCTGAAACCAGGCTTTTGTACAAGGACTCCGCCCCTTACTATTTGAGGGAGGTGGTGTGGTTGCCCAAATCTAAGTTGCAGGGGAGGGCAATACTCCTGACACTGGGCTGGGAAATATTGAACAAAACGTGGCAGGTGGTGGGAATCCCGGCCCCATGCTCCCTGCAGGTGCCGCTGGTAGCGATATGCAGGGAGGACCCGCAATTGACTATAGGGATCCGTAAATAGTGGGAACCAACAGGGCTTGTGACCCTTGGGGATGTATGGCAAGAGGGGGAGGCACTAGACTTCAGGAAGCGGATGGAAGATACCGGGGTGCACATAGGCCAACACATTACCTACACAAGGGTCATCAAACGGGTGCTGGATTGATGGCCTGCGGAAGTTCTAACCGAGCAACCAGATATGGCTATTGAGACAATGTACGATATCTCGGAGGGTGGGCACGAAATATCTCGCATATACGAGATACTGATGACCAGGGTGGGTAAGGAGGTGCTTCAACTAATGCGAGATTGGGAGGAGGAGGTGGGAGAACCTATGCTAGATGGACAATGGGATAGAGCTCAAAAGTACCACAAGAAGGTGTCCCGCAACGCAAGGCTTCAGCAGAGACAGCTATACATCACCCATTGAGCATATATGACCCCTAGTAGGATCGCCAGATTTGGGAACCCAGCGGTTCAAAAGTGCCCACGGTGTGGGGAGGCGGAAGCTGGGCTGACACACATGTTTTGGGCTTGCCCGGAGGTGGGTAGATTCTGGACAGAGATTAAGCTACGTTTAGCAGAGAAGGGGATTGTATTGGAGGTGGAGTCAGTATGGGCATGTATGCTGGGGGTGTTCGCCAGACCGTGCAACCTGAAGCATATTAGTAAAATGAAAGACCTGGCCTACATCCTGGCTAAATGGAGAATCGCAATGAGCTGGAGGGGTGCCCTGTGTCCCAGAATAGAGGTGTGGTGGGCGGCCCTCCTGAAATGGGCAGACGCAGAAACAACAGCTTGGTATGAAACAATCAGTAGAGGAGGGGAGGAAGAAGTGGGACCCTTGATAGAATGGAGGCAACTGGTGACCACAATGGCAGGACCCCCCCAGGCGGGTCTTAGTGAAGATGATGTGAGGGAGACGAGTGAGTAAAATAAGATATGCTGGCTGGTGGCATGGAAACAGGGGCTCGAGTTAAAGGGGTGGGAGGGGAGAGGACGGCAATGCACGACGTATGAACATAACAAAGCAAACTTGTATGCAAATGTCCTCAATGTTGTAATGTTTGGTGTGTTGGTAATAAAATAAATAAAAATTGTTTAAAAAAAAAATATATATATATATATTCCGGATCCGGTAGCCATCATTCCTGAGGACAAACTCTTAGGCCTCACAACAGCCTTGACACAAACCAAACTCCAAAACGAAATCCAGCATGTAATGAGTCCTAACACCTTGCTTGAATGGCGTACTCAAGGAGAACAATGCATCGTTAAAGACCACCTACCATAGTTTAGGAACTGTTTATATTTGCCCAAAAGGGAACTACAACAGCAAGTCATTTCGGATTATCACGAATCTCTGATGGAAGGTCATCCTGGAATTGCCAAGACCCTAGCCAAGGTAAAACAAAACTATTGGTGGCCTACTTGGCATAAAGACAATATCCAATATATCCAGTCATGTGCCGTGTGCGCGCAAAACAAATCTCAAAAGCAGAAACCAGCTGGTCTTCTTCAACCATTGGAAATCCCTCCCGCACCATGGCACACACTTTCCCTCAACTTCATTACAGACCTACCTCCGAGTTAGGGATTCAACACTATTTTAGTGGTCGTAGACTTATGCCAAAAAATGGCACACTTTATCCCTTTCAAAGGTCTCCCAAATGCATCACGTTTAGCAAAAGTGTTCCTGGAAAATATTGTTCGGTTACATGGCTTCCCATCGGTTCTGGTCTCTGATCGAGGTAGCCAGTTTGTGTCCAACTTCTGGAGAAAGTGTTGTTCAATGGCTCAAATCAACATCCGATTATCCACCATTCACCACCCCCAAACGGATGGCCAAACAGAAAGAATTAATCAAACCCTTGAGCAATACTTGCGTTGCATGCTGCATCAAATGGAAGGAAATTGCAGAGCCTTGTTATGGATAGCAGAATATGCTTACAATAATTTGTTGCATTCCAGCATGGGATAAAACCCTTTCTACGTCCTATACGGTAAAGGAACGTGAGGAGAGCCTGGCACCCTGGCACCCTGTCCGGGGGCCCGTGGCAGACCCTGCTGTGCGGTGACTGAATCCGGAGAGCCACAGAGCCTGCGTGTGCTGGCGGTGGCCGAGCTAAAACCACATGCTGCAGGGAGCGCCCTGCGTAAACAAAGAAGAAGCCGGGTCTGCTCGGAGTGCTACATTGTCTCCGTTCGTGGGCTCCGGCGTGAGCGTACATCAGCAGGTGTGCGTCTGGACGAGAACTGGGCGGCTGCTGCATCAATTGTATCAAGGCAGATCCAGCGAGGTGCGTAGGGGCAGACCATCGCAGCCTTGAATATGGAGGTGAGCGTACACGTCTGAGACCATCATAAGGAAGCAGAAACTGCGGCCAATACACGGAGAAGAGTCTAGCCCTGCAGGCATGCCTGGACCAGCACTGGTCATGCAGATATCAGTGATGTGCCTATATAAAGCGGATTGACACAATGAACACTAAGAAACTGTCGACTGGGCCCCCAATGTTTAAGGGCTGCACATAGTGCTCATAGAGGCAAAGGGAAGGAGACACCCCCTAGCCCACGCATTAGGTAAAGAGGGCAGCACAGTGAGGTGCGCCTGGCGGAGAGCTCTGCAATTATCTGGCGGGGCTCACGGCTAACACACACTGACCCGGGGCTCGTATTCAGAGAGACCCATGAGAACTCGGGTGTGTGCCCACGGAATCAGACCTGCAGTGGCTGGAGCTCACTGTTTTAGCGGACTCAAGTGCCCAAGCACAACAACGTGGGAGGACACAGCCCACTCAGGGAGCAGATCTAGCAGTTCAGGGGTTCCCCTAACACAGCCCACCCGGGCCCGACCACCAAAAACAGCCTAACCTAACTAAGGCCAGAGGCCACACGTTGCGGTGTTTGCACACATTGCCCTGACGCACCGAGATGACTAACAAACTGCCCAGAATGAAAGGCAAGCAACCCACACTCGATGGATACGCCAGGACGCCACCAGGGGCAGAAGGGGCCAGGAGCAAAGACAAAACCCTGGCCGGAAGCACGGACACCATGAGCAAAGATCAAGAGATCCTCGCCGCGATTGCTGACCTAAAAGTGGCTTGGGAAACCAAACTAGGATTGGCCATGAACGAGATGAAGGCAGCATTAGAGCTCAAAGTCGGGGCAGTACAAGAGGAGGTGAATCTCGTCCGGCAAGATGTCAGAGCACTGGCAGAATGCACATGGGACGTAGAAATGGAGGTGGCCCCGAATATAATGGCGTGTGCTGCCCACAAATATGAACTCCATGCTCTGGTACGTGTGGGCAACTTGGAAAGTAGGGCGGAGGAGGCGGAAGGACGCGCCCGAAGGAATAATATACGTATTAATGGATTGCCTGAAGGTGCTGAGGGACCTAACCCTACAGAGTACATTGAATCAATGCTGCTGCAGGAGATAACCGGAGGAGTGTGGACCCAGGGGTTTGCTGTGGAAAGGGCGCACAGAGCCCTGATGAGGAAGCCACCACCGGGGAACCCCCCCAGGCTAATGATAGCTAAGATCCTGAATTATCGTGATCAAGAGAAAATCCTTGAGCACTTCCGAAAGGGTGGAACGATACAAAGGGCATCAGCAAAGATAACTGCATACCCGGATTACACCCTGCAGGTGCAACGCCGACACATGAACTTTGGGACCGTGAAAAGGAGGCTGCGTGAAGCAGGCCACAAATACATTCTGATCTATCCGGCAAAATTGAAAGTGTTCCATAAGAGCAGAACATTGTTTTTTGAAACCCCGGAGGATGCTATGGAATGGCTAGACTCGCTGAGCTGCCCCCAAGAGTCGGGCATCCAGAAGGAAGACAGCGCAGATAAGTAATATGTGACTGTGGCACCCAGGGTGTTGCAGTCTACGACATTAGAACTTGAATATAGTACAGGATATAGCCTACAGGAGGCGTGCTACTAGGGCTACACACATTGGCATGATCCTTGAGCACGGGAAACTTAGCTAATGTCATAGGAGCCTAACGGAACTAGCCCTCATACCCCACAGCGAATAGATTAGTTGGGTCACCGGTAAACCGGTGACACCCTGCCGGGTTCCTGTCCTCGGCATTCCGAGGCAGGTCCAAACGCGGGGGAGCCTGAGATCCAGGGATGGAGCTGGGCACTTGTTGGGTTGGGTTGGGGAGGAGGTTGGGAAGGGGTTGTGTGCAGTGATTGACAGTTGTGTAGGGGGGGTTAGTTGGGGAGTTTTTGTTGGAAGTGGGAGGGGAACGAGCCAAATCTTGTGTCAAATCAGGCGGGAGGGGAAACTGAGGGGGGAGGCGGGATATCCCACAGATGGCGTTGGGTAGCCTTAGAGTGGTGACCTGGAACGTGAGGGGCCTCGACTGCTATTTGAAGCGTAATAAAGTAATGATGTACCTAAGAAGGATGAAGATTGACAAAGCATTGTTACAGGAAACCCACCTTACTAGGGAGAAGCTGGAGGTGGTCAAGAGAAAGTGGAGAGGGAGTACTACGGGAGCCGCATTCTCAGCTTATGCGAGGGGAGTCATCACATGGGTGGCACCGCATGTACCATTTCAGCTGATTCAGTCTACAATCGACCCAGAAGTCAGAATCATAGTGGTGCGGGGGATGTTGGAAAACAGGGAAGTGAGCATCATAAACCTATACGCCCCTAACCAAGTTACAGTGGCTTACTTTAGGACCTTATATGGCAAAATAAGCCCCCTATTGGGCGGCGCGATCCTATGGGGAGGGGACTTTAACTGTACATTCAGTCCTAAAATGGACAGATCAGATGGTAGACCAGACAAACCCACTCCGGCCGCAAAGGCGTTACAGGCCCTGCTGAAAGATTTTGGACTCGAAGATGTCTGGAGGCAGCTACACCCAGCAGATAGGCAGTACTCACATTACGCAGCCCCACATAACCTGCACACGAGGCTGGATTATATGTTTGAGTTGGTAGGAGAAATAACGGGTGCGGAGTATAAGGCCAGAGTGCTCTCGGACCACTCCCCCTTAGTCCTGGAATGGCGGCACCAGCCCCCCAGAGCGCGAATCCCGACGTGGAAACTCAGAGCTGAGGCCCGGGAGGACCTGAGGGAGCCGATTACTGAGTATTTCGACACTAACACCGGAAGCGTTCAATCGGTGGGAACCTTATGGGAGGCATTCAAACTAGTAGTGCGGGGCATAGCCATATCAAAATCCAGAGGGCTCCAAGGAGGCATAGAACGGGAGTTGCAAGAAACGGAGAGTGAGTTGGAAGACATAATGCGTAAGGGGGGTACCTCACAGGAGGATGAGGCCAGGATGACGCAGCTACAACAAGCCAGCAGTTAGCACTGGGATAGATTATGTAAGTTGAGCTACAAGAAATATGTCGAAAGGCAGCACGCGGGCGGAGACAAGCCAGGCAGATTGCTGGCATGGTTATATAAAAATTAAACATCACAACCAGTGATCAGGGAAATCAGAGAGGACGAGGGCCAGAGCAGAGATACCCAGGAGGGAGTAAACAAAGAGTTCCTTAGATACTACAAACGTCTTTATGGGGATGGAGGGGAAGAAATGGATCAAAAGATTCAGGAAACATTAGAGAACATAGGCTTGCCCAAATTAGACGCTCAGGAGCGGGCAGACGTGGACGCCCCAATCACCTCAGAAGAATTAGAGATAGTGATTCAGCACCTGCCCACATGCAAAGCCCTGGGGTCGGACGGGCTCCCCAGTGAATTCTATAAAGCATACAAACAAGAGTTGCTTCCCCCGCTGCTGGCCATGCTTAATGAGGCGTTTGAGCATGATAGGTTGCCAGAGTCCCTACCGGAGGCGATGATCATCCCGCTCTTAAAACCAGGTAAGCCAAGCATAGACTGCGGGTCATACAGACCCCTATCGATGCTTAATCAAGACAGCAAAATCTTCACAGCAGTGCTGGCAAACAGGTTTAAGCGAGTCATCGGTAAACGAATACACCCCAACCAAACAGGCTACGTTCCTGGCAGGAACATACTGGACAATCATAGGAGACTTCACCACATTATCGACCAAACAGAGAAGGACTCTGGCAAACTGGTAATTGTCTCACTGGATGCCATTAAGGCCTTCGACTCAGTGAGATGGCCTTGGTTGCTAGCGGCTCTGAGAGAATATGGGATGGGGCCGGGGTATCTGAGGTGAGTCAAAATGTTATACAGTTCCCCAATTGCAAGGGTCAAAACGGGTGCTACAATCTCAGAAAAATGGCAACTTAGCAGGGGCACTAGACAGGGTTGCCCCTGGTCGCCCATGCTGTATATCCTTGCTTTGGAGCCACTGGCAGTCTGCCTCAGACAACAATACGGGGAGATAGGGATCCATACGGCGAGAGGTTTGCATCTCATATTATTGTATGCCGATGATATACTACTATATCTGCGCTTCCCAGAGGAAAACCTACAATATGTCCTGGAGGTGATCGAACAATACGCCACCCTCTCGGGCATAGCTGTAAATCCCAAGAAATCTAGCATGTTCCCCCTGGGGAGGTACAGGCGTGTCCTACCGGGGAGCATACCGGTCTTGCCAATACCCTAGCGAACTGAGACGTTCCGATACTTAGGTATTGATATATTCCACACAACGGGATAGGAACACAAACACAATACGGAAAAGGCAGTTGAAGGTATTAAGAATAGCATGGGATTTTGGTCCAGATTACCCCTGGCCATGATGGGTAGAACGGCTCTGATTAAGATGGTGGTCCTGCCCAGATTGTTAAACTTTTTTGTAAACATCCCGTATGTGATCCCCAAATGCTTTTTTGTTAAACTCCACAGCCTGTGCAGGGGTTTCATATGGCACAATTCCAGGAACAGGGTGGCCCTCTGGAAACTACAAAACTCTTGTGACAGGGGGGTATAAACCTGCCGAATTTTGAGTTATACTAGTTGGCGGGACAGCTACAATATGTGGCCAGGTGGTTGTCTGAAGAAGAAACGGCTGAAGCCAGGCTGTTGTGTAGGGACCCTGCTCCCTTCTTCCTCAGAGAGACAGTGTGGTTGCCTAAACCAAAGGTACTAGGAATGGCGAGACTGTTGGTGCTTGGTTGGGAAATGTGACGCAGAGCATGGCAAATTGTGGGAAACCCAGCCCCATTCTCCCTGCAGGTGCCGCTAGTGGCGCTATGTGGGACGGGACTCCAAAATGATAAAAGGGGTCTCTAGATACTGGGAACCAATGGGCCTGGCTACCCTTGGAGACATATGGCAGGAGGGGGTGGCATTGGACTTTCAGCGGCTAATGGAGGACACCGGGGTGCATAAAGGCCAGCACATTACTTACTCCAGAATTATTTAACGGGTGCGAGAAAGGTGGTCTGAGGCAGTGCTTGCGGAACAACCCGATGCAACCATTGAGACGATGTGTGATATCTCGGAGGATGGGCAAGAAATATCTCGCCTATATGAGCTACTGGGGACTAGGGTGGGAAAGAAGCTGCTGCAACTAAGGCGAGACTGGGAAGAGGAGGTAGGAGAACCCATGTCGGACGGGCAATGGGATAGAGCCCAAAGGTATCACAAGAAGGTGTCCCGAAACGCGAGGCTTCAGCAGATTCAGTTATATGTAACTCATATAGCATATATGACCCCAGTAAAATCGCCAGGTTTGGAGGCCCGGTGGCACAGAAATGCCCTCGGTGCGGGGAGGAGGAAGCTGGGATGCTGCACATGTTTTGGACTTGCCTAGAGGTGGGAAGGTTTTGGACAGAGTTGAAGATACGCTTAGCGGGAAAGGGGATTATGCTGGAGGTGGAGTCAGCTTGGGCATGCATGCTTGGGGGATTTACCAGACCACGCAACCTGAAGCACATCAGTAAGATGAAAGACCTGGCTTGCATCCTGGCCAAACGGAGAATTGCAATGTGCTGTAAAGCAAAGCAGCCCAACGGCCTAGAATTGAGAAGTGGTGGGCGGACCTCATGAAGTGGGCGGAGGCAGAAACGGCTGCCTGGTAAGAAGCAGTCAGTAGGGGGGTGGGGAGGAGGTAGGACCCCTAATAGCATGGAGACAATTGGTGGCCTCGATGGCGGGACCCTCCCAGGCCGACCATAGTGATAATGACACAGAAGAAATAATGGAAGTAGCTATGCCTGAAGATAAGCAGGACGAAGACATGGAAGTAGGGGCTCGAGTTAATGGGGTGGGAGGGGGGAGGACCGAAACGCTTAATTTGTAACGTAATGTTGTGAAGCTGAAACACGGATGTCCTTATTGTTTGTAATGTTTGGAGTGTTGTTAATAAAATAATAAAAATGATTTAATAAAATAAAATTAACTTGAGTAGCAAGCGAACCGCTATATGAGCTGACTTGGTCACAACGGACCTCGAGAACGGTACCCTAGGTAAAGTTACCTATGTACACGGGTCAATGAAGTATACCCCAAAATACCTGTACACATTAACATCCAGGGCGAGTCCTGTTTAATATCTTCAGCCATCATTCCTGGACTCCCTGAGGAAGTTATTCTGTGTCGGGATTTCCCTAACTTTTCTACTCTCTTGCAGGAAACCCCACCTCCCTTTGAAGATTTTTTACCCCAGAATTCCTGGCAGTCAAATTACTACTCCCAAAACTCTACAATATGGGACTGGGAAAAATCAGAACTCCACGAAACCCCTTCAAGATATAAAGAACCTATGAAACCCAAGACAACCCTTAGAGACCAGTACATGGGTTACTTTATATAGACCAATAAAACAACTCCACCTCTACCTACACTGGCAAAAGAAAATCAATGGAATATGCGAGAGTTTTTGGACATATCTCATCTCTGTTCTCTTCCAGGTCTTAAAGGAATGGTTCGCCCAAAAAATGTTATTGCCCAAAAAGATGGGCAATAATAAAACAAATATACTCACACTTTTTTTTTAAGTTCCTATGTAAAATTTTGAGCAATTGAAGCTCAAAATTTACAAAAGCAAGCACATGGGGGCATCCATTTTGTGAAATCGATGCCTGCCTGTGCTCGCTTTTGCTTTTGCGGCACTAATGAAGGAAAAGCCAGCCAGCTGTAGTAAACAAAAGCTACCACTGGGTGGCTTTTCCTTCATTGGTGCCGGGACTCGCAGGACGGAGACCGGAGACTACAGGCAGATAAGCTGCAGCTGCATCTCGGTAAGTGCTATTTTTAATTTTAAAAAAGCACTAGCTGCGTTTTTTTTCTAAGTTTTCCGGGCTGGAGGAGCCCGGAAAACTTAGAAATAAAACTGCAGCTTTAAAAACGTTGTATTTATGTTTGCGGTAGCTTTTGAAGCTACTGCAAACATTAATACAACGTTATTGTTTTTAAAACGCTGCAGTTTTTCTTTCTAAGTTTCTCAGGCTCCTCCGAGCCGGAGGAGCCTGAGTCAGGCAAATACTGATAATTACACACATCTGACTTCCATCACACTTCCCCACACGGAAAAAAGGCGGAGCACGAAAGCACACTCTGAGCCAGTCAAAACACACGACGAAGGAGCAGTTCCAAGATGGCAGTTTAATACGAGGAGAAAGACGGCAAGACCAGAAAGGGTTGCAAGGAGAGAATTGCTCTTTGCCTTTTTGGAAGGAAACCGCTACTTTCATGAGCCCTTGAGAATAAGAAAAATAAGACCAGAAATTAAAGCTGAAGAAAGGTACATTGTGTGTTGAAGGTACCAGGGGCTCTCCCGCATCGATAGCTGAGGTGGGGAGGAGCAATTGCCACTGTGGTACTGTCCTTGGCTCCAACAACAAAACAGTGCCAGTAAAGTCAGCACAGCCGGTAAGTCTGAGAGACTAATAGCAGACCGGTCTGTGTTAGGACAAGGTTGCAAGCGGCAACATTGTATGAAGAAATCTGCAAAGAGCGGAGTGTAAGGCACATGTGATGAGCGACACAAATATAATTGAATATTCAAGAAGTGACTGAACATTTGAAACCAACATAGATAACATATACAGAGTGGTCCGGCACCACGTGTGTGCTCATTCGAAAGTCTCTGTTAGGTATCCAACTGTCATGATGCCTGCCCCCGGAAGACCAGACCAGGCCCAGCAGCCCCGCAAGCAGGCATCATGCCACTTGGAGCATGCCCAAAAGCCCCAGTTAGGGGCTGTTTGGGTACAGTCCTGGCGCCTATGGCGCCAGGCTCATAAAGATAAAGTCAGTCCTGGCGCCATGTGCACCAGGCTCATTATTGATAATTTACCTGAAGCAGACCATGCTGCATACTCACCTGAGGCAGACCATGCTGCATGAAGACTCAAGCCAAATGAGGCTTAGGAGGGACTATTTTACTGAAGGGACTATTTTGTTACTTGGGTGGGGCTGTGGAAGAATACTTACCTGGATCTTCTTCCAAGGCTATTTAAACCACGCCCGGACAGCCACATGTGCTTCGCGTTATTCTGCTTGCTGCAGCGTAACGCTCACCGTGTTTTCAGCAGCTCCAGTCTTCAGCCACGCCCGCTTCAGTCCTGGGACTCCTGGAACAAGAAGACAAGAAGGATAAAGGTTAGAACTGGAGTTTTAACTTTAATCCTTACCTGAATCCTGATCCATTTCGCCACAGAACTGAAAGACAGAAGTCTTTGAAGCATCGCTTCGCATTCCTACGGCGCCGCGCTGAACTCACCTGCTTGGCGGTACTTCAGCATTCCATCACGCTCTCTCCATCTCGCAGCCGCCCTCCGACACCTAGGGAGACAAAGACAGCAAGGTGAGCAAGGGGACTCTCTAAGGCTATACAAGCTACCCCCAAGGACTTACCTGATTTACCACGGGAGGTACTCGCCTTATCTCGGGTCGGCGCAGTCAACTCTGCTTCATCGCCGTACCCCGGCCCCTAAGGGGAGAAAGCAAAGACAATACCAGTTACCCCCACAAAACCTACCTGATTTACCACGGGGGTCTCACCTCATCTCGGGTCGGCACAGTCAACTCTGCTTCATCGCCGTACCCCGGCCCCTAAGGGGAAAACCACAAAAGACTTACCTGAATCTTACCGAGTGCCATTTGGAAATCTTCGAGTGGATTAATCGGCAACCTGCAAGGAATCGGACCGAGTGAAGAGCAGACATTTGAACTCTTATGAACAATTGGACTTTAGAGTCAATACTGGAACTCACCAATTCCTCTACACCAGTGAAGTAACTGGTCATCAACGCGCCCCTGCGGTCGACGCAGGATGGAGAGCTCATCCTTCCAAACCATAAGGTGAGACTAAGGAGGGGACATCAAGAGTAATCTGCGGAAAGACAACGGGAGTGGGGAAGGTGGGTTGACACTTAAATCCAAGGGCGGTTAATTCCTCTTCTCCTTTGCAGAAGAATATTCTTGCGAGCCAGACAAACTAGGCTGAGCGGGCCAGTCCAGTCAGTCATCTCGGCGCTACACGTCACGCTGGTGGAAATAACAGCGGCCCAGTTCCGGTCGACGCCCCCGTGGGAACCTGGTGAGCGTAACAAAAACTGAGAGTGTAAAATTGTGAACTGTGAAATCAAAGTGATCCTGCAACGGGTCAAGCAAAGCCCTGTGCACATTCAAAAGTCTTCGATAGCTAGTACAAACTGCAATTGGTCCGAGCCCGGCTGAAGGAGACTAATTGTGAAAAGGGATCCGAGACCGGCTGAGGGGGTTCCGGAGTGAACCGTGAGTCACCAGACAATGAACTGAAATTGGTTCAAGCCCGGCTGAGGGAGACTATTTGTGAAAAGGTATCTGAGCCTGACTGAGGGGGATACAGGGTGAACCGTGTGTCACCAGAGAAAATATATTCTATAGGTATTGGAGAGGAGGATCTGAACCCGGAAGAGGGGATCCAAGTTGAAGATTGTGGTACAAAAGGGATCGGAGACTGGCATAGAAGGCTCTGATGTTGGTAAATGGAACTCTGTCCTTGTGCTGAAGAAGCCCAAGCGTGTGCTATGCTTGAGTGAACCGCCTTGTTCTGTGCTGAAAACATGGGGAAGGGACGCCAACAGCCTGAACATCCTGACTTTTCATTTTGTGAACACTTCTTTCTTTTCCATGAACATTACCTCACAATATTTGTAAATTAGCAGTAAGGATTGGCAATAGTTTTTTTAGTATAAGCCCTTTTATTTTGACGAGACTCCACTAAGACTGCGCTATTATTATTTGATGGTTGTAGCTTGCTCCCATATGTAGATTTAGGATTAGATGGGCGTTTATCACACCTTTGTTACAGTTCAATAAACACCCTTGAACTGTGGTCACTTGTGTCTGTCTTACTTCAATACCATGCCTTCCTTACACCACACACATGTCTGCTCGACATGGGTGACAAGTAGGGACTTGGCCACCCCTACCTATCTTCGTATTGGCTAAAATGCACCCACGCATTCTATGATTCCCTGACAAATTTACCATACCTGCACTTCGGTCCCCCAAGGGTGTTCAACCTACAGCACATTGGGACCATACGAATGGTGGAAGGTGCTATACAAAAAGACAATTACATTCCAACCTCCATCCCTCATTGGCCAGTGTTGTTGTGACCTTGGGTGTAAGAAACAAGCCTAGGATATTGCATACTGGTAATGGGTGAGGCAGCTACCACTTAAAGAGGCAGCTGCCTTCTACTTAGCACTTCCACCTTTATAATGTCCCCATGTGGCTGGTGGTAATAGTCGCAATCGAGACCCCTGTGCTTAGAGGACCACAAGTCCCAAAATAATGTTTTACTGAGAATCTTCCTGTACAGTTCGTAGGAAACTGGTCTCTATTATTTTGAAATCAGAGGACTGCTCCGATTAGTTAACTGTAATCCAATTACACTGAGTTCATCTCTTCCTTGTCATCGTCTTTATGAGGCCTCTTTGATGAATTCTGCGGCATCAGCACCAAACCCCAGCCTAAAGTCTCCTCCCATGTGGCCAGGAGAAGGCAACTGCTACCTGATCTTAACCCTTGGGGTGGTATCAATGAGGAGAATCACGTGGGAGGAGACAGCTATCAAGGGGAAGTGGTGTCTCCCTAGGAGAGACGCAGTAGTCATCTTCATCTGAGGATGAAAGTCAAATCATTCCCAGATATCTAATGGCATATTATCAATGTACAAGTCCCTCCCATATAACCACAAGAACCTGTCATGGGAAATCACCTACACAGAATAAGGTTGGACCCTCAGGAGTTCAAGAATTAAAAGTGAAATCCTTGAATTGCCCTAATTCTGCCTTAATTAGAAGACCTCACTCCAATATGGAATCACAAACCTTTTTCTCTACTAATTCTCAATACCTAAAACAGTCAAAACGAACTGAAAGTAAAAAAGGAGAAACAAATGTTACACAATCCCATATGTACTTCAGTAACCATAATGCTGATGGTACTTGGACGAGGAAGAAGAGCTCAGAGGCAATGAGGATACAGAGTGTTGTTTATCAAAAGGTGCGGTCCAGTATTTACAGACCAGGGCACCTGAGCGGGACATTTAAATCCTAAAAAGAGGCCAAGATGCAGGAAGAAGGAGTAGGAGGTGAAAGAGAAGTCGAAGGCCATGCTGAGGGCATAGCTGTTGAAGTAGAAGTTATCCGAGGTGCAGGAGTAGCCACGGAAAGAAGAACGCCAGTGGAAGCCATCTCAAAGGGTGAAGGTGAGCAGAAGTGCAGAGCACGCACAGCGAGAAGCTGCGTGTCAAGAAGAAGCCCGCTGATGAGGAGACGTGCTGCCAACTCTGCACACAGCGTGTAGGTGAAAGAGAAGCCACAGAAGATCAGCAGAGCTGTCAGAGCTCCTGGAGACCATCGTGCAGCTCACTGAAGGTATGCAGAAGCAGAAGAGAGCGTGAGCAGGACATCGGAGGTCTGACGCAACACCTGTCCGTGAGAAGGTACTGCAGAAGAAAGTCGGTGAGTTGGCTAGAGGTAAATGCTGACCCTGGGGTGCTCCGAATAAGAAAGTTGTTGAAACGTAATCATTTTGAATACCGAACAATTATCGAAAGAAAGCAGAAACCACATAATTTTGAATATTGAACAACCAATGAAAGAAAGCAGAAACCACATAATTGTGAATACCGAACAATTAAAGAAACAGAACAGAAGTGGCAAGAGCGTAAGCTCCCTCATAGGACAAGAGGCTGTAAGAAAACTACAATAAAACAACAAAGACAGAGATATACATTAGAGAAAGTATATATCCTGCATTGCCAACAGCCAAGAGACTGTGAAACCATACAGAGGCGACAAGGGCACAACTCTCCTTTTTTGGGATATCAACTGGGGGAGACGTTTAACCCAAACTGCAAACAGTCATGAGGCTGCCAAGAAACAGTTAAGAGACACTTTGAGAATAATGTTTCTAAATCCAGTCTCGGTTTGGGAAAACTGGAACACACAGTACCAAGACTCAAGTGATTATAATAAAAGGTAGTTATTGTTCAATCCTCCTTCCAAGAGAGATTGGTGTAGAGAATCTTGGAATCAATATTACCATCAGGTTTGAATGTAGTTGTAGGAGTTGTCTTCCTGGCAGGCAAGTATACCAGGAAAGGGATCATAGTAATTAGCCCTGGCAGGTGAGTATACCAGGAAAGAAGAAGATGGTTTGATGAAGTATATTTGTGGTAAAAAGGTGCTGTAGAAAGACCTTTGTTGAATCAAAGAACGTATTAACTTTATCATTTGATGGGCATGCTGTGGCATCACCTAGAGAAGTTGCTGTGCTATCTTGACAAAAGTAGTTCATTTGTAGAAGGTGTGTTATGCTAACAATTGTAGGACATTGTAAAAAGAATTGCTTTGGTTTTTAACTTGTGCTATGAAAGAAAGACAATTACCTTTTCAAGAAGGATATTGTGGAAAACAAATGTTGTTTTGTATTGTGAAGAAACATTTGTGTAAGAGACGTTTGCTGTATCACAGGGAAGGACACAGTGGTTGGAAGATACTTTTTTGTGTTACCGTGAACAGATCATTGTTGGGTCCGAACTGTGCTCAATGTATTCCTGAATTGATCCAGGTAAAGGGAGTCCAACCCTGGTCACAACGAGTGCTGTCAGACCTCTTTAAGTTTGAACTGATAAATTATGTTGACATAAAATTAGCCATACATTCTGTGTATATTTTTATTGTGTATATTAGTGTAAGGGGCAGAGACTTCTTGGACACTAGGTCCCTTTTCTTTAGTTTTAGTTTCATAGGCAGGGAACTGTTTGTTAGGATAGGGAAATGTAGGCATGTATTGCATCCTTTTTCATTTAATAAATGGCTAACCTTGAGAAAACCTTACCTTTGTGTCCATCTTGCATTTCTGACCCCTCACACCTCCCACCTCAGGGGCAGGAAAACCAATTGAAATGGCTAAATCCAAATCATTTCAAGGTTGGCTAGCCCTTCCCCCAGAGGGAAACGGATATAGTGCTGGCCGACCCCAACACCTCCTGTTATTCCAAGCATAACCCTCCTCATATCCATCCAGGCTGAGGAGATTGTGATCAAAAATAGACATTTGAAGGGCAGAAGGGCAATGGTAATAGATTCTAGAGGTTTGAAGTGAGCAGGCCAGTGAGCCCTAAGTACCAACAGCAGGTTTCTGGGGGGAAAATGAGACCTGGCCTGGGGCTGAAAGCTGTCAAACCCTTTCAGCAGGTGAGCCGCCAGGTCCTCAACATCAAATAACGGGGCCCAGGACCTGTGCACCATCCAGATAGATACCAGCTGGGCTATCAACGAGGAGACAGCCAATCCCAACCTGAAATCCTCACCCAAAGGAATGCAAGTACCTGGACAGGGTCACAGACCAGAGGGTCAAGATGGGATTGGAGGCACCAGTTAAAAACTTTCAATGTCAGGAATAGGCAGACAGGGTGGAGGACGTTTAGACCCTCAGACAGATAGTTCAAGCTCAGGGGACAAGTCTTCCTCCCTTCTCCAGTCCTAACCATTTAAGAGCCAGGCTGTCGGGTTGAGCATTGGAAGGGGAAGGAGGGTCAAAGCACGGGGTGGGGACTGGGCAGCAGGGAAAGACTGGCCACAGAAAGCTACAGGAGGAGGGGAAACCACACTTTACTTGGGCAGCAGGGCGCAATAAGAATGTTCAGGGCCTCTCCCTCTTTACGTGAACCAGAAGCTTCTGGAGGAGGGAGAAGGGAGGGAAGGCATAAAGATGGGCCCTGGGCTAGCTTGCTGAAATGGCATCCAGCCCCATGGCAGCTGGGTCCTATGTCAGGGAGAAGAAAAGCGGGAGCTGAGTGTCTCTCTGGAAGAAAAATGTCACCTGGAGGCAAACACAGGCGGGAGACGACCAACTGGAAGGTCTAGATTGAGGGCAGATCCCAACCAAAGAGGTACACTTGCAGCTGAAAGCAGCCGCTCTGATGTTAAAGATACTGGGGAGGTAGGTTGTTCTCAAGGATAGAATGTTGCATTCTTCCAAGTCCATGATCCAGAATGCAACTAACTGCAGGGACTGAGACTGTTGATTTGTGACATTGTCACCTTGATTTCCATGTGCACCAACACTGACTTCCCCTGTAGATAGAGAGCCATGACCTGGAGGCCTTCCCAAACTGCAGAGAGCTCCCTCCAATTGGAGGACATAGAGCTGTCCCTTGCTGGCCACCTGCACTGGGACATCAGCTGGTCGCATGTGCCCCCTCTGGCTGGCATTCATTGTGAGAAGGATCGGGAGCGGGGGAGTGAGAGGAATCCCTGGCCGGATGTTTGAGTCAGACAGTCACCATCCTATCAGATCAGCCAGTACTGCAGACGTTGGAACCCAACTGCCATAGGCCTGGGAGGATGCCTGCCAATGAGCCAGCAGGTAGTTCATCTGGTGTCTGAGATAATGTCTTGCCCAGGAGATGACAAATATTGTAGCTGTCAGATAGCCCTGCACAGTCAGCCACTGCTGGGCAGGAGACTCTCTGGATCTCAGGAGTGCTGTAAATTGGAACTGGATCTTTGAAGTCCTGGTTAGGGGAAGGAGCACTAAACATTTCACCGTGTCGAACAGGCCTCCCCCATGAACTCCAACCTCTGTAGTTTAGAAGTCACCCAAAATGGGTCAGGCTGGTGCAGACCAATTCTGTGTTCCGGAGCATAGTTCCAGAGTTGGTGCATGAATTAACTAGTTGTGCAGGTACCAATGGAGTGCAATACCCTTTGGTGCAGAAGACCACAAGAGGTGCCAAGACCTTTGTGAACACCCTAGGTGTGGATCTTTACCCAAAGAGGAGCACCTGAAACTGGAGCTGTAGTCCATCCACAGAAAAGCGGGGGATTCTCTGGTGCCCAGGGTGGATTTGCACATAGAAATAGGCATCCTGGAGATCCACCAAAGTCATGGATTCCCCTAGCGCCACAAGAGGGAAGGGTCTTTACCCAGAACATGATGATCTTGACAAAGCCATTCATGTTCTTGAGATTTACAATTGGATCTCCAGACCCCTGAGGATTTCTGTACAGGAAAGAGTATTGAGAACTCTTACAAATTCCTCTCCATGGGTGGCACCAGAACCATAGCCCCCTTGTTCTGTAAGTCCCAAAAACCCTCCTGTAGTGCCCATTTTGTCAGGGGTTCCCAGCGCCAAGGCGTTGCTATCAATCTGAGTCTGGGGGGAAGGAAAGGAATTTGATGCAGTATTCCCGATTCAAAAGTGTCCAGAACACAGCCTTTGGATATTTCCTTTTCCCATACGGGAAAGAAGTCCAACAGGTGCCCCTGTACTTCTGCCCGATGTAACCTGGGAAGATATGGGCTGGGGGCCAGCCTGCAATTAAGGTGGCGGAGGAGCCAGAGCCACCTTAGCTCTGGTGGTAATAGACTTATATGTAACCCTGCCCTGGAAGTGTCCTCTCTGTGACCCTCTGAGTGTCTGAAGAGTTCCCCAGGACTGATACTGTAAAACCTGATAGAATTGAGAGGCCTGGTTTGTTATCATTACAGAATCATTACAGAACCATTACCCATTATTACTCCTTTTGGAATCATTGCATCATGTTTAGTTATCCATCATATATTCTGATTAGTACATGAAATAGTAACATTAGACTATCCACATCAATAGACTGCCACTTTATATGCATTTGCATTTGCTTGTAGAATGACACACTGTCATATTTGAAATGCCATGTAGTGTCATTTAGAGACACATTGGTATGCAATATAGACACATGTAGAGATATGTTTTATGTATTAGGTATGCATGTAGAGAGACATGCATTGAGTGTGCACTTAGAATATGCATGAGGTTTGCATTATAGATAGCGCTTGGGTTTTTGTGAATGAGAGAGTAAACGCATAAAAGCATTTAGCTGTCATTATAAAGCCATTTCTGGATGGAGACACAGAGGAGCGCCGCGGAGTGCGAAGTTGTTATGAGTTAACAGTGTACAAGTATTCGTAAACATTTGCTTGGCAAGCAGACAGATAACACGACCTTTGTCTGAGTGGGGAAGGAAAAGGGGGCCTAATCAGCCTTGGGCTGGTGTTCGCAGAGAGAGAAAAGGGGGGCAGCGCCATGGGCTTTTCAGGGAGGGTTTTGCATGGAGAGATGGTTTGCTCTCTGAGAAAGAGGGATAGTGAATGTGTATGACATCAAAGGTGATCTGTGGGGAGAACAACGGGGGTGGGGGATTTACGCTCAACTCCACGGGTGGTTAATTCCCTTTCTCCATTTGCAGAAGAATATTCCTAAGGGCCAAGCAAACGAAGCTAGGTGGGCCAGTCCAGTCCGTCATCTCGGCCCTACACGTCACATTGGTGGAGACTGCAGCTGTCCAGTTCAGATCGACGCCTCTGTGGGAGCCAGGTGAGCGTAACACTTTGTCCGAGTGGGGAAGGAAAAGGAGGCCTAATCAGCCTTGGGCTGGTGTTCGCAGAGAGAGAAAAGGGGGGGCATCGCCATGGGCTTTGCAGGGAGAGTTTTGCATGGAGAGGGAGAGATGGTTTGCTCTCTGAGAAAGAGGGATAGTGAATGGATATGAATGGCGAAATATGAAGATGGTGTATTGCAGGCAGACAGAAGAAGGCCATGATATAGGTAGGCCGAAATGTCACATTGACAAAGAACACGACTAGAACACGGAGTGAAAGTACATGCAAACACAGACTTTCATGCATTGCTCATATTTATAAATGCTGACAGAGAACAGAAAGAGGAATTTTGGCTTAGAGAGACGAGTGTAACCATGGCTATGTATACGTCATTGGACAGTATAATGGAGAGTACAGAGAAAAGGGAGCTCTCTAGTTGTTGGAGATGAGGCTTTGGGGTAGTTGCTGCTCTGCTGGTCGGCTCTATGGGATGTTGTTGGAGATGCAGTTCTGAGATCGAGGGAGCTGCTCTTTGATGATGGAAGAGAGATGTTTGGCGGTGGCATAGGAGAGACTTTGGGAGTTCGGAAGCTTGGGGAAGCATTCTGACGAGAGCAGAGATCGATGAGCTTTGCAGAGGCTTGAGGCAGTTCAAGTGACCAGCTTGGGCTAGATTGGAGAAGGGGAGTAGTGCTGAAAAAGACATATGTGCATGGGGGAATTAGAACAGACTCACACAAAGAGCTTTGGGTTTGGGAAAGGGCAAATCAGACAGGGATTGTCTTAGAGAGAGAGAGAGAGAGAGAGAGAGAAGTATGGTATGGAATGGAGAGGAATGCTGAATGCTGGCACTTGCTATATGTATATTGCATTAGACACGATACATCCAACTAATCACAGGCTTGCATTAGAAGCCTGTAAGGCTTATAGATATTCACTGCATGGAAGATTTGCACCAAAAGTAAAAGGTGTAAATTCGAGATTTGCATAGTTTTAGTAGTTTTTGCATTGTGTATTGTTATGTATGAATAAATGTATTCTATTGTTATAATTGAATCGATTCATGTGTTTTCTTTGTGTCTTATGTTATTGTGTGCATAGGAGTAAGATAGGGGTATGTTGCATAGCATAGGAGTAAGTAATCTAGGAGTAACACAGTGCACATAGGCTCTGAGATACGAAAGCAGGGGGGTATAGTGATCCACACCCCCCTAGGAGATTGTCTAAGATTGTCTAAGACTGGGGCATGGTCGCCCACACTGGGCTAGACCATGGTAGGAATTGTTTTACGATCTCACAAAATGGCACCTGTAACGCGGGGCTTCACTAATGCTGACTGATAACATGGAACAGAGGGTTCCACTTATCGATTTTGCAGCAGTCGAAGTTTGAACATCGTGTGCAGCTGTGTTTTTCTGTTAGTTCGTGGGAATAGATATTTTTATGTTTTATGTTTTGTCTGTCTTGGGGATGTTATGAATTAGAGCATGCTTCGTCCACAATTTTGTTCACCGTAGGAAGGGGGACGCAATTGTCTGACTGACTTTGAATCCGGAATTTGAATTTGGAATTGATCCAGAGCAGTATTTCATGACTGGCAATTTTTGGGAATAAATTTACATTTATTTAGTCAAGCTAGAGAAACAGTGTTTTCTTGAAGACGCTTGTGGTATTTTGTTTGTTTGGAAATCCGCAGAGACTGACACTTTTTGTGGAAATCCGACCTTTGTTTTCAATTCCTATTGGTTGAAATTTGTGTGCACATTTTTGGCAAGTCGACGACTGTATCTGCATGTTTAGAGAAGTCTTGGAACTTGTTTTTTTAAACTCACTTGAGTGTCGTGATATTTGTTTGGAGAGAAATTCCGAGGGTGAATAATTAAAATTGTAACATGAGCTCATTTTTTAATGATTTGAAAGCAATAAGAAATCGGCTTAGAAATATGCTTGAGGCCTGGGAAGAAGTCGTTTCAGCAGCACCAACCATATTGAAAGTGAATAGTGAAGTAGCTATGTCAGACATGAGTCCATATATTGGTGACTTGCAGGCAGTAATATATCATCTCAGACATGTAATTAGTAACTGGGAAGATGTCCCAGTAGTAGACCCATTGAATTATTTGTCAACAACAGCAGTGATGGGCAGGAACAGAGTTCCTAGAGAAATTAATATTGTTCATGGGGAGAAAAGGTTACCTCAGAATTTGTACAGAAATAGCGTGACCCAGAAAGCAGTTTGTTCCACTGATAGGGCAGCAATAAATGAAGAGATTGCAGCAACAGCAGAGCAACAAATTGAACAGATTGAACGAGGGGTTTGCCAGGAAATAGAGGACATGAAGAGAGTGCATAGAGGGATTGGCTGTGAAGATTTGCATTGTGGAACTGTATTATTGGAGACACCTGTGCATGAAGGCAGTTATGTGAAGCATTTGCAAACTAGGTTTATGAAGGGGACAGAGATGGTGAAAATCTTTGATTTGAATAGAAATGGCATTTGTGATGACAGTTTTGGAAGGAATGATAAAAGCAGTATGTTGCCTACGTTATCGAGTGAAATTTGTATTTTGTCTAATGACATTGAAACTTGGATAGCATTGAAGGAGAACGTAGATAGAGTGAATCGTGCTAAAGTTGGATGTTTTGAGATAAAGGATTCCAGGAATTCTTTGAGTTTGAATGAGTGCATGGAGAGAAAGGGTGTTTATGTTTTGATAGCAATGCAGCAGAAACATTGCGCGGGAGTAGCAGACTGTGTATTTGAGAAGGAATGTTGTTTGAATCTGAATTGTATTGCACATGTGGGAGGCAGTGTCTGTTTGAATGAAATCGATTTGTTTTTTCAACATGGAGTGATTCAGCATCGTTGTGAATACTTAATGTTGAAAGGGGAATGTGTGGCTAGAACACATGGAAATGACACAGAGAGCAATGCAGGACATGGAGTGCAATTGAATGCGAAGAATGCAGTTGTGCAGCATTTCAATGTGCAATTTTTGAATGTGTATTTTTTGGAGTACGTGAAATGGGCTGTTTTGTTTTGTTTTGAGAAGGATAGAAATGGAGGAAGGAGTCATGCATTAAGCAGCATGGAGAGACAGGCATGATTAGACAGATGCCCTGATAGACAGATGATACACTAGAACTGAGACACTGAGAGAAACTAGCATTGATGTCTTTTGAGAGACATGGGGAGTTTAGAACTAGATATGTGCAGCAGTGCCCAATAGAGAAAATGCTGTTTTGTTTTTGGCTTTGAATACATCTGAATCTGATTTGAAGACTGATACTTGCACTTTTGTTTTCTTTGCATGAAATCTGGAGAAGACACCTTGACCAGACCAAGATCGCATTGATGACAGACCAGATTGCAAAGCATGAATTGACCAGACCATGATTGACAGCAGCATGACGACTGAAAGCAGCATGACCAGAATGATGGACTGACCACACCAGATTGACCAGACCTTGATGAAACTATGTGACTTTGCATGGATGTTTTGAAGCAGCACCGAAAAGAGACTGGCTTTTGTCACCTTGTGATGTGACACCATATGACTTTTGCTACGCTTTGCAGCAGCACTTCTGGGGAATGCTGACCGACTGATTTGAGGCCCTAGGGTGTGGCCGTGCCTAAGGCTGTACTCTGAGAATGTACCCAGAAAGCCTGCTTGCTACCCGAATTTCCTGGCATGACAACTATTGCCATGGAAAGTGAAGATCGTGACTGACTTGAAACCGACACCTTGCAGCATTCTGTGCCAAGAGAGAGAGAAAGAGCAGTAAAAGATGTTCAGCAAAGAAAGGAGAAATTTGTTTGTGAGCTGTGTTGTAATATGTAGCGAGAAGAGAATCCATTTAGAATGCCTTACCTTGTGAACCAGAACCAGACACATGTTTGGGCTTGAGGAGAAAGAGAGAAATGCAGGAATGAGCAGGAAGACATGCTCTGAAAGCATTTGAATTCCTGTCTATGTTTGAAAAGCAGTGAAGCTTTGTCTCTTGAGTGAAAGAGAGAGAGCATTGATCTGACACCATGGTGCTTTGCAATTTGCACTTGCATTCAACGTTGGCTGGTCCCTCATTTGAAGAGCAGGGACTGGCATGGCAAGAACTGCCATGGCATGGCAACAGCATGACCTGGCAAGGAAGGAGATAATTTGAAAGCTGGAGTTTGGCCTATGCCAAGGGCCACTGTGCATGGAATTGCCACTGGAGAGTTGCCATCTGCATTGTTTTGCAAACACTCGCCTTTGTTCCCAATTTGGAGTGGGAATGGAGGCCTAGGGAAAAGGGAGCGTATGAGCTGTATCAATCTACATCGAATTGAAAGTTCTGACACGCGGTTTTCCCGGTGCTACCATTGAAAAGTAAAGAACCAATGTGATCTCCCCATACGGCCAAATGGGGCGCATATGGTACCGACGAAATTGATGCTTGCTCCTGCCTTTTTGGAGCTCTGTGCAAAATCTGCTTCACATTTGTTGCTGTGAAGAACTTTGCAACGAACATTGAAAACCTTTGCTGAACACATATATATGCTTGTTGTGACACATTTGCATACCCATTTGTGAACACTTGCTTCATTGACACTATTTTTGACATTCCTTGGCTCAGTTAAATGCATTAGAACTGGATTGTACTGACTTGGAATTGTGCACAGATGTGAGGACACACATACCTCATCAGTGAACCTGGAAATAACCTGGACTGGAATATAAATGAATTGGCCTATATGACCAATACACTGGATGTATACACTGATATGTATGCATTGATCTGTAATGAATTGACTTGGCCTTTTTGGCTACTGACATCTGAAATGAGCTTTGACACCTGTGAAAGTGACACTGTTATTTTGTGCTTGATACATTGAAACTGAAAACACCTGAATCCACAGTACATATGCATTGATTCTATGCATTGCATTTTCGTTTTCTGCTTGTAGACACTTTCACACTTTTGGCTTGTAGGCACTTTTGGCTTTTGACTTTTGACTTGACTGTTTGCTAAATAGACATTTGAATATGCTATTCTGAATTTTGACACATTTGCAGCAATACATTTGAATTCTAGCTTGCCACTGATAGAAATAGAGTGAAATGCTTGCATTTTTAAGGGTTTTTTGCATCATGAATAGAATGATTTTTCCCTTTGCAATTTGCCTTGTTTTAGCATGCCACATTGCTATGTCATGTTTGACAAATAGTTAGAAGGATTATGTAATGATAAGAGGAGAGATTGTAGAACCTGATAGAATGGAGAGGCCTGGTTTGTTATCATTACAGAATCATTACCCATTATTACTCCTTTTGGAATCATTGTATCATGTTTAGTTATCCATCATATATTCTGATTAGTACATGAAATAGTAACATTAGACTATCCACATAAATAGACTGCCATGTAGTGTCATTTAGAGACACATTGGTATGCAATGTAGACACATGTAGAGATATGTTTTATGTATTATGTATGCATGTAGAGAGACATGCATTGAGTGTGCACTTAGAATATGCATGAAGTTTGCATTATAGATAGCGCTTGGGTTTGTGTAAATGAGAGAGTAAACGCTTGAAAGCATTTAGCTGGCATTATAAAGCCATTCCTGGATGGAGACACAGAGGATCGCTGCAGAGTGCGAAGTTGTTATGAGTTAACAGTGTACAAGTGTTCGTAAACATTTGCTTGGCAGGCAGACAGATAACACAACCTTTGTGTCATGATGCCTATCCCCGGGGAACCAGACCAGGTCCAGCAACCCCGGAAGAAGGCAGCCCAAAATACCCCTACTAGGGGCTGTTTGGGAGCGGTCCTGGCGCCTATGGTGCCAGGCTCATATGGAGAGACAGTCCAGGCTCATAGAGTGGAACTTACCTGATGCAGACCATGTTGCAAGCTTACCTGATGCAGACCATGCTGCAGAGCTCCAAGCCAAATGAGGCTTGGAAGGGACTATTTTACATAGGGACTATTTTTTACTTGGATGGGGCTGGGGAGGAATACTTACCTGGGACTACTTTGGAGGCTATTTAAACCATGCCCGAAGAGCAGCACACGCTTCGCGTTATTCTGCATCCAGCAGCTTAACGCTCACCGTGTCTGCAAGCCTGCATCCAGTCTTCTGCCACGCCCGCCTCAAATCTGCAGCTCCTAGAAAAAGGGAGGAACAGAAGGAGAAAAATTTAGAGTAAGAGCAAAACCTTCGATCCTTACCTGAATTCCGGATGCACCGTGCCTTCGAGCTGGAAGAAAGAAGCAGTTTACGCATGCCGCCTCGCCTGTTGCAGCGCCGCGCTGAACTCACCGGCCTTCGCAGCATCCCCACGATCCACCGCATCCTTCTGCACGTTCCCGCCGCACTCTGGCACCTAAGGGAAACACAAGAACAGCAAAGGTGAGCCAAGGGAATAAACAAAGGCAATAGTAACTACCCCCATAGACTTACCTGATATCGCCGGGGGTACTATTCCTCTTCACGGGTCGGCGCAGTCTCCATTGCATCCTCGCCGTACCCCGGCCCCTAAGGGGAACAAAAGGACAACAAGGTGAGACGAAGGGACAAACAAGGGGAACTCTTCTCACCGCAATAGACATACCTAATTTTACCGCCGGAGGCATTATTCCCCGAACTTCATATTTTCTCTCCACACCTGAATAAGGGAGCAAGCAACAGGTTACATTCTGGATTTTTTTTTATTGAACTGTGTAGGATAAGCCAAATCTTTACCTGAACTTCGTCAGCTACCACGAGGAACTCTTCGCTGGGGTCAAGCTGCAAACTGCAAGGAATCGGACAAGAGTGAAAGTCAGACATGTGAACTCTTACGAACTACATACTTTTCGGAGTCAATATTGTTCTGGAACTCACCAATTCCTTCGAGCCAGTGAAGCAACTGGTTATCAATGCGCCCCTGCGCTCAATGCAGGATGGAGAGCTCATCTTTTCAAACCATCAGGTGAGACTATACGAGGGGACATCAAAGGTGATCTGTGGGGAGAACAGCGGGGGTGGGGGATTTACGCTCAACTCCACAGGTGGTTAATTCCCTTTCTCCATTTGCAGAAGAATATTCCTAAGGGCCAAGCAAACGAAGCTAGGTGGGCCAGTCCAGTCCGTCATCTCGGCCCTACACGTCACATTGGTGGAGACTGCAGCTGTCCAGTTCAGATCGACGCCTCTGTGGGAGCCAGGTGAGCATAACACTTTGTCCGAGTGGGGAAGGAAAAGGAGGCCTAATCAGCCTTGGGCTGGTGTTCGCAGAGAGAGAAAAGGGGGGGCAGCGCCATGGGCTTTGCAGGGAGAGTTTTGCATGGAGAGGGAGAGATGGTTTGCTCTCTGAGAAAGAGGGATAGTGAATGGATATGAATGGAGAAATATGAAGATGGTGTATTGCAGGCAGACAGAAGAAGGCCATGATATAGCTAGGCCGAAATGTCACATTGACAAAGAACACGACTAGAACACGGAGTGAAAGTACATGCAAACACAGACTTTCATGCATTGCTCATATTTATAAATGCTGACAGAGAACAGAAAGAGGAATTTTGGCTTAGAGGGACGAGTGTAACCATGGCTATGTATATGTCATTGGACAGTATAATGGAGAGAACAGAGAAAGGGGAGCTCTGTAGTTGTTGGAGATGAAGCTTTGGGGTAGTTGCTGCTCTGCTGTTCTGCTCTATGGGATTTTGTTGGAGATGCAGTTCTGAGACCGAGGGAGCTGCTCTTTGATGATGGAAGAGAGATGTTTGGCGGTGGCATAGGAGAGACTTTGGGAGTTCAGAAGCTTGGGGAAGCATTCTGACGAGAGCGGAGATCGATGAGCTTGGCAGAGGCTTGAGGTAGTTTAAGTGACCAGACTTGGCTAGATTGCAGAAGGGGAGTATTGCTGAAAAAGACATGTGTGCATGGGGGAATTAGAACAGACTCACACAAAGAGCTTTGGGTTTGGGAAAGGGGAAATCAGACAGGGATTGTCTTAGAGAGAGAGAGAGTGAAGTATGGTATGGAATGGAGAGGCATGCTGAATGCTGGCACTTGCCATATATATATTGCATTAGACACGATAGATCCAGCTAATCACAGGCTTGCATTAGAAGCCTGTAAGGCTTATAGTTATCACTGCATGGTAGATTTGCACCAAAAGTATAAAGGTGCAAATTCGAGATTTGCATAGTTTTAGTAGTTTTTGCATCATGCATTGTTATGTATGAATAAATGTATTCTATTGTTATAATTGAATCAATTCATGTGTTTTCTTTGTGTTTTATGTTATTGTGTTCATAGGAGTAAGATAGGGTATGTTGCATAGCATAGGAGTAAGTAATCTTGGAGTAACACAGTGCACATAGGCCCTGAGATACGAAAGCAAGGGGTTATAGTGAATCACACCCCCCTAGGAGATTGTCTAAGATTGTCTAAGACTGGTGCATGGTCGCCCATGCGGGGCTAGACCATGGTAGGAATTGTTTTACAATCTCACAATACCTATATCCGAACCTGGGGCCTTATTGAAAAAGCCAACTTATTATCATCTTGGGCCTCCTTAACCAGTTCCCCCCAGAAGAGGATCAAACAGCAGCTGTCCCAGGAACGGGAGGTGAAGCAAGATGGTCCTTTGCAAGGATTCACCCATCTAAGTGTAGAGACAAAATTGTCATCTAGCAGTCGGCTCAGAGACACTATGGAGATTGATGACCCTGAAGAGATCATGGGAAATGTCTGAACATAACATTATCTCATTCTTCAGTATTTCCCCGATGTCTGCCTTGTCAGTCCCATCCTCCAATCCTTGAGGAGGGACTGGGTGGTGTAGCCAGAGATAAGTATTCATTCTGAGGGCACAATTCAAGGCCCCACATACCCTCTTCAGAGCACTCTCAACCTTCCTATCAATGGGATCAGCTGGCACAGCATCCTGGGTGGTGCGAGGGGTCAGAAATGTGAGATGAGCAACTTTGTAAAGAGTTCTCAACTTTTGCCATTTTATTGACAAAAATAGTTTGCACAAACGCCTCACTATCTCTATCCTAATGAGGATTACCCTTCTTATGATAAACTAAGGAGAACACTCTAATCAAGGGATATCTAACCTTCTGTAGTGAAAAGGGGTGCAAGCACCATTTTGGGACCAGCCCACACACTATAGTGCACCTCCCACTAACAGGTTCGACTCTGCGTAAAAAAACCATGAACACACAACTGGAGAGATGATACTTTCAGCATAAACTAAATATTTATTTGACAGAAAGTAAAATATAATTTTAGCAGCAATTCGGAATAAAAATGTAAGTTAAGAATAATCACAAATAATTAGAACACAGCCTCACGTTCCCTGTATATTAGCGCTGGGGACCCAGGCTCATCTTAAAGGAACTGCTACTCATCAATCCAGGTGTAACGCTCACCTGATTCCCACAGGGGCGTCGATCGGAACTGGACTGCTAAGGTCTCCACCAGCATTATTCGTAGTGCAGAGACGGCTGACTGGACCGGCCTTCCTAGCTTTGTCTGCTTGATTCGTAAAAGTAGTTTCCTTATTGTTTGTAATGATGAGCTCTCCATCCTCACCGAGTGCAGGGGCGCGTAGAATCCCAGTTGCTTCACTGGTTTGGAGATTTTGGGCGAGTTCTAGACGTGTTGGACTCCGTGGTAAATGGCAAGGAGCCGTAAGTATAATGTCTATAGAGTTCAATTGTCTGGTATTCACTCGTTTTTATCCCTTTTGTATTGCAGCTTAATCCGAGAAGAGTTCACCTGAAGTGCTGCAGGTTGCACGTGGGTAAGAGTCTGTATTACCCAGCGTTGTCCAGTAAAAGAGAAATAAATGTCTTTAACAAGTGTTCTTTCCTCCCACAGGTGCGGTGTTAAAGAGGTGGAATGCCAATGAAAGATGCCTAGGGGAGCGGTAACTCTGGTGAGTATAATATGGTTGCTTTGATTGTCTTTGTTAGCACCCGGCTCACCTTGTTCTCTTTGTCCCTTCCAGGTTCCACGGATGCAGTGATGAAATGATGGCTGCAGCGCTGAACCGTGGAGATGCAGACTGGTAAGTATGGCGCGGCGCGCCTGCTAGCGATGCAATGCTTTTATTTCCGACGTGTCTTTTCCAATTCCGAAGTGCGGCGAATTCGTGAACAGATGAAGATTAAAAGGTAAATTCTTGTTCTTATTTCTCTTTCTTCTAGGATGGTGTCCAAGTTCGAGGCGGGCGTGGCAGAGGACTGGATGCTGCAGGCACGGTGAGCGTCATGCTGCTGAAGTGCAGAATAACGTGAAGCATGGGCTGCTGTTCGGGCGTGGTTTAAATAGCCTGCAAAGTAGTCCCAGGTAAGAAGTTCCCCAGAACCACACCCGAGTAAATAATAGTCCCTGTAATAAAATAGTCCCACCCAGGCCTCACGTGGGCTTTGATTCATTTGCAGCATGGTCTGCAGGAGGTAAATAATGTCTATGAGCCTGGCGCCTATGGCGCCAGGACTGATGTCTATTAAGAGCCTGGTGCCTAAGGCGCCAGGACTGAACCCAGATAGCCCCCAGCCGGGGCTGCTGGGGTCTAAATAAATGTCTGGATGCCTGCTCCTGAGGCTGCTGGGCTGGGTCCGGATGCCCGGGGGTAGGCATCATGACACCAGGTGCCTCCCCTCATATCTTTAAGCCAGTTCTTAAGAGAGAGAGCACTGCGAGGAGCCGCAGGGGTACATCAAGCTCGCTCCAGGCACTTGCACGATGCCAGTCCATGGAAGAATGCCCCCCGGGTCATGAGTACATGCATTCTTGTACCTTTGTGCTGTCAGTCAGCGTGACGCAATATTCTAGAACTGTCTCAGTGCAAAACAAGTCTACTAATGGAAAAAACCCAGCTATGTGAATTTCCAAAAGCACTCCATTTTCTTCCCCTCCCAACTCGGAGCCCATCTGCGAAAGTGCACAATGTCTCTTATCAGTAATGGCCGGTTTGAGTCAGCAATTTCTCATGCGAAAGAGGATTTGTTTATGAAGCATGGCAGAGCCACAGTTCCAAAGAAAGAATATTCCAGGAGAAGCCTGAAACAGTATGCATTGCAATTAACCCCTAGTGAGCAAGCTTTACCGGGCCACACACTAGTAGATTGATACTACAAGACTGGCTATCTAAGTGCTATAATGCTTTAAGCGCTCAAATACAGGTCTCTATTGGCTACTAAACCTGGGACTCTGCCCTGCCTTAGCAAGCTATGAATGTAACCTTCCACCCCTTTGATGCCTGCACATTCAATGTAGCTCACTATGCTTGGTATGTAGGCGCTACTAAGCATTGCTAATCCATCTATAAAGGTCTGTTTCAGCATTTAGTACACACTTCGAATAAGCTGTTAGTCGTAGCTGTTAATGCAGCCATCTAAGGACCTAATATGTAATATGGTTAGCTCAGCAGGCTAATGCACCCAAGGAAAATGCAACTTCCTTCACACTACATTCCACCCCTTTTCAAAGTGTGGGCATCAATGCTGGGTTATATCTATCTTCATTTTATACTGTGCAGTGATAACTGAAATAATTAAAGATCTTGGAGCTTTCCAAGAGGTTAAGCAAACTGTCTTTTACCTGTTAGTCAGCTCGGCATGCAAGGTTAATGTATATCCTACTTAAACAAAATGTATACACTATGAATAGTGACATCTAACTTAGCCACAACCTGGTCTACATAGAATACCTACAAAATATCTTCTAACTGATCATTGTTAATAAGCAGCATGTGATTAATAACAAGGCAATCTGGTGTTGGTTAATCTGAATGAAATATTGCATTCATGTACAGTCCCCAGCTCTGAACCTGGCACCCTTCCACACTGAGGGCCTATCCCCCCTGATCCCCAGGGCATACGAGCGTGACTATGGGCTGTGTGGTTAGACACTCCCCCATGTATGTGGATCCCAACCGAAACAATCTAATTTCATGAGCAAGATTAACACATGGGCACCAAGATTTTAAAGCAAACAGTTCTACTAATTTGCATTAAACTCAATCATTGCTCTAACAATCAAAAATGAGATAGCTTAATCTGAACATTTGCAGTTAAAAGTAACTCCTTGTACCAGTGTGCTGGAGACAACCATCCCCAGAAAAAATGAAACTTGCTGGTTCAACAAATTGTGTCATAAAATGCATGTAGAGTCCATTGTAGGTTTCATTTACTCGCCATAAGGCTGCATATGTCCTTTTAGCTAAAATACTACCATCTCCAATTAGAGCTTGTACTCTTGGCAGCATTTCTTCAAAGCAAAACCGTGACATAAGCTCAGATAGCTTAGGTACGCACTCACTTTATCGCAGAGCATTGAACGCTGTTGCCCGCACACCCCTGCTGCCCCAACAATTCATAAATCATTCTCCTGGCTACGTGCAACATAGTAATTGCCAAAAAAAACAAGTCTGGGTAAAGCAGCTGGGTTGGAAAAGCAAAACATTTTGGGCCTCATTACAAGGGTGGTGCTCCCGTAATGAAGGGTACCGGTACGGGACCAGCACCCTTCATTACGGGGGCGCCGATTACAAGGTTCTCTTTGCGGTACCCTGTAAGGACGCCTGGTAAAACCAGGCGTCCTTTCCAGGTCCCGCAAGGGGAAGAGGGAGGTAATAACGGGCCAGTTGTAATGTGCCCATTATTACCTCCCTCCCCATTCCCATTGAGCCCTATGGGGGCTCAATGGGAATGGGGATGGGTTCCTGCAAGGAGGAATTACCGGGTCCTGCTATGTCGGAATGACCAGGTAAGTCCTCATTGCAGGAACCCGGTATTGGAGCCCGGTATGGAGGCAGCAATGGCGCTAATAGCACCATGGCTTACTCCATACTCGTTATGAGGCCCTTTGTCTTCATAAATCCATCTCTCATTGCATTTCACTAATAAAAACCATTTTGCAGCATTTTGGCATTCAAGTACTGTTTCACACAGCTGTTTGTGTCACATTTGGTTACGTTACAGTCCACAACCCTTTGCGATTGCATTCTCCCCAGTCCTTTAGACAAAAAAGCATAACATATCAAACAGGTTATTAAAACCATCAACTGAAACATTTGGGAATGTACATCATCAAGTGTCTGACAATATGCCAAGTCAGCGTCGTGGCAGTTCTATAATATTATTCTGTTGGGCACTTCTCGCAGGTTGTAGTACAATTGTCATCACTTAAGGCAGTAGCATTGAGTGCGGTGCAGGATAAATTCAATGTTCACATGGCTCCCTGCAGTAGCCCGCCTTCGCTGAGAATGCGTCTGCTTGACTGGTCAGAAGCACCCGATAATTGCTCATGTCTAACCCCAGGTTTTTGCCCAATAGCAGAAATAAACAGGAATGTTAGAATTTCACAAAAGTACAATATCAGTGTTATCCACCCCTTTGTTTAATACTCCCCCGCCCGCAACCAATTTCTTATCCGATGACTACACACTTTCTTGTCATTGCTACCAAAACCACCTTCACCCTTCTGTGTGGTATTGGGGGCTTGTTTGCCTTCAAACACTTGGGGTGCCTGTTCACCAATCATTTGTGCAATGCAATCATAGTTTGGTCAATGGTACCTCATGGTACCTATGTTGTTTGCAAAAGCATACAATAAGTACCCCAGTAGATCACATCTCTCCATAGCTCAATGCTTTTCTTCACCAGTGTGTCCATAGGTGCCAACAGCAATTTGCTTCCAGTGTCTCATGATCTCAATTTGGTTTGCTTGCCCTGCTGGCATTACCCCATTTTCAAAGGTAAAGTCTGTTAGTCCAATACTGCCTGCGGTTTGCTTGCACAATCGGTTTTGTTTATTTTTTCCAGTTCTCCATGCAACTAGTGTTTTTAAAGTCCCTCGTTTTTCACTTGTCATTTTCCCAAAGGGTGTCTGCTGATTTCTTGGGCCAGCCCTTGAGAGCATTAGCCTGAGTCAGTTTCTTTATTTGCTTCAACAAATCATTAATTCTTGCACTAAACCTTAAGGCTTCTGGATCACGGCTAATGTGCAGTGTTCACGTTATACCCTAAAGCCCAGTTTTGCATGTTGTGTCCTGCAAAATGGCTACCTTGGTCAGATTTGATTTAATCTGGAACACCATAATATCTTATCAGTTACTCACGCCCCTCCAATGTAGCTCGCTAATGCTGGCTGTGTTTCTTCACTTCTCTTCATAGCGCTTTATTCCACAGCATATGGGGCACTGGGATGCAGCTTGCATGGCAATGTCAATTTTAATGGGCACTTGTCATTTCTTAGCTCATTCACAGGTTCCCAGTTTCCCCAAATGTCCAGATGCTTGATTCGCCCAGTCTGCCATTTAATGCAGCATTCCTTTTTCTTCCAGTGTTGACACTGGGCGAATCGTTTGCCATCTGATCAGCTCCATCATTACAAAGAGTTCAGCATACTGGTGTCAAAAAGCATGTGTGCATCGGCATGCGCAAGGTAAATTGTGCTCTTTTGAACTTCTCAGTTATGGAAGCTACTGCTTTCAGTTCAGCATACTGGCTTGACCCCCAACTTCTTCTCTCATTAACAGTGTTTCTCGATGGGGATGGAATGCAATTGCTCGCGAGCGTCTCTGTTCTTTCTCATACATGTCAGTGCCGTTCGTGAAGCAAGCCTGTTTATTTTACTTCTTCTGCCAATAAATCATAAGCGGGTGCGACTTTAAAAGGAGATTCTGGCAGTGCTACAGGGGTATTCAATTCCGACATTTCCTCTAGATTTACTGCTTTCAGCATCTGCTTCTCAACTCGGAAACCCCCTTACTGCCAGCCTTTGTGCGCTGCTGTAAACACCACTTCCACTTGACATGAGAGGCATTTTGCGCCTTGCCACTTTTTCCTCCCAGAGCAGTTTCATGCACCCAGCCCATGACAGGAATTTATGTGCACATTGTCTTCTCAAGCCACAAACTCCACACAACAAAATCATTGCCAACAAGAACTTCCAGTTCAAAAGAGGCACTTTTTGTCATCAGATTCATCTCAATGTAATTCTGCAAAGCGTCTTTTAGCCTGTTGAAAAGCAGTCTGCTAATCAATGTCCCATTCAAAAGCATATTTCTTCCTGGTAACTTTGTAGTTTGGCTTTACAATCAGACTCCAATGCAGTGTGTGATCTTTCCAAAGAACCCTCAACCCAATTAACCCTTGCGCTTCCTTATCATGCACAGGTTTTTTTAATCTGTTGTACCAATGCCACAATAAAACCAATCATTTTCTTTGCTTAGCCAAACCACATTGCACGTAAAAATGTCACTTTTTGTGCAGATCCCTGCACTTTCTCTGCATGAATTGCCCACCCTCTGTTCTGCTCGTGAGCTGTCAATTTGTCAACAACTTTTTCAACGTGTGTCCCAGTTAATATTATATCAACAATTTCTTGGCCAAAGCATACAGCACTCAATTGTAACATCTCCGTGTATTTAGCAACCAATCCATGGCATAGAGTGGGACTATTCAAATACTCTTGGGGCAATTTAATTAATTTAAATGGTCTGTCCCCCCAAACCACTGCAAACTGATCCTGCAATTTCTAATCCTTGCACAAGTCAATAATCATATGCCATTTACCCACTTCTTTAGTGTGTTTCTCACCAATGTAGAAGAGATGGGGGGTGGGAGGCACAACTAAATGTCAAAAGGACGTGTTTAAAAAAAAAATATTAGTGGTATAAGGAATGTAAAAATGATATATGTAATTTCAGGTGCAGCTGGGAAGATCTCGAGGCCACTCGGGATCCAGAATAAAGAGACACAAAACACACACTGGACGTTGCTGACCATTAACCCAAACTGCACTCCCAACGGGATGAAATTCCAGGTGTAATATCACAGCTAAAAAGGGTTGATCAGCTCCTCGATGGAGTCAATCATCCCCGATAGTTGAAGGGGTTAAATTGTAATCTTATGACAGGCAATGTATACTTATACTTTCGTTGTGTTCATAATATCATAAAAATACCTAAATATCCCTGTCTGCCTGCGGGAATGTAGTGAGGAAAAAAGCAAACTGACTCGAGACAGGTTGAACAGGTAAAAAACAATTATTTATATAACAAAGTAACAAAGTCACTTGAAGCCGCACTGTTAACCCCACAGTGCAGTATATAAATAATAAGAATTGTCAAAGAACAGTGTTTCAAACAACAGTAGTACAATTGAGCTGTAAAGACGCTTAGGTAAACCAAAAAGAATATACAAAGTTGTGTCACAATTCCATCATTGATCATAACTCTTAAAATTTCAACATAGGAAAACACTCCGAGGTGATGATTGGTGCCAACGCGTTTTGGATTAAACTAATCCATCTTCAGAGCAGGATGTGTTAAGCTTTCGTACTGTGTTCATGATAAATACTCTTGGTGAGTCCTAGGAATAATTGGAATATACTAATTAGAAATCCGTGGGTGTTACAGAGAGTAGTTCAAATCAAAAGATTAATGAGAACAACCACTAACCTACGTGGTCCGAGAGGCAGGACTCGTAGATTTTAGTCAGGTCTGGACAGACACTCCTAGAGGCCAGACAGCAATAGATTGCTAGCGGGAAGCACTCCCCTTTTTCAGGCGTCTGAAACAAGAGGGAACCTCAGTCAGGACGGAATACAAGGACGCATACTAGGCAAATCCACTATATGCTAAGGTGACGGCTTAATTGTATACTGAAGCGTTTCAACCGTGCTCATACGGGCGGAAGTATTATGGTGAAGCCGAGTCACCTACAGTCAACTGATATGATCGTAGTTTAAAGCACATGCAACAAGTATTAGGGTCAGTAATGAAGAAATATAAATTGCGCTGTGTGCGGCCAAATAGTGTTCCAGGCATGTTTGCGCAATCATCAAGTGATGCCATTATAGTGTAGGGGCGAAATGCTAAGTTCCCTAAACCACTTACTTGTAATCTGCGAGGAGAGGTTGGAGTCGGGCAGCCCGTCGCCAAGACGGATCGCTCTCATCTGTTCTGTAGTAATGGAAGCCAGGGACGCCACGCATGCGCTTGGGCGCTGAGGACGCCATCTTTGTGTGGGCATCAGGTGGCTCAGTAGACAATGTTAAAAACAACGCCGTATCTGAGCGACAGATTGAATACGGATAAGCGAGTTGTTAGATGGGTGTAACTCCAGAGCCTCCAGTGTATGTAACAAGTGGAGGTCTACGGTCCCTCATCTGAGATACCCATAGTAGTTTATGGCCATGCATCTATGGTCGTCATGGAGATCATGCAGAAATACGGTATGGGCAACTTGCCGTATGCTTGTGAACAGAACATTGAGGTAAAGGAACATATACTGATCCCTGAGTGCCGTCTGATCAATATGGGGCACTGTGTGCTTAACAGAAAATACAAAGAGGATTTAGGAGGCAAGAGGGGGGCACCATAGTTCAAAATAAACTATTGGGTGTCCCCCCTCCTGCTTGGTAAATGAGACCCGACATAGGCGGACAAGGACATGCCTTGTACCCATCAGAAACCGGGTCACAGAGTAAGAGATGTGTAGATGACACCATTTAAAACAAATCATTTTGAGTCAGCACAAGGCCATTCCAACAAATCACTGTATGGATCATATTTTACCGTAGGTAAATACACCACTGCCGGCCCATCGGCCGTTCACATTCTAGGCAATCTGCCTTATTGTCGATATTAGACATATATATGCATAGTACAGCTTTTCAAGTTTTCACCAGAGTCCTGATTCGTCCAGCATTAAGTATAAAACATCATAAGAAGCACATAAGGTCAAACTCACAGTTCATACCCCTAGGATTGTAACCATGTCTGCACAGCTAAGTGCAATGAAGCCAATTTAGCGTGTTTAAAAGAAACTTGCAACCTTCACATGGATTTTACAGTTGCCAAAAACAAAGCCTCTACTTCACAGATCTTACTCATTTTCCTAACAACTCGACCATTCCGATGCTGTATTCAGGAATGTCAACACTTAAAGCATCCTTTTCAAAAGGTGAACCATCGCCAGTCAACATTTCAGCCCCCATTCTCATTTACTAATACACTGGGGCCAAATAACATGTTTGAATCACCATTCACAATTTACATTTCAAATGCATTTGCAACTTTTTCTGCCCCTCATGACAAAATAGGGCGAGAACTTCATTTCACGTTGCAATCCAAATATAAACCTTTTAGTAGGGGAACCACATGAAATATTTTCCTAATTTAAAGCAATAAATCCTTCCTCTCACATTCCTCGGAGCGCTCACGAACAGAGCCATTTCAACACTTTGCATGCAGCTTCCTGCTCCCTGGCTTCATTCCCAAGCAGTAAGTCAGCCAAGCATTTACTGATTACTTGAAAGGGAAATCTCAACTACAAAAGCTATTGATCGCAGCAAAAACCAACACACAAGTACTGCCCTTTTGTTGACTCAGAGCTGCAGTGAGGCAACATGAAATGCGACAGCATACCCCTCAATCTGCACCATGTTCTCTTACACATTTGTCATCCCTCCAGCATGGCATGAATTTGCACCATGTGATAAGACTACACCAAGTGTAGTGAAAAGGGGTGCAAGCACCATTTTGGGACGAGCCCACGAACTATAGCACACCTCCCACTAACAGGTTCGACTCTGCACGACAGCCATGAACACACAACTGGAGAGATGATACTTTCAGCATAAACTAAATATTTACAGCAAGTGGAAATAAAAATGTAAGTTAAGAATAATCACAAATAGTTAGAACACAGCCTCACGTTCCTTGCATATTAGCGCTGGGGACCCAGGCTCAACTTAAATGAACTGCTATTCATCAATCCAGGTGCCTCCCCTCATATCTTTCAGCCAGCTCTTGAGAGAGAGAGCCACAAGGAGCCGCAGGGGTACAACAAGCTCCGGGCACTTGCTTGACGCCAGTCCACTGAAGAATACCCCCCTGGGTCATGTGTGCATGCATTCTTGTACCTTCGTGCTGTCAGTCAGTGTGATGCAATATTCTAGAACTGTTCAGTGCAATGGAAAAACCCCAGCAATGTGAATTTCCAAAAGCGCTCCCTTTTCTTCCCCTCCCAACTCGGAGCCCGTCTGCGAAAGCGCAGGAATGTCTCTTATCAGTAATGGCCGGGTTCAGGCAGCAATTTCTCATGTGAAAGAGAATTTGTTTACGAAGCATGGCAGAGCCACGGTTGCACAGAAATAATATTCCATGAGAAGCCTGAAACAGTATGCATTGCAATTAACCCCTAGTGAGCAAGTTTCACCGGGCATGCACACTGCTAGCTAGTGTCTTGATACTACAAGACTGGCTATCTAAGCGCTACAATGCTTCAAGCGCTAAAATACAGGTCTCTATTAGTTACTAAACTTGGGCCTCTGCCCTGCCTTAGCAAGCTATGAATGTAACCTTCCAGCCCTTTGATGCCTGAACATTCAATGTAGCTCACTATGCTTGGTATGTAGGTGCTACTAAGCATTGCTAATCCATCTATAAACATCTGTTTCAGCATTTAGTACACACTATGAGTAAACTGTTAGTCTTAGCTGTTAATGCAGCATCTAAGGACCTAATTTGTAATATGGTTAGCTCAGCAGGCTAATGCACCCAAGGAAAATGCAACTTCCTTCACACTACACCTTCACACTTATACATCAGTCAAAACAAAAAGAACACAAATGGCAAAACAAAACCAATAATATCACACAGCATATGACCTGATGCACAATCTGATTAATGTCTCTTTGTCGTGGTCCGGGTGAACTAATAGGAAAAAGAGACCCAAGGAACTTCATGTCAACACAAAGGTCAAGTACTTGAATTCTCAAAGTTCCGTTGTTTCAACAAAGTACTTTGAAAAAGTCACAAGCTTTCACTCCTCCTGGAATAACAACTGTTTCCTCATTATGGCAGCAACAAATAATCTGGTCAGGATGGTTTACCACAGTTCCTAATTGCAGAAAGAATTGTAACTTTCTTTCAGCCAGCTTCCACAACTCTCGGCAACAGTCACAACTCAATATGTTCTTCTCTTGTAGTACCACTCTTTAGTACTTGCATCTTCTACTACCTTGCTTTTGTTCTCAACAGGTTTCTTCTGGGCAATCACTTCTTCCCCTAGGGGTACACTCGCCTGCATGTCTACTTCTTCCACAACACAAGAGAAAAGTGCTTCAATGGTAACTTTCAATTTTAGAAGAACAACAACTTTAACAGTTTCTCTTGGTATCAAAAATGCAACTTTCAGGCAATAGAACATTCACTATACAAACAATGCTCATCTCCCTCTGGATAACTTCTTCGAGAAGGGCAGCTTGTTTTGGCACCTTTCTCCCCCATCTGCACCAATGGTTAAACAGTAGCTAGGATACAGTCTTTCCTTGTGACTACCTTAGTTTTGGCAATGTGAGTTTAGATTGAGCACTTTCTTTTCACCATAGGAATAGCACTTCCTACAACCCTTGGGGTTTTTATTACTCTTGTCTGGCTTTTGGCACTGTGTAGTGTTTTCGCTTGGCCCAACTTTGGGCCTCTCTTGGCTTTGGCATTGCTTGGTATTTTTTTAATTTGTTTCATTGTAATGTTAGTTTTTTTACAAAACTTTTATTACATCCAATTAAAATTAAACATCATTCGTCGTCTCATCCGTTAACAAAAAATGGGGAAAAAAAGAAAAAACTTCATTCAAACCAATGTATAGATATACAGGCATTAACAAAGTCCAGTCAGTAGCAAGAGAAAAAAAATCCAATCACTTTCTACCATATGTCAATTCAAATTAAATCCACTATACTGATTTTCGAGGGCTACCATTGTTCAAGTTTCCGTCTTCTTACTTCACTTTTATATTCGATTCCAACTCTTATTACGCAATCAATTCAAGGATTTTATCCATGTAGTCAACCACCGCACATTTGAGTTTGATGTTGTTGCCTGTTATCACGTGCGACCACCACTCTTCCATATTATTGTCTTTTGGAGAAAACCATCCCAATAGTCTAGATCTCACTGTTGCAGTTGCCGCACATTCAATTAACAAGTGTTTTGTTGATTCTGGATGTTGCTTACAGTGGTGACAGCAGTCATCTTTTGTGTTTTTGTCGCGTCTTAGCCACAGCATCTCTTTAGTCTTGAATGCATTTAGTTTTAGTCTTAAGAACTGGTCTCTGTGAAGTCTTGATGGACATCTTACTAGATATTTTGGTTGTTTGTTCAGACTAATTCCACTAGTACCAAGGTCGAGAGCAGATTGTAAGTTTTCTCTTTTTTCTAAATTGACAATCCAGCTCCATTTTTCCAGTTTTTTATTTTGGCCAATTGAGGACAGGCAATTAGCACTTCTTTTTTTATGTCAGCTGCTGCTAGTACTTGTTCCATTTTAATCTTCCATTCCTCTAGTAGACCTGTTTGAGGTTTTTCTCTTACACCTGAGAGGATCTGATACGGTGTAGCCGGCTGGACCAGACATATTTTCCTCATAGTTGCTAAAGATTTCCATAACACTGTATTGTACAGTGAATTTATTGCAAGTTCGTATCGTAATGATGTTATTGAAACATATTGAGGCAGTCTCAGGACCTTTCGCCAGAATTTGCCTTCAAGCACTCTCCATATCTTCTGGTCAAAGTTCCACCCTGCCTCAGAACCAAATGTTACTGTAGGAATTACTTTTTGTAAGTAAAAAGTCAGTATTGGTAGAGTCGAGAATTTTCCATAGTCTCTGTGTAGTTTTGCGCCTTGGAGAGCCAATGTTGTCAAAAGATCTGTCAAATTTTGGTACCACGGTTGTTCGCAGATCGAGGTGTTAAAAACCACTCGTAAGTATCTTATTGAAGGGGTCCTACAGATGGTTTTGTCTGCTACATACCATCAGAACGTTCTGTTTTTTAAGCCCGCATGTCAGACAATTGTCATCAGTTTTGTTTTCGATGTGTTTATTTCAAGATGGATTTGTTGTAGATAGTCATGCAACTTGTTTAGCAGGTGCTGAAGAGCTATCTGAGTACAATTTAACATACCAGATCATAGGCGTAGGTTATATAGCTCACCGGTTGGTTATTTATTTGTGGAGGGAAACACTGAGCTTGGTCCAGAGCTGCAGGTATGTCGGCTATAAATAGCTTAAACAGCTGCGCTGCCAATGGACACCCCTGCTTTACACCTTTTCCCGTTCTTATCTTATTTGATAGTTCTCCTTCATTGTTCACACGAACACGGAAGGAGGTGTCTGTATGTAGGGCACACACGGGGCCAAAAAGTCGTCTGGACATTCCCATCGAGAAAGCTTCTGCCACAGCAAATCTCGATTAATACTGTCAAACGCTTGTCTCATATCGACAAATGGCAGGAATAGTTTTTTGTTTCCCTTCATCGCTTCAAGTTTGAGTATGTTTAATATCAAAAGGTTCACCTCGGTCCCCACTTCTTTTGTGAACCCAGTTTGCCAGTCGTCACAGATTTTCGCAGTAACTGCCCAGTGTGCCAACTTCTGTTGTAGGAATGATGCAAAGACCTTTCCAATTGTGTCCAGAAGGGCAATCGGCCGATAGTTAGACGGCTCTGCCCAACCGCCCTTCTTGAAGATCGGGACAATCACAGCATTCCACCAGGAACTCGGGACAACTTTAAGGGCTGCAATCTTTTTAAACAAAGCTTTGATGAACATTGTCCAGCTCTCCTTATTCTGTTTTAGCATCATATTAGTGACGCCATCCGGACCAGGACCTAGCAAATTTTTCAGGTGCTTGATGGCGTCATAGATGTCCTCTGCAGATTCTTGTACATTCCAGGACTTGTTACAAATGTTTGTGCCGGCACACTCTAGTCTCGTTGTTTTTTTTTTAGATACTACCCCAAAGTAGTATTCCCATTCGTCAGCTGAAATTTCATTTACAATGCCGGGATTACATTTTGAATTCGCCTTGTTCAATATTGCCCAGACCTCTCTTGACTTGTGTTTCACAATGAGTTCCAGCATATGTTCGCCTCTTTCTTGATCTCAAATTATGGCATTTGGTTTTTGCTAGTTTCGAAATTGGTGGCAGCAATTTTGTATTGCTTTTTCCACTTTGTCATTTGGGCTATTTTTTTTATAGATGTCTCATGTCCTTGTGAAGCTTTCTTTTAGCAAGCTGCACCACTCTGCTGTATATGTGTTTATGCTTGAGATCCCCAACTCCTGATCGTGATATATTCACCATATATTGTAATATCAGATGAGCATAATTGATGTCGTCATTATTTTGTTTGTTGAAGAGTTTATCATTTAGTTCTTGTATTTGATGATCGTGTATTCATAATCTGTTGCCTCCAGAATTTACTGTTACTGGCTCATCATAGAGCTGAACTTTGACAGTTTTCCTCATAAGCCAAGAGAGTCGCAGCACATTATGGTCGCTTTTGTTCTCATAAAGCACCAGGAGCTCTACTATTTTTTTGGATAGATTGTTTGAAGCCCAGACATAATCTAAGATTTTTCTATTTTGTTCTTTGCTCCAAGTGAAGTTTGGTGGGACGTCGCCCTTCACATTACCATTTAGCATTGAGCAGTCTCGGCATTGAAGAGCAGAGTTCCATCTTTGTTCTCGAGGAGGGAGATCATTCCACATCATTGGGATGTTGATTTCAGCTTCTTATTTTCCCTAAACAAAGAACAGTTCAAGTCTCCACACACTATTATCAATAGATTTGTATACATTTCCGTGTATTTATCAATTATGGTAGTGACTGATTTGATAAACTCATGTCAGGGTTCCAGTAACAGTTCAGCAGCAACAAATGGGAACGCTTGTCAAAGTTGGGTTCCCTTGACTCCAATATGGTTCCTTGCAAAAACAAGTTAGGATTTTTTGACTCAAGGACTGACCACCAGTTGTTCATTTTTATCATCGTTAGTAACCCTGAATATGGCCGACCCAAGTAATGTTTTCTTGCAGGGTTTAAATACATGGTATAACCATCTTTCATTGGCGTCTCCCTGAGCCATGTCTCTTGTAGACAAATCGTGAAGTTGTTTTCTAGGCTCAGTGCAAAGTCATTAAATAGATGCTGAAAGCCCCTTGTGTTCCATGAAATTAACACACAGGTTTCCTCGACTACCGTTTTTCAGGGTTATTGTCTTTGATGACCATTGCTTGGTATTCTCAATTCTCAATACTGCTATCTCACTGGGTTGTTGTGATCTCCAAAGTCTCACAAAAGGTACATGACAGCTACTTTGTTTCATTAACCCCCATCTTAGTGGTTTTGTAATAGTTCAGTATTCAATGAAAATGCTTCTGTCATGCACACGCGAGCAGCACGGCTGACCTGGCTATGTGACCAGCACTCAAGCACTCCGGTACCACTTGCAAGTGGGAAAATCACTGGGTAAGTCACTCTTGTTCGGTACTCGGTGGCCTTTTACTTTTGCAGCTCTCCTGGACTCGGCGAATAGTTTCTGGCTGTCCGCTCCTGCAGCAGCTACACCAAATCGGAGCTTCCCAAGCACACGCAAATCTCCTGTGCGACCCAGTCACCGGAGATCTCTCAACATCTTCCACCACACTGTCTTTCTTCTGCACAGCCTCTGCACATGGGATAGGGAGAGGCAACAACCCTTTCAGGACCCTCAGTGGTCCAGGCGTCTTCTCTCCACCTGCAGGCGCAGACCGCACAGCATACACTGCTCCCTCTGCTTCTTCTTCTCTGACTTTTTCAGCTTTTCCCTTGCCTGCACCTGAGGGCCCCATGTAAACCTCCCAGCCTCCCTCAGGTGTGGATAATTTGGGTTAATTATCTGACTACTACAACATGCTTCCTCTGAATCCCTCGTCCTGGTCCCAGTACTGAAGGAATTATGGGGCTTGGTGTCCCAACTAACAAAATCAGTTCTCTTAACTGTGTTTTTTCTTAAACTTTGATATATTTTCCCCACAACCCTTACTAGGGGTACATTATACAAATTAGTCATCCGACTGGTTGGTAAAGAGGAATCTAGGTTTTCAGATGAAATGTGGTTAACATTTACCAGCTTCCTTACATTACACTTTTGAAAGTTAGGGAGATTTTTAATTGTCTGAGTTCCCTGAATTTGAGAGAGATGCTTATTTGTTTTATTCATACAGGGCTTTGGACTGCTTTCACCCACATGGAGGTGGTTAACCCGTGCAATAGAAGGGTCATGATGGAAACAAGCAATTATAAATTGTGGGAGTGGAAAAATGCCCCATTTAAAGGAAGGCAAATACTGTGTCTTATCCCCTGGATTCCTCTCACATTTCTGAGCCCTGTCTCCTCCCGGGTGATCCTCCCGCAGAGCACCCCCCTCAAGGTCAGGACCAGGTAGCATCTGCCTTCCCCTAGCTACCTGGGAGGAGACTCTAGGCAGGGATTCAGTGAGGGATCCATAGGATTCATCACAGTGGCCACTGAGGTATGCCAAGAAAAGCAATTCAGCAGTGTTGTAGCAGTGAGGCTCTACAGCAGTCACCCCAATTACCAGCAGAGAGACATTCAGGCCCATCAAAAACTCCCGACCACAAGAACGGAAGACTCAGCCATGGGGCAACGTTAACTGTCTTTATTATCTAACAAAACAACAGGGATCACACTAGAAAAACGTGAATTCTCCACGGTTCTCTTCTTCTGAGCGTGTGTCAACCGGTTTTATCCAGGTGTGACGTCACAAAACCAAGCTCTGTCACCGAAACCTATCGGCATTCACATTGGTCAGTTTAGGCGAACTAGGTACTAGGTCATTTGCAAGCTAAGCTGACCATCTAAGCTGACTTCCAAAAATGACCCACTAAAGAAGGGGTAATCCTTACACAGAACAAAAACTCCAAAACAAAACATCAAGCAGAACATTCCCCCGCCTCCATTCGCCATATATTTGAGTCTATACTTACACTCTGTGGTTCGCCGAAGCCCCTCGGACACCGACTCTCCCACAACCTCACACTCTGCCGTCCGGTCTGCTAGGTGTCCCATGGGAAGCGGGCAAGAATTTCCTCCACAGCGGCTTCTGTCGACCTCTTCTCTTTTTGTCCACGTGTGGTTTTAGGCGTGGTTTTAGGCGTAGGTTTCCGCAGGTTGCCGCCCACCCCTTCAGGCATGCTGCGGGATGAGGCAGCTTACTGCCAAAAGGTCTTGGCAATTATCCTCTGCTACCACTTGGTGAGGCGGCCTTATAGCAGTCCCCCCAATTACCAGCATAGAGACACTCTGGCCCATCAAAAACTTCCCACCGCAAGAACGGAAGACTCAGCCATGGGGCAACATTTACTGTCTATATTATCTAATAAAATGACAGGGATCACACTAGAATAACGCAAATTCTCCAGGTTTCTCGTCTTCTGAGTGTGTCACCCGATTTTATCCAGGTGTGACATCACAAAACCAAGCTCCGTCCCCGAAATGTATCAGGCATATGCATTGGTCAGTTTAGGCGGACAAGATATAAGTCTTAAAGGGGTTTATTCTACTATTGGATAGCCATATCTGGTGGCTCCTCCTGAGACCACCTGCGCATGTTTCAATCTACAATGTTGCAGGGAGACCATTGGCTGCTGCAACATATTATATCTTCACGTGAAAGGTGACTCTGGATTGGGTAGAGTGGGTCCTCCCAGCCTTGGAACTCGGGACGATTACCAGGTTCAGTGTACCATAATCAAGGCAATGAGAATGATCATGGAGGTGATGTGTGTTCCCTAATGTTGCCATCTCTGATCACCTAAGCCTGGGAGAGTGCATTCAGTTGGCAGTTTGTGAGTAACACTTGTATCTTTCCACCTCGAATTTGATAGGAACAGCTTCTCTCCATCGACCTCGATTGAATGGGCATTATCTTGTTCTGCTGGGTCACGTGTGTTGAGACCACGAAATGGAGCTCTCTTGCCTGTAATTATGAGGATTTTAGTCTGAATTTCTCACAGATGGCTTATCGTCTTAGTAATCAGGAGCTTTCCGTCTCCCCTCATCCTTGACTGAGTGCATCGTTTCTGCTTGCCGCTGGTTGCAGCGATCATGCAAGCCATTCCATGTACTCAAAGCTTGTCTTGCCTTCCTCATTCCTTTCAGTGGACCTATAGCCTCCATATGTTTCCGTATGGCTTTTCCATGGTAGTGGCAGTCAAGCATATGCAAGCTTGGTATAAGTATATTTTGGCGTCTTGCAGTTCAGATTTGGCGAAGAATGTGACTATATATAGAGATATGTACATGTGTCTGTAATCCACCTAAACGAGCCATAAGCATGTGTTTTGTGTCTATATGCAATAAGCTAATGCATGTTTGTGTAACTTCATGAATGGATCGCTATATACTTCATGTCAAAGTGCGGCTATTTCGTGATGTCAGTGATGACATCATTGATTTCTTGATTTGAGGTCAGTCAACTTGTTCGATTGATGGCACCGCCATCTCCTTCAGGTCATCGACTGGGTATGGCCTGAACCGCTGTTTGAAAGAATAAGGTTTATCACATCTGTGGTACATCAATGATGGCGGTGAAGGGCCTAAGAGTGGGGTGCATCTGTCATGTCTCAGTCTTCGGGCTAAGAATTGTGTGGGGGTCACGAGGGCCATAATTGAACCTCCATCTTCAATCCCCACTCTGGTCAACATGTTGACCAAGCTACCTATAAAACTGTCTCTGTTCACGTTTAACTTTGGGAGCAGTCGTGTAGGGGCTGAGGGTTTGCTTTCTCATCCCTCTTTCACAAGAGGGTACCTAATACAGGGTGTCCAAATAGAAGCTCAAAGGGGCTAAACCCTACTCCATTCTGTGGCACCTCGCTGAAGGCGAACTGAAGGCATGGCAGGAGAATATCCCATTTTCTCCTCAGGTGCTCTTCCAAGCCACCTATCATGACTTTCGGGGTCTTGCTGAACTGCTCAACAAGCCCATTTGTTTGTAGATGGAAGGATGTAGAGAACCGGTAGGTGGCTCTGCACTCTTCCCACATAGCCTTCATCTACGCTGATATGAAGTTTCATTCCCTGTCAGAAACAACTTCCTTGGGGAATGCAACATGGGAGAATATCCCAATCAGAGCCTTCACAACAATGGTGGCTTTGATGCCTCTCAGAGGGACCGCCTCAGGGTATCTTGTGGTCTGGTCTACCACCACCAAGATATATCTGTTCCCTGAGCTGGTTTGAGGATCCAAAGGACCCACAATATCCATGCCTATTCTCTGGAAAGGCCACCCAACCACGGGTAGTGGAATTAAGGGGGCCTTTTTGGCACCACTTGACATGCCAGAAGCTTGACAAGTCGGGCAGGATAGGACAAATTCTTTAACCTTTACGCCAAACTGCGGCCAGTAAAAGTGCATAGACAACTGGTCTGATGTCTTAGTCACTCCCACATGACCCGCTAAAGGAATTTGGTGAGCCAGATCCAAAAGAAAATTTCTGTGGCATTGGGGAATCGCCAATCTCTGGTGCCCTCGCCCTCAGAATCTCTGGGCTCACTGTACAGGAGTCCATCCTCACAGCTGTGAGAAACCTGAAGGTGTCTCACCCGCTAGTCCCCAGGATCTGTCATCCAGGTTGCCAGGACACAGCCATCGCTTTTGGATCCAGTTTCTGGGGGTGAACCAGTGCGGGAGGATCACCTGGATGGGGGGTCCTCAGGGAGTGGAAATGGGACACCAGAGGGTGAGATGCATTATCCCCTTCCCAATAACACTTTTTGGCCATCCCACCAGGTAGGATACCTAGGAATTCAACACCTCCCCTTTTTCTGACACAAACTCTTTCTCACAGACAGTTCACTGTGAGCGACAACGGACTAACACATGACATGTTCCAAAACCATGGACAGGCAAGGTCAGGCAATTACAGATTATTACACACACCTGACTTCCATCACGCTTCCCCCGCGGATAAAAGGCGGTACACGAAAGCACACTCTGAGCGAGGCAAACCACATGAGGAAACAGCAGTTCCAAGATGGCAATTTCATACAAGGAGGAAGACGGCGAGACCAGAGAGAGTCGCAAGGAGGGAAGCACCTGTGACCTCTAAAAACCATTACTTTCATGAGCCTTGGAAAGTAAGAAACCGAAGACCAGGAACTAAGGCTGATCAAACCCGCACAGTGTGGCGGAGGTACCCGGGGCTCTCCCTTGTCGATAACCAAGGCGGGGAGGAGCGATTGCCGCCGTGGTACTGTCCTTGGCTCCAACAACAAAGCAGCCTCAGAAAAGGCAGCACAGCCGGTGAGTCAGAGAGACTAATACCAATCCAGCTTGTGTTTTGAAGCAAGGTTGCAAGCGGCAACATGGTACAAAAGGAACAGTGTGTGAGGTGTTTCTAAAGAGCGACACAGATATGAATGAAAAGCAAAAGAAGTAATTTAACGTTATAATTGAACTTTGGTAGTTAAGAAAAAATACCATACACAGAGTGGTTCGGCGCCACTTGGGTGCTCATTCGAAAGCCTCTTTTAAATATCTAACTGATGCTGAGTGTGAGTAAAGGAAGATTGAAATCGAACTGGTCATGCAATGGGTTAGGCTAAACTCTGTGCACATTTGAAAGTCTTAGATAGTTTAAAGTACATTACAATCGGTGTGAGCCTTGATGAGGGTGACTAATCGAGTGAAGGAAAAGGATCTGAGCCCGACTGAGGGGGATCCAATGTTGAACTTTGGTTTTGGAAGGGATCTGAGATCGGCTGAGGGGGATCCTGGGTGAACACCCAAACTGAATACTAGAAAAGGAAAAGAACATTTTCGTTGTTGTTTTTGTGTACTAGACCATCTGAGTTAAGTGAACCCATGTGGGACCTTTAAGATGAGGTATCACTCTACAGGGTGGATGGGGATGGAGAATACTCAAACATAAATAATAAAACTGACTCAGGAAGTTGGCAAAAAGACTCTGTCTGTTTTATTAACAATGTTCTAAAACAGGGAGTAAAACAGACATCATCGATGTATAGCAGTAAAATCTCACCAAATTTCATAAAAAACACATTCTTATACTAAAAACTCGTCATTACTGACATCATGCTACGTGGCAAAACTGAGAAAACTTATGTGACACTGTGGTTGGTTAACAGAAAACATCTAGGTATACTTTGAGTGAGGGTTTGTGTTGTGATCGGATCCCTACCATAAGGGCTCTTTGATACATGGCCCTTTATAATTGGTTGGCACGCTTGTACCCTTCTGGAACATTCCTCTCATTAGCAGCATGCAACTGGTACCCCTGGTGCCAGAAGGCTGGACTTGACCATGCCTCCCCACCCAGTTAGCCCACTATCCATCATCACACGAGCTGTCTGCCATGAGCATAATCGTTTGAACTTGGCCTTGCAAGTATCATTGTTCCTGGAAATAAAAGGGAGTGTGAGCATGTCTTTATCTTCTGGTCCCGGTGCAACTTGCCCAAAGTCTATTTTCATCTGACCATGTGACTGGGCACCACGTTCTGAACTCCTTCATAGTATTAAATGGTATTAAATTAATAAAACTTGGCACTCATTGTCCTTCCGCCATACCTTAACAGGAGTCCGGCTCTCGCCTTCTCGTTCATTGTACCTTTACAAGATAACTAACGAGTTTCTTGGCTGCCTCATCCCTTGACACTGGGCCAGGCAGGCCACCATGATTCGTCTTCCATCTTCAGCTGAGCTTATTCTTCTGCGCCACACTTTTCAATCCTTCTGTTCACAGGGTTCAGTTTGCTCAAATACGATGTGGAACTTCCAGATTCCTATGCATATATATATATATATATATATATATATATATATATATATATACATACACACACACACCTTGGCGCATCACAGCAAAGCAATCTATTCACTAGGTAGCCAGCCTTATGATTACTTTGTCTACTTGCGTTACTGCATCTGTACAATTATAAAATGGTTTTCATTTTCTTCTGTGCTTTTCACACATGTGAAATTATTCTGCATATGGAAGGTTACCTGATTCTCACTTCGTTGCTGTTATGATTCCTGCCCCTCATGTCGCCAGCCCTCCAAGATGTCAGGCTGGAGTATTGCATTGATGGGGATAAAATGGATGCCCCCACATATTTCGGTTCCAAGAACTGCATGTGCAGTCTAGTCTTTTGGGTGTGGTTCAGCCCAGAGACACCTGGGATACCCAGAGACTATTTAAGCCACAACCAGGCTGAGAAAAATGCTTTGTGTTTTCTGCACCTGCAGCGTGACACTCACCGTGTTCGGATCGGTCTCCAGTAGGCCTGCATATTTCTTCTGCGCTCAGCTCCTGCAAGAACAAGAACACCGTTAGGAACAGCCTTACCTTGCGGCGCTTCTGCCCATCATTCATCGCTTCTTCTGTTCTGCGGGCATCTTTGGCAGTGTCATTCCCATCCCGGCACGCCGCTTCCTAAGGAAAAGGGAAAAGAACAGAAAAAAGGCATTAGTAAGCATTCAGCAAATCTTCGCTTATTTTTAAAGACTGTACGAGCTTCAGACGCTTACCTGATTCCCAGCCGCTCTGGGGCAACTCTGTCTCCAGAACTTCTCATCCATCTGCAAGAGGGAAAAGACACTCCAAGTTAGCGTGGAAACATCTAGAGGCGCCGCATACCGCGCTTACTGACCGCATTTCTTCTTCATAACCAGCATCCACGCTGAAAACGTCGTGGCACCTAAAACACACAGAAAAAGAACTCAGTTCAATACAAATACGAAAGGGTCGCATCGCACATTGCGCTCTCGCTCACCTTCAGATCTACTCATCTCAGCAGCATGTTGCCATCCCCGGACGCCGCCCATCATCTAAGGAAGGAAAGGAACAAAGTTAGAGAACTGTTCAAAAGACTCAATGTACTTACCTGTTGGACTCTTGCCAGTGAAGTAACTAGGCAGCAACGAGCCCGCATCAATCAACGCGCCCCTGCGCTGAAAGCAGGACAGAGAGCACACTTTCCAAGAAAACAAGGTGAGCTGTGGATCAAAGGGAAGGGTTGGACCCCGGGGAAGAAGTGGTTCAAGTACACAGAGACAATAGGGAGTTAAACTCCACCAATCCTGTGTTTCAGGCCCAGTCTCCAGTCGAGTAGACTCCAGGGAAGTGTTTAAGGTCATAAGAGGTCAGAACAGGCTGAGTGACATCCCCGTGGATACCAGGTGAGCATTACAGAACACAAAGCCTCACATCAAAATCCACCTGGGCGTCATGGAAACGTCAGAAACCGACCAGTTAGCCCACATGTTGGGGCAGCTACGTTCTGAAGTAGATGCAGCCAGGCAGGAGACCGACACCCTAAGGCGAGAGCTGATAGTAGCCAAAGAACGCACTGATGATTTAAGCCGGCAACTTCTCCAGTCACAAGCAGGGCATGCACTATTGCCGGGAAGCGTGCCCTCGAAGCCAGCACCATCAGCCAATCCCGTTCAGATAACCCTTCCTGGGGTAGTTCCCTTGGCCCCGCCCGAACGATTTACGGGGGATCCCAAGAGGTTTGCAACGTTCATGAACCAGTGCCGTCTGCACTTCCTTTGTAGACCAGGGGCCTTTCCGATTGACCAATCATGGGTCGCTTTTGTGCTATCCTACCAGAGTGGTAGCGCCGCGGACTGGTCTGTAGCCTTTGTGGCCCAAGACGATCCTTTGCTGCATGACTTCGGGGGCTTTCAGCAGGAGATGGAAAAGCTGTTCGCCCGTTGTACTCATGGGCAGGCATTAGACAACAAACTTCTGTCCCTACGCCAAGGGAATCAAGACCTATTAACATACATAGCCACGTTCAATAGACTCGTAGTTGAAGCAGAATGACCAGTGGAGATATTTAATCGGGGTCGTGGGGGGAGCTCAAGGATGTTCTCGCACAAGTAGTGAACCCCCGAAAGACTGCTCAGAATTCATTGACCTTGTTGTTCAACTGGATCATAGGTTGCAGGACCGAAGAGCAGATCGAACCAGACCTGACCCTCGCCCTATGTATGTGCGTTCAAATGACAATATTGCCCGCACAACGGAAGGTTCAGGAGAACCAATGCAAATCGGGGGGGTCAGATCCCCCTTGACTAAAGCGGAAAGGGATAAAAGGAGACAGCAGCAGTTATGTCTGTGCTGTGGAAGGTCAGGTCATTTCCTTAAAGAGTGCCCTGTGAACCCACCGAGGACGGTAGGGACCACAGACAAGGAAGATACCATCAAGGAATCGGAAAACTCCCCAGCCCGGCAAGTGTTGGGGTCCACTTGTCGAGCGAAGAAAGTGAACTACAGACCTCCCATTTTGCACTATCTGTGGTCTTGATCAATCACCAACAACCATCTCGGATGCACGCTCTAAGAGCTTCCATTGACAGTGGAGCCGTTGGGAATTACATCAACCAGGATCTTGCGGCAAAGATGGGTCTTCCGTTACGCCCTAAATCAACCACCGACGCTGTTACCACTGTCGACGGCACGGAAATAGCTTCTGGTCCAGTATCCCAATGCACTGCAGCTTTAACCCTTCTGTGTGTCACGTCTCCCAGATCCACATCTAGTACCCTTCCTCCTGGCCCCGCACCCATCACCCGTCGAGTTCCCTGCAGTCCCTGCAACCACGTGTGACTGTATAAGCTGTCGAACCCCTTCGTCTTCCCGTCCCTCCACACTCTCCTCACCTGAGTCTTCAGAGTGGCCTGAGTTCCGTAGATTCCGCCGGCTCAGGTAGTCCCGTTCTTTTTTAGGTAGCACTTGCCTGTCTCGGTGAGGTGAGAAGCCACAGTGACTGCTGAATATACAGCCGTCCTGTGGCCCCTTTTCCGGGAACAGGCCGGACAAAAAAGGGAAAAAAACCCACACGTGGGAAAAACCCTTAGGATACTTCTGGTAATGAGGTAGGTGAAGATCCAAGTTTATAATCCGTAGGACTGGAAGCAGATGCGAGGTCCACAGGGTTGAACACAGGAAGGGATCCAAATGCGACACCAATAAGAGATGAAGGAAGCCAAAGCAACCACTGGCCCCAGGAAATTAAGGGCACGGTAAGAAAGAGAGAAATTACAGGAGAGAAAAAACAACAGACAGAGAACAAGAGAAAACTGGAGAGCCGCGAGTAAAAAGAGCGGCAAAGAGGAGAGAGAGAAAAAAGAAAAGCCCGCCGCCTGAGCGGCGAGACTAGAAAGAGAAAGCGTAGAAGTGCCGAGAGAACGGCAAGGAAGAGACTGGTAAAAGTAAAGCCGCTGCGGAAAACGAAAAACGGCCAACAGGTAAGTAGAAGAAACTTTATCCCAAGTGCAAGGGACGAGCAAGCAGAGAAGACCCGCCGCACGCCAAGGCGAGCAGAGGGCAAAACGCTGGAAGAGCGCAAGAACCAGAGCCGCTGGAGCGAGAACCAGCTATAGGTTGAAACGCAGCGACTGCCGGGCCTGAAGGGCAGATAAACTTCCGGCAGCGCTGTGATTGGCCATGAATCGATACCAGACACAATGAAGGGACTACACCGCTCTACCTGCCGGTTAGCCTCCAACGTGGAAGGAGCCGCCAACCGCGGTAGCGATCGCGGATGACAGTATGACCCCCTCCCCACCTAACCGCCCCAGGCTTCCCTGGATAGCGGCGGTGAAAAGTAGCCAACAATCTTGGTGCATGAACCTGAGAAGCCGGTTCCCATGAGTCCTCCGACTCAGGGTATCCCTTCCAGGACAAGAGGTACTCAAGGCGTCCGCAATAAAACCTGGAATCACGGACCTGAGATACCTCATACTCATCAGGCTCCGAGGACCGTGCCAGGATAGATCTGGGAATGGTTCTATGGTGAAGGTCGGGACAGTAAGGCTTGAGAAGAGAGGAATGAAAAACCGGGTGAATGCGGCGAAGAGAGGAGGGAAGCCGAAGGCGAAAAGCGACAGGATTGATTTTAGAGAGAATAGTGAAAGGTCCCAGAAAACAAGGAGACAGCCTAGAAGGCCTTGTCCATCTGGGAAGAAACCGGGTGGACAACCACACCTGATCACCTGGCTTCCATACTGGACATTCCTTCCGATGTTGATCGGCACAGGATTTTGTCCGTCTTCTGCTGACCTCTAAACTCTGCATAGCTGAAGTCTGGGCTTCCTTAATATTCCCTAATACCTCTTCCACCGTCGGGGAGTTGGTGTAACTAGGAACCTCTGGAAACACAGCACGAGGGTGAACCCCATAAGTGCAGAAGAAAGGAGATAGTCCCGTGGCGGAATGCCTGGTGTTGTTATACGAGAACTCTGCCGTGGGAAGCAGCAAGACCCAGTTGTCTTGATGTTGAGATATATAACACCTTAGGTATTGTTCCAGGGTCGCATTCAGGCGTTCCGTCTGACCATTGGTCTCCGGGTGAAACCCTGAAGCCAGAGCTCTTTCAATGCCCAAACGGTTGCAGAAGGCAGTCCAAAACTTCGAGATATATTGACTTCCCCGATCCGAGATAATCTTATCGGGGAGACTGTGTAGCTTGAAAATGTCTCGAGAGAAAACCTCTGCCATCTTAGCCGCAGTGGGCAGCCCTGGAAGTGGAGAAAAATGTGCCAACTTAGAAAAAGCGTCTACCGTGACCATGATGCAGGTACAGGATTCCGAGACCGGCAGATCGACAATGAAATCGTTAGATATAAGACCCCAGGGGCGCGTTGGAAGTTCGACCTGAGTGAGCAGACCCAAAGGTTTTCCCAGGCGATATTTGGATCTGGCACAAATTGGACAAGCCTTGACATAATCGTATGTCTCCTTTCTAGCGTTTGGCCAAAGAAACGTTCTAGAGAGAAGCTCAAAGGTATTCTCAGCCCCTCTATGGCCTGCCGAGCGAGAGTCGTGACTCCACTTCAGGATTCTAGCACGAAGAGAAACTTTGGGAATGTACAATTTCTGTTTGTAGAAAAGCCAGTCTTCTCTTTGTTGAAAAGGAGAGGTAATACATAGGGGTATTTGGCGCTTTTCCTGAACGAGAGCAGTCTTCACCTCTTTAAGAAAAGAACCAACAAAGGCCAGGATTTGGTTGCATTTGAACATGGATTCCCTCTTGATCTCCAGGTGTTCCTTTGTGGAGTCTTTGCGCGATAAGGCATCCGCCAGACTGTTCTGCGATCCCGGAATATACGAGACTTGGAATTCAAACTGTGCGAAATGATGGGCCCACCTGGCCTGCCTGGAATTCGAACACTCCAATTCTTGTAGTACCTTGAGGTTCTTATGGTCGGTCCTAATCAAAAATGGGTGTCTGGCTCCTAGTAGGAGATGGCGCCACTCTTCACAGGCAAGTTTCATGGCCAGAAGTTCTTTCTCCAGTACTGAATAGTTGAGCTGGCTAGGAGAAAGAGATTTTGACATGTAGGCCACGGGGTGTTCCACTCCTTGGACGGTCTGGAGCAATACCGCTCCTACAGCTACCGCAGAAGCGTCGGTCTCCAAAATAAATGGCTGTGATTGATCAGGATGCTGGAGAATGGGGGCAGTACAAAACAATCTCTTGAGAAAATCGAAACTCTTCTCTGCCTCATCTGACCAAAAAAACTGAACCGCCTCCTTCTTGAGTAGGCGCGTAATTGGGTATACTACCTCCGAAAAGTTTGAGACAAATCTGCGGTGGTAATTTGCTAATACCAAGAATCTCTGGACTTCTCGGACTGCAGTAGGAGCTGGCCAATCAAGAATAGCATCAACTTTGGTTTGGTCCATGGCCACCCCTTCTTCGGAAAGAATGAATCTGAGATAGTGAACCGAGGATACCGCAAATTTGCACTTCTCGCCCTTGACCAGCAACTGGTTTACCTGAAGGCGAGACAGAACCTGGGTGACATGTTGAATATGTTCCTCCATGTTAGGGGAAAAAATCAGAATGTTGTCGAGGTATATTATAACCGAGACCGACAGCAGATCCGAAAATAGCCTATCCATGAATCTCTGGAATGCAGCCGGTGCGTTCACTAAGCCGAACGGCATCACTCTGTACTCAAAAAGACCGTATGGAGTTCGAAAAGCCGTCTTCCATTCGTCCCCATCAGTGATGCGAAGCAGATGATGTGCGTTCCTGAGATCCAATTTGGTGAAGATTCAAGCCCCTTGTACCGCCTCGATAATGTCGGTTATGAATGGCATGGGATACCGATCACGGATTGTAACCTTATTGAGGCCCCGGTAATCGATACAGGGTCTGAGATCAGTCGTGTCTTTTTTCTTGATGAAGAACAGAGAGGCGCCAGCTGGTGACTTCGAAGGTCGAATAAGACCATTCTCCAAGTTGGTATCCAGATAGACTCTTAATACCTTCTTTTCGGCCTGAGAGAGAGAGAACATGCGCCCAAATGGAACCAGTGCATTAGGTTCGAGATCGATTGAGCAGTCTTCTGGCCGATGAGGAGGTAGCCGAGCGTAGAGATTCTCTTGGAATACCCCGGAGAATTTTGCACAAAAATTAGGAAGCGTGTGAATACCCACATGATCCTTGGAGAGAACCCTAACCGACTGTTGATCTTCCCTAGTATCGGGAGGAAGACAGTTTACTGAACAGTACGTGGAACAAAAACTTAGTCGGTTTTCCGTCCAGTTGATATACGGGTTATGCTTGCGCAGCCAAGGAATGCCTAGGATTATGGGGAAATGTGCGGCTCTAATAATGTCGAACTGCAGGAGAATTTTGCACAAAAATTAGGAAGCGTGTGAATACCCACATGATCCTTGGAGAGAACCCTAACCGACTGTGGGGAAATGTGCGGCTCTAATAATGTCGAACTGCAGGGTCTCTGTGTGTTGGTTGATGACCACAGTGAGTTGTTCAGTGGTATGAGTGATTAGTCCAGACGACAAAGGTGTACCGTCCACTCTTTCCACTTTCTGACCCACCTTACGAACTATCCGAGTGAGTCCCATCTTGTCAGCCCACAGAGTGTCCACAAAGTTCCCTGCCGCTCCACAATCCAATAAGGCTAATGTTTCCACCGGCCTTCCATTTAGATTCAAGGTAACAGATAGTACCATCAGTCTGGAAGCCTCTTGGGATTCTGAAGCCGACACCGAAAGAGTGACATAGGGACGCTGAAAAAGATCTGAGTACCCCCGGCTACCCGTCCCTATTGACGCCGAGGGTAGTCGTTTCCCGCCTTCCTCTCCGGTACCTCAGAGCAGTCCTTCAGCACATGTTGGTCGGAACCACAATAGGCGCACAACCCTTTCTCTCTTCTTCGCCGTCTTTCCGCTGATGACAGAGGTGCCCTGGTAGCTCCGATTTGCATCGGTTCTTCGCTCTGAGTAGAGGAGAGACGTCCAGAGGGAGAGTGTGAAGGAGGGTTCATGGGATTTCCTGATCCTCTTTGTTTCCGGCGTTCTGCCCTTCTCTCTTGGAGGCGGTACTCGATGTGGAGAGCGGCAGCAAGTAAGTCTGGAAATGTGGGGGAGCGTGGAGATCTGGCTAGCTCATCCTTGATCTCATCTCTCAACCCTCTCCGGAATACAGCATACTGTGCTTGTTCGGACCATCCCGCTCCTGCTGCCAATGTCTTAAAGGAGGAGATGTATGACAGCACGTCTAGAGCACCCTGTCGAGCATCCAGCAGGTCCTCACCTGCAGTAAAAGATAGTTCAGGTCGCTCGAAAGTCTGTTTCAGTAGATTCTGGAACCCCGAGGAATCCTGTAAGATGGCATTACTGTTTGTAACTAGCGGAGTAGCCCAGGCTAAAGCATTCCCCGTCATATTTGAAATCATAAACCCTACTCTGGCTTGATCCGTGGAGAAGGTGTGTGGTCTGAAGGTGAAGTACACATTGCAGGCCTCCAGGAATTCCTTTACCCTCTTAGGTGAGCCATCAAATCTTCCGGAAGAAAGAGCCATAGGAGGCAATTCCGGGGGATGTGAGGGTTCCCGGACCGCTACCATCTGTTTTAGAAGGGCATTCTCAGTCTTGACCCCCTGTAATTCCAGTGACATGGCCTGAAAAGCCTTCCATAACTCCTGAACTGACATCTTGGTCTTTCTTGGCGTTTCAATCTGTGACTGTATAAGCTGTCGAACCCCTTCGTCTTCCCGTCCCTCCACACTCTCCTCACCTGAGTCTTCAGAGTGGCCTGAGTTCCGTAGATTCCGCCGGCTCAGATAGTCCCGTTCTTTTTTAGGTAGCACTTGCCTGTCTCGGTGAGAAGCCACAGTCACTGCTAAATATACAGCCGTCGTGTGGCCCCTTTTCCGGGAACAGGCCGGACAAAAAAGGGAAAAAAACCCACACGTGGGAAAAACCCTTAGGATACTTCTGGTAATGAGGTAGGTGAAGATCCAAGTTTATAATCCGTAGGACTAGAAGCAGATGCGAGGTCCACAGGGTTGAACACAGGAAGGGATCCAAATGCGACACCAATAAGAGGTGAAGGAAGCCAAAGCAACCACCGGCCCCAGGAAATTAAGGGCACGGTAAGAAAGAGAGAAATTACAGGAGAGAAAAAACAACAGACAGAGAACAAGAGAAAACTGGAGAGCCGCGAGTAAAAAGAGCAGCAAAGAGGAGAGAGAGAAAAAAGAAACGCCCGCCGCCTGAGTGGCGAGACTAGAAAGAGAAAGCGTAGAAGTGCAGAGAGAACGGCAAGGAAGAGACTGGTAAAAGTAAAGCCGCTGCGGAAAACGAAAAACGGCCAACAGGTAAGTAGAAGAAACTTTATCCCAAGTGCAAGGGACGAGCAAGCAGAGAAGACCCGCCGCACGCCAAGGCGAGCAGAGGGCAAAACGCTGGAAGAGCACAAGAACCAGAGCCGCTGGAGCGAGAACCAGCTATAGGTTGAAACGCAGCAACTGCCGGGCCTGAAGGGCAGATAAACTTCCGGCAGCGCTGTGATTGGCCATGAATCGATACCAGACACAATGAAGGGACTACACCGCTCTACCTGCCGGTTAGCCTCCAACGTGGAAGGAGCCGCCAACCGCGGTAGCGATCGCGGATGACACCACGCACGCACCCAGCGGCAGCTACTCACCAGACAGGGGAGATGCCTAACAGGTAACCCAGGATCCTTATGGCCCTTCCTGCATTGGCATCTGCCATGGCATTTGTCTCCTGGGCAGCGCTATTCCACGGGCGCACAGAGAACCTCACGTCACGTGACCAAACGCCAGCAACTGCTTCCGTCCACTTCGCGGGTCACGTGACGCGGTTCTCACGTTTCCCTTGTGACTCGCGTCATGCGACTATTCTACGCAGTCAAAAGGATCGGGGTAACACGGAAGGAACGCTTCACAGCTGCTTCATTGGAGTACTGTATAGCATTTGGACTTTTTCGGATATCTTGAACTTCATTGACCACGGAACGTTCTAAGGATTGCTTTGTTTTTTCCCCTGGAGTTAAGTTGAACTGTTGTCTTCTGGTATTATGACCTTTGGCTCTGCTATTTGGATTCTGGAACTCTTGACTTTTGCTTTCCTTCTGGCTTCTGACCTCAGACTGTTTAATGGATTGCTCATGGATCATCCTTTGTACTACATGTTTTGGTTCAGGTGTTTTTCCATCCAGAGTCCTGCTTGAACCTTGCCCACCTTCTGCTGCCACCGGCCCTCCTGCTTTCGCTATTCACCCAAGTTTGTCTTGCCACCACATTTTGGGTAAGCCCTCTGGCACGTTTCCATTGTCACCTTGCATTGTTGTCCATTGCTACTGCTTTGATCTAATCATTCATTGCCTTGCAGTGGTCAGGGGGTCCTTCCGGTGTTCCTGGTTCCAGATTGACGGCACTCTACACCTGTGGCCTCAAAGATTGCACTGGTAGTGATTTACTTTCTACCCGTGTGGTACTTGGGGATGGAGGTATCTTAATCTGCACGACCATCAAGAACAGAACACTGTGCCAGGATGGACACCAATAATCTATCGTTTTCAACCTCATTAAGGCACCACAGTTCCGGTTGATTTTGGGAATGCCATGGTTGGTAGCTCACAATCCTCAAATCGATTGGCGAGCAAAAGAATTGGCCTTTCCCGAGACTTGCGCCCACACATGTTATCGCCAAGAGAAACAACCAATAGACACCAGAACCTCCACGCTTGCGACTGTGGCAATCGGCACCCTACCAAGTGAATACCAGGACTTACAAGATGTCTTTCAGAAAGAACAGGCTAATACCCTGCCACCGCATAGACCATACGATTGCCAAATCGACCTGATACCCGGCGCACAAATCCCTTGTGGGCGAATTTACGCACTCACAGAACCAGTAAACCAGCACCTGAAGGCCTATCTTGACCAATACCTGGCCAACGGGTTCATCCGTCCCTCAAAGTCTCCAGCAGCCAGTCCTCTAATCTTCGTACCGAAAAAGGAGGGGGACTTGAGAACGTGCAACGACTATTGCGCACCGAACCAGATTACCATAAAAAACCACTACCCCCTGCCACTGATCCCTGAATTGCTTGATCAAGTCAAAGATGCCCAAATCTACACAAAACTAGACCTGAGGGGGCATATCACCTTGTTTGCGTAAAACAGGGGGACGAATGGAAAACCGCTTTTCACACCAAATACGGCTTTTACGAATATCAAGTAACGCCCTTTGGCCTTTGCAACGCGCCTGCAGCATTTCAATACTTCATGAACGATGTCCTACGGGAATTGATTGATGTCTGTGCTCTAGCGTACATCGACGATATTCTAGTATATTCCGCATCAAAGCAGGACCACGTTAAACACGTTCTATCCGTATTGGAGAAACTCTGTCAACACCAGCTCTACGCCAAGCTCGAAAAGTGCTCATTCCACGTCTCTGAGGTGGAATTCCTGGGCTTTATTCTCAGCCCGAATGGAATCCGAATGGATGTACACAAGGTAGATGCTATCCTGAACTGGCCATCCCCAAATTCATTCAAGGGGGTTCAAAGTATGCTGGGTTTTGCAAACTTCTACCGCCAGTTCATCCCAGGATTTTCGCAAATCGTGTATCCCATCACGTCATTGCTAAGGAAAAGCAACAAAAAGTTCCAGTGGACAACAAAGGTCGAGGAAGCTTTCCAGGAACTCAAAGCAAGATTCACATCTGCCCCAATCCTACACCACCCTGGCCCTGATCTCCCATACCTGGTGAAAATGGACGCCTCAAGTATGGCTATGGGAGCCGTCCTCTCACAAAAGGACCCCGAAACGGGCCAGTTACACCCTGCTGCCTTCTGATCGCGTAAATTCACACCCCCTGAGCTCAATTACGCTATCACAGACAAAGAACTCCTGGGCATGAGGTCAGCCTTTAAGGCATGGCGGCACTACCTCTTGGGCGTCAGACACACAATCACCGTAATAACTGACCACCGGAACCTCCAGAATCTAAAAACGGCAAAGGCCCAATCCTCACGACAACTACGTTGGGCTCTTTTTTTTGCTGAATATGACTACGTGATTACATTTCGACCAGGGGTGAAAAACAGGAAGGGCGATGCCCTTTCCCGTATGGGGGTGGAAGAGCAAGGATATCAGACCTCTGACCCAATAGCAATCATCCCGAGTGACAAGCTCCTAGGAATCACAGCAACCAAAACTCAGAAAGAATTACATGAAGAAATCCAAAACCTGATGAGTCCGGAGCAATTACAAGCGTGGAGTGCACAAGGAGAGCATTACATGATAAAAGATAATTTTCCCTACTTCAGGAATCGTTTATTCTTACCAAACCAAGAACAAGTCATGTCCGGTTATCATGATTCCTTGATTGAGGGCCACCCCGGATTCGCTAAAACCCTAGCCAAGGTAAAACGAAATTATTGGTGGCCCACGTGGCGTAAAGACATTATCCAATTCATCCTATTTTGTGGAGTGTGTGCTCAAAACAAGTCATCCAAGCAGAAACCAGCTGGGCTATTACAACCATTGGAAATCCCACCAGCACCCTGGCACACGTTGTCCCTCGATTTTATTACTGACTTACCACCCAGTCAAGGGTTTAACACTATTCTTGTGGTCGTGGACCTATTTTCAAAAATGTGACATTTCATTCCTCTTAAGGGGCTCCCAAATGCTTCCACTCTGGCAAAGGTATTTCTTCAAGGCATCGTACGGCTCCATTGGTTTCCTTCAGTTTTAGTCTCAGACCGAGGTACTCAATTCGTATCGAACTTCTGGAGAAAATGCTGCTCTATGGCCCAGATCGACATCCGGCTATCCACCAGTCACCATCCCCAAACGGATGGTCAAACTGAGAGGACAAATCAGACGCTCGAGCAGTATCTGCGTTGCATGTTACACCAAGCTGAAGGAAGCTGGTTCGACCTATTATGGATAGCTGAATATGCTTATAATAATTCCCTACACACCAGCACTGGGCAGACACCCTTTTATACCATGTATGGCAGGCACCCACTGTTCTGACTTGAGAGTCGTGTAGACCGAAGATACCTCCGTCCTCAAGTGACGCACAGAGAAACCAAAAGTACTCCCTGTGCGACCTTTGGGGCCACAGGTGGGAGATGTCGCTGCCTGGATCCACAGAGCCTCAAGAACCACAAAGCCGCTGTAGGAAAAACGATATTAAGTACCAGGCAATAACAGTAATGCAATGCAGTGTATAACAAGTTGAAAGGGTCTTACCTATCCAATGGGTCAGAATGCGGTAAACCTAGTGGTGGTTCGAGACTCAAATGCGTGGCAGCCCCAAGTCCTGCAGGGACCAGCGGTGCGTGTGGTCGCAGGCTAACCCACCTGAGCGAAGGGTTTGGTTGCGTAGCGTAACTGCCAGAGAACAAGAACGTAGCCAAAGTACTTTCAAGTGTTCAAGGGAAATCCAAGTGCAGTGTGAAGGACGGTCCAAGAGTCAGCAACGAGGTAACAGTTCCAAGGTGACAAAGCAAAAGGGAAATCCAAAGAAGTCCAGGTGAGTAATCCGAGGTCAAGGTAATTCCAGGAAGCTAAACAAGACGTAATGCCAAACAGGGTCCAGAAGACAGCTGAGAAGCGATGACTGTTTCGCGTATCAAGCGTTTTGTATTGGGCGCTTCCTGGTCACGTGACGCGTACTGCTGTCACGTGAAGGACGCCGCAAACCACGTGATCTGGTAGAATCAGCTGGGCGATGCTGAAGCGTTCTGCCGATCCTCCTAGCATGCGATCTCCATGACAACTGCCAGTGCAAAAAGGGATGTAGGCAAGCCTGCATATTGCACCTGGCACGCGGTACTCGGTCCTGCGGGACAACCAAAGCATGTGAGTCTCGCACCCTGGAAATTTTGTGCTAGTGGGAGGAAGGTGTAGCGGAAATGCTAGTGGTGTTCTGGGGTGTGTGTGGATGAGTGACAGAGTGCCTAACAGAGCCCTCCCCCCAAGGGCCCACGACCTCGTGGGCAGGATGGATGGTCCAGATGAAAACGGGCCACCGGTCGGGGAGCGTGGACATCCATGGCCGAGACCCAAGAACGTTCCTCCGGACCATACTGTCAAGGATGGCACTCTGTCAAGAGTGGCACAGGGCCCCCAGGTAGGGTTTGGGTGGCTGTGCTGATGTAAGGTGACAGATAAGTACACACACAGCAGGAAACTCATCAAGAAAGAAAAGTAGGCAACTGTAGTTGTGAACAGAAAGGGGCAGGAAATACAAAGATACAAACAAACTGGATTCCCTCTTGGGGTGTATACAGATATGGAAAAAGAGTGTTCCACAGACCTTTGGAAACTCCAGCCTTCTGCACAGATTACTATTACAGAGGCCCACTCTGTCTGCTCATGGCTGGGAACAACAGCTGTGGGTGTCTGTTAAACAGAAAACACAACAAGGGAAGGGGCAGAGGTTGCCTGCCGGAAAACAACAGTCAAGCTCTGTACAAAGGATCAACATAAGACACAAGAGAGACAAGTACACAAATAACCAGGGACAAAGACGTCTAAGAGAAATCTAGCAGAAGGGAATGAAGGAAGAAACAGTACAATAAAAATGGGTAAACTAAAGGGGAGGACAGAGGAGTCAAGGAAGAGAAGGACAGGGATCAAGAACAAGGGGTTGCAAACAAGGAAGCAGGGCTGCAGTACCGAATGCCACAAGGTACAGAAAAACTGTAGTGGATTGCAGAGGACTGTAGTAGGTGGCAAACAGAGAGCCCAGAGGAGTAGGGCAGCAAGGAGCGAACCCAAAGGAACAAGGCGTAGAGGCTGAGAGATCAGAGGGTCAGGGCTGAAAGCAGAAGAGAGTAGCAGGCTGCAAGGCAGGGAGCCCAGCGGAGCAGAGCAGCAAGGAGCCAGCTCAGAGGAGCAGAGCAGCGAGGCAGGAAGCCCGGAAAGCTATGGCTGTAGGCAGCGGAGTGTAACAGGCTGCAAGGCAGGAAGCCCAGAGGAGCAGGGCTGTGAGGCAGGGAGCCCAAAAGGCTAGGGCTGTAGGCAGCAGGGTGTAGCAGGCTGCAAGGCAGGAAGCCCAGAGGAGCAGGGCTGTGTGGCAGGAAGCCCAAAAGGCTAGGGCTGTAGGCAGCAGAGTGTAGCAGGCTGCAAGGCAGGAAGCCCAGAGGAGCAGGGCTGTGAGGCAGGGAGCCCAAAAGGCTAGGGCTGTAGGCAGCAGGGTGTAGCAGGCTGCAAGGCAGGGAGTCCAGAGAGAGCACTGGAACAAAAGCAGGAAAATGCAGCAGCAGGAACAGCATACAAATTCGAGTAAAAAGGCAAAAAGGGGCTGAGAGAACTCTTGATGCAAGAGACTGAGCTCCTGCAGGCAGCTGCTTAAATACCGCCCTGCCCTGTACTGAGGCAGGCTAATTGGCAGCACCTGGAGCAGCACACCTGAATACAATCTGCCTCCTCCCTCTCTGGTCCTGAGATGGTGGAAGCAGCACTGATCCCTAGGGCTTCTGGGGATTGCGGTTCCAATGCTGACGAATGGGAATGGCCAGGAATTGATAGCTGTAGCAAGGTGCATTGTGGTACATGTAATTAGTTGAGTTAAATAAGAAGGCACCAAAGTCACGCAAATGGGAATTAAGTACCAAAGTGTGAGTAGGGGTTGTTCCAAGAGTATTCTGAAGATAAATGAATAACAAATAGTCCATGATGGTTGCCAATGTGTGCACCCATGGCACAGGCATGACAGTATGCCCCTCTCCAGGCCCCTCTCCAGGCTCCCTGAATACTGACCAACAAGAAGAAAAAGACCAAGACCTGCCACACCGTGAAAAAGTCTCATACCAAAAAGGCACACCATGAAGCTCCAAAAACTGTTTAAGGCTGCAAGGTGAGAGTCTTGAAGGGGGAGACATTACCAATGTTCTGAACCTTTGAGGTAGAAGTCAGAAAGGACAAAGTCTTTGGGGCCCAAAACCCAACAGTGCGTTCATGAACTGAGAGACTGTGAAGATCTGCTGCAGGCTCCATGGCATATATGTCTTTGAAAGTAGTGGTTTTCATTAGGGCTGGCAACGGTACAGTGCTGAAAGGTAGAACCAGAGATACAGCTGAATAGGTTGCTCTAGGAGGGTCTTTCAAATATTCAGAAGCAGCAATAGCAACATTAAGATTTGCAGCAGGGACTTCAGGAGTCACAAATGTTGCATGGACACCCTGAGTAGCAGGGAGTTCAGAAGCCACAGCAGCCGGGAGATCATGAATGGCAGTCGGAAGTTCAGGTGCTGTAGCAGCTGGGAGTATAGGTGCCACAGGAGTACCAGCGGGCAGGGATGCAACTGAGACTGAAGGAGTACAGTCTGGTAGTTTAGGTGCTGCAGAGGCACCAGCAGGAACAACCAGAGCTGCAGCCTTAATAGGAGAGCTTTTAACTGGCGTTGCAACAGGTACTGTTCTTGCAGGCAGAGAGGAAGGGGGTGCTTCAACTGCAGTAAAAGTGATTGGAGATGCTGCATCAGTACCAGATGTAGGAGTACTAGCAGGAGGAGCAGCAGAGATTGGGCTTGCATATTCTGTAACAGGTAGCATGGCTGACAGAGGATCAGGAAAGGGTAGGCTTTCTGATGGCTGGCCTTCAAAGTCTTGTGTGCTCCGGTGGTTAGATGGGCCTGGGTTATTGACTGTTGGCAAAGCTGGATTCCAGGCAGGTACTGGGTATAGTTCAGGATCAGACACATGGTCTGGTGCACAAAAGTCCATAGAAGCAGAGTACCTCTCTGACTTGGTCACCTCTTTAGAGGCTGTAAGTGTGAGTAAAGGACCGCCATCAAGGGTAAGAACGGGACAATCCTTTGACTCAGCAGGATCTCCAGCCAGATGATTACACTTGATTTGTGGTGTAAAGGCAGTGTGAGTGATTTGGTCCACCGAAGGAGTTATTTCTTCACTATGTGAGCAACAGCCTGAGTTACTGTGGCTAGTAAGTGAATGAGCTAAGTCAAACTTTAGAAGGTATGCATATGCCAAGTTCAGGTCTCCCATCTGCTCTGTATAAGTCTGTATCCTTTTCTGTATTACCTTTCCAGGCTTTATCATGCCAATCTCTAAAGACAGAATGTCGGGTGTTGGGCATAGTGCCAGATGGTCTGGTAAATTTGTGTCCCTTTGCTAGATTCTTACCATGCAAATAGACAAATTCATCATGGAGGTCTTTGGTTTGTCTTCTAAGGCGTAAGAGTTGTTCCTGTAACAGGTATGTTCCATTAGCCTGTTCTACAGCTTCAGAATCTGGTGTAGCAGAAAATTCGGGTGTTGCAATAGGAAGACTGACCTTAGAGTTATCATGGTTAGTAGTTACTGGGGAAGCATTAAGACAACCGATGGTCAGTATTGGTCTTTTGTACCCAGGACCAGCTGCACTAACCTCAGGATACTGAATGCCTTGTCCTGTTAAATTAGTGTGTCCAGCAGTGTGAGAAGTTGTGTAGCTTGCCAAGCTGATCTTGAGCATATCACTTTGGTAACAGCGTACTCTGGTTGAGAGTCTGCCACAATGAGTGCAATATCCTTGGCTGTAGCAGTGTTACGACATTGGTCCTGAGACAGGGTAGCCTTGGATAAAGGAATACAAGGTTTGTGTACCGGCTGAATGTCGAATGCAGTGTCAGAAGAAATGCCAGAAAACACATGAGTGTTTTCCACTGGTTGGGCTAACAAAATCTGCAGGAATTCATTATCTTGCTGTAGTTCTTCTACAGATAGAGACTGCGGATCATAGTTGCAAATGTCATAGTAGTTATACATAGAAGGGTCAGAGAGCCAGTGAGTGTAGTACTGTGCTTGCAAACCTTTGTTTACTAGGGCAAGTCTGTCTTTTAAACTAGAGTTTTTGTTTGCAGTCCTTAAGAAAACTTTAGATTTTTGCAGAGGTTTCTTGAATCGAAAGGAAAGCATCTTTGGTCTGTGTGTGCCTTTCCTGTCTATGGAACAAGAATTTTTTTGCTCTTGCATTCTGTCAAGGATGGCACTCTGTCAAGAGTGGCACAGGGCCCCAGGTAGGGTTTGGGTGGCTGTGCTGATGTAAGGTGACAGATAAGTACACACACAGCAGGAAACTCATCAAGAAAGAAAAGTAGGCAACTGTAGTTGTGAACAGAAAGGGGCAGGAAATACAAAGATACAAACAAACTGGATTCCCTCTTGGGGTGTATGCAGATATGGAAAAAGAGTGTTCCACGGACCTTTGGAAACTCCAGCCTTCTGCACAGATTACTATTACAGAGGCCCACTCTGTCTGCTCATGGCTGGGAACAACAGCTGTGGGTGTCTGCTAAATAGAAAAAACGACAAGGGGAGGGGCAAAGGTTGCCTGCCGGAAAACAACAGTCAAGCTCTGTACAAAGGATCAACATAAGACACAAGAGAGACAAGAACAGAAATAACCAGGGACAAAGAAGTCTAAGAGAAATCTAGCAGAAGGGAATGAAGGAAGAAACAGTACAATAGAAATGGGTAAACTAAAGGGGAGGACAGAGGAGTCAAGGAAGAGAAGGACAGGGATCAAGAACAAGGGGTTGCAAACAAGGAAGCAGGGCTGCAGTACCGAATGCCACAAGGTACAGAAAAACTGTAGTGGATTGCAGAGGACTGTAGTAGGTGGCAGACAGAGAGCCCAGAGCAGTACCGAATGCCACAAGGTACAGAAAAACTGTAGTGGATTGCAGAGGACTGTAGTAGGTGGCAGACAGAGAGCCCAGAGGAGTAGGGCAGCAAGGAGCAAACCCAAAGGAACAAGGCGGAGAGGCTGAGAGATCAGAGGGTCAGGGCTGAAAGCAAAAGAGAGTAGCAGGCTGCAAGGCAGGGAGCCCAGCGGAGCAGAGCAGCAAGGAGCGAGCTCAGAGGAGCAGAGCAGTGAGGCAGGAAGCCCGGAAGGCTATGGCTGTAGGCACCGGAGTGTAACAGGCGGCAAGGCAGGAAGCCCAGAGGAGCAGGGCTGTGAGGCAGGAAGCCCAAAAGGCTAGTGCTGTAGGCAGCAGAGTGTAGCAGGCTGCAAGGCAGGAAGCCCAGAGGAGCAGGGCTGTGAGGCAGGGAGCCCAAAAGGCTGGGGCTGTAGGCAGCAGGGTGTAGCAGGCTGCAAGGCAGGGAGTCCAGAGAGAGCACTGGAACAAAAGCAGGAAAATGCAGCTGCAGGAACAGCATACAAATTCGAGTAAAAAGGCAAAAAGGGGCTGAGAGGACTCTTGTTGCAAGAGACTGAGCTCCTGCAGGCAGCTGCTTAAATACCGCCCTGCCCTGTACTGAGGCAGGCTAATTGGCAGCACCTGGAGCAGCACACCTGAATACAATCTGCCTCCTCCCTCTCTGGTCCTGAGATGGTGGAAGCAGCACTGATCCCTAGGGCTTCTGGGTATTGCGGTTCCAATGCTGACGAATGGGAATGGCCAGGAATTGATAGCTGTAGCAAGGTGCATTGTGGTACATGTAGTTAGTTGAGTTAAATAAGAAGGCACCAAAGTCACGCAAATGGGAATTAAGTACCAAAGTGTGAGTAGGGGTTGTTCCAAGAGTATTATGAAGATAAATGAATAACAAATAGTCCATGATGGTTGCCAATGTGTGCACCCATGGCACAGGCATGACACATACCCCATCCAGTCCACCAAGTACTGCAGATGGCCCCTAAAGAAACGAGAACCCAGGATAGCAGATACCTCAAACACATCAGGGGTAGACAAAGATACCGGGGCCACCGGGGAATGGAGACGGGCAGCATCGGGGCAGGGTTTGAGAAGGGAGACATGGAAAACGGGGTGAATGCGCAGGAAGCCGGGAGAACCAGACGATAAGCCACCAGATTGATCACCTGAGAGATCACATAGGGACCAACAAAGCGGGGCAAAAGTTTGCGACAACCAACCAGGCGCAGATGATGAGAGGACAGCCATACACAGGAACCCACAGAAAAAGCCGGGGCAGCCAAGCGTTTCCCATCAACACCCGCCTTCATAGAGGCTTTCGACTCCCCAAGGTGAGCAAGGGTATGGGCATGAACAGAAGATAGGTCCCTAAGGCAAGCCGCAGCAGCAGGATTCGAGGCCACGGAGAAATCAGGGACGGGCAACACCCTGGGATGCTGACCATAAAGGGCGTAGAAAGGGGACTGGCCCGTAGCAGAATGAGTCGCGTTGTTATAGGCGAATTCGGCAAGGCGCAAAACGCCCAGCCAGGAGGTCTGCTGCTACATAACCAGGCAGCGCAAATACTGCTCCATGGACTGATTAGTTCGTTCAGTCTGTCCGTCGGTCTCGGGATGGTAGGCCGAGGAAAACTGTGTATCAATGCCAAGCAGCTTAGTCAATGCACGCCAAAAGCGTGAGGTGAATTGAGAACCACGGTCAGAGATGAGAACGGAGGGAAGCCAAACAAAGAGAACACAGATTAAAAAAACAAGTCTGCCAGGACTGGAGCTGTGGGAATCCCCTTACACGGAACGAATCGGGCCATCTTAGTAAATGAATCCACTACCACCCAGATGGTATCAAAACCCCGAACCCTGGGGAGATCGGTCACAATATCCATGGTTAATGTGTGCCATGGCCTCGGGGGTATGGGTAGCGGTAACAGAAGTCCTATCGTACGACCCCTTCGGTGTTTGTATTGTGCGCAAACGGAGCAAGTGTTCACATAACCCTCTACATCACGCTTCATGGAGGACCACCAACACCAGCGTTTAAGGAGGTACATGGTGCGTTTCTGGCCAGGATGTCCATTGACGGGAGTGTCATGGGACCATTCGAGGGCCAAATTACAGGTGTCGGGTGTGGGTAGAAACAGGCGATCATGGACAAAGGGCAACCCTTCATGGTAAACCGGGTCCCACTCCTGCAGTTGGTCAGGGTGACCTCTTGTCCATTCCCGCACTGAATCCAACAAAGGGAGAGAGGGCGTACAAAGACAAATCATGTGGCATTTGTCGAGAAGCGTCTCAGGGTAACTTGGCAGGGAGACCCCGCCTGGAGAACGAGATAGGGCATCCGCCTTACCATGTGCAACCCCAGGGCGATGCATGATGCGGAAATCAAAAGCGGCAAAAAACAGATGCCACCCGACTTGTCTACTATTGATACACTTCAGTGAAGCCATGTCCTGCAAGTTCTGGTGATCAGAGTACACAGTGACTTGATGTCTGGCCCCCAGGCGATGGTGCCGCCAAACCTGAAAGGCATCCATTATCACCAGAAGCCCCTTCTCCGTCACCGTATAATGGGCCTCGGTACTGGTGAACTTGCGGGGATGATACGCTACCCGATGTAGTTTGCCAGAGGTAGGACAGATCTGTGACAGGACAGCACCGAGGGCGAATGAAGAAGCATCCGCTTCGACTACAAAAGGAGCTCAGGATTGGGGTGTTGTGTCATGATCCATCGATCACGCCCCTTTTGGTCCTCCTGTTCCTTGGCACGTCGGGGGTTACTCGCTGTAGTACACCCAACATGGCCAAACTCACAGAACGCGGTCTATCGACCTTTCCGTCCATGCTGCACTTTCCATAAAGGAACCACGCCCCCGCGGCTCCGCGCATCTCAACGCTATCGTTAGCTGAGGCTAGGCGTGCGTCGCAGTTTGTGCTCCTGGAACTGAGTTGCTACTCTAATTCCCGGACCCATTCCTTCTCCTTCTCCTTCCTCCCCCTTGTACCTGTATTCCATCCGCGTTCCGCGCAGACCGCTCTCGTGTGCGGCCTTCCTTCCTGGTCTTCCTTGAGTTCTGTGGTCCCGGACGAAGAAGCTAAATGAATCCTGGAATCCGACGACGCCCGAGCGGGCCTATACAAGACCCGAATGGCACGGGAGAAAACTCAGGCGAAGGATCCCGCAAGGCAGCAAAAACAGGTGAGAAAAAAGGAAACCTGTGACATGTTGGAGGACCAGAGCTGTGGGGAAAGCGGTTTTGAGTGCCTCATAGGAATCCTGCTGCTCTTTCTGCCAATGATAGGGTACCTGGGTACTGGTTAAAGCTGTAAGAGGCGCTACAATAGCAGAAAACGAAGAAATGAAGTGCCTATAGAAGTTGGCGAAGCCCAAAAATGCCTGTAAAGCCTTGAGTGTCTGTAGAACCGGTCATTCCAGGACCGCTCGTACCTTAGATTCATTCATTGCTACTCCTCCAGGGGTGATGTGAAAGCCCAGAAACTCAACGGAACTTTGGTGGAATTGGCATTTTTCGGGTTTGGCAAATAGGGAATGTTCCCTAAGGTGAGATAGAACTTCTCGGACATGCTGTACGTGCTCATCCAGATTTCGTGAAAAGATAAGGATATTGTCCAAGTACATTACCATGAATACATCCAGAATGTCCTTGAAGATGTCGTTCATAAAACGCTGGAAAGTACCCAGGGCATTGCACAAGCCAAAGGGCATGACTAGGCATTTGTATAATCCATAGCGAGTACAGAAGGTGGTTTTCCACTCATCCCCCTCGCAGACGCGTACCAAATTGTAGGCACCCCGTAAGTCTAGTTTGGTGAAAATGGATGCGTGAGACAAACGGTCCAGAAGTGGCGTGATCAAAGGATCGGGTATCTATCTTTTTTAGTAATAGCATTGAGGCGGCGGTAGTGGACACAGGGACGGAGGTCCCCTTCCTTTTTTGGGACAAAGAAAATGGGACTCGCGGCTGGTGAAGCAGAAGGGCATATGTGACCTAGCTGTAAGGCTTTCTGTACGTATAATTTCAAGGCCTGTTCCTCTGAGGGGGATAAGGAATAGATCCTACCCGAGGGAATGACAGAGTCAGGGACTAGCTCCATTGGACAGTCATAAGACCGGTGAGGAGGAAGCGCCTCAGAGGAGCCACGGTCAAACACCTTCTCGTAATCCCCATACACAGGCGGAACCCCGTTGGCAATCACCCCAATAGTGTGTGTGCCCGGGAACATGGGCCCATTGTCTTCCAACGTGAGATGTGCTATAGTGCCCAGGGCCTGTGATGGCATGTCGACCCCATGTTGATCCAGGAGACAGTAGTTTTGACAGATCTCTGATTCAAAGACAACAGTACCCTTTTTCCAGTCAATGAGTGGGTTATGCTCACGTAACCAGGGTATTCCTAATATGATGCCAAACTGGGGCATGGAAATCAAGTCAAAACTCATTGCCTCCGTGTGGATGTCCTGAATGGTCAATAAAAGGGGGGCAGTTTGGTGCTTGATCGGACCAGAAATCAAAGCAGACCCGTCCACGGCTAGTACCGGTTTGGGTTGGGACTTAACTACTAAAGGTAAATTGAGTGTGTGAGCCAAGGCAATGTCTATAAAGTTCCCCGTGGCACCCGAATCTATGATTATCATGACTGAGTGAGAAACACCCGAAGAGGGACGCAGGATGGCCTGCACAAAAATAGGGTGTGTGTGACCAAAAGCAGGAGGTGTGGCCGAGGATGAAGATTGAGTGTTCGACCTAGCCCCCGGAACTAGGGCAGAGCAGTCCGAAAAACCTGAGGCTTATTTGGGCGTCGGGGGCACTACTTAACATAATGTCCTGTTAAACCACAATAGTAACATGCGTTGTCCACCCGCCTCCCTTCCCTTTCTAGCAAGGTAATGGGACTCTGTATTCCCCCCACTTGCATGGGTTCTTCTGAGGCAGATGCAGTTGGAGTGACGTGTGCTGACTGAGAGAACCCCAACTTGGCCCTGCGCTCAGATCGACGTGCGTCAACCTGCAGCACCAGATTGACGAGTTCTTGATACTGAGTGGGCAAGAAGGGAACCACTGATAGTGCATCCTTCATAGGATTATTCAGACCCCTGTAAAAAAACACTGCCCGTTTACTTTCTGGCCATGAGGTCTCTGCGAGCAACTGATTGAAGTGTGTAATGTAGTCTATTAGTGAACCCCTACTCTGAGCTAACTCGAGTAACTCCAAATCCCTGGACTGCACCTTATGTCTGGTGTCGAAGACTCTGGACATTTCAGCCACGAGGAGTTCGAAGTCATAGAGTGCAGGGCTGTCATTCTCTAACAATGGATTAGCCCAGGCAGTGGCTCTACCTGCCAAATGCGATAAGGTAAAGGCTGCTTTGGTGGTTGCATCAGGGAAGGGCAGAGGTCTACACAAGAAGTGTAGTTTACAGTGATTGATAAAGGTCCTGAATTTCTTGGGATCGCCATGATAGCATTCAGGAGCTGCTAACGGGAAGGGTTTTGGGAGAACTACGGGAGCCGAGCGGGGGTGCTAGGCACCGGAGGTGGTGTGGGTGGAGCGGCAGCATTCCCGAATTCGGGGTCTGCAGGGAGGGGATGCTGTACGCTCTGTATGAAGTCTAGCCTTTGGTGTATGACCGTATTTGCCATGGCCATAACTGCCCGTAATGCTGTGATGGCCTGAACTAGCGCGGCCATGGGTTCGTCCGTGGATCCCTGCATGGTCCAACATGACTATACGGCTTCTCAGTCTGTTCTGACTTGAGAGTCGTGTAGACCGAAGATACCTCCGTCCTCAAGTGACACAAAGGGAAACCAAAAGTACTCCCTGTGCGACCTTTGGGGCCACAAGTGGGAGATGTCGCTGCCTGGATCCATGGAGCCTCAAGAACCACAAAGCCGCTGTAGGAAAAACGATATTAAGTACCAGACAATAACAGTAATGCAATGCAGTGTAAAACAAGTTGAAAGGGTCTTACCTATCCAATGGGTCAGAATGCGGTAAACCTAGTGGTGGTTCGAGACTCAAATGCATGGCAGCCCCAAGTCCTGCAGGGACCAGCGCTGCGTGTGGTCGCAGGCTAACCCACCTGAGCGAAGGGTTTGGTTGCGTAGCGTAACTGCCAGAGAACAGGAACGTAGCCAAAGTACTTTCAAGTGTTCAAGAGAAATCCAAGTGCAGTGTGAAGGACGGTCCAAGAGTCAGCAACGAGATAACAGTTCCAAGGTGACAAAGCAAAAGGGAAATCCAAAGAAGTCCAGGTGAGTAATCCGAGGTCAAGGTAATGCCAGGAAGCTAAACAAGACGTAATGCCAAACAGGGTCCAGAAGACAGCTGAGAAGTGAGGACTGTTTCGCGTATCAGGCGTTTTGTATTGGGCGCTTCCTGGTCATGTGACTCGTACTGCTGTCACGTGACGGACACCGCGAACCACATGATCTGGTAGAATCAGTTGGGTGATGCGGAAGCGTTCTGCCGATCCTCCTAGCATGTGATCTCCATGGCAACTGCCAGTGCAAAAAGGGATGTAGGCGAGCCTGCATATTGCACCTGGCACGCTGTAATCGGTCCTGCGGGGCAAACAAAGCACGTGAGTCTGGCACCCTGGAAATGTTGTGCGAGTGGGAGGAAGGTGTAGCGGAAATGCTAGCGGTGTTCTGGGGTGTGTGTGGATGAGTGACAGAGTGCCTAACACCCACGTACTTCTGAGTTGGACGTTCCTACAACCCTGGAAATGCCAGCAGTCAAAACCTTGCACACAACCATTTCTCAAACCTTTAAAAGGGCAGCTGAACACCTACTTCAAGCTAAGAATAGCCAAAAGAAGTTTGCTGATCAACACCAAGCAAAAGCCCCCAACTACCAAGTGGGAGACAAAGTCTGGCTGGCGTCTAAACACGTGTCCATTAAAGGAACCCGAACTTTCTGTCCAAGATACCTGGGTCCATTCGCTGTCACCCCCGTGATAAATCCTGTGGCGGTCAGACTAGCTTTGCCGTCAAACATGCAGATTCATCCTGTGTTCCACGTGTCTCTCCTTAAACCTGTTCAACCTGGGACCCGGGTAGCAATGCCACCGCAGCCAGGGAGACAGAATTCGAAGTCAAGGACATCCTGGATTCAAAGTACGTCAGATCCAAATTATACTACTTAGTACACTGGAAGGGGTATGGTCCACAAGACAGGACAGGGGAGGCTTGTGAGTACATCCATGCACCTCGCTTGCTTAGACGATTTCATCAAAACCATCCAAACAAACCCGGACCAGTCAGAAGAGCCACCTTGAGAGGGGCCTTGGTGGGGAGTGCTGTCATGATTCCTGCCCCTCATGTCCCCAGCCCTCCAAGATGTCAGGCTGTAGCCAGGCCACAATCACCTACATGGCCCTCATGGGCCTCTCCATCCCTCCAAAGACCCACTTGGAGTCAGACTTGGCGCTTGTGGCACCAGACTCACTCACTCCCATAGGATAACATGGGGGATTGGACTTGTAGTGCATTGTTGGGGACAAGAAGGATGCCCCCACATATTTTGGTTCCCAGAACTGCATGTGCAGTCTAGTCTTTTGGGTGTGGTTCATCCCAGAGACACCTGGGATACCCAGAGACTATTTAAGCCATGCCCAGGCTGAGAAACATGCTTTGTGTTTTCTGCACCTGCAGTGTGACACTCACCATGTTCGGATCGGTCTCCAGTAGGCCTGCATCTTTCTTCTGCGCTCAGCTCCTCCAAGAACAAGAACACCGTTAGGAACAGCCTTACCTTGCGGCGCTTCTGCCCATCATTCATCGCTTCTTCTGTTCTGCGGGCATCTTCGGCGGTGTCATTACCATCCCGGCATGCCGCTTCCAAAGGAAAAGGGAAAAGAACAGAAAAAAGGCATTAGTAAGCATTCAGCAAGTCTTCGCTTATTTTTAAAGACTGTATGAGCTTCAAACGCTTACCTGAATCCCAGCCGCTCCGGGGAACTCTGTCTCCAGAACTTCTCATCCATCTGCAAGAGGGAAAAGACACTCCAGGTTAGCGTGGAAAGATGTAGAGGTGCCGCATACCGCGCTTACTCACCGCATTTCTTCTTCATAAACGGCATCCACGCTGAAAACGTCGCGGCACCTAAAAGACACAGAAAAATAACTCAGTTCAATACAAATACGAAAGGGTCGCATCGCGCATCGCACTCTCACTGACCTTCAGCGCTACTCATCTCAGCAGCACGTCGCTATCCCCGGACGCCGGCCATCATCTAAGGAAGGAAAGGAACAAAGTTAGAGAACTGTTCAAAAGACTCAACATACTTACCTGTCAGACTCTTGCCAGTGAAGTAACTAGGCAGCAATGAGCCTGTATCAATCAACATGCCCCTGCGCTGAAAGCAGGATGGAGAGCACACTTTCCAAGAAAACAAGGTGAGCTGTGGATCAAGGGGAAGGGTTGTACCGCGGGGAAGAAGGGGTTCAAGCACACAGAGACAATAGGGAGTTAAACTCCACCAATCCTGTGTTCCAGGCCCAGTCTCCATTCGAGGAGACTCCAGGGAAGGGTTCAAGGTCGTAAGAGGTCAGAACAGGCTGAGTGACGTCCCCATGGATAGCAGGTGAGCGTTACAGTCATCAGATTCTATATAGTCTATTCGTCTTCTCTCTTGTCATCTCTTCTGAGGTGTGTCACTTTTCTTCATGTGACGTCACCAGTCTCTTATTTCATCCATTTTCACATGTTCTTCAGGGATCTTTCCCAAGAGGCTGTCAGCTTTTCGTGGATACATAAAGAATGGTTTTCTCAATGGATACCTTGCTTCAAAGGCTGCTTGTGTTATAGGCATCATTACAGGTGTCGTGCTTGTCACTATTTCCGGTTCCCAACATATAGGCGCATGTAGAGGCTTTTGGCTCCTCCTCTACACTCTGCCCTCTGGTTGATTCATCGGCCACTCGCCCATCAGACTTTACATTTAAACATCCTCTTTTGTAGAAGTGCTTTTCTGGAGTCCATATCTTCATCACTCCTTTCAAGGATCCTGCTGATTTTACATATTCATCAATGCTCTAGGTCATACGACTGCATTGTCCATTGGGGCTGCAGTAGATCCATTGTCCCACATACATCTTGTGGTCTCTTGGATACAGGAATTTTGCTCCTTCAGGTGCATGGATGCTTGCTTTTATACAGTCTCTGATTTCTTCATAAATCAGCTCTTTGGGTTTCACTTCACATTCAACATCAATCATGATCTTCATTCCTACTGCTTTCTTTGCTGTTTTCTTGCACTGTGTGATCATTATCTTGGTCACACAGAATCCAAACATTAACATCAGCAGTAAATGCCCCAAGGAGCTTGAAGATATTCACCATCCACTGTGGTACCCAAGAGAAGATTGATGCAAACCAGCTATCGTCTGCAACATCTTCTACTTCATCTTCCATCTTGGTATGCAAAGTTGTCAACAACGTTATAGCCTCTGTCGGGGTCCTATTCTCTTCATCGTGAGCAGGTATGAATGTGCAACATGATTCTCCGATTTTAGCACAAACACCTCCATCCATGGCTGTAATCATGTCCAGGACATATCTATTCTGGAGTGTCATCAGTCTTATGGCTCCCAGCTCTTCTTTGATAGCATTGAACCCCTTTATGGTGGTGTTAATTGTCTGCAGTAGCTCCAATCTGGTTATTTGTAACCATTTGGCATTCATCATCACCTGGATCCTGGGCATGAAGATTCCTTAGATGAGCATCAGCCTTTGGAAATTCTGCCAATATTCAAGTCACTTTTCGGACTCACTAATGCTGGAACATAAATAAACATTTTGGAACACAGTCCTCCCCAGTCCCTGAGTAGCTTCAAATAAGTAGTGGTCCATTATCACTACTGTCCCATCCTTCCTTCCTGGTACATCAAAGATTCATCCACATTGTTGGTTCTCTCCAGCTTTTCATGTGCCATTGTTTCTGAAGCATAGTTCTGTGCTTGCCAGAGGCACTATCTGCACTGGGTCTCCTTTATCTTCAACCCATGTCAGCAGCTTGGCAAGTTTTGGCCCGAGAGGTTTGCACCCCTATCCACATGCTCATTAACTGGTTTATGATGGCCTGTTACTGCCAATGCTCTGCATACGACTACCCCTTCCTCCCAGCCATCTGGTGAAAGTACTGGTCCCCAAATTTGCATTTGGCCTATCTCCTTGTATCTTCGTATTTCTTCATCAGTCTTTCCTTGGCAAGTGAGCTTTCTGCTTCTCTCACATCTAATTCCTGCTCCTTTCATTCCAGGCTGTTCATATCTTATCACATGATCTCTGGTGTGTGGTCTCACTCTGGTCTTCAAATCTTGGACATAATCATCTTCTTATGGTGCTGACCATTCTGTCACCCATATCAAGGATGCTGTTCAACCCTGGAATTGACCTCTCCTAAGGCATAGAGCAAGGTGCGTTAGGCAATGGGCTGTCTGGACATTTATTTCTATAGCTATGAGTATTTTAGAATTCCCCAATGCATAAGGTAGGAGAGCACAAACATACCAGCTCTCCTCAGAGGTTCTCTTGCCCACTTTCATGTGCTGATGCCACATGTTATTCCCCAAATGTGCTGTACTGTCTAGATATTTTTTTTAATTCATAATCATCTTCTCTTGCACTTCTCTTGGGTCTCTTTCTTTCCAAATGAATAAGTGTGAAATGCTCATGGAATACATCAGATATCGTCCTTCCTAAAGGGGTACTCATAGGGACACTTGTCAGAGAGATAGGTGACTTGCACGTGTCATTGGTGTGGGGATAATCACATATGGGCTTGGCCTTCATGCAACAGTTATGTCTGCAATGGTCACTTGTGTGGGAAGTATCAGAGGAACTGCTGTTTTCTTTGGACCAATAAAGTAAACAATGTGTACCAAAAGAATCAAGAAAACAACGATGAATGCTGTGCATGCATATATTACACACCAATACATTAATCCCCACCAGCGGTGGTTTCTCATATGTCACTGAGCTCACTCATTTCCCTCCATTGTATCACTTTCAGGATTCCACATTATGCCTGCGTACTATTTTTTAAGAAAGGAAAAAATCTTTTCAAATCAGGCAAACTCGTTCAATGCTCAGGTAGTTGCACAATTTGCTTAATAATTGCTGAGAGCAATCTCCTTATAACTGGACCATTTTTAGGATCTTGCAAGAAAACATGAATGTTAGTAATTCTCCCAGCAAGTGCAGGATATGCCCGAAGAATACAAATAAAAACAGTAAGCAAGAGGCAGTGAATGTCGACATCAGATAGGACCATTTGTGTGTCCAAAGAGAAATTCAGTAAGAAATGAGCCGGGAAACTGCTCCCTCTTCCAATTTTTAACCAAGTGTTGTCATTTAGGCATAACCACAATAAATCCACAGCTTCCTAATGTTAATTTTAAAATGATTCATGTGGCTCAAGAATGGTTGCTTTCCACACTCCTGCTATAATATCCATAAAGAGTGTCCTATGGGAGCCACAGTCCAAATGCACACTTGCATTTATTCAACTAGCAGTTTCAACATCCTTCTTCTTTGTCATCGATCGAGTCTGAACGTGCTGAACTACTTTGTGTAGACTTGCTTCCAAATCGGATGGGGGTGTTCTGGTCTCACCAGCATAAGGTTTGATGTCGCCCAGGTGAATCCATGCGTGTCGTCCTTGGGCCTTTACTGCTGAGGGAGTGATATCTTCCACAATGAATGGCCCACTGAAACTGGGATCATGCCACTTCCTAGTGGAGTTACGTACTAATACTGCGTCTCCCTTGAAAAGTCTTGGTACTGGTAAAAGTTCCTTTGAACTGATTGCTGAATGTCTTCATCTGTGTCCGGAGACCGACACCCCTTGCGCTTAAATTGATCTGAAATGACAGAAATACTAGCGGTCATACATGCCAGATAAGCAAGTAACTAATTTCCTAACATTTCTGCTGTCTTCTGGGCATCACTTCTAATCTCAATGGAGGAGTCAGAGGCATTCTCATTCGCCTCCCTGTTACTAGTTCATGGGATGTGAGGTGGTGGTCCGACCCGGGCTGATTCCTTAATGAATATAATGCAAGGGTAGGCAATAGAGCCATTCCTTCTTCAATGACAATTTCAATTTAGCAATTCTCTCTTTGAGAAGACTGTAGAGTCTCTCACATATCCTGTTTGCTTTCGGGTGATAAGCCGAAGAAAACATTTGTTTTATGTTCAGTAACGCGCTAATCTGTTCAAATAATGAATTTATAAAATGTGGGCCATTGTCAGATCTCAGCACCTCACATACTCCCCATCTTCGAAATACTTCCCATACTGAAAACTTTGCTGCGCAAGTGGCGTCAGGGTGTGTACAAGGACCTGCTTCAATCCATCTCGAAAAGGGACACACCACCAATATCATATACCTGTATCCACTACAAACGTGCAGCATATCAACATAATCGATATGTAAATGCTGAAAAGGACCATTCTGTCTAGGAATCACTCCTCTAATTGTTCTCAATGTGTGCCCAGCAGTAAACCTTTGACATACAATGCAATTTACTACATAAAATGCAATGTGTTCTAACAAATTTGTTACGAACCAATCCTCCGCAATAGTTGCTGTGAGGCTTTCCCTAGTTACATGCGCAGAGTAGTGCAGCTGTTCAAGCGCTACCTTTAATAATGCTACTGGCATTACTGTCTTCCCAGTGCTATCTTGCCACCATAATGCTTCGGAAGGGGATAAAGAGCACCCCCTCCGCTTCCACAATTCTTGCTCTTCCTGCGGTACACTGCCTTGAATGATCATTAACAGTGTTTTCCACAAATGATTAAAACCTTCTTGCATTATAACAAGCATCTTTTGTCCCTTTCTAATATAAGCAATATCAAAACTTGAAATGTCTGACGAAGTTGCAACCCTTTTGGATCCTTCGTCCGCGGTTTTGTTTCCGCATCAAATAAAATCAGTTCTCTCAGTATGTGCTGCGCATTTAACTATTGCAAAGGCTGCTGGGAGCTGTAGTGCCTTAATATGCCTGTCCAATAATGCGGCCTGCTACACAGGAGTGCAGTCTGCTTGGAGGTAGCCCCTCCTTTTCCAACGTACTAGCCCTGCGTGCACAGTTGAAGTCACATAGGCAAAGTCACGGTACACCATCACTTCCTCTCCTTCGTATTTCTCAAGCGCGATAATAAGCACCATCAATTCTGCTGCTTGTGCCAAAAAATGAGATGGCAGCCTTATGCTTGCCACAATTTAAAATTCCCCATTTTCTCTATGCCTCACTACAGCTGACCCAGTCAATCTTTCTCCATTATTTTGATACATTTTTGATGACCCGTCAATAAAGAGGATCTCCCCTCCTGACAGCATGTTTTCTTTTACACGCGGTATGTCATCATATGGTTCTTCATAATTAGCGCAGTCATGCACATGCTCACCCTCTTCCATGGGTTCAGCTACAAATGTGGCAGGGTTCACTATTCTGCACCTGACTATCTTAATCACAGGATTAGATATAACAACTTCATATGCAGATGCTCTCTGAGATGTCAACGTACCCTTAGGTTTTTCCAAAATGGCAAAGAAAGCATGCTCAACAAACAATGTCATGGAACATCCCATCACTATGCACAAAGACTTCTCAACTGCGAACGCGACTGCGGCCAGCGATTGTTCGCAAGGAAAGTGTCCTCTCATAACTGAATCTAAAATCTGACTGTAATATGCCAGAGATTAATACCCCAAGGTAGTCCTCTGTGTGAGCACTGCTCTGATAACTGTCCAATTTGTGTGCGAAAACAGGTAGAACTCCTCAGAATAATTGTGAATTCCTAAAACTGGAGCTGTACAAATTGCTTTCTTTAATTCTTCAAACCCCTCCTCCATTTCCTCAGTCCATTCTATTTTATCCTTGTTTACCTGTGCCTTTTTAGAGCCTGCAAAAGTGGTTTTGTTTATGAACTATAATCAAATACCCACTCTCCAACATAGTTACATAATCCCAAGAATTGCTGCATTTACGATAGTATGTGGTTTTGCTGTTTTTATAATTACCTCAGCCCTTTCAGGTGTGACCTTTTTTCCCTCATGTGAAATCAACTGGCCTACGTACAACACCTCTTCTTGAAAATACTGTAGCTTTTCTCTGTCTACTTTGTTTCCTTTGTCTGCTAGGATAATCATTAACTAAATCGAATCTTCTCTGTACTCGTCTTCTGTCGTGCTACAAACCAGAATGTCATCTGCGTACTGCAGCACAACAATTTTTAAATCAATATTGCCTAGGTCCATCTGAAAGACCCTATTAAAAATTGATGGAGACTCACGGTACCCCTGAATTAAACGTGTGCTTTTCAGCTTCATCTGACGGAACGTAAACAACATCAGATCTTGAGAATCTTTATGCAACGGGATTGAGAAAAACACATTTTTCAAGTCAATCACCATGAAATATCGTGCCTCAACAGGGATAGTACATAGTATTGTCGCAGGATTTGGAACTAGAGGAAACTCTGCCTCTACAATCTGGTTAATTGGCCTCATGTCCTGAATTAAACACCATGACCCACCCCCTTTGATTTTTTCACAGGTTACACCACAGTATTGCACGCTGACTCTGATGTCACCAAGATACCCTGATCCATTAGTGCAGAAGTAGTTTTAAAAATACCCTCATCCACCTCTCAAGACATGGGATTTTATCTTGCTCGATGTAAAATCACTCCTGGCTTCAGTTTAATATTAACTTCTTCCACCCCCTTCAATAGACCTACGGCATAGGGGCCTGTAGTCCATAACGAGGTTGGCACTTTTTCTAAATCCTCGTCAAAATATCCTGGGTGCTGTCGCACTGTCATCAGTTGCTGTGGGACCGCTCTTTTCTCTATTTTGATCCAATAGGCGATGTTCATTTCGAATATCACTTCATCATCGGCTGGATCATCTTAAAACATATCCTCATCTGTGATGTCAGTCCGTCTATACCCTTCCCCAATGGCAATCCCTGTTCTCCATGGCCTGCCCTCATCAAATCTTTCGAGCATGGCCAATTACCCTCGCACTATGCTTGCAACAAATTCTAGAGGAATCCTCGGTCCCCCCTCTTCGTCCAAAGGTATCTGTGGCCTGAATAAGAGCTCATCAAGTATTCTCATAGTCTTTCCCACTAAGCCGGGTAACCATGTTAACAGAATGCGTATCCCATAAATGAAGACTTCAGGTTCCAGTGGCACTCCCTACAGAGCCATATGCCCTTTAAATGCCATAAGAAATTCACCCGCATTTAAATAATGTATCCCTGGAGTGGAACACACTATGCCATCATCAGTGAAAGAAATCGTCATATTAAGCTTCATCATTAAATCTCATCCCAGAATATTAACTGGTGTCTGTCATGAATACAATAATGGAACAAACATGTCACATTCTCCTATTGAGACTGATAATTCATCAATAAAAGGAACTCTGCTTATAGCTCCAAAGAACCCTTGAGCATTCATGGCATTTCCTGATAACAGAGATTTTCCCTCCCGTATACATGAGTGAGTTGCCCCAGTGTGTACTAAAAAAGAAAAAGATGTGGCTCCTATGGTAACATCAACCCTTGGTTCCTCTTGAGAGTCTGGTGTCACTGATAGTACTGAACACATCAGGTCGCCCTGTGAGCTGTCCTATTGTGGATATATGCTCATCACAGTACCTGTGAAAGGATTTCCTCCCACCACAGAAACACCCCCTATTCTAGGAGTTAATAACTGCCCTGTGTTTGCGTTCTGTTGTATCTGCATAGGTGCATGCTGTGCCTGTCCTTGCGGTGGATTCAATGGTGCTTGCTGTGTCTGTTGCATTTGTGGCGCTTTCTGCATTTGCTGCGCTTGTGCTTGATACACCGTCTGATCTTGGGCAAACCCATTCCTAGCTTGTGGGCTCTATGCAGGAGGATAAACTGTCCCCCCTCTTGAATATCGGCCATTCAGGACATACCCTTGGCTTCCACACATGCGCACAACATGCCCTGCCATGCCACAAGTCCAACAAGTAGGAGGTGCTCTTCTAACTTGCCCTCCTTGATTAACCCCCCCTGCATTTTCTGATTATCATTCTGCATATTCTGAATGCCACCTTGATTATTTTGAAAATTACCTCTTCCTCTAAAACCCATTCCTCAGCCTCTTTGCATGAACCCATATCCTCCTTGGTCCATTTGGCGTTGATTATTTGCCTGTGATGTACCCATTGTTTGTTGCTGAATTCCCAGCCCTTCTCCACTTGTCAATACTGCACCTTCTATGGCGTATTTTGACAATTTTCTCTGAACTAGCTTGGCTTCCTCGAGCTTCCTAGCTTCTTCTTTCTCCTTATTTTTCTCTTGCAGGAGTCAACAGTGATGCACTATGGTCAAATGTATCTCTGCCCAAAGCCTTGCTTCCATTCCCACTAATTTATTGAGCTGTCTCTGTATTTGCTCCGGTAGTCCTGGACATAAAATGTGGTAAAATACTGCCACTGATTTCCCCCACAGCTCACGAGTTTCCAAAGTCCACTGTTTCTGAATATTTCTAATGTAACCAAGCGGATCTTCGCCTTCTTGCATCCTACGTGCCATGATTGCACCCATTTCTGACTTCTCAGGATTCTGCACCCTAAGAGCTCTCCATACATCTGCTCTACAATTATTAAATGGTGCTCCATCATGAGCTGTATTGTGCACTATGACACTTGCGTAACCTGCTTGTGTCCAAATATCATCAGCCCTCTCCCCAAGAATGACTGCTAGGAGACCCTTAATGTCCTCTATGGCTAGGTGATTCCTCCTGTCATTTTTTCCTAGTTCATAAATCCATTTTCCCACATCAGCCTTAAACTAGGGAGTTTACATCTTAAATTATCCTTATCCATCTGTGGCCAAGGGATATACTGCGGTCTGGCCCCTCCTTTCTCCAACCGGGGGAATTGCGTAAACCCAATTCCGCACTTGCCTCCCATCGTCTGCCTATCCACAGTGGGGACAATGGTTCTGCATCGCCTTCTACCTGGCAATGACCTTAACTTGCTCATATAGGGTGGCGATTCTCCTTTCTCACTATGTGTTCATCCTTTAGGGCGCTTGGGATATGCTATGGTATCTGACGTACTATCCTTAGGTTGTTCCAGATCAGACCATCTTACTTCCTTGTTTGAAAATATACATCCTTCAGGACCACATGCGCTTTGTCCCTCCTCCCGACGGAAGGTTTCTCTGTCTTCGTCTGACATATACAGTGCCCAACGAATGTGACTATCACCTTTTCATCTGTGTTCAAAGCCAGCCTGTCCAAAGACAAGGCTCTATGCTTGAGACTAAACAGGCTTCCTTCTTTGCTTCGTGACCGATCATCTTTCCCCTGCTTCCCGATTTGCCTTTTGCCCTCATCTCTTGATAAACTTTATTGATCCTATCTCCGATGCTTCCTATATCAACATTCTCATCTACGTTTACCCTAGATGGTCCTGGCATTACTCCTTGCGATGGGAGAAACTCCTCTATGTTACCCCATGATATTATTGGAATCGGTTCCATCAGCTCTTTCTAAATGCGATCAATATCACGTGCCCTCTGTCTCCTTTTTCGCTCCATTCCTTCATCTATTTCCCTTTGTTTCTTCATTTCCCATCTAACCCGTTCCTCTTCCTGCCTTTTCTCTTCCTTTCATTTGTATGCTCTACGCACTTCCTCTTCTTTTCGTCATTACATTCTTTTATCCCGTAATCTCTGAGCGTCTTCCTCTTCTCTCTTCTTTTCTAGCCTATCTTGTTCTTTGCTGCTCCCTGCCTGTTGTCAAACTTTCTTTGCTCTTCCGCCCTTTCTTCCTTTCTTTGTTGTTCTTCCTGATACATTTGCTCTCGTCTTTGTCTATTCTTTCTCTTGTTCTCATCTTCCTTCAGTCTCCTTTCTCGTTCCTTGTCTTTTTATCTTGCCCGTCTTGGTCTTGCCTTTGCCTACCCTCCTCAAAGCTTTTCCCATCAAGTTTGAATAATATTTGTCCACCCATCCATTCATTCTGTACAAGCGTAATCTCGTCAGCTTTATCCTTTTCTGTTTGCCATCTTTTAATCTACCGCTCTATATCTAGAGATACGTTTGGTCGTTCATTTTTCTCTTCCTTGCCCTGCAAGACCTTAAAGGTCTTTTCCTTTCTTTTAGTCTCTTCTTGACTATCGTCACTACCATAAGTGGGTGGTACATATATCGGGTCACTATACCCCGTCACCGCTTTCAGTTCCAGATACAGTCTGGCATCTTCTGGACTATCGCCATTTACTTCTGGCAGAGTAAGGGGAGCAGAAGGTTCAACACCTTCCTTCCTGTTCTGGTTAAGCATCCATTCCTCCGGGGTGGATCTTCCCGCTCCTGCTAGTACATTTTCCAAAGTTCTAAAATAGCTAATCTTTTCTCTAATTTGTTTCCTGTGTACGCTGCGTGCAAGTATGTGGTCATGTGTTGCAGTACTGCTTGTGCCAGTGATCCCCCTTGTGGCCACGGAATGGACATTTTACCTGCTGTGCCCTTTACCCATTCTGCACTGTACTGTTTGATCTTGGGCATTTGTTTCAGTAGTGTTTTGAACATGTGCACTAGAGGTGTAATTTCTCCCATTATGACAAGTCTCAATTGACTGTCTATACTTACCAGTGATTTTACATAAAATACATTTCAGAAAAATAACAAATATGCGCGTATACCACCAGTCACCACTCAAAACCTCTAGTTCTCAATAATCTCAATCTGCCCTACGGTCGGTATCAACAATGAACTAGGATAAATAATTACCTCTTTTCTCTAAGTAACACAGCCTATCTTTGTCGCTCTTCAACACTTTATTAAATACAAAAAATATAAAGACAAACAAACTAGTCAACTCTTTACATGCACACCGTGGTATATACTCATCTTCTCGTCAGCCCCTAAAATACTCTGACAGGAGTTTGAATTGTCTCCTCTCACCGATCTATCTGTGCGCAGCCTAGTTTACCCCCTTGTGTTTTGAGACAACTCCTTCTAGAATTTCTTAAATTAGGACTCTGGGCTTTTCCATAGATCGCTCCTCGTCCAGAACACTTTTTTAGGCACTCCTCGTATTATATCAACCAACCCCCCGTTATGTCTTTATGTGGTACCACAACCCCGTTTTCACAGTTTTTCCCGAATCCCTCAATATACTCACCATTCGCCTTTCAGCTCTGGACTCTCGGGATCGCCCCCTCCTCCAATCGGCCACCGTCACCTTCGGTCCGCTCAGTGCCTGTGGAAACCAGGAGGGATTTTGTGAAAGAGGGGCACGTCCTACCTGTATCTTCTTTACTTGCAAGTTGACTATATCGGCCATTCTCCAGAGGAAACCTTGCGTTCCTCCGGCTGTATGGCAGAGGGTGTCCAATGTTCTGACTACCCCAAAAACCCACTTATCGATGGGCCTTTCTAACCATCTCTGTCTGCTACCACGTGAACCTGTGTGGGCCCTGTAAGACAAGGTAACACTCTACAGGGTGGATGGGGATGGAGAATACTCAAACACCAATAATAAAACTAACTCAGAAAATTGGCAAAAATACTCTGTTTTATTAACAATGATCTAAAACAGGGAGTACACTGGACAGCACCGATGTCTAGCAGTAAGACATCACATTTCATATAAAACACATGTCATTACTCACGTCATGCTACGAGGCAGAACTGAGAAAAACTTATGTGACACTGTGGTTGGTTAACGGAAAGCATCTAGGTATACTTTCTATGAGAGTTGGTGTTGCGATTGGATCTCTACTGTCGGGTGGACAACACTGCCCATCCCTAGTGCAAGTCATTGTGAGCGTCATCAAATGCACAACATCTTATTGGGTCTCTAAACTATACAGTTCTTTGATACGTGGCCCATTATAATTGGTTGGCACACTGTACCCTTCTGGAATATTCCTCTCGTTAGCAACATGCAAGCTGAAACTCCAGGTTCCGGAAGGCTGGACTTGACCATGCCTCCCCACCCAATTAGCCCACTATCCATCATCAGTCAACAAGCTGTCTGCCATGAGCATAACCATTTGAACTTGGGCCTTGCAAGTATCACTGTTCCTGGGAATAAAAGGGACCGTGAGCATGTCTTTATCTTCTGGTCTCGGTGCAACTTGCCCAACCTCTATTTTCATGTGACTGGAGACTACGTTCTGAGCTCCTTCATAGTATTTCATGGTGTTAAATGAATAAATTGTAGCACTCATTGTCCTTCCGCCGTACCTTTACAGGAGCTTGGCTCTCGCCTTCTCGTTCATTGTATCTTTCCATGATAATTAACTGGTTTCTTGGCTGCCTCATCTCTTGATCTCTTGACACTGGGCCAGGCAGGTCTCCTTGATTCGTCTTCCATCTCCAGCTGGGCTTATTCTTCTGCGCCACACTTTTCAGCCCTCCTGTTCATGGGGTTCAGTTTGCTCAAATACAATGTGGAACTTCCAGATTCCTATGCATATATATATATATATATATATATATATATATATATATGCACCTTGACGCATCGCCGCAATTTATTCACTACGTGCCAGCTTTATGATTACTTCGTCTACTTGCGTTACTGCATCTGTACAATTATAAAATGGTTTTCATTTTCTTCTGTGCTTTTCGCACTTGTGATCTTTATTCCCCATATGGAAGTTTACTCGATTCTCACTTTATCATCTGATTCTATACAGTCTGTTCATCTTCTCTCTTGTCATCTCTTCTGAGATGTGTGCCTTTTCTTCATGTGACGTCACCAGTCTCTTATTTCATCCATTTTCACGTGCTCTTCAGGGATCTTTCCCAAGAGGCTGATGGCTTTTCATGGATACATATAGAAGGGTTTTCTCAATGGATACCTTACTTCAAAGGCTGCTCATGTTATAGGCATCATTACAGGTGTCGTGCTTGTCACTATTTCCGGTTCCCAACATATAGGCAATTTAGGGGCGGGACTTCCGGTAGAGGCTTTTGGCTCTTCCTCTACATAAGAGACTTGCAAGAAGTAAAGAGACTTGTACCCAGAAGGTCTTGAACTGTGAAAATGGAACTGTATCCTCGTAACGCATAAACCAGAGTGTGTGCTTTGCTGGAGTGAACCGCCTGGCCCCGTGCTGAAAATATGGGGAAAGGGAGGCCAAAGGCCTAAACATTCTGACTTATCATTTTGTGAACACTTTTTTCTTTTTCATGTAATTCACCCCATACTATTTGTAACTTGGTAGTAAATATTGGCAATAGTTTTGTTTTAGTATAGGCCCTTTCATGTTGACAAGATTACACTAGGACTTCATTATTATTATTTGATGGTTGTAGCTTTCTGCCATCTGTAGATTAAGGTAAAGATGGGCATTTATCCCACCATTGTGAAGGTTTAATAAACACCCTTGAACTGTGGTCATTTGTGTCTGTCTAACTGTTGATACCATACCTTACTTATACCGTACACTTTGAACAGTCCAGGGGCCTCGCCCTTAGCCTACTCCTCCGCCAGCTTCCGCAGACCCGCCAGAGTGGGACACTCTTTCTGGGCTGTGAAGAAGTCAGTCTGACCTGGGCCCCCAGCTGATGTGAACTCATCCAGCTTGGGCAGGCCCTTCAGATCTGCACCCACCTGGTCTTCCACCTCAGGTTCCTGCGCTGCACTAGGCAACTCTAAAGTCACTGAGTCCCCTGCTGCCCAAGTAGGGTCCTCAGTGTCTACTAGCCCCTCTCTCGCAGTAGTAGATGATTCAGCAGTCTGTGGAACTGGACTAGGGGCTACCTACACCCTGGCCCTTCCAACAAGCCCTCTGGAATCACTCCAGTCCCTAAGGCTCTGAGAGTGTTCAATCTGACGATCTCTTTGGTCCTCGATCGGGTAGCTGCTGCAACTATCTTGGGATCAGGAAA